>NC_089490.1:208671359-209271359 GCF_036850765.1 Saccopteryx bilineata
ATCATAATGAACGTGTCCTAGCCTTACCTTAAGAGGCATCTTTGAATGTTCGTTTAACAACGGCACATCGAACACTAGTCTTCTGAGCAAGTGCTGCATCATGGAAGGTCTCAGTTGGCTGGTGAGACAGAGCTAGTTTTAATTATGGAGCTAACGTGTCTAAACTAAGTAGATTCAACTAAGTGAAATACGTCAAGATCCTGTACCTATACCTCTCTTTGGAAGATGTTACTTTAGGTGCACCCAATCCAAAGATTACCATATTTCTCCATGTATAAGACATTCCCATGTGTAAGATGCACCTTAATTTGGGGACTCAAAATTGGAAAAAATAACGTAATACATAAAGCTACTGAACTCAAGTTTTATTTATCATAAAATTCATACAACTCCTCATCCACATGAAAAAGTGGGAAATGCAAGTAAATACAACCACTGTATAAGACACACCCAGTTATTAGACCCCAAATTTTTCAAAAAAGGGTATGTTTTATACATGGGGAAATACAGTAACCAGTAGTTACACAATTTTAAAGGAGGCTCCACTGCACCTCACCCCCCGTCCCCTGGCCAGGTGTGAATGCTGAGCCTCATCTGCACTGAAGATGTTCCCCACTCTGGCTCCCTGGCTCCTAATGCAGAGCCCCTAACCCCACGGTTCCCCCTGAGTGACTGCGTCTCCCCTCATTTCCAGTGTGGAAGGGTCCCCAGGGACTGGACTGGAAGCAGAAAGATGAGGGAGTGAGGGGCAGGAGGGAGAAAAAGGCTGAGGCTGAAACTGTACCGAAGGATAAAGGGAAGAGCACATAGTGCACAGGCGACTCTGCCAGCTTCACTCATTTAACGTGTAGAGAAATCTGAGAAATATGTATTTCCATCCCATTTTACAGAATTTTTGGATCAGGGAAATGACAGAAGTGATTTCCTAATCTTGCATCTCCCTCAGTCCCATCTGGTTTCTGAACCCCCACACTTCACTGTGAGTGAAAACCTTCCCTTCACAACATACTGCTGGACAGCAAACCACATCCAAGGGCTCCTGTCCAATAAGAAAGGAGCCTCCATCCTTGCTAGGGCCTGAGGAATTGTCCCTTTCACTGTCAGAACATCAGTGGGAGGGATATGGTTCTGGATTTCACAGGAAGGCATTTGGACACTTCTACCTACAGGAGAGGTTTTCCATGCTGGAGCAAACAGCCTTCATCACTGCCACACATAAGCAACGCTTTAATATTATACTCTATCATGTTTTATATTGCATAAGGCTCTCCTTTGTTTCTGTCCTGGGCAAGGAATGAAAATACAGTCTCAGGAGAGAATGTATCTATCTCACACTGAAACAACCCTGACTCCTCACACAGTCACTCACCCCTCAACATCTATAACAACATGTTTACCTTCACTGTACCCAATGGCTAGACTTCCTTCAGAGGCTCAAAGGAATGCTCCTGAACTTGACTCACTCCTTAGTACATAAGACTACCTAATAGAAATTAAGTTTTTCGTACAGAAATTATTTCCAAAATTCATAACAGTTTGTCAAGGGCCACCTAGTAAATAAATTGTCTTTCTTAAAAAAGAAGACACTTGGTATAGAGTTAGTTCCCACTCACCCACAAATGGAGAGCAAACAGACTTCGATGGAATCCCGCTGGGCTTTGGTGAGTGAGCAGCCCTTAGAGAGTCTGTACACGGTGTGCAGTAAGGAGTCAATGAGAGAAGCATGGTGCTCCGTGCCAGCAAACAAAGGCGCACACCTTGTCAGCAGCGGCAGCACGGCCGTGCAGAGGTACCGATTGAGGGCCAAGGCCATGTCCGTAGCACTCAAAGCAGCCTAAAATGGAATCAACATGTTGATGTGTAATTTCAGTATCTAGAAAATGATAAGAATATGAAAAATGGAAATGTATTCTTCCATTGTAGCTTAAAATGTGGTTCACATGATTTTTACCACTAAAACTACCAACTTTTGGCTGCTTGTCAATAGATAAAAATAAATGAAGTGATATCTCCTCAAAATGTCCAACAGCTAAGAGGTTCACATTCTAACAAGGTATCAATAGTAGGAGAAATAAAAAAATAAAAACACTAATGATATCAAATAATGTGAGTACTTTACTAGGGGAGAAAAGAGAAAAGAGCTTATCCTCATAATACACTTCATATTCATAAATCCTTCCTGAATTCTATTCATTAATACTATTTATATTCCTATGCATGTCCATCAGCATCAATAGTCAAAGGTTGATTTTCTTACTATGTTATCAACTAGGTGCAACATTTCATGTGAACACACCTGAAGAAAAAAAAATTAAGTTTCATTTTTATGAATATTTTCTCATGGTTTAAATGAAAGAGTTACTGTCTAACTAAAAATCTATTTTCCTCTGAAATAAAAAAGAACCATCTAGCTGAGAATAAAAGAAGGTATTATTAAAACAACTGGACAACATTTAGAGCTACAGCTTACTCCACAATGTTTCAAACAGCAGATCATTTGCAGATTCTTGATGTGGTCACTGGATACACAGGACAGATTTTAACCTCTCTGTACACTGACAAATTAAGACACCAGAATGATATTGTAATTACATGATTCAACAATGTCCATTAAACCTTCTTAATACTTTAATTGCTTTATTGAGAAGAATAATTGTTTGGTCAACTCAGAGATTATCAGGAGCCACTATGACCTTCCAAATTAGGGTTCTATGACTTTTCTACTGTCTTCAATTGCACCTGATCAGAAGTCTTGTATTTTTTTTTTTTTGTATTTTTCTGAAGCTAGAAACGGGGAAAGACAGTCAGACAGACTCCTGCATGCGCCCGACTGGGATCCACCTGGCATGCCCACCAGGGGGCGATGCTCTGCCCCTCTGGGGCATCGCTCTGCCGCAACCAGAGCCACTCTAGCACCTGGGGGAGAGGCCAAGGAGCCATCCCCAGGGCCCGGGCCATCTTTGCTCCAATGGAGCCTCGCTGTGGGAGGGGAAGAGAGAGACAGAGAGGAAGGAGAGGGGGAAGGGTGGAGAAGCAGATGGGCGCCTCTCCTGTGTGCCCTGACCAGAAATCGAACCCGGGACTTCTGCACGCCAGGCCGACGCTCTACCACTGAGCCAACCGGCCAGGGCCATATCATTCTTGAGGCTGCAGTTTTCTCTGCTATTCAATGAATTACTTGAGGAAATGGTCTATTATATTTTCTGTTTACTCACTGCTTGCCTGAAAATATAACAGGTACTCAGTAAACATTTGGTAACAATATATGAATAAGTAAAAACGGGGTCCTTGGGTTACGACACAGTTCCATTCATACAACGGTGATCTAACTCAAATTTTGGTGTAAGTCAAAACACACCCTAGCCTAACACAGTCAGAACACTTGTACTTTTAACAGTCCAAAATGGCATAGGTAAGCGTACTGAGGGATGCCAACTCATAGGTCTTATTCATAGGCCTTATTACCGTGTATTCTTCCGCTGCATGCAACCAAACTAGTTCACCACATAGTCCGTAAGTACAATGCTAATGGTGTAGGTCAAAGCACTCACATCTCAATTCTTTTTAAGTTTTTATGGGAGTGTGTGTCGTAAACTCAAAACGTCATATGTTGAGACTGTCGTAACCCGAGGACCCCTCTGTATGTCTAAGAAAAACAGTAGCATATGCGAGAGACTGCAGTCAAAAGTTGAGGAAGCCAAAAACTCAAATCATTACCGTATCTAAAGAAGCAGCAGCCCGGAGATCTGGCAGAAAGCCAACCTCTAGAAGATGGAGGAGGAAATCTTGAACCTCAATTCCATAGACCCTGTCAAGGAACAAAACCATGGCTGCCTTGTGATCTGGGCAAAACCCTGCAGACATGTCGGGCTCCACCACATTCCCATCTAAAAGAGAGAAGGAGACACGTAGTCAATGGCCCAGCTCTCACAGATCCCAAGTAGCTGCTTTCCAGCCTCCTTGTGGTTTAAGTAAAGTTATCTGTTGAATGATTTTCTTTTATTCTGCTGAGAAAGCAAATGCTCAAATTGGCTGAGGGCCTATGACTGTGCAATTTAAAAGCAAGGTCACTTAAATGTTATTTGCATATTCATTTAACTGCATATGTGATAAGGACATAGCAGTATGCTAGTGACTGAGAAGGAAATGAAAAGGTATCTAAAATCCACATTGTAAAACCAAGAGTAAATACCATGAAAAGTTCGACTGTAAAGTAAGGTTTTCACTCTTTTCAAGAATAGCAGCCTCCTTCACACATTAATAAAACTCATTTGCCACTATGTGATAATCATGGTACATTTACATATTTATCAGGTAGATAATTACAAAATGGTGAAACAACTCTACAAAACCAGTTTGACTTTCAAATGAAATATGTTTCATGGCCATAATTAGAGGAGAATTTACAACATTTAAAACATGTTCAAAAGTCATACTATTTTCTCTATCAATAACACTGGGGAACAAAATTTTTGTTACATCCACAAAAACATTTGTTCTTACCTAATTCAAGTATGCTGATCTCAAATCTGACATTAGTTTTTCTCTGTAAGCTATAGTTTTTTGCAATTCAAGATTTTAGGTTTTCATCTTATTGTAAAATTTTCAACATTTAGTTTAACATAATGAAGTAGAATGTCTTCTTGGGCATCATCTTTGTGAAAATAGAATAATTTATATAATGCAGTAAATACACTAATACACTAAAAGATATGATTGCATCAGAATTTGTCTATAATTTTAAAATAGAACATATTAAAACAGTTATTTTAATCATAAAATTTGCACAAAACTTATTTAAATTCTATTCAGGCAAAAGTTTGTGTTTGTAGCTCTTGCGTTTGTGTACTTGTTGAAGACAATCTCATTTGATGCTCCAGCAGTAGTCTGTTCACAAACAGCTCCAAGATTTTCGAAAAACTTATCAAGGTGACTGTTCAGGAAGTGAATCTTAACGCTCATGTTACATCCACTGTCGCGGAAAGCCAACAGCATCCTTTGAACCAGAAGTTCATAGTTTTCTGCTTTTTTGTTGCCAAGGAAGTTCTTTGTAACTGCCACAAAAGACTGCCATGCTGCTTTTTCCTCCTTATTCATCTTCCTGGCAAATTCTTCGTCACATATGAGGGTTCGAATTTAAGGTCCATCGAATACACCTGCTTTTATCTTCTCGAAAGACAAGGCAGGAAAAGCAGAAATAATATGTTGAAAGCATTCACTTTCTCTATTCAAAGCCTGAACAAACTGCTTCATTAAGCCAAGTTTGATGTGAAGTGAGGAAAAAATGATCCTGTCTCAATTAACTACAGGTTCATTCAATATTTTGCATCCCTACTTCCAGAGCTTCATGTTTTGGCCACTCCTTCTGTGTCCAGTGTTTCTCCTGAGCTCGGCTGTCCCACAAACACAGAAAGCAAGGATACTTTGTGAAACCTCTCTGTTGTCCTAGCAAGAAATTTACCATTTTAAGATCCACACAAATGATCCAGGTATGCTCTTCATACTTCAGAAAGTCGAGGACAATTTTTATGTCATTCTTCCTAAGTCATTCAGTTTGGGTTGACTAAACTGCTGAGGGGTTGTTAACTGCTTGGCATCAGAAGAAGACCCTTCAGATTCTACAACCATTTCCTCATGCATCTCATCAAAATACACTTGATCACCATGTTCACTTTCCTCATCCTTAGAAGAAATAAAGCCATTGAAAACCGGAACCGGGAGTGTCTCAGAGTGTGGGATAGGTCGTATTGCTGAAGGAATATTAGGATATGTGATCATATGCCATTTTTTCTTGCTGATGCCCTTTGTATGGAACAGACAGAAATAACAGTCACTGGTGTGGTCCCTAGGTTCACGCCAAACCATGCGAATACTAAAAGGAATTCCTTTGCGTTTTCCTTTTGTCCAATCACGAAGTATTTCCTCACAATTATGACACACAATATGAGGAGCCCAATTCTTGTCCTGATTGCTAAGGGGAACTTGAAAATAGGCAATTTATGTACATGTCACAAATGATGAAATATTGCACCTTTAATGTTGAAGTGTGTAACAGCCACATATATAACAGAAGGTGTCAGGACTATTCTTACATTTCCGCCTACTCGAAGAAGCCATGATTTAATCATAAAACAAAATAAGAGGGTGTTTTTATCAGATAATAATTTTTTACATTTAAATACAACTACAATTATGTAAAAGTGATGTTTGTAAAACATTAATTGCCTTGTGGTTATGTTCAATCCTAGAGTCGCTGCCCTTTAAAAACCAAAGCATGCCATTAACTATAACAAAAAGAAATTAAAATAGCATAAAAACTAGAGCATGAACCAAAAAACGGATTTCAGATTTGGAACCAGCGATGCAGAAATATATAGAAACAGTTCTAAAACCTCATGCAACAGAAAATGAAAAAAATATTGTTCCCCAGTGTCAGTGTTGATGTCTATATAAATTACTAAATCCCTTATTATAATGTCACAGATTCATAGGTTAGGGTACATTAATATGAGGAATTACAGGATTATGTGTCAACTTAAAATATTCTGAAAGTGGTATGTTTGACCATGTGATTATAATGCTAACTCCTTCTCATAACACACCACTAATGTTCTACAAAGAATACCACAGAATCTTTAATAATGATGCAGGGTTGAAGAAAGAAGTATCCAAGATAAGATGATGCATGACCATAATCATCCCAAAACAACAAAGTTACAACTTTTTGTTTTCATTCATAGTCAATGATTGAATTTGATATTTACATCATGAAGAGAAACAAATGTTTTTTTAAAAAAATTAAGACTAAGGTTGTACACCTACTAATTTGCAAAATTATATTTAAGCCAAGTAAAAATGGATTGTAAAATCTAACCAAGCTGATTCAGTCAATAGTGTTAAATCAGTGTGTCATATTTTCAATTAAAAGCCTGTAAGAAATTCCTGGGCACTGTCTATGTTCTTAGTGCTTGTTATCACTAATTTGACCTTAAACTCCAGTTCCAAATCTGTATGTCGCTAGCATTATTCTTATCTTTATCCTGACATGTCAACTTTGTGACTCAAAATGTAAGGGAAAGAGTTCCTGTTTAGCTCAGTGATCAGAGAGCCTAGTGTGTAGATGTCCTGGGTTCAATCCCTGGTTGGGGCACACATGAGAAGCAACCATCTACTTCTCCATCCCTCCCTCTCCCTTTTCTCTCAGTCTTCTCCTCTTTCAGCCAGTGGCTCAGTTGGTCTGAGTGTCAGCCTCAGGCACTGAGGATAGCTCAGTTGATTTGAGCATTGGCCCCAGATGGCAGTTGCCAGGTGGATCCCAGTCGGGGCACATGAGGAAGGCAGTCTATCTCCCTTCCTCTCACTTAAAGAAAAGAAATGTAGGGGAGAGAAAAGATATTTTACTTAAGTAAACCAACATGAGTTTGAAGAGAGGGGGAAAAGAAAATGAGGATAATCTTTATACACACACACACACACACATATAAAATTGCCTAAAGTGGAAGAGACAAAGAGCTCTGGGACAGTTTTTAAGTTCTAACTTTCCCTAAAATTATAGCAAGTGTTTAATTACTATTGTTGCTTATGTCACCTTGAAGATGTGGGTTGGTGCAGCTAGCACACATGAAACTTTATGTCCTCAGAGAGGCCATGTGCCATTTCTGCTGTAGTCCAGGGCAGTGCAGGTCCCTGTGGTTGAACCACCCACAGCCTGGCACCTGCACTTCACTCAGTGCTGTCTGAGCCTGCTTTCCTGCCCATTCACCCTGGGCAGCAGGGGCGGGCCTGGGGTGGGGGTGGGGCTGCTGGGTGATCACACACATAGGAGACTGATTGTATTAAACACACCTTTGAGTTAATATTGAAAAACAAATCCCAAGCAGTTTCTACACCAAAAATGAATGACATGTTGGAAAAGGACAATAAATGAGTCAAATACAAGAAAAAAAAATTTTTTTTAATTTTCTCTGTAATCTTGAAAGAGAGTACTTATTTTAACATACTGGTAATTTTTAAACCTCTAAGTCAAAAGCTACTATCTCAGAAAAAAGCATTATAAGATAGTAAAAATAAAAACTATCAAAAAGAGTTAAGGAATTGTGGTAAAGAAAGGCAGAAAAGCTCTGGCCAGGTGGCTCAGTTGGTTAGAGCACCATCCCAATGCGCCAAGGTTGTGGGTTCGATCCCCTGTCATAGCACATGCAGCAGTCAGCCAATGAATGCACATAGGGGTGGAACAACAAATTAATTTTCTCTCTTTTTCTCAAATCAATCAATAACTTTTTTTAAAAAAAGAGATATGAGCAAAGAACACCAGAAGAGAAATTAGGTAAGATAAATGAAGTGTTTAATTCCTGACTGGAAACATCACTGTTTAAAAGTAATGAGAATAGAAAATATTTTATAAAATAATGTACTTTACAGTCATTTTCTTATTTTAAAGACTCTTAAGTAGTGTCCTTAGGCTGCAGCAAGGGAAATGCTAAGCACTGATGATATCATGTCAGCCACCATCCTACTAAGCTACAAACAACTGGGCCTCACCTTTGGCAACTGTGGGCATCTGAAAAGCGATGCTGATCACGCCCACCAAATCTCCCAAAGGAATGAGGGATCTCAGAATGGATCTGATCCTGATGGCTTCTCCCTTCCCAGCATGAATCAACTGCAGGAAGAGAAAAAAAAAAAGGAAGATTAGAATCACTTTGTGAAATCAACGTTATAATTCTATCTACAAACTTAAAGTATAAGAATCTAAATCTAAACTGATTTTGTATTAAGTATCCACTTAAAGTTAGGTCTCAGTACAAAACTGTTGTTTCAGGCTTATAGACAGATATTTACTTGCCCACACAGTTTCTATGATGTCAACATATACCCAGTTATACACTATGGTATAACCAGCTGGTCTATCATCAGAGCACTAGTTCTATCTTCTTTGAAGTATTAAAATATATTGAGATTCTGATCAGTCTGTTAATGTTTACTTCTCCAAAATCACAAACAAATACCTATCTACAACATGAGCAATAATACAAAAGAAAAAAAAGTTATCTTTAGGTCCTGAATACATACTAATATTTATGACTGATTTAGCTTTTCAGGCTTTGTGATGAAAATATAACTGCATATCCATCTATAGTCCACCCTGAATTGTCCCAAGGATGGATTGACAATATGGGTGGAAATGGTGAACATAAACCTACAGGTCTTTTGAACTGTCACTAGCTAATGAGGTACCTATGAAGTTGTGACTGTGACAGTCAGGAATCTGAGCCAGCCCCGGAAGAGACCACAGGCTTCTGAACCATTTGGGCATCTACGTCCTTCACCACAGGGTATGAAACACAGGTGTAAGTTCTGATACATCGGAGGCCCTCAAATAACAGCTACTGAGATGAATAAATTTCAGAAGTGCCAAGCTTAGTCCCCTATTAAGTCACTTAGATTTTTCCCCTTAATAGAGCACAACAAAAGACTTCTGTTATGCCTAACCAGGTGGTGGCACAGTGGATAAACCATCAGACTAGGACATGGAGAACCCAGGTTCATAAAGTCGCTGACTTGAGCGCAGGGTTGCTGGCTTGGCTTGGGAT
Organism: Saccopteryx bilineata; assembly: GCF_036850765.1. NCBI lineage: Eukaryota > Metazoa > Chordata > Mammalia > Chiroptera > Emballonuridae > Saccopteryx > Saccopteryx bilineata. The sequence continues at coordinate 208,680,953 of NC_089490.1, forward strand.
CATAGATGTGACCCCATGGTTGCTGGCTTGAGCCCAAAGGTCACTGGCTTGAAGCCCAAGGTTGCTGGCTTCAGCACAAGATTGCTGGCTTGAACAAGGGGTCACTTGCTCTGCTGTAGCCCCCTGGTCAAAGCACAAATGAGAAAGCAATCAATGAAGAACTAAGGTGCCACAACAAAGAATTGATACTTCTCATCTCTCTCCCTTCCTGTCTGTCTGTCCCTATCTCTAACTCTGTCTCTGTCAAAAAAAAATAGACTTCTGTTATTAAACAAAACTTCTCTCTTGTTTCCTTTGATCTTTCACTTTAACAGGAAAGAGAACAAATATTGTGAGCATAAAGTGTTTCATCTGCAATCACTTATAGCATAAAGATTTTGAAAATCTATTTTTATGATTAAATTCTCATCAGCAGTAAGTTTTTACAAAATCACATAACTAGGTTTTCGAATATTCTGACATTTCTCCATTCTGTGATTCCTCTGTTCACAACAAAAGATTTTATCAAGAAAGCAAGAAACTTTTAAGTAATGGGTATGAGAGAAAAAGACTCCCCATCCAGAAAGTCCCAGCAAACAAGGGAAAATCCCCTTAGAGGTCAAGGCTGGGAGAAAGGTGATCTGTAAACAGCAGTCACCTGCTTCCTGCTCTGACCAACCTGGAAGGGTGCGTACCTTCTACACCCAAGTGCGTCAATGTCTCATACTCTGTGCTGTTTCCCACTAGCAGGTACTAATTTTATGGGCCCTGACAAGCATTATTTAAAGGAATATAGAATGAAACAGAACAGATTGGAAAATAAAGAAGAAAATGTCAGAACATATTACAGAATAAATTACTTAACTGTAATGTCTCATGAAACTTTCATTTCATCTTGGTCAGAGAGTCCAGAAAACACTAATGGGTCAGCTCTGAATAGCTTTTTCTTCCCCCAAAACTTCCCCCACGTCACTTTCCCCTAAACCGGGGCCAGGAAGAAGCAGCCCCCACACAGGGACTAAATACAAGAAAGTGGCTCGACAGGAGTGGCTGCTTTCTGCATGCGCTACAACAGGAGGGAAAATACGTTCTTCAAGTGTCAGGGATTAGATGAGTTTCAGAGATCTACCAGTAACTGACTATTCTACTCATGACCTGTACTGAAATCATGTAGCTAATTCTTACATTTCCAACTAAACCCTCATTCAGCAATTAGGACACGTGCTATTTTTAAAGAGCATGAAGTTCATTGGTGCGTGCTGCGGACTGCTCCCAGCTACGGTTCCTTCACAGAGGAGCCAGGGTGCTGCTTATGAGCCCCAGAGACTCACGTGCATTTCAGGTGCGCAGCGTCCTAGCAGGTCGATGAGAGCGGCGTAGAAAGTCATGATGGCATTCCCCATGTGGATGGTGTCATCCTCTTCCTCCTTGGTGTCACTTTCATGCATTATTTCAAAGAAACAGAAACAGGGTAATGCAGTGACATTTTTGGCTTATTCCATATTCTCAGGGGTGAGGGACAACTCGGTAATTCATTCTGCCTCTTACGATGCTTCTTTTGAATGTGGTTTAATTATAGCTGGACGTTTTAAAGCAAAATGACAGTGGGTTAAAGACCAGATTTGAGATTCTATCCTATGAACACCTTGTGGGAACCTGAACATTAAGATCCTTTCAAAAAGGAAAATGAAGAATTGCTAATTTAAAGATTCTGCCCATTTGTAGTGGCAGAAAGCTTATTAACAAATTAATTAGTGGAAGGTTTTGGAAAGTTTAGGACACGTTAGTGAACAGACACACTCAGAGAAAGGGTGACAAAGGCCTGTTCTAGATCATACATACAGTCACATATATAAGGCTCCCAGTACAGAGTTTCACCAGAGTAAGCACTTTATAAATGTGAAAATTTCATTATTCATCTCTTACCCAACAACCCTCTCCCAGTAATCCAGCATGTCTCCTCCCTTGTAAGAAAAACACATATACCTCTCATTGTCTCACTGATGAGAGACAAGTCTAGATCTAGATGGCCCTGGGCAATCACATTATTCCTCCTTTGGGAGCTCAGCTGCCTCAGCTGGACTCAGAGGGCTGACCAGTGACAGGGAGGCCTTGCTGCCCACTGTTCCTGGCCTGTATGGCTGTACCAGGGGCCTCAAGCGCACTCGTACTGGTATGGGGCAGGGCCAGAACTCCTGATATGTTTTTTACTGTTTAAAAAAATTGAAGGCTCTCTGGTTCCTCTATAGCTGACTGATAAATACATTACCTGCTCATGAAATCCTGCCTGTCTGGACCCCTGGTTTTGGTATGGGCAGAACATCCAGGCAACAAGGGTGTGCGGAACCCCTTTTATGTTTGGAATTTCACCTCCAATAGGCCCTATGTTACTTCTTTACCAGTAACGTCAGTAATAGAGATGCATGACCCCTAGCAGAACGGTCACCTCCCAGATTAAAAAAATAGGTGCATCATGCCTCGATTAGTATGTGTCTATTGCTGAAACCAAGTGTTAAAACATCACTATGGACAAAAGCCAGGTGGTTACTGCCTTCCTGCCATCTCTGAGGCTTTAACCAAGCAGTGCACTCCTAGAATGAGGCCACCTCTTTTCTGGACTAAGTCCCCCCTTCTCTTGCTAAAGGTCTCTTCCTCTCTTACATTGGTAATGAAAACTCACAGTAGCTAGCTTCCCACTAAACTCTACTCCAAATTCAAGAGCCCATCTGCCATCATCTGTAATAACTAAATTTGCCAGAGCCCCTGGACAAAGTCACCGCGTACAGTCTCCCACAGCCTGAATCCCTCCACTAAGGACACAAGGTCTTCCTTGGGTCTCTATTCCTTCAGCCCTTCCCAGCAGTACACCCCATCCAGTCCTCCATATCTAACACATCTGATTTCCAAGGGGAGCAATCGCAACTTACATTTCAATTAATAGAATGCAAATTATACTTTGTAAAATTTCAAGTCAAGTAGCACAATTTACTTTTAAGAGTGTGTATATCAGACCTACAGGGTTTTACCGGATCCACTGGTTGGCGAGGGACCATCTCGACAAGGGTCCTCAGCTATTTTGATGGCTTCCTCCATGGCCGCGAGCAGACCATTCCCGCCCTCCCCCCGCAGGGCAGGACCAAAGCACTCCGGCCTCCGGATGAGCAGTCTCACCACGACATTCGCGTTCTCTTCCACACTCTCCCCTAAAGTCAATGGAAACATGAGGACGCAAACATGGATCATATGGATGTTCTGAGCAAATAAGGTCATATTAACTCATTTATAGTTAAAGAAAAATAACTAAAACCAATGAACACAGTGGTAAATCCAACACTAAAATTCAGATTACTAGTTGTATGTGTACAAGATAGTCATTTTCTATTCTTGCACTTAAATTTTTCAAAGTAAAGAAAAGCATTCCAGAGACAATACTGTTCATTTGTTAGTCATTTATAATTTGAAGCCATAGTTCTAAACATTATTAGAATCCAATTATAACAATTCATAAGAATGTACATGCTAAAATTTTAATTTAATGAATTATAGCATCACTATCAAAACAAGTATTATAAATTGCTATTGTAAAGATTGATTATATAATATTCAATTTCTTAGTTCCTTCATAAAAGTGCTGGGATATATTATTATTTTATATAACTGTTTTTATGCAGTTTTAATAATGACCAAAGAGGACCTCACAAGCAAGCAGTCCTACCGTTACAGAAGACAGCAAATCTGAGAAAGTCAAGATATCTCTCCCCCTCAACTGGGTTCCACCCAATGTCTGGATACCCCTTGGACACCAGCATCTGGCAACTCTGCAGTCCACAGCCAGCCAAATATCGGACAACCTATGAACAGGACAAGGAGCAGAAGTGTGACGCCTTGGGTAACAAGTCAGATGCTTACACTAAACACAGTGAGTGATATGATGCAAGCAGGCTTTGTAACAAATGCAGCTTTGAAAGTTCTATTTAATCTCGTGGCAATCCACATGAAGAAATATTCAAGAATCACAACAAAGTACTATCAAAAATATTTATAAACCAACTCTGTGAAAGAAAATATTCCTAAATTTCCTATCATTTAATCTGTGAATTTTACTTATAAAAATAAATTCTGTAACTTGATAAGCTTCCAAAATTTCTAATGATCTCTGGCCCATCTGAAATAGTGAAAGATCCTTCTAATATACAGAGATATTTAAAGTGAATTACATCCAAAATGACAGATCAGTTCAACAGGAAGAAGGGAGTGAATACCCACAGAGGAAATGAGAAAATTTCAGCCCAATGTCCCTGGCTTTACATCTGACTTGCGTCACTTACTGCATCACTCAGAGCAAGTTACTTAACTTTTTAAAACAGCCTGTCTATAAAATTTGGGATAATACTACCTACCTTTTATTATTGTTGAATTTAACATATCAAAATTTCTGCTTAGCCTTGCCCTTTAAAATATTTTTATTTGAATGTTGGTCCTCTACAATATTTCATAACTGATCCAGTTTTAAAAGAAATCCCTAAAGTTGTCATCATCAATGGAAATCGACTGTGAAAAAAACAACTTATCAAATGAATTAAATTATATCTAGCTCAAGCTAAATCAGTTTTGAAAAGAAATAAGTAATAATAATTAAAAATATATCAACTCTATCAAGGTTAATTTGTGTACAATAAACTCATCTAATTAAAGTATAAGGTCAATGAGCTTTGAGAGACTGTGAATATCTCTAAAACTGTATTTTTTTACAGGTCCCATGCCTCTAACAGTCTCTCCCTCCATATAAGCCTGGGCCTGGACAACCTATCACCTGTCACAACTCATTAGCTTGCACATTCTACAACACTTGTGTAAGCAATCACCTAGCACATCTCCTGTGCCTGCTCTTCCCCTCCCAGTAAGGATATTGAAATTCATTCACGCTGCGGCACAATTCAGCCCTCTTCACCTGTTACTGTCTAACAGCACCCTGCTGTATATGAACACATCCAGCTTTCATTATCCCTTCACTAGCTGATAGACATTTGAGTCACACTCAGTTTCTGGCTAGGATGAACATTCACGAGCATATCTGTGCATGGACATGCACTTGTCTTTCTATGCAGCAAATAACCTAGGAGTACAAAGGCGAGCCTGCAGTTTCTTCCCCACTGCAGAAGAGGGTGCCTTACTTGTTCCACACCCTCCTCAACATCAGGCTTCATCTGCCTTTTTAATACCAGCCATTTCAACCAGTGTGTAGATTAACAAGATTTTAAATTATATATGGGAGAACACTCTGAGGTTAATCAGAGATGTAAAGCTTCATGGCCCTTGAGAGGCAGGGAGGACATTTAGGAAGACACACTTTCTCATGCCTTAGACAGCTGTGCACTGAGTGACAACCCAGGGACAAAGTCATAGACAACACAGAAAAACTGCCCAACTCAGAGCTGAACATTATGGTAGGGAATAGATTTTTTTAATGCATAAATATATAGATTTCAGTAAAATATATTTATTTTAAAATATAAATATAATTTTAAACTATATTATATAAATAGAAAATGAAAATGTATTTTTGTGTATATAATATACAAACATATATTTTCAACTTTAGAACATAAAGCAGAAAAGAAGACAGGAAGAGATTAAGTGAGCAGAGAGGAAGTTTCAACTTCAAATAGCATGAATACGGAAAAGCAAAAAGGAAAGTGAATTTGGAACAGTGACGGGAAAGATGTCAGAAAAGAAGCCACAAGGACTTCTGGCAGAAGAAAACTTCAGATGGAGGGAAGAGCAGGTACAAAGGCCCTGAGGCAGGAGTATGCCAGGCAAGTTCCAGCACCAGCAAGGAGTCTGTATTGCTGAGCAAAAGGAGAATCAGTAGTGGTAGAAAAGAAGAGAGACTAACATGGCTGGTGAGGTGTCTTTCATTTTCGCTGGAAGCAAGGTAAAAAGTCTTTAAAGAGTTCTAAACAGAAGATTGATAAGATCCTTTAAGAGTCTCATTCAGACAGTTACATAGGGGAGCAATGGAGCAATCCCAGAAGACAATTAAGAATGCAACTGCAATTAAAAAGTGGGGGAAACCTATCTTATATTCTGGCAAATATATATGTGGCTCAATATTCTTAAGAGTACACAGCCTGGGAAAACAAGATGGTGATGGAGTAGGCAGACATACCAACTTCCACCTCCTATAACCAAAGTGGAATACAACTTAATTTTAAGAACAATCTGGAAAAACCAACTTTGGACTAAACTAAGAAGACTCTTCAACCAAGGATCACTGAAGAAGCCACACCGAGACTGGTAGGAAAAGCGGAAACACGGAGAGGGCTGCCCAGCTCCCAGGAGCAAGCGGTAGCCCAGAGAGACTCGCATGGTGGGAAGTGAGTTTAGCAGAGGGGGAGGGTCCTGAGTCCCAGAAACAAAGCCCCAGTATGCAGCCCCAGAGCCTAGAAGAGGTGTATGGACAATATTTAGCTTGAAACAAGTCAGGATACTGTTTGTGAGAAAGAGACAGATTTCTCAGACCCAGGATTCCTCTTAAAGGGACCAAGCAGAAAACCTCTCTCACAACTACTCACCTGGGGCTCTGGGGGGTGGGGAGAGAGGAGAGGACCAGAGTAGCAGGAAGAGATTACACAATCTAGGAGACACAGGGAGAAACATTTTGAGGGAAAACCACCCTAACCCCTGGGCTGAATCACTCCCAAAATCTGAAGTGAATATTTCCCCTGGAAACAGCAATACCAGCAAAGGGAAGCAGGACACCCACCAGCCAAACAAGCTCTCCCACGGTACTTAGAGCAGTCGTTTAGAACAGTGGTCCCCAACCTTTTTAGGGCCACAGACCGGTTTAATGTCTGAAAACATTTTCACGGACCGGCCTTTAAGGTGGGACGGATAAATGCACAAAATAAAATTATGTGACTGGCGTAAAAACTGTGGTATTTTTAAATGTAATTGTCAAACTTACGAGACAAGCATCAAGAGTGAGTATTAGATGGATATAACAGAGGGAATCTGGTCATTTTTTAAAAATAAAACATCATTCAGACTTAAATACTGGTAAAATGAAATAAAGTAAGTTATTTATTCTTTCGCTACGGACTGGTACCAAATGGCCCACAGACCAGTACTGGTCCATGGCCCGGGGTTTGGGGACCACTGGTTTAGAAGGAGGAAGCTTTCAGGACTACAGTAGTGAATGTTAGGGTCTAAGCTGCAATGCCCCCACCCACACGGCTGAGGGCTCAACTAAGGGCCGGTGGTGGTGGGATGCGGAAGTGTGGTTCCATCAGCAAGGGCAGAAACTGGCTGGCCACAACTGAGGCCCAGGTGTGAGCTCAGTCTTGCCCAGCTGGGGTGGAAGGGACACGCGAAAGTGGTCAAGCCCAGCTGCGGGCCGCATGCAATCCAACCTGTGGGGGAAGGGCGGGAGCCCTGGAAGGGCAGAGGCCAGCCCTTGAGCAAGGGCACAGGAGCACAGCCATGCCTGGCCCACAGGAACCAAGCCTTGCGAACTGATGCACGAGCCACCTCCTCCCACTAGGGTGGAGAGAAAACCTGGAATCAGGCAGAGAACCGCAGCTGAGCAAAGGTGCTCACCCCTTCCCTCAGGGACAAGGCTTGTGGCTGGGCACAGCGCATAACCCCACCCACAGGGGTGGCACAAAGGCCGAAGCCACTGAAGCTTGTACACCGAGCATGTGATCACAGCCCCTCCTGTAAAGGAGAGGTAGAAACCACAGCAACAGCCCCAGTGGGCAGGCACCGGCAACACCAATACCCTAATGCCCTAGGCAGCAGCAGCAGAGGGGGTGGTGGGCCTGCAGAAAGACCACACCTAGGGAACACAGAGGCCACACCCAGTGGACTCCAGTAGCCAAAACATTCTTTTACACAGACAAAATGGGAAGGCAGAGGAATGCAACACGAATGAATCAAGAGAAATCCCCAGAAAAGGACCTGAATGAGTCAGATATAACCAAATTACTAGACGCAGAGTTTAAAATAATGATTGTTAGGATGCTCAAAGATCTTAGAACAAAAATAGATGGTCATTACAAACACCTAAACAAAGACATAGCAAATATAAAAAAGGACATTGAAATAATAAAAAAGAATCAGTCAGAAATGACAAATATAATATCAGAAATGAAGAACACAATGGAAGGAATTAAAAGCAGGATGGATGAAGCTGAGAATCAAATCAGCGAGTTAGAGGACAAGATAAACTAAGGCACGGAAGGAGAGCAGAAAAAAAAAAGAGACTCAAAAAGTCTGAGGAAACTCTAAAGAGAGCTCTGTGACAACATGAAGAGAAATAACATCCACATAATAGGGGTTCCTACAGAAGAAAAGAAAGAACAAGGGATAGAGACTTTGTTCAAACATATCATAGCTGAAAACTTCCCTCAATTAAGGCAGAAAAACATCTCACAAGTTCATAAAGCACAGAGAACTCCATTAAAGAGAAAACCAAAGATATCTACACCAAGACACATCATAATTAAAATACCAAAGCTAAGTAATAAAGAAAAAATATTAAAAGCTGCTACAAAAAAAAAGGCTATCACCAATAAAGGAGCAGCTATAAGGATGACTTCTGACTTCTCAACAGAAACACTTGAGGCCAGAAGAGAATGGCAAGAAATATTCAAAGTAATGCAGAACAAGACCTACAACCAAGACTACTTTATCCAGCAAGGCTATCTTTTAAAATTTAAGGAGAAATAAAAAGCTTTCCAGAGCAAAAAAAAAAATTCAAGGAATTCACTACAACCAAACCAATGCTGAAAGAAATGCTAAGGGGCCTGTTGTAAACAGATCAAAGGGGGAAAAGAACATAGCAAAAGAGGAATACAGTTTTAAAGAATAAAATCACAATAAACAACTACATATCAATAATACCCTTAAATGTAAATGGGTTAAATGATCCAATAAAAAGACATAGGATAGCTGTGTGGATAAGAAAACAGGACCCATACATATGCTGTCTAGAAGAGACACACCTTAAAATAAAAGATGTACACAGACTGAAGATAAAAGGATGGAAAAAATATTTCACGCAAATGGAAATGAAAAAAAGCTGGGGTAGTTATATTAGACAAAATGGACTTTAAAACAAAGGTTATAGTAAGCGATAAAGAAGGTCATTACATAATGATAAAGGGAGTAATCCAACAGAAAGATATAACCGTTATAAATAACTACAAACCTAATATAGGAGCACCTTAATATATAAAGCAGACTTTGATGGATTTAAAGGGCAAGATCAACAGCAATACTATTATAGTAGGGGATTTCAATACCCCACTAACATCACTAGATAGATCCTCAAGAAAGAAAATTAACAAAGAAACAGCAGACTTAAAGGACACACAAGATCAACTCAATTTAATAGATATCTTCAGAACCTTTCACCCTAAAGCAGCAGAATATACATTCTTTTCAAGTGCTCATGGTACATTCTCTAGGATAGACCACATGTTAGGGCACAAAAGCGGTCTCAACAAATTTAAGAAGATTGAAATCATATCGAGCACTTTCTCTGATCACAATGGCATGAAATCAGAAATCAACCACAACAGAAAAACTGAAAAATACTCAAACACTTGGAAACTAAATAGCATGTTATTAAATAACAAATAGGTTAACAATGAGATCAAAGAAGAAATAAAAAAATTCCTAGAAACGAACGATAACGAGCATACATCAACTCAAAATCTATGGGACACAGCAAAAGCAGTACTAAGAGTGAAGTTCATAGCATTACAGGCATACCTTAAGAAGCTAGAAAAAGCTCAAATAAACAACTTGACTCTGCATCTAAAACAAGTAGAAAAAGAACAGCAAATAAAGCCCAGAGGTAGTAGAAGGAAAGAAATAATAAAGATCAGAGCGGAAATAAATTACATAGAGGCTAAAGAAACAATACAGTGGTGCAGTAGATAAAGCATCGACCTGGAAATGCTGAGATCACTGGTTCGAAACCCTGGGCTTGCCTGGTCAAGGCACATAGGGGAGTTGATGCTTCCAGCTCCTCCCCCCATCTCTCTTTCTCTCTCTCTCTCCTCTCTAAAATGAATAAATAAAATTTAAAAAAAAAGAAACAATGAAAACAGGAGCTAGTTCTTTGAAAAGGTAAACAAGATTGATGAACCTTTAACCAGACACACCAAAAAAAAAAGAAAAAGAACTCAAATAGCCCTGGCCGGTTGGCTCAGCGGTAGAGCGTCGGCCTAGCGTGCGGAGGACCCGGGTTCGATTCCCGGCCAGGGCACACAGGAGAAGCGCCCATTTGCTTCTCCACCCCTCCGCCGCACTTTCCTCTCTGTCTCTCTCTTCCCCTCCCGCAGCCAAGGCTCCATTGGAGCAAAGATGGCCCGGGCGCTGGGGATGGCTCTGTGGCCTCTACCTCAGGCACTAGAGTGGCTCTGGTCGTAACATGGCGACGCCCAGGATGGGCAGAGCATCGCCCCCTGCTGGGCAGAGCGTCGCCCCTGGTGGGTGTGCCGGGAGGATCCCGGTCAGGCGCATGCGGGAGTCTGTCTGACTGTCTCTCCCCGTTTCTAGCTTCAGAAAAATGAAAAAAAAAAAAAAAGAACTCAAATAAATAAAATTAGAAATGAGAGTGGAGAAATAACAACCAACACAACAGAAATACAAAATATTGTAAGAAAATACTATGAAGAACTATATGCCAAAAAACTAGATAACCTAAATGAAATGGACAAATTCCTTGAAAGGTATAATCTTCCAAAAATTAATCTGGAAGAATCAGAAAACCTAAACAGATCGATTATAATAAATGAGATTGAGACAGTTATCAAAAAACTCCCAAAAAAGAAAAGTCCTGGGCCTGATGGCTTCACAAGTGAATTCTACCAAATATTCAAAGAAGAACTAACTCCTATCCTTCTCAAGCTATTTCAAAAAATTCAAGAGGAAGAAAGATTTCCAAGCTCCTTTTATGAGGTGAGCATAATTCTGATTCCAAAACCAGGCAAAGACAACACAAAGAAAGAAAATAATAGGCCACTATCCCTGATAAATTTAGATGCTAAAATCTTCAACAAAATATAAGCAAACCGGATCCAGCAATATATGAAAAATATCATACACCATGATCAAGTGGGATTTATTCTTGGGAGGCAAGGCTGGTATAATATTTGCAAATCAATCAATGTGATTCACCACATAAACAAAAGGAAGGAGAAAAACCACATGATAATTTCAAAAGATGCAGAAAAAGTATTTGATAAAATCTAGAACCCATTCATGATCAAAACTCTCAGCAAAGTGGGAATACAGAGAACATACCTCAACATGATAAAGGCCATCTATGACAAACCCACAGCCAACATCATACTCAATGGGCAAAAATTAAAAGCAATCCCCTTAAGATCAGGAACAAGGCAGGGGGGCCCCCCTTCACCACTCTTATTCAAAACTGTTCTGGAAGTCCTAGCCACAGCAACCAGACAAGAAAGAGAAATAAAAGGCATCCAAATTGAAAAAGAAGAAGTAAAACTATAATTATTTGCAGATGATATGATATCGGATATAGAAAACCCTAAAGTCTCAGTCAAAAAACTACTGGACCTGATATAAAATTAATACTCAGAAATCAGAGGCATTTTTATACACCAACAATGAACAGTCAGAAAGAGAAATTAAGGAAACAATCCCCTTCACCACTGCAACCAAAAAAATGAAGTACCTGGGAATAAATTTACCCAGGAAGATTTAAGACTTGTACTCAGAAAATTATAAAACATTGATAAAAGAAATCAGGGAAGATATAAACAAGTGGAAGTATATACCTGTGCTCATGGTTAGGAATAATAAACATCATTAAAATGATTATATTACCCAAAGCAATTTATAAATTTAATGCAATACCAATTAAAATACCAATGACATACTTCAAAGATATAGAACTTATATTCCAAAAATTTATATGGAACCAAAAGAGAACACGAATAGCCTCAGAAATCTTGAAAAGGAAGAATAAAGTGGGAGGTATCACACTTCTGGATATCAAGTTATACTACAAGGCCATTGTACTCAAAATAGCTAGATACTGGCATAAGAAAAAGCATATAAATCAATGGAACAGAACAGAGAACCAAGAAATAAATCCACACTTTTATGGACAACTGATATTTGACAAAGGAGGTAAGAGCATACATTGGAGTAAAGACAGCCTCTTCAACAAATGGTGTTGGGAAAACTGGACAGCTACCTTCAAAAAAATAAAACTAGACCACCAACTTACACCATTCACAAAAATAAACTCAAAATGGATAAAAGACTTAAATGTAAGCCATAAAACCATAAGCCTCTCTGACATCTCTCGCAGCAATATATTTGCCGATTTATCTCCATGGGCAAATGTAATAAAAGACAGGATAAACAAATGGGTCTATATCAAACTAAAAAGCTTTTGCGCAGCTAAAGACAATAAGAACAGAATAAAAAGACAAACTACACAATGGGAAAACATATTTGACAATACATCTGATAAGGGGTTAATAACCAAAATTAATAAAGAACTTGTAAAACTCAACACCAGGAAGACAAACAATCCAATCCAAAAATGGGTGAAAGAAATGAATAATCACTTCTCCAAAGAGGACATACAGATGGCCAACAGGCATATGAAAAAATGCTCAACATCACTAATCATTAGAGAAATACAAATTAAAGCCACCATGAGATATCACCTCACACCAGTCAGAATGGCACTTATCAATAAAACAACACAGAATAAGTGCTAGCGAGGATGTGGAGAAAAGGGAACCCTCCTGCACTGCTGGTGGGAATGCAGACTGGTGCAGCCACTGTGGAAAACAGTATGGAGATTCCTCAAGAAATTAAAAATCGAACTGCCTTTTGACCCAGCTATCCCACTTTTAGGAATATACCCCAAGAACACCATAGCACTGTTTCAGAAGGAGAAATGCACCCCCATGTTTATGGCAGCATTGTTCACAATAGCGAAGATCTGCAAACAGCCCAAGTGCCCGTCAGTGGACGAGTGGATTAAAAAGCTTTGGTATATATATACTATGGAATACTACTCAGCCATAAGAAATGATGACATCGGATCATTTACATTTAATAACATGGATGGACCTTGATAACATTATACTGAGCGAAATAAGTAAATCAGAAAAAACTAAGAACTACAATATATGATTCCATACATAGATGGGACACAAAAATGAAACTCAGAGACATGGAAAAGAGTGTGGGGGTTATGGGGTAGGGGGAGAGGGTGGGGTTGGGGGAAGGGTGGGGCACAAAGAAAACCAGTTAGAAGCTGATGGAAGACAATTGGACTTTGGGTGATGGGAATGCAGCATATGTCAAAATGTCAAAATAACCTAAAGATCAGGGGTCTCAAACCAATTTTGTGCGGCCCGCAGACTAATCCACGAAGTTCAAAATATTTTGGATAAAATTAAGTAAGCCTAGGGGCCTACTTGTATTTTTCATTTCTCTAGCATCCTAGCTAGATATTAGCTTAGTTAACAGCAGTTGTGATGCGAACTACAGTTTCTGGTCGTTCTGTGACACTGAGTAAACTGCATGTATGATTGTGCTTGTTGTACTGATTTTTTTTGGTTTTCAACTGCAGTGAGAAAAGTGTTGCGTAACAGTTGCCTTTTGTAGACCTAGTGCGGCCCGCCGAAGGCTGTGATCTTGCTCTGCGGCCCACATGCTGAGTTGAGTTTGAGACCCCTGCTAAAGATGTTTTCTCTGAACATATGTATCCTGATTTATCAATGTCATCCCATTAAAATTAATAATAAAAGATAAATTAAATAAAAAAGAAAAAGAAAAAAAAGAGTACACAGCCTTTGTGTATCACTGATTCCTTAAACTGTAACATATAAACTCATGTATAATGTAAAATGTAGGCCCTGGCCAGTTGGCTCAGTGATAGAACATCGGCCTGGTGTGTGGATGTTCCTGGTTTCTCAGTCAGGGCACACAGGAGAAACAACAATCTGCTTCTCCATCCCTCCCTATCCCCCTTCTCTCTCTGTCTACCTCTATCTCTCTCTTCCCCTCCAAAGCTATGGCTAGATTGGTTCGAGCCCCTGACACTAAGGATAGCTCCACAGTCTCCACCTCAGGCACTAAAAATAGTTTGGTTGTGAGCATGGCCGCAGATGGGCAGAGCATCAGCCCCGGACAGGGGTCGCTGGGCAGATCCCAGTCGGGGTGTATGTGGGAGTCTGTCTCTCTATCTCCCCACCTCTCACTTGGAAAAAAAGAAAAAAAAATATATATAATGTATATATGAGATGTTAAAATAACATTTTTTATTTATATATATTTAACTTTATTTTTCAGTTACAGTTTGTATTCAACGCTTTTTGTACTGGTTTCAGGTATACAGCATAGCAGATAGACATTAATATAGGTGACAAAGGAAGAGTTTAAAGAGGGACTCTTATTTGTTGTGAGTTCTTTTTATTACTGCTTTGATTTCATTGCTTGTAATTGATCTATTCAGATTTTGTTTTCATTGATTAAGTCCTGGATGCTTGTACGTTTCTAGGAATTTATCCACTTCTTCTAGATTATTCAATCTATTGGTAAATAATTTGTAGTATTTTCTTATAACCCTTTGTATTTCTCTGGTGTCAGTTATGACATATTCTCTTTCATTTCTGATTTTCCTTATTTGGGTCCTCTCTCTTTTTTTTTAAGAATGTGGTTAAAAGTTTTTCGATCTTTTTTATCTTTTCAAAGAACCAGCTTGAGGTTTCTTGATCTTCTATACTGGTTTTCAGACTCTATTTGGTTTATTTCTGCTCTGATCTTTATAATTTCCTTCCTTCTACTCATTCTGGAATTTTTTCATTGTTCATTTTCAAGTTGCTTTAGGTGTCAGGTGAGATTGTTTACTTGAGATTTCCCTGTTCTTCCAAGTAAGCCTCTATTGCTGTGAACTGCCCTCTTACAGCTGAGCTGGCTATGCACCATAGATTTTGGAATTTTGTTTTCATTTTAATTTGTCTCAAGGTAGCTTTGGATTTCTTCCTTGATCTGTTAACCCATTTAATAACATGTTATCTAGCTTCTATGTGTTTGAGTTTTTCACGCTTTTTTTCTTGTAATTTATTTCTAGTCTCATACTATTGTGGTCAAAGATGCTTGAAATTATTTCAATCTTCTTAAATCTACAGAGGCTTGTTTTATAGCCCTATATGTGATTAGAAAAGTTTCCATGTGCACTTAGAAAATTGTGTATCCTGCAGGTTTGAGGTATATGTCTCTCAAAATATCAATTAACCCCATCTGATATGATGTATCATTTAAGGCTGTTTCCTTGTTGTTTTGTTCCTAAAAGATCTATTGGTATCTATTGATGTCAACAGGGTGTTAAAGTACACTACTGTGACTGTATTACTACTGTTAATTTCTCCCTTTATGTCCATCAAGATTTGCTTCAGAAATTTAGGTGTTCCTATGTTGGGTGCATAAATGTTTACAAAGGTTATTTCCTCTTGCTGAATTGATCCCTTTATCATTATGTAATACCCTTCTTTGTCTCTTATTATAGCCTTTGTGTACTTAATTTTATCTTGTACAAGTATTGCTACCCCGGTTTTTCATTTTGTTTCAATTTGCATGAAATATCTTTATCCATCTCTTAAATTTCATTCTGTATGTGTCTTTTGTTCTGAGGTGGGTCTTTTGTACACAGCATATACATGGGTCTTGTTTTCTTTGATTTTTATTTATTGATTTTAGAGAGAGAGTAAGGGACAGAGGGAGAGATGAGAGAGAGAAACATCAGTCTCTTTCAGTATGTCCCCTGACCAGGGATTGAATGCACAACCTTTGTGTATCGGGCAACGGGGTGTTGTTTACTTATCCATGCCACTACCCTATGTATTTTGACTGGTGCATTTAACCTATTAACATTTAAAGTGATTACTGATGGTATGTATTTATTGCCACTTTATTCTTTATGTTTCTCTTTCTTTCCTTATTCTTAAAGATGTTCTGTTAACATTTCTTATAATACTTGTTTGTTGTGGTAAATTCCTTTAGCATTTTCTTGTCTTGGAAGTTCTTTATTTGTCCTTTACTTCTCAATGATGGCCTTGGTGGGGGAGTAGTCTTAATTATAGGTTTTTGCTTTTTATTGTTTTGAATATTTTGGTCTAATTCCTTCTGCCTGAAATATTTCTGTTGTGGAATCAACTGACAGTCTTATGGGAGCTCTCTTGTAGTTAACTATCTTTGTCTTGCTGTTGTTAAGATTCTCCATTTTTCTTTAACCTTTGCTTTTTAAATTATGATGTGTCTTGGTTTGGGCCTCTTTGGCCTCATCATATTTGGCTGGGACTCTGGTACTTCCTGGACTTGTGTGTCTGTTTTCCTTCACCACGTTAGGGAAGTTTTCAGTCGTTTCTTCAAATAGGTTCTCAAACCCTTGGCCTCCCTCTTCTTCTTCTAGTACCTCTATGAAGTAGATGTTACCCCTGATATCCCAAAGGTCCCTTACATTACCCTCATTTTAAAAAATTATTTATGTAGTTTTGCTGCTTTGTTGGTTGTTTTCTGCTTTTTTGTCTTCCAAATCACTGATTCAAACCTCTGCTTTATTGAACTTGCTCTTTATTCCTGCTAATATATTCATTTCAGTTACTGTATTCCTCATTTCTGAATGGTTCTTTTTTATGGTTTCTACAACCTTTTTTATGATTACTATCTCTTTAACTTCTCACTGAGTTTAACCACACTTCCCCTAAGTTCCTTGAGCATCATTATTACTATTGTTTTGAACTCTGTATCTGGTAGTGTGCTTGCCTCTACTTCATATAGTTCTTTTTCTAGGGGATGTCTCCTGTTCTTCCATTTGAGACCTGTTTCTTTGTCTCCCCATTTTGGCTGCCTCTTTTGTGTTTGTTTCAATACATTAGGTAGATCTGCTATGTCCCCAGTCTTGGTATGATGCCTTTACGTAGTTGGTGTCCCATAGGGTTCAGTGGCATAATCTCCCTAATCACCTGAGCTGGTGACCCTTGTGTGGGTTATGTGAGCTCTCTTGTTGCATTTGAGTCTTAACTGCTGTTGGCCCTTCTGTAGGTTAGCCCCTCAGACTGGCTGACTATGAGGATTGACCCTGACAACCACATACAGGCTGCTGTGTGGGGCTGACCGCACAAAGTGGCATTTTCCTAGCAGATTCTGATGCCTACCAGGATCTCCCTTTGGGTGTGCCACTTATAGAACTAAGTGAGTTGTGCTCTGGTGTGGTTTGAGGCTTAACACAGGTTGTGCTGGTCCTGGGGCCTCTTGGAGGGAACCAGTACAAGTCAATGTAAGACACTGCCTATAACTGACCTTGGGCTAACTATCTGGACTGACTGCGTGATCCACAGTTGTGGCAGCCTCTGCTGGGCCTGGGTATATGGGGGAAGGTCCAAGCTACACACAATGGCTAGCTTCCGTCATCATTAAGTCTGGAGGAAGGTCAGCAAAAGACCTAAGTCTTCCCAAGATCCACCTCCACCTTCTTCTATCTGTCAATTGCCTGTTAGGCTCAGTAGCTGGAAGAGCATCTCGTGGTACTCAAATTGCATAAGGTAGATTCTCAGTGAGCCATCAAGTAGGGTCAAATGGTGTTCACCAGATGCAAACACATTCAAATTTGGTGCCAGTGCTGGGTCTGAGGCAACTCAACAAGAGTATAGCAAGGCCAGCTGTCTCTGCCACCTGCCTGGAACTCGTGGACCTGCATTGGGGCAGAGTTCTAGGGAGTCATCAGGATGAGGCCAGCAGAGCTCATCAGGCTAAAGCAGACCAAGCTCTGGCTATGTGGAGGGAGGGCTCCACACAGGCAAACAGGTGCCCATCAGGCCCATGGGGATAACAAGGCCCCCTCTAACCTCTTAATTCAGTCTCTGACATGTGAAAAAACTGAAACTGTGCGATTAAAGCAAATGTGACAGCAGACAGCATGAAAGGACAAAAACACACATATAAAAAACACAGTATAAAAATACTGATAGAGAGTAAGTTGATTCTCTTTTCAGACAAAAGTACATGTGGTTAAAGGAAATAACATCTCAAATTTCCTGTTCTTTATAATATTATATATGTAATATATTCATATGTAACTGTAGTAACTCTAACTATACTATAGTTACATTTAAATAATCTTAAAGACTTACTAACAAGCATAACTCACATTAGCAGAGCGGCACAAAGGCAGCTTACCTTTTCCAGATCTGGCTCACGCAGAGCTAAGGCTAGTTCGTTGTTATCCATCACCGAGGCTGCTGCCACGTCTAGCGGTGTTGAACCTCTCATAGCTGGTGAGGCTGTTAATCCAAATGAAGATGAAACAAAACCTGGATTGTGCTGCAACTATAAATTCTGCATAAAACACACTTCCATTTAAAATGTAATTTCTAAGTGCAACATACATTGCACTCCTGAGTTAATTTACATGACACTGCAAGATGTTTTATTATTTTTCTCAAAAATATTAAATAAAAGTCAAACACGGACTTACCTAGACCAACACTGCTGTTTTCCAATAAATAACTGAGATGGTCAAACATAGCTTTTTGATTCTGCCTACTTATACGACAGAAGTAACATAGAAAACGGCAACAGTTGGCCACCATCTTGGGAAAAGTGATCTCCTACATAAAGAGCATTTAATTAGCTGTGAAAGCAAATCATCTTTATAAAGTTGAGTTCAAAAGTTCAGGTCTCAGTCACAGTGTCAACCCATGTGTTCCCATGTCGGCAGAGCCTCAGACGCCAAACACTCTCACACTTCCATCCAGACTTTGACTCACCTAGTCCATGGGCCACAAAAAAATCAAGACTGGCACTAATTTTGAAACCTTATGACCATCAATGACTTGACTTGAAATAAATCTACAGCCCTAAATAGAAAGAGGCATGGGCCTGGCTTAGGAATCAGGCAGACTTGGTGGTGGTTCCTGACTACCCTCAGCTGTGCTTCCTCGGGAAATGACGCAATCTCACTGCTCTGTCATGTATAACTGGAATAAGATGGATAATAACACACACTTCAGTTAAGAAAGGGGGATCTCATTGAGACCACGTGTGAAAACACCTAGTGTAATATCTGCAACCATAAATTCTTATCACCAGTGTTACTGTTGTCATCATTAAGATTCCAGGTATTCACAACCTTCCTGGTTTGACATGACTTCTCTGCTGTAATGAGCACCCAGACTGGAAGCTATACCCCAACAAACACATGTCCCTGAGAGCCAAACCTTGTTCTAGGACACTCAGGGTGCCTAGAGTCCTTCTTTAACGTAGTATTTTATAAATACCTTTGTAAGGCTGACTAACTGATAGAGTGAACATGAGAATTATGAACTCATATCCATATTTTGATAGATTGTAAATTTTCAAAAAATATTAAAATATATTTTGCAAATCAGAAGTTATGAAATTACACTGATTTATATCAAGTTATTTGTTATACTGCTCTATTCATTTGGTTTTAAAAGAACTTTAAATATTAGTCCCTTAACAATTCACTTTATCCTCCTGAGGGTCATCCTGATGTCTTGTCTGGATCAGGAATTGAGTGTCATCAATTCCCCCCAACTGTCGTCACAGGGAATGGCTGAGTCTGAAGGACATGTTTGTGCTATGAACCTCTAATGTGAAGTAAACTGATTTATTATTCTGAATTTTAAAAAATAGTACAATATAACTTTTAAAGTTTCCAAACATCCCCTAAATGACAATAGTTTAGGATATAGCAAATTACACAGCATAACATAAAAACTATAATAGATATGCAAGAAGAAAACACTAGTAGTATATCAACTCTGTGTAAAATTTTGTTTTGTTGTTTTTCAAATGGTGTCTTTCAAAACAGTCCTCCTGAAAGGATTTAAGAGATTCATGTTCTCAAGAAAGCCATAATAAACATCACCCCAAGAAGCAAAGGTTTTCCTTTACCTTGGATTCCCCACCACCGAGGACATTCACCATGACCTCCATCACCGTCTCATGCATCCCTAGAGCCCTCATGAGGTTAGGGTGCTGGTAAAACACTTTGTTATTCATGATATCCCTACGAAGGAGCACAGGTATAGAGGGAAGCACAGAGGTCAGAGCAAAATTTCAATAAAAATTTATCTGAAATCCTGATTAACCTTCTGGAAATAATTACTGGTGTGTATGGAAAAGTAAGAGTTAAGCCATACATACATACATATATCTATCATTAAGTCACACAAGTTAATAAGTAAAATTAATTGAGTTTTCTTCCAAAATACTGATAGCCTACCAGCCCTGGCCAGGTGGCTCAGTGGACAGAGTATCATCCTGGCACACTGAGATTGTGGGTTCGATTCCTTGTCAAGGCTTATATGAGAAGCAACCAGTGAGTACATCACTAAATGGAACAAGTTGATGATTCTATCTCCCTTTCCCCATCACTTTCTCTCTCACTCTCTCTCAAATCCATGGAAAAATTTTAATATATATTTATATATATTGGTAGCCTACCAAAAATAGTATAGAAGTTGTTTATTCTTTTCAATCACAAAAAATGTACCAAATACGTAAACATTCACTAATATGAAATAGTTTTGAACACATTATCACTAATTGAATGTATACCCAAACATGTTCAACCTTCTTTTGAACAGAAGTGAATCAGTGTGCAAGTTTATAAAAAAGTTCCTATATAAATCATTGATATGTAAGTTATCTGCTTTTCACATATGCTATTTTTAGTACTATGTTTAATTACTTGTATATTTAATAATATTAGCATTATTTCCTGTTACATTTACATTATTCTGGTAAAATGGACCTGGAAGCTATTATGTTAAGTGAAATAAACCAGGCAGAGAAATAAAAATATCATATGACCTCACTCATTTGAGGAATCCAATGAACAATGTGAACTGAGGAACAGAACAGAGGCAGAGGCGGGATCAAAGGGACCAGAGGGAAAGGGGATGAGAGGATGGGATCAGAGAAGGGAAAGAAATTGGTGAAATTATATACACATAATACAGTGTTATAGAGAGCAGAAAAGAAAATCCTGGAGGGAAAGGGGGAGGGTGTTGCGAGAAGGGGGCAAAGGGGATGTTGAGGGGAACACGGGAGAGAGGGGATGCATTCAGAGGGACACTAGAATCTATGTAAACACAATAAATTTAAATTTTAAAAAAAGTATATACATTCTCCAATAAAAAGTGGATACATGAAATCCAGGCACAAGTAATCTAACTCAGCGGTTTTCAACCTTCTTCCACTTGCAAACTGGTGAAAACAGGAGAATTATTTCAGGGCAGAAGTCACCGAGCATAAGTGAATTTGACTAAGATCATTGGGTCTTATAGTCTTCATACATCATCAGGGTGATTAATTCTTTCAGAGATCAGCGCAAAATTTCTGGTGGACCTGTCTGCAGACCCGGACTAGTGGTTGAAAATCACTGATATAACTCATTAAAATGGACATTCAATTTAAAGAAAGAACAGCACATGGTACCTGAAATACTTCTTAATATTACTGCATTGCATATTACAATATTTATGTAAAGGTATTGTAAGGATCTTACTGTTTAGTAGTCATTGCAACTGAAGAGCTCTGTCAATTTTAATGTTAATATAAATCAAATCAGTGCAAGAGTTTTTTCTATAGAACACTTTCCCATATGTCAGAGCTCAAAAATAAGGTACTGGCTACAAGAAAGAAAGGAAAAAAAAACATTGCCTTCAAATCTGATTTTCTTAAAGGAGTCACCCACTCATTTAGTCACATACTAACTTTTAGTTACTATGGCTATATGAGAAAAATGGAATAGTGGAATTCTTCTATGATTCTTTTCCCTTTGTTTTTTAGTTTTAGTTTTCCACTTTTAATTTAGTTTAGTTTTAATAAAGAGAACTTTAAGACAGCACAACCCAGCAAAATGACGGGGCCCAAGGCTAGCACAGATCTGATCTGTTTCACGTCAGAGGGCATGTCCATCCAGCAAGAGAACCGTTAACTCCTGAATCCCGGTTACAATCATGGGGCTTGTTCTCTTCTCAACTCAAGTCCCGTTTATAACCTAACTTTGAAAAGTATTTAATTGAGAAATCTTATTTGCCTTTGTTCTAGATAAATTAAGTGGATTTTTAATTCTACCATCCAGTAGACAGGATGCCACTTATGAAATGTGTCCTTCTGAGATGCATTTAATATTTCTAATTTCGCGTGCGTGCACACACACACACACAAAATAAAAACATTTTGCATTTGAGAGAGTGATTTCTATTTACTGGAAATTCTTCCTTTTTTCATTGGCTAAATAGAATTACTTATTATGAGAAGCTTGCCTCCTCAAGTTATATTTAAGATATCAAAAACAAAAACAAAACGACTCATGCGCACACAAGGATAAATGAAGACCTTAAAACTTGCCACTGTTGTTCAGGTTTTTCTGTGCTCCCTCTTTGTCCAGTTAGTGTATTTACGTTTAGTGCGCAACCACTGTAATAATTTTAGAGTAGAATCTTCCATTTTATATTTATGATTTCAAATAATTAATAGGCCCACAGGCAATATCTAGTATTGTTTAATAAATTTAAAATGTATAAAGGTTAAAATGTACATATATCATACAATCTGAATCTTTCCATACTTTGTCTTCCTCACAATTATTTTTGTGAGCAGTGTATCTGTTTTCCTCTCAGTCTTGAATACGTATGGATATAAATATTAATCTCCAAATCCACACGGGCTCACTGTGCTGACCTCTCTGTTGGGCATTGCATCCTACATTGAATCATGTTCTCCAGTTCTGGTACCAAGAATTCCAAATGTTGTTTCTTTGCAAGTATTCTGGCTTTCCTCCCTATTTTTTCTTATTTATTTTTTTACAGAGACAGAGAGAGGGACAGATAGGGACAGGCAGACAGGAAAGGAGAGAGATGAGAAACATCAATCATCAGTTTTTCATTGTGACACCTTAGTTGTTCATTGATTGCTTTCTCATATGTGCCTTGTCCGTGGGCCTTCAGCAGACCAAGTAACCCCTTGCTCAAGCTAGTGACCTTGGGTCCAAGCTGGTGAGCTTTGCTCAAACCAGATAAGCCCACACTCAAGCTGGCAACCTCGGGGTCTCAAACCTGGATCCTCCACATCCCAGTCCGACGCTCTATCCACTGCGCCACCACCTGGTCAGGCTCCTCCCAATTTTTTCTTAAACAGTCTATGTAACAATGGTTTCATGCTACATTATATCCAGCTGTAGATGTGGAAATAAGGGTGCTTTATGAAATCTGCAAACTCCATCTTTCATCAGTTCTGAAAGCCTCAAGCCACTAGCCCTCAGATATCCCCTCTTTAGTTCCCCAACAGCGTCTTTCCTGGCAATCCTGTTCAGCATATGCTGGACCTTCTCACACTACCCCTGGGCCTCACAGCTCCTCATATGTCTTATCTCCTCGTGCTGCATTAGTAACTTCCTCAGATCTATGATCTAATGCGGGGGTCCCCAAACTTTTTACACAGGGGGCCAGTTCACTGTCCCTCAGACGGTTGGAGGGCCACCACATACAGTGCTCCTCTCACTGATCACCACTGAAAGAAGTGCCCCTTCCGGAAGTGCGGGGGGGGGGGGGGCGGATAAATGGCCTTAGAGGGCTGCATGCAGCCCGGGGCCATAGTTTGGGGATGCCTTAATTAATTTTCTCTTTAGCTCTATCTTATCTGTGATTATTAATTAACTGTATTTTATGTCAATTTTCATATTTTTTAATTCTAGAAGTTGTTTCTGGACTTTTTTCAAACCTTCCTGACTTACTGCATGTCTTACTTTTAGAGATATCACTTATTCCTTTGTATACAGTATCTTTATGTTTTCTTTCCAGATTTCTATCATCTGAAGTTCTTGAGAGAGGTATTCTAACTCCATAATTTATTGTATATGAAGACCCTTATTTATGGTGGATTGTTCCCTATGTGTTTGATGGTGGGCTAGTCTTGTGTAGTATTTAGGGTTTTTTTTACAGTATCTCAGAGTAACTTGAGTTGAGAAAGCATAGCACTAGGCCAATTCTTACGTCAATGTCTCAGCTGGGGGATCTGAAACCACACATACAGTACAAACGTTACCCCCAGATCTACACAAAGCACAAGCTATGATGCTGCTTCCCAGTCCCCATTCTTCTTTCATGGCCCAATGGATCCAGAAAAATTTGTGTGTGTTTGTCTCCCTTTGGATTATAATGTGTTTTTATTAACCTGTGTTTTTATATATGATTATATATTACTGAGTAGTTAAGAAACAAACTCTTAAGGTATTTTCTATGAATCACAGCCATCTTAGAATCTAGTTGTAAAAGACATGTTTCATTATTGAGCAACTTTCCTATTTAGCTTTAAAACATAATCTCTAGAAAAACAATCTAATTTACTGATCATGCAATCTAGACAACATATTTTTATAAATGTACCGACTGCATTGGGATAAACTATTAGAAAGAAAAAATATCTAAGACAAAAGGCTATGATAATTAAATTTACCCTAATCCACGAATCATAAGCTTCTCTTCCTCTTTGCCCATCCTTACACTCAGCAGAGAGCGAATCTGACCAAGCGAGGCCAGGAGATTGATGGTGTCATCCACAGAAACAGCGTTTATGGTGTAGGTCTTGGGCAGGGCCCGGACCAGACCCCCAACGCCGTCATACTGTCGGTGGAGCAACACAAACATAGCCCTCACCAACTCAGGGTCTTCAATGACAGACTCTTGTGCCCATCGAACCATGGTCTCAGAAATCAGCTGCTGAAGAGTGGCTGTAGAGTCATTATTGATAGTTTTTAAAAAGGAAAAAATAAGAGAAGACAAATTAGTTGGGCATTTCAACTGCATATCTCATAGTCCCAAACTCATATCTATAGTTGTACCAGAATATTCTTTGAAAAAAAAACACTTCATTTAAACATTTATAAACATTGAATATATGTATATATCTATATATACATATATGTCAAAATATATCAGTAAGTCAATAAAGATGAGTTATAGACATGTAAGAATGAAAATACACAAACTTTTCTTTAAGAACTAGTCTTATAATTAAAGAATTTTAGTTGTTTCAAAATTGCAGCCACTTTTTTAAAACTACTGTTGGCAATCCATACAACAATCAATATGAATTATCCTATTACTATTACTTTTGTTGTTGTTGTTCCATTACTTTACTTCCAGATGATCTGACATCATATGTCCTTATTAAGGTCAGCCATAGGCATTTAAGGAGCTATTTATCCAATTGTCTCATTTGAGTCATTTGTTATAGTGACTTCATGTAATTATATTTATGCTTAAATGTGAATCCCTAAGACTCACTTATAATGTCTTCAAAAGGAGTTAACTATGAAACTGTATTAAAGTGGAAAGTCATTCCATATATAGAGGATTACTTGCTATGTAATGTAGTACACCTAAAAACAATAGAACTTTCACACCGCATAAAATAAATACATTTATCAAAGCTAAGTAGGGTTGATGTGACCCAATTCATACATTGTGAGGTACATAATTCCTATCATAAATATACTGGTTGATTTTTAAAAAAAAGCTATTTAAACTGCTTTAATCTGTTTATGAACACAGATTTAAGAAAAAGTACCAGTTATAACCCACTACAAAATGCAGATAAAATACCAATATACGTCCTTATATCTCAAAACCATGCTGTGATTTCTTTAACAGCTCAAAATCATAAACTTGATAACAAAACATGAGTATAGGAAATGTTGAACTCTGATTTTAAAGACGACCTGATTCAAATTTGGTTGAGACACTAAAGAATAACTTTGAAAGTAACTGTATAAAGTTTCCCTTGTAAGTTAGTGGAAATAAAACCCCACAATTTCATGGTGGTTGTTTTTTTCTTTCAGTAAAAGTTGTTGATGAACCAGCATTGCATCTGAAAATGGAGTCTCAGGAGTGGGGTACCCAGCGGGCGGATCTCCCAGACCAGCCCTGACCAACCTTTCTGGGTGAGCATGGATATCTGACATCCATGCCCGCATGCTGCCTTGATTCATAGAGCATCAGTGGTTTCTTCAGTTAAATGAAACATGCACAAATCAGAAGTTTGTAACACGTTAGAAAATATTTCAGGACCAGAATATAGTCAGACAATATCTACTTCAACTTTAAGAAAAGGTTTAACTTCATGTAAGAATATTTGAAAATCAACTGCATAATATTTAGATACGAAGTCTAAATTACTCCCCTTGCTTCCTCTTAATCATCTCCAATCAAATACCTAAACTTCTAGTGCTCCAGGGAGCCCATCCGCCCTTATAATGCTGCTTTTTCTCCATCTGTTTCTACAAATATCGTTGGAGGCTGCTGCGTGTTTCTGGCAGCCATGGGTATCTACTTAAGAAGCCAATTCCTGGAAGCTGCAAACTCAATTGTCTCACTGGCTTGTCTATTGTGGTACGGGGCTAGTTAGTGTCGCAGCTGGGTCACTCTGCAGTGCCCTTTCATACTGCTTACACGACTTCTTGGAATCACTCTCCATGGGTTTTTCGGCCTGTTTCTTCTTCAGGTATGTCACCTTCTCTACCAGGGACAACAGACGCCCTCTGATAGTTAAGTTACTGTTTCCATCCAGGGACCCATCTTCATTCAGCTCAATTCCTAGCAGGAAAAATGTGAAGAGAAAGAAGACAAGAAGAAAAAATGATTTAAGGAGTTCATTTAGGAGAAATCATTCTCAGGCTTTGCACCTTGCCCATTCACAGCGTCAAGCAGGGTTGCCAAGTCTGAAACTTTGGACACCACTGCGCAAGTCTGCCCACGAGCACTCACAGGAGGCTTACACCTCGGCATCTGTTCCTTTCTCTTCTCCCCATCATTTCTGTGGGCTCATGGCCATCAGAACCCAGCACAAAATATAAAACCAAACAGAGAACAAAAACACTCAGGAGACAAGATCAAGACTGCACTTGGAGCTGTCACAGGCAGCTCTGGCTTCGGGCGCCGGGACCTGCAGTTCTGCCAGCCTGAGAACCTCCTCACTCGCCTCCATAAGTGTCAGTGGGATTTTAATAAACTGAGATTTAGCAAGAAGAACAGGCTTATAACTAGGTACCCTAAAGCAGGGAATGCTTCATGTTGAAGCATTGCTACCATTTTAAAATATCCCCTTACTCATATTATACATATGGCATAGCCTCATGGCATTTATTGAGTGGTTCTATATTCATAAGCTGAATTAATATGCAAGGCAGTACTTTTAGTCTCTTTATTAAAATAAAATAATAGTACCACTGATGCTATGCATATTGTTTATGAAACGGCTGCTAATTCACCTCTTTCACTGGAACCAGACTTTACCCCAGCACTGCATAAACAGAGAAGGAAGCACACCCAGACAATCTAATCCGTGCCACTTAAAAAGTTCTTAGAAAAGAAGTGGGGAGAATGACCATAATAGACTTGGGTTACTAACATATAATTTAATACAGAATTTTCTTAGGTATTAATTTCATAAGACAAATGCTGGATTTTTTTGGCAAATCCTACAAAGTGGCCCTGCAGTCTGTTCAAATACTGTTTGTGATCAAATTTCTTTAGACTCAATCCTAACAATCAACTCTTCGTCCAAAGCACCTGGTTACAATTCCTCACCCCCTTCCCCATATCTTGCCACTGAGGGAAAGAGGAAGGGGAAAGGGAGAATTTTGGATATGGTCTGCTCCATCTGATGATGTTTCTGATCTCTCTACCCTTTCTGACTTCCCTCATAGGGTCAGTTAACCTTTTTATCATAATAAGATTCTTAGGTGGGCCCTAATAGGCATCGTGTGTATCTGTGAACCTGTCACATACAGATTCTCTTCTGTTCCAGTACATGTGCACTTAACAAGAGCTGTAAGTCACAAAGACCTTACCACAATGTGCCATTAGATCTTCATGAAAATCTAAGAGTTGGTCTCGGATTTCCTCTGAACATGGACATTCGCTTTTGTCATCCTTAAAATTGAGAAGCATATTAATCTGAAAGTTTGGAATGAGAATGAAAGAAAAGTGGAGTCAGAAACTACACAGCAAAGATCACAAATACCAAAGATGCCCAAAACCTGTTTTAAAATATTTGTAAAATGTTGCCCAGCAGATGAAAAATTATTATTTATCACTCAGATTAAAAAATACCATGGGCCCTAGAAAAAGATGTGTGTCTTGCTGTTAGGTAGAGTATTCCACAGATATCCAACAATCCTGTTAGCTGATGATAGCACTGTATTCTCCATATTCTTATTTCTGGCTAGTTTTATCCATTTTCATGAGAGGGATGTTCAAGTCTTTGACTATTACTATGTATTTGTCTATTTCACCTTTCAGTTCTGTATTGACTTCACATGTTTACACCTCCTCTGGTTCTCAGTTCTGTAGCCAGTCTTATTTCTTCTATTTTTCAGACTCTCCCAGTAGCAGAAACCTCCCAGTAGTAGCCAAACAAATGGAGTGATTCTGGGAGAGGCTGGTCTTGTCCTCTGCTCAATAAATGATGTTTATAGCAATTACAAAAAGTCCATCCCCTTCCCTCAAAGAAATTACATTCTGTTGAGGACAAGTAAATCTTGCAGCAAATCTTTAAACCCTTTCCTTTGGAAGCATCTTGAATATGGAGGAAACTGTAAGAGTGAGATACCAAAACAGTATCTAACTTCTCACATTTTGAGTCACCTCCTGAGAAAGATTGCAGAAAATTCACATCCCCAGACTCACTCATTCTTTGATTCAGGTGTGTGCCTGTGGTTCTGCTGCACCCTAGAGCAGGGGTCCCCAAACTACGGCCCCCTGAGGCCATTTATCCGGGCCCTGCTGCACTTCTGGAAGGGGCACCTCTTTCATTGGTGGTCAGTGTACTGTATGTGGCGGCGTAGCAAAGCGCGGCGTTGCTCACGTACAGTACTACTTCCAGTGACCCGGGACGCACGCGTCATGCTCCGGAAGCATATCATATCACTTGTTCTGGCTAGCAGTGACAAATATAGAACCGGACATTGACCATCTCATTAGCCAAAAGCAGGCCCATAGTTCCCATTAAAATACTGGTCAGTTTGTTGATTTGAATTTACTTGTTCTTTATTTTAAATATTGTATTTATTCCTGTTTTGTTTTTTTACTTTAAAATAAGATATGTGCAGTGTGCATAGGGATTTGTTCATAGTTTTTTTTATAGTCTGGCCCTCCAATGGTCTGAGAGACAGTGAACTGACCCCCTGTGTAAAAAGTTTGGGGATCCCTGCCCTAGAGAGACCTGAGTTGGGAGATAAACAAGAGGAAAAACCACAAACGGGATCAATCACCCAGCAAGAATGGAGGCAGTGATATTTGGTTCCTTTAGGGAAGGATTCTTCTAAGAAAAATTGTCTTCTTTGTAAATTATATAAATGTCTAATCACTGTGCTGTACACCTGAAACTAAAATAAAGACTGAATGTCAATTATAATTGAAAAGTTAAAAAAATAAATAAAATTTAAAATAAAAGTAGAAAGGGTCTGGCATTGGATCCTAGGGGTAAAGGGCTCCTGTCAGCCATGACAACCCATCTGTGGTTGCATATTGTTTTGCTTGGAGAATGTCAGAATCTGGCAAACCGGGCTCCTCCAAGAGGCCATGATACACTCAACCCCTATTAATAAGTCTCTTATTTGTTTAAACTAATCAAGTAGTTTCATTGGTGAAAGTAAGAATACTGACTCCATCAACATGGCTAGTTTAAAGAAAATGGGGAGAAACACATTTGTAACTAATGTTATCACTTTGCAATGCAGGGATCCTGAATGAGCTAAACTCAAAGTAAAAGGAAAGAATTTTCAACCCATTGTTGTACCTGTTCTTGAGGTGGCGATCTAAATTCCTTTGTCTTCCGGGCTGTGAGTGCAGCCGACATGTTCAAGGCCTGCATGACTTCATTGTACCTGAAGCGCTGGTTGTCTTGGAGCTTAGCTACAAAGTCATCTGAAAAGGCCACAATGGCTTCAATCCGGTGCCGGACTTGGCAGTCACAGAGGTACTGAAGGAGCAGGCACATCTAAGAAGGCAATTTAAAAGACACTAAATTTAATTCCTCAAAATCAGTGGCCGAGATGCCTAACTGCCAGCTCTTCCCCTTTAGGAACAGAATCCTGGTTGTGTATAGGAGGTCTCCGGGAACAAAACAGAGTCTGCCTAAGTCAGAATGGCTAATGTGTGTCCCTCTGGTGGATACTCAGTATTCAGGATTCCTTTGCAGCTATAGGTGCTATGGCCAGTGAGACATATGAGAAGTTTGCCAGGGATCTTCTGGGAACAACTTTTACGTCATTAATAACAGACCAGAACACTCTCTTCTCAAAGTGAATGCTACAGGGTCATGACATGAACATTGGAGGAAGATGAGGTAACACCTTACGGTGACAACCACAGACTAAGGATCACAGAAAGATACTAAGATCTGGGTTTCAAATTATATCACGGTGTTCCACCAGTTCTAGAACTGTCTATCTCCAGACCTTGCATGTAAGTTTATTAAGTAATTTAACTGCATATTAAATGCCTAACTGGGTAGTCCCTCACAGAAAGCCAAAAGGGTTTTTAAACTGCAGTAAGTCAGTCAAAACATGCCCATCAGAGAATGTTCTGCCCAAGTTTTGAAAACCATTTAAATGCACTAATACCAATTGTGATTCAATATAAGGCATTGTTAAAAAGGGCTGTGAAACCTTGTATATCACCATCCACAAGAGAGCAGTTTCTGTCAATGCTGGTTCTAAGTAGCCCTAGTATCTGTCCCCTTCCGTCTGTTTCCTTCCCTGAACCCTAGTGGAAGCACCACTCCCTCGGGTCCGACTCAGTCTGCCCTGGACCACCCATGTCTTTCCTTCCTTTTTTTTTTGTATTTTTCTGAAGCTGGAAACAGGGAGAGACAGTCATACAGATTCCCGCATGCGCCCGACCAGGATCCACCCGGCACACCCACTAAGGGTGGATGCTCTGCCCACCAGGGGGCGATGCTCTGCCCCTGGGGGGGGGGGGTCGCTCTGCTGCGACCAGAGCCACTCTAGCGCCTGGGGCAGAGGCCAAGGAGCCATATCCCAGCGCCTGGGCCATCTTTGCTCCAATGGAGCCTTGGCTGTGGGAGGGGAAGAGAGAGACAGAGAGGAAGGAGGGGGGGGGGGTGGAGAAGCAAATGGGCGCTTCTCCTATATGCCCTGGCCCGGAATCGAACCCGGGCCCGCCGTACACCAAGCTGGCTCAGCAGTAGAGTGTCTTTCCTTCTTGTCTGTTTCACCCACAGCAGCTACATTGTGATTTAGTATAAAATTTTCCTGCTAAAAATTCTCAAGCCGGCTCAGCGGTAGAGTGTCTTTCCTTCTTGTCTGTTTCACCCACAGCAGCTACATTGTGATTTAGTATAAAATTTTCCTGCTAAAAATTCTCAAGCCGGCTCAGCGGTAGAGTGTCTTTCCTTCTTGTCTGTTTCACCCACAGCAGCTACATTGTGATTTAGTATAAAATTTTCCTGCTAAAAATTCTCAAGCCGGCTCAGCGGTAGAGTGTCTTTCCTTCTTGTCTGTTTCACCCACAGCAGCTACATTGTGATTTAGTATAAAATTTTCCTGCTAAAAATTCTCAGTTGTTTTTACTTGAACTTAAAATAAGCTTCAAAGGGCTACATTCCTTGTGATCTGACCTCTGCCTGCTCCCCCCCCCTGCAGCCTCAGGCCTCTCCCTGCCCCAGGGCTTGCAATGCTGCCTGTTTTGCATGCAAAGCTCCCAGAGCACTCTCCCACTGTGGCTGGCACTCAGAGAGACTTCCCTTTGCTTTTCCCACAGCAATCCCAGGAGAGCTTTCTGTGTTCTAGTAACCCATTCTATTCTTTCAGATCATTAATGTAAAGAGCAATGAGATATTCTTAGAGAAACACATCAGTAAGTATCTATTTCCCCCCAGGGACTGAGCTTCTGAACACACCCATGACAGGATTTCAGACTTGTGAGGCAGATAGACATGTACCTGGCCAAGGAAGCCGCCTTGACAAGCATACTAAATTTGTCTTTTATTAACTATTGTCAATTGACTCAATTGGAAAATTCATCAAATTCATTACAAATGTAGGAAAATTAGATTGATGGGTCCCAAAACACAAACAATTGGACATCAGTGAATTTTCTAGACAACTGTACTATACAGGCACATGGACACAGACCAGGTTCAGTGTCTTAGTCTCTTGCAATCCTGGCCTCCCCACCATTTCTCCCCTGCTCACCTGCAGCTTCACGGGCTCTGGCAGCTTCATCTGCAGCAACCCCTCTGCCGCATCCCCACGTGTGCCCTCCGGCCTGGTGCTGTCGGTGCAGGGTTCCCTGGGTGGTGCCTGGTGCTCCTTCTCCGGGGTGGCCTCTGTGAACACCCGGGGCTCAATCAATTGCAGGATGTGCTTCAGGTCCTCTCCTTGGAAGACACCCATGATGAGCAGCGTGTAAAAGAGCTTGATGAGCGGAACAAAGAGGAACTCAGTGGTGCCCCCGACCGGGTCCCGCGCGCGCAGGCCGCCCTCCCGAACCGCCTCCATCAGCATCTGCATGGTCTTGGCCTTGAGCGTGTCCAGTGGGAATTCGGGGCTGTCGTGGTAGCAGTCGTGATTGAGGCACAAGAAGCTGGGTGAGGAGAAGCGCATGCGTGGCCGCAGCGAGGTGCTGAGGCCTATGCCGGGCAGCCCGTGCTCCTTGTGCTCGTCCGGGAAGAGCGTGATGCTCTTGGTCTCATCGGTCATGGGCACAATGAACTCGTTGTTCATCATGAGCCGGGCGGTGGCGTAGGCACTCAGGTGGATGTCTATGAGCAGGTCATAGTAGCCCGTGCGCAGCAGACCGGGCATGTACTTGCTCTGGATGGCGTAGAGTAGCTGCGCCTCGTCCACGTGGCTGCAGAGCGCATGCGCCACACGGTGGTTGCCCAGGGCGCACACAGCCGAGTACAGCCGCAGGGTATGGGAATGAAAGCGCAACAGCTCCTCCTGCTCTGTCAGCTCCAGGATGTCCACGGACCTGCGGGCAGGAGTTGGGGGGCAGAGCTGTCACAGGAGAAATCAAAAGCGCATGCAAACACACAAGATCTCCTTGTGGCCCGCCCTCTTCCATGGCATGCTAATGACAGCATAGATTATTTAAAAATCAGTTCTAGATGTTTTATAGGATTTCTTCCATACAGAATTTCATGTTGACAATTTCCACTCACTGGTGCTTGCACCCTCTTCATTGTCCATACCCCCGAGGTTCTGGGCAACTTTTATAAACTTGGGTCTCAGTCTGAACCTAGGGGCCCCTCCTTTCAGAATGTGAGCACTCTATGGAAAACCCTGAGTCTCCTTTCCAAATGGGCTGACTGGTTTCCAGAACCAGGAAAATGTTCCTTGAGATTCAGGAGTCTGCGCCCCTTTCTGTGACCTATGGGAGCTGTCAACCTAGCCAGTCTGAGCAGGTAACATCGGACTGAGTCCTCCAACACAATCTCCCTTCTAACGTGCCTTCCTCACAGACCTACACACGTCACCTGGTTGCCAACAGGCACAAGCAGTTCCAGAAACACACACTATGGTAACAGTTTTGCTTGCGAACCTTCTGCTGGGAAACTGAGTTTACACAGGTTCCTAATTCAGGTCATTCTGCTTTTGCCACACACCATGTCCTTTCAACACATAAAATCTCAAAAACAGGGCCACAACGTGCCTAATGTCTTTCCTTTGAGAACAGAGACCATGCACATAATCCCTTTAGATCAGGGGTCCCCAAACTTTTTACACAGGGGGCCAGTTCACTGTCCCTCAGACCGTTGGAGGGCCAGACTATAAAAAAACTATGAACAAATTCCTATGCACACTGCACATATCTTATTTTAAAGTAAAAAAACAAAACGGGAACAAATACAATATTTAAAATAAAGAACAAGTAAATTTAAATCAACAAACTGACCAATATTTCAATGGGAACTATGCTCCTCTCACTGACCACCAATGAAAGAGGTGCCCTTCCAGAAGTGCGGCGGGGGCCGGATAAATGGCTTCAGGGGGCCGCATGTGGCCCACGGGCCATAGTTTGGGGACCCCTGCTTTAGATGAACCACTCACTCATCCGGAAAGGAGTCCTGGTGAGGTTGTGATATAAGTTCATCAGAATAGCGCTATTATACATTTATTTATTAATATTAATATATTTCTAGAACCCAACCTACTACAAAGTGGGTACTGAATAATTATGTTATTAAACTTCATCATATCCTAGGGTACTCCACTTTCCTGTCAGTGCCTATCCCCTGTATCATGACTCCCAGGTCATAGATATTGGATGAAAAGCCACTGTGGCTTGATGGTGTAGAATTTGTCCAGACCACACCTCCCAATTCTCAGAATCAGACCTTCCTGCACTATAATCTCAAGCAAATGATTACCTACCACATAGCTGCTGAAACCCACTGCCAGCATGCAATTCTTGGAAAGATATAAATGAGCAGCCCCACCCTCAAAGTATGGTGGACAACGATTCCCAGGTCTTAGCTAAACTTTGACCTTCCAGGAAGACAACCCCGCTTCGCAGCCAGAATGATGGTCTACACAAATATGTTGACTATAGCAACACATTTAGAATGTGTGCTCTAGGTTCTTACTAAAGAACATAGTGTATCACTCACAAAATGTCAGGAACATGTAAAGACTCCACAGCCTCCACTGCTGCAGTCACTCCTAATCCAGCCCCGCCCATTATTCCCTTGAATCACCATGGGCCCCAATGCTTGTCTGTGGAATAGATGAATAAGAGAACTCTAAAGGATTTGTAGTCTCTATTTCATAACTTCACACTCGAGTCAAGGCAAACCAAGGCCCATACTGCAAAATTTAGTTTGTCTCCCCTTTGTAGTAATATTCATACTTCAATCAACAATGGCTTTACTTAGAGTACAGCAAAAGAAATAACTCATTATTTTATCTGTTGTATGGGCAATGCCAAATACACAATCCAGCACCTCCTTAGAACATGCTATGGATTACTGCATGTTCGCTGGCCCCTGGACATCAACCCTGGCCATAGAACTATCTGTAACAGATTGGGCTGACCATCAGCTTGTCTCTCAGGGTACGAAGGCACATGGTACACTCCCATAGTCCATCCCCAGCCTGCAAGAGCTTCAGTGGAGCCAGGCCCTCATGTAACATGTTTATTTGCTGCTGGTGGGATTTCTGGGTGTTACTGCAGTAAAAGCTGAGTGATACAACTCATTATACTCCTTAACAGTCCCCAGTGGAGAGATTTATTTGATGACTTAATATCATTCTTTTATTCATCCAATAGTACAGTGTGTCTATTATGCATCAAGCACTGTTCATAGGAGACAGGAGTTGAACAATACAGACATGATTCCTGCCTGAAGGGAGACTACTGTCTAGTTGAGATGCGAAAACAGACTATTCACATCTCCTACCATCCTAAACATTAAAATATTGCCATACCAGGCAGTGGTGCAGTGGATAGAGCATCAGCCTGGGATGCTGAGGACCCAGGTTCAAAACCCCGAGGTCCCCAGCTTGAGCACAAGCTCATCCAGCTTGAGTGTGGGCTCACCAGCTTAAACGTGGGGTTGCCAACTTGAGCACGGGGTTGCTGGCTTGAGTGTGGGATCATAGACATGACCCTATGATTGCTGGTCTGAGCCCAAGGTCACTGACTTGAGCAAGGGGTCACTGGCTAAGCTGAAGCATCACGGTTAAGGCACATATGAGAAACAACCAGTGACACCTAAAGAGCCGCAACTATGAATTGATGCTTCTTATCTTTCTCCCTTCCTGTCTGTCCCTCTCTATCCCTCTTTTTTGCTAAAATGATATAGATAGATAGAGATATACAGATGGAGTTAGGGAGATATATTATTTGTCAATTTATAATTTACTGGGGTGTGAAAAAAAGATGCTATTCAATGACTAGTTGGCATTTCCATTTTAGAATCTGAATTTTGAAGTGCCTCACCTCAGATTTTCCTTTAGCTTCTTAAAGCACGAGACCAATGTGGACCTGACCTCACCAAACACACAGAGCAGGGTGGCACAGTGGCTTGACCATCAAGCCCTGGCTCTGCTGCTTTCCCTTCCTCCCTTCTGGTTACCTCATTCCTGTGACACTATTTTATGCATTGGCACTGTACATATTTCAGAAAACTGACTCAAATTCTTTATGGTCTATATTAAGAGTTTAAATTATCCATTCACTTGTCACAGGTAATTAATATCAATTACCCCTGAATTTGTCACAGGTAACTCATATGAGTTATTAATGACTCTGCCAGGAGCAGCCTCTGGCTTTCTGTGACAAGCCAACATGTTCATTACAATCTTAAAAGTCTCTGCTAAGCGAGAGAAACTACTTTCTCTCACAAAGAAAAATTCCTTCTCTTTCAGTTGTTGAGTATTTTTTTAAATCAGATGCAAATTCCCAAACCTTTCTCACATAAAATAAGAAGTATGAAATTAAAATTCAGTCATCTAAAAAAACCACTATAAATGATATATATCTCTAATTATTTCACTTAAATATGTAAATACATATTTAATATAGAAATAAATCTACCTGCCCAGATTAATTTTTCTTTGGATTTCTTCTTAAATGTCTTTAATATAATACTATAAAATGTATGTATTTAAAATATATAATTCCCTGGTTTTAGTATATTGATGGACTTGTGCAACCAGAACCAAAATCTAAGATTAGAACATTTTCATCGGCGTAAAAGAAACCCAGGACACGTTAGCAGTCACCCCCAGGCCCACCAGCCCTAAGTGCTATCTCTACGGGTCTGCTATTACAGACTTTTCAAGTAAATGAAATCCTACAAATATGCAGTCTTTGTGAATGCCTTTTAAAACTTAATATAATGTTTTTAAGGTTCACCCATATTATAGGATATATCAGTACTCCATTCCCTTTTATTGCCAAATAACATTGTATAGATAGGCCACATTGCACTTATTCACTCCTCAGTTGCTAGACATTGGGTTGCTCCCACTTTATGGCTACTCTGAATAACGCTGCTGTGAACACCACTGTACAGTGTTTTGTGTGGTCATGTTCTCGTTTCTCTTGGCTATATACCTAGGAGTGGAATTGATGGGTCACATGGCAAGTATATATTTAATATTTTGGGGAATTAACAAGCTGTTTTGCAAGGCATAAGTTAAATTTTAAAGGTATTAATTTTTTTTAAATGCCAAGCATGTCTTCTTCTTCTTCTTCTTCTTCTTATTATTATTATTATTATTATTAAGTGAGAGGTGGGGAGGCAGACATAGACTCCTGCATGTGCCCTGACCAGGATCTATCCTGCCAGCCCCTACCAGGTAATACTCTGCCTGTCTGGGCTGCTGCTCTGTTGCTTAGAAACCAAGTTATTTTAGCTCCTGAGGCAGGGCCATGGAG
The DNA here is from genome assembly GCF_036850765.1 of Saccopteryx bilineata. Lineage (NCBI taxonomy): Eukaryota > Metazoa > Chordata > Mammalia > Chiroptera > Emballonuridae > Saccopteryx > Saccopteryx bilineata. Next base: position 208,718,446 of record NC_089490.1, read on the forward strand.
GTATCCTCAGCACCTGGGGCCAACTTTGCTGGAACCATTTGAGCCATGGCTGCGGGAGAGGAGAAGACAGGAGTGAGGGGAGGGGTGGAGAAGCAGATGGTCACTTCTCCTGTGTGCCTCGACAAGGAATCAAACCTGGGACTTCTACATACCAGGCCGACACTCTACCACTGAGCCAACCAGCCAGGGCCCAAGCATGTCTAAAATACAGTGTATCTGTAAAGTCATGGCGCACTTTTGACCAGTCACAGGAAAGCAACAAAAGACGATAGAAATGTGAAATTTGCACCAAATAAAAGGAAAACCCTCCCAGTTTCTGTAGGATGATGTGGCAGCATGTGCGCATGCGCAGATGATGACGTAACACCATGTATACAGTGGAGTAGCCCACGACCATGCCAGTCAAGATGTGGACGGTACAGAGGAAAGTTCAGTGTGTTCTGTGGCTCGCTAAATTCGAATCCGTGACCAAAGTACAACGTGAATATCGGAGCGTTTATAACGAAGCACCACCACATAGGAATAACATTACTCGGTGGGATAAGCAGTTGAAGGAAACCGGCAGTTGGAGAAACCCCGTTCTGGTAGGCCATCAGTCAGTGACGAGTCTGTAGAGGCTATACGGGATAGCTACCTAAGGAGCCCTAAAAAATCTGTGCGTGAGCCCACATCGAACTGCACTGAATAGGTATGAAACTGGGAGAGTTTTCCTTTTATTTGGTGCAGATTTCACATTTCTATCGTCTTTTGTTGTTTTCCTGTGACCGGTCAAAAGTGCACCATGACTTTACAAACACACTGTACATTTTAAAATGGGCCTAGCTCCTGCAACTGTTATAAGATTAAAGGCTTCAAATACAGGAACAGCCAATGTTAGTCTTTGCATTTTTCATGCACCGTTTTCACTCTGTGACTAAACTTTTTAATGACATTTTGTGAGGGAAATCTTGGTCCAAAACCTAATTTTATTCATTAGGCTCCCAGAATAAAACCTGTACAGTCTAAGTGGCTACAATATGGAAAGGCGGAGATCTACGGAGCCACCTCTGAGCACTGACTGCACCTCCTGTTACTACGGTTACTGCCTAGAATGCAGGTACTGTTGTATCCAAAGCCCTCACCAAAGACTTTCACAAGTTTCTTTCATTCATGTCTGGTACTCTGGTTTACTACATCTGTCAAATGAAGGGTTGCACGGACTTCTGTGACCCCATCCCTAACACCTTGCAATTTTATGACACTATTACTTACGGAGTCGGGAGTCAGACTGCCAGGTGCACCAGCCTGAGTTTTCACTTGCCATTATTATAAGGAAAATGAGAGAGTGGAAGGAAACAACACCCAGTCATACCACCTCTTTGACAGCAGTATAACCATGTTTCAGAAACAAAGTGGTTGGGAAATAGATTTAAATTTGGGATATGTAAAATAATGTTTTCATTGGACACAAGAAATGAGACAGTTTTAAACCTCATTTTGTATCCCACCCCCAGTGCCAACTCAGAGCCCCAGGGCAGTGTTAAGTTTGAGGGTCCCAGTGGGATGGTGCAGGGCATGGCAGCAGACCTGTTCTCCTCAGGGATGTGCAGGGACATGAACTGCAGAGGGTCCACACACTGCACGAGCCAGCCCTGGCGCTCACTGATTCGCAACACGTCCACCTTCAGGAACTGATTGGGCATTCTGCTCCACAGGACGTGTGACAGGAACTGCACATGGAGACGTGGGGGACACTGAGGCACAGGGTTTCTGTGCTCACTCTTGAACAGTCCCGCTGAGAGAGGCATCACATTCTAGCAGACAGAAGCAGAAAAAATATTTATGACACACCCTGGGGTCACGATGACTAGTGCTCTGCAGAACAGAAAGCAGGAGTAAGATCTGCTACATGTCGACCAAAGTCAACACAAGAAATAATAGAAATTGGGCTAAAGCTTCTGAAAGGAGAAAATATTATGAGCAATGTAGTGGAATAACCCGTCACATGGCCTTGGATGGGAACACAGCCAACAAGAAAAGAATGTTTTGCCAAGAGAATTGTTTTGTGACTTGAAGGCGGGTTACTGAAACAGGTCTGTGACTGAAGGCAGTTGCTGGGCTTTTCTCAGTAAAACATTCTCATAAGATTTCTGTACTTTCCAAGGTTGTCCCCTGAGATAAAGAGAGGAATGTTGTGGGAACCATAAAAGCAATAGCAATTAATGCCTTCTGATATTATGTTGTTACTAAGCTATTTTGCAGGTGCACTCCATGTATCTTTAAGTAAAAGTTACACTTGATGTTATGCCAATTCCTCAGTAAACAAGCTTTTTGAAGTCTTGTGAATAAAATTAGGACACAGCGTGAACTCGGGGCCATTTGCCTGAGTGAGCTGTGGTCCTTTGCTAGTCCTTGATGATTTCATCTGCTGCTCTCTCTCTCTGCGTCCCTGACTCACAACAACAGAGCAAAAATGCCTAGCGCTTCAGGGCACCCAGACTGGGGACATGACGTGGCCATCCCCTCTGATACACGGATAAGGCAAGTGCAGTCGATCATCACATCCCTCAGATCTGCTTTCCAAGCTGCTCTCAGTGCCAAACGTCACGGAACAGCGGTCACATCCACTGGGCTCTCTCTCTCCCAGTCTGTGCTGTCCCCCACCTGGTCCTTACCCAAGCCCACACATACTGTCAGATCATTGGGTTTTAGTAAACAGTGGTATACCAAACCAAAGACAGCTCCACAGATAAACCTGACTATCAAACAAGAAAGCAGAATGAACAGGCATTAACCTCCAAGATTCACTTCCCCTCCACCTTTTCCCACAGTCAATATAGATGTCCAGCCAACCTGTGTCCTTCAGCCAGGTCAAGGACAGAGGCCTTGACTTTGCCAAAGCTTATGCATCCATGTGTAATCATGACACCACTCCTCGGACTCTCCTGGGTCACATAAAACCCCCGACCTCATCTTCCCACATGGCCTTCAGTCCTGCCCCTTCCAAGAGCCTCCCTGCCATGTTCTTCAGATGGCCTCGCCCTCTAGCCGCCTTCCCAGTCCCTCCTGTGAGTGCAGAGAAACAGCCAGACATTGTTTTAGGGACTGAGAACAAAACAGATAAAATGTCCTCCTACAGCTTCCATTTTCCTGTTGCAAACATGAACACAACCAGGAAGTAAATTAATAGTATATCAGAACAGAGGGCACAGGAGGAAAACAGGGTGGGAACCAGAGGGCAGGGCAGTAATAATAAACAGGGTGGTCAGAGTGGGTGTCACTGAGAAGGTGACAGTTAAGGAAAGAGCCAAAGAACAACCATGTGAATATGCAGGAAGGAAACTCCACAGTAGGGACAGTCAGTGCAAAGGAGTTAGGCAGGGTTTTTGCCTGGCAGGTGTAAGGAGGCACTGGAGGCTGGCAGGGAGGAGAGCAGAGCTGTGGGAGAGAGTCAGAGAGTCAGGATGTCAAATTTTCTTGGACCTGAGAACCATATGGAGAACTCTGATTTTTACTCCCAGGGAAAGAGGGTTTCTAGTGTTTTAAGCAGGGGAATGACATGATCTGATTTGGACATTAAAGCAGCATCATTCAAGCTGCTTAATTATAAACAGATGGGCAAGGATGAATCACAGAAACCTCGATTGGATGCCATTTGAGGCCCTAGCTGGTTGGCTCAGTGGTACAGTGTTAGCATGGCATAAGGATGTCCTGGGTTTAATTTCTAGTCAGGGCACACAGGAATAGCAACCCTCTGTTTTCCCACCCCTCCCCTTCCCTCATCTCTCTTTCTCTCTTCTCCTCTCTCAGCTATGGCTTGATTGGTTTGAGCAAGTTGGCTCCATGGATGGTTTCATGGAACCTCCGCCTCAGGCACTAAAAATAGCTCAGTTGCTGAGCAATGGAACATGGCCCCAGATGGGCAGAGCATCGTCTCATAGGGGGATTGCCATGGGGATCCCAGTCAGGGCACATGTGGAAGCCTGTCTACTTCCCCTCCTCTCACTTAATTAAAAAAAGAGGATGCCACTTGAGTAATGGAGGTGACAGACAATGGTGATGGGTAGCAATGTGATGGTCACCAGCAGTCAGAAGGTGGGGGACATGCTGATGATGAACCAGAATGTGGAATGTAAAGGAGAAAGTCAAGGATGACTCTCAGCCATGGGGCCTAAGCAACCAAATCTGCTATTAAATAACGTGGGAAGACTAGGTCATCAGGTTAGGAATGACTAGTGATGGTCAGCAATCCAGTTTTGGACATATTCAATTTGCAATACCTATGAAACAACCAAATGGAAATGTCAAATAGATCAATATACACGTCCGAGTTCTGAGCAAACACTTTGTAAAACAAAATAAGAAATTCGTGCAAATGTGCTGCTTCCTTCCTCACACTTGCAATTAGAGTTTTTCCATCATTTTTCAGAACTTCTTCGGGCAAGCTCCCTACAGCCCTCTTGATTAACAAATATCATGATTCCTTTAGTCCATATTGTATTAGCCTTTCTGTGGCCGCTGAGAATCTAATTTTACAGAGACAGAAACTAGGCTCACATGGTTAAGGACAAGTCCAAGGTTGCTGAGCCAGTATGCCTGGTATCTTCATGTTTACAAGGGCTGAATTCATCCAATTCTACTTCCTGAATTCTAGCCCTTCTACTTATGGTTGAATTAGCGTTACCTCCTTGTTCACACTTAAGATCTACGTTCACTTTTTCCTTTTCTTTTTCTTTTTTTAATGAGTGGAGGGGAGGCAGAGACAGAATCCCATAGGCACACTGACCAGGATCCACCTGGCAAATGCACTAGGGGGCGATGCTCTGCCCATCTCGGGCGCTTGGCTCTGTTGCAACCAGAGCCATTTTTTAGCACCTGAGGTGGAGGCCATGGAGCCATCCTCAGCACTTGGGACCATCTCATTCCAAATGAGCAATGGCTGCAGGAGAGGAGGAGAAGAAAGAGAGAAGCAAGAGGGGGAGAAGTGGAGAAGCAGATGATCGCTTCTCCTGTGTGCCCTGACTGGGAATCAAACCCAGAACATCCACATGCCAGGCTGACACTTTACCACTAAGTTTACTGGCCAGGGCCATAAAGATCTATATTAATCCTTGACTCTTCATTCTCCTTAAGTACCTGAATCCAATTCATCAACGCTTCTCACTAATCCAGTTCACTGTCAAATTCTACTAATTTCTCCTCTAAAACACCTCCTCCTTTATCATTGTGTCTCTGTGACAAGTTTTGTGGCTCTTCTCATTGTCTCCCACATGGACAATACCAAGTTGTTGACAAGTTGTTTCGCTTGTCCTCATCCTTGTGAATACAGACATTTCTCCATGACTACTAATATATTTTCCCAAAATGGTTTGATTACACTCAGCACTCAACCCCCTGCTTCACATTTCCAGTGGATTGCCAACTACGTGAAAGGTCCCAACTCTCAGCATGGTGCTCAAGGCCTTTCAACTTGGACTTGGCCCACATCTATGCACACTCATCTCTAACCACATCGGAAGGCATCCTCCAACACAGACTCACCAAATTCCTCAGATCGGTACTTTCATGCTCATGTGTCTTTGCTTTCTGTTGACCCCTCCCAGTCAGTGTCCCCAGAGGTCTTCTATCAACAATCAAGAAGCAACCTAAATGTTACCACTTCTTTTAGCCTTACCTGATCGACCCCATGCAACTTAGCTGCTTCTTCACTGATGTCCCCACAGTAACCTGTCCAGAGATGACCCCAGCTCCATAAGCCCATTCACTAGCTCAGTTGTGAGTTCACGATTAATAAGCTATATGTAATTTGGCATTTCTTTTTCCCATAGAAGCCAAGATTTTTTTTTTGTTTATTTTTAGAAGCCAAGTTTTACTGATAATTATATTGATGATGACTAAAGAGAATTACTTTCTAATTAATTATGGTCTCCTAATGACTTGAAATAGATTACATAATTTTCAAATATGGCTAACTTTCTTTATAAAGAATGATTTATAGGATTAATAGCAGTAGTCATAAAATACTGAACTTGTTGAAGAAGTAAATACTATTCCCTAACAGAACGTACTCCAAATGCAAACAATACCAAGAATGAGTCTTTCCTACCTTTATTCTTCCCAACTCAAATTGGAAAACACTGGGACTTGTAGCTTGTGCAAAAACTGCAGGAAATAATTTGGTACTTGGCTCCACCTTAAAAAAACAACAATGAATTTAATAATATTAGTAAAGAGAACCCAAGACTCTTTCAATAATTATTTGGGGCATTTCATTTCTTTACTCTGTGAGTATTTATGGAGGAATGGACTCTTCCTCTGAAGGGCACGCGGCATAGCTATTACTCAAACACAAGTAAAAATACATAATTCACTCATTTCTGTTTTAATTTTTTTTAAGATTTTTAAAAATTTATTCATTTTAGAAAGAGGGAGAGAGAAAAAGAGAGAAAGAGAGAGAGAGAGAAGGGGGAGGAGCAGGAAGCATCATCTCCCATATGTGCTCTGACCAGACAAGCCCGGGATTTGGAACCGGCGACCTCAGTGTTCCAGGCTGACATTTCATCCACTGCATCACCAGAGGTCAGGCTTAATTTTTTTTTCTAATTTATTTTTTTGGTCTTACAAAATGTGTTTTCCTCTAATGGTAACAACACTATCCTCCAGGACAGCAGCGCCCACGGCCAGTACCTGGTAGCACGTGCTGAGCTCCTTGCCGTTGGCTGTGAAAGTGAGCAGCCCGCTGGCGGTATCCACCACGCAGCCAATCTCCAGCCCGTTGTTGCGACCCTGCCCGGGGCTCGTGCTCTCGCCTGCACACACCATGTAGCAGTTGCTGCGTTTGATGCTGAATTTCAAAAAACATTTTTATCTTTGTACAACCACAGATAGAATAGAAAGCACATGTATCTTGCAAACTAAACCTAAATTATGCTGCGCAAGCAACAAGCTCATGCTGTGATGGGAAAGGTGCACATGGGCCCGAGTCTGTGACTCTGAGCAAAACTTCACGGACTCCAGTGGACTTTTGAACCAGGTCTTACACGTCCCCAAATTCATACCTAGTGGAGACAGGTCAAGAAGTTGGAATCAAGTAAGAACTGACCTGCACCTTCCCTCCAAAAACTCAAACCAAACAGGACCTTTTACTGACGTTCAAAAAAGTTACTTAAAAATCATCCAAATTTTCAATTTTCATTCTCATAGTTTATTTTTTATCCACTGTTCCTAGACAAGAAACATTCATTTTTAACCACCATCAGAATCCTTAGGCAAATTCTACGTGAGCCATCAGTCATTCAAAATATTTACAATTTGGCTAAAAGCATGTCCCTGTATGGACAATTCCCAGTGACCTATTATAAGAAACAGACTTAGCTAGACCATGCACAGAATCAGTGGTATTAAAACCAAACCCCCAAGTTTCAGCTGCAGCAGAACCTTCACCAGACGTGGTAACAAAACTTGTTATTGGTGCTTTGCCACTCTACAGTAGATACACTGCAGGCAGTGAAATAAAAAGGCCAAAGGCAGGCAAAGAACAAGAAGGGAGATACAGCTTCTCTGCACCATTATGTAAGAATCAACAGCCCCTCCTTAAACTGAAATCTTTTATCAGGTAGCCCAGCCCCAGACTGAGCTATTTCCTTACATTATTACCCTCTCTGAAAATCAAATACATCCCCCAAAATATTCCTGGAGACAGATGGCTTGGGGCTCCTGTCCTAACATGAAGCACTCTTCATTGGAGATTTTTGCCAGGCATACTGTCTCAAGGTCTAAGTTCAAGTGTTTGAAGTGTGAAAATCTGAAGGCAGGAGAGTGAGCTTCCAGTCACCAAAAATGGGGTGTGGGTATAAAAGGACCGCACCGTGTGGAGAACTGTTTCTAGAAGACTTGTCACAACATACCCAGAGGGGACACGCGGGTACAACAGGGAGGTGCAGATGGTCAGATCTTCTCTTATCTCAGTCTACAAGATAGATGGCCAGCTTCACTTTTTTGACGGTTTGGTTTGAGTTTGGTTTGTTTTATAAATGAAAAAGGATGGCACAGAAAGTATAACTGACTTACCCAAAGCCACACAGCGAGTCAATGGCCAGGCTGAGAAAAGAACCCACTGCTCCTCAGTCCAAATTCAAATGCGTCCACCTGGGCTAAACTAATAGCCCATCATGTCTTCAATTGTCTCCCCACCACAAACCAGTTCCCAAGCCACATATCAGACCATGTGCTAATTGCCTCATGCTCACCCATCCATAATCCCTCGCACAGAGGCTAAGTATCATAAACTGAGCTGTTAGTCATGTATACTGTCACTTGAAGGAACCCATGATTGTTACCCAAAAAGGAGACACCGCTCTTACTTCATAATGGTTTTCACTTTTAATATGCTCAGATTCCTTACTGGCTTGTATGAGTGACAGAAAGGACACTGACATTCCCCTGGGCATGAGATCCAAGAAGAAAACAATTCCTAGGTTTATTACCATTTTTATCAGATGTTGTTCATAAGAAATTGAAGAAAACCAACCTTTCGTGCACTTTTCCCTTTTCATCTCCTAGAGTAACTGTTACTGTACGAACTCTGTCCAAGTCAAAGCACGTGTCAAACTGATGGAAGTCGGATGTGATCCAGCCCACCCAGACGCTAGCAGGTTCTTGTCCAGGAAAGATCCTCACTGAGTAGTAGTACTGTCAAGGCAGCAAAACCAGGTGTTGGCAGAATAAATCAAAACAAAACTTTGATTTGCAATGTCTCAGAATGACCAAAGGAAATATTTATTTAAAATCAATAAGCCTAATTGAAATGTTATCGACACCAAGGACTAACCCTGCAAACTAAGAAAAGTCTTAAAACCAAGATCTTGAATTAAACTAGAAATAATGAGAAAAAAAGAGAAAAGACTCTATCTGAGCAAACACGTTCAATGGTTTGAGGCTTTTCTATTCCCAAATGTGCATGCATGTACATTGTGAGGACATACATAACACGTATACCATATGCATTTGCACATAGACAGTATATTTATGTAATAAAGTCATCTATCATTAGGTAGGTAAGCTTTAATGCTGCCAGCTTGCACAGTATGCTAATCTGTGCTCAAGTTTTGCACCTGCCACCTATCTGTGGAAATGTTTCATCCTTCCTCATGCAATTTATAATATTCTCACACCTTAAAACCACTTAGAAACAGCTCAGATCTAATGTGTGAAAATTAAGCTCAAACGTGGGGGTGCTAAGAGATACAACTATCTAATTTTTTTGTCATTTGACATTTTAGGACAAGTTGTTTCGAAAATTTTAAATGGCAGACAGCAAAACTGGACTACTAGCAAGACATAAGTGATCTTATTTTAGACATCCATAGGAATAAGGAAATCAGATGTACTTGGAAAAGGTAAGTCATGTATTCAAATTTTGCCAAGAAAAAAGATAGGAAAATTAGGATTACAAGTGACATTAAAGACATTTTCCCCAACATAAGCTCTTTTATGGCATATCCATATATTTTTAAACATTTTAGTCCCCCCCCCCTCAAATAAGCAAATAATGATTTTAAAAATAAGCTTGCTAAATATGATGACTGAAAGGGAACTATGTGAAGTGTCCGGCACAATGAGTAACACACAGAAATGACAGACGCTGTGACAACATACCGTGGACGTCTGCATCAAGCAGTCATAGTCATCCCGGTCATCTGCAAGGACATCTTCGGTGAGCCTTGCAGAATGGCTTGTGCTGTAATCTGGCTTTGTTTTTCTAAGCAAAAATCTGAAAATATTATAGGACTGGGAATAAGCAACATGAAAAGTTCTGCCTATATCAAACATGAGCATGCTATCAATTCAGCAGAGTGATTCCCAACCATGGTGGTTTTACTCCCCAGAAGGCATCTGGTGATAGCTGGAGATAGTTTTGTCTCATTGTGGGGATAGGGACCAACTGTATGCCACTAGTATCTAGTGGGTGGAGGCCAGGGGTGTTGTTAAATATCTCTCAATATGCAGGGCAGACTCTCACAACAAATAATAATCCAACCCAGAGCAGGTTGAGGTTGGCAAATTCAGATTTAGTGCAAGAAAGAATGCTAAAATAAGTTGCCTTCTTGTCCATAAAAAATACTATTTAGAGAGAAAACTCTTTCAGTTTCAACCAAGAATGTAAACATAGACATCTTAAAAACTAAGTCTTGGGAGAAAATAGTTGCAAACCACGTATTTGATAAGAGGTTATATCCAGGATACATAAAGAAGCCCTACAACTCAACAACAAAAGAGCAAATATGACAATCCAAAAATGGGCAAAGAATTTGAAAAGACATTTCTCCAAAGATGGTTTACAAATGGCCAATAAGAATATGAAAAAATGTTCACTATCACTAATTATCAGGAAAATGCAAATCAAAACCACAATGAAGTATCACGCCACACCTATTAGGATGGCTACTATGAAAAGAAAAAAAACCCAGAAAGTAACAAGAAAGTAATAAGGATGTGAAGAAATTAGAACCCTTATACAGTGGTGGTTAGATTATAAAATGGTACAACAGCTATAAAAAGCAATATGTTGCCTTAAAAACTTAAAAATAGAACTGCCAGCAACTCCACTTCTCAGTATATATCCAAAACAACTGAAAGTCAGATCTTGAAAAGGTATTTTCATACCCATGTTGATAACAACACTATTTTCAACAGCCAAGAGGTCGAATCAAGCCAACAAAATGGGATGTAAATGGAATATTACTCAGCCTTAAAAAAAAGACATTTCAACATGAGCTACAACATAGACAAACCTTGAGGACATTATGCTAATGGCAATCAACCAGTCACAAAAGGACAAAGACTGTTCAATTCCACTTACAAGGGGTACCAAAGTAGTCAAGTTCATAGAAACAAAGAGTAGAATGGTGTTCCCAGGGCCCTGGAAGAGGTGGGCAGAAGAGCTGTGTAATGGGGCAGCGTGTCAGTTTTATAAGATGACAATGTTCTGAAGATGATTCACAACAATGTGAACACTTCACTGAACTGTGCTGAACACTTAAATAGTATACTTAAAAGAAGTCAGAATGGTAAATTTTCTTATGTGTCTTTTACCACAATAAAAAATACACAAAAATAACTCAGGATAGATGACCTCTGTGCGAACAAATCAGATGATGAACAGGTTGCTTTTCTGTTCCCTTTAGAATCCTTTGTGCATGACGCAGGGTGAAGAGAAAAGAGAACAATACTGGGAAGTCTTTTCCCCCTATTGTGACCCTAATCCAACCCATACAACAAACAATACTGAACAGATCAGAGACCTTTGCTTCAGACGAGAGGGTTTTTCCTGCACGTAATCTTTGTGGTTGTTAAACTCTGGTTTTGTAGCTTCTTTGTCTTTGTCAACTCGATCAGGCACCAAATGGCCATGAGCTGTCTTCATCAGAACCTCAAAGTCAGAATCCACATCATAATCCTCCAATTCGTTCTTGGGCCCAAAAAGGCCGGGCCCAGGGAGCCCACCGGCCGGCACCCTGGAGAAGACCTCCGCGCACTCAATGGGCATGCTCAGGCGGTAGAACATGATGTCAGAGATGCTGTTCTGGGAGCCGAACGACTTCTGAGTGACCTTCAGACAGGGGGAACTGTCCACTGTTCCATCTATTCTGGTCACCTGGCAAATAAAGCAGCAACAGTTCAATTCTGACCACCATCGTCAACTCAGTGCTTCCAAAGACCACGTGAATCACCCTTAAAACCCTAAACACGGCTCCACATGGTGGGATTCTATAATGAGGTGACTGAGAAGGGAGCACTGTGTTACAGATATACTCAGAGTTCTGCTTCAAACTCAGAAGACAGTTTAGGAAATTCATGTTATAATTGTACATATCTGGACTGAACTTGACATTACCTATATAAAATGAAAATAACTAACTGTTCATCAGTCTAGTAAGCTACCCATAAAATACTTGAAATCAAGGCTGATCCTATGCTTAGAGTTCACTACTATGTAACATATTTTTAAGTAAGTGATAATAATTGTCCAAGTAGAATTCCCATACATAAAGATATTCCACTCCTTTTGGCAGTGGTCAAATATTTTAAAGTAAAAGCAAACCTCAATATGTTCATGGTTTGACGGAACTTGGAGAAACTGAGGAAGTCGCTTGCTTAGCCACATGGTAATGTCCCTGTTTGTATTAACAGCAAAGGGTTCGTAGCCTTCTTGTAAGCCACAGATGGTGAAATACTTCAAGGTGCTCACGTCCTTCCCAAAGTTCATCCTCCCCACTTGAGCCACCCCAAGGCTGCACACAGGTATGAATCCTGGAAGGAAAAAAACATCAAATTCTTCAGTTTCATTAGTATGAGGCCCCGTTAGTACAGAATGACCAAAAGTATTACTCCAGAATTCTTATTGTTGTGAGAGATGTTGCCCGGTGAAGACAACAGTGGAATAAAGAGAGAAGCACCCTTAAGTATTAGCTGTAAGGTGCAAAGAGCAGTATTTAATCTTAGCATCATAATTTATGAACTGCAGCCCCTAAATAAGTTCCTTCTTTACCTTAGACTTCTGAGCAGTGAGGTAAATGCTAAGTAGCCGCAGTGCTCTGGGATCTAGGGTGCACAGTCACAGAAAGAGCCCCACCCCACAGTCCCCGAGCATGAGGCTCTGTTACAAACGGAATGTGACAAAGTAAGTTGTCAAAGTGTGTTGCTCCCTCATCTGGCTAATAACCTGAACTGCACAGACACCAAACGGCCTAAACTCTGCAGTAACTCAAAGGAGAAAGGGTTGGAAGAAACACATAACACATAACTCAAAGGAGAAAGGGTTGGAAGAAACATTTTAAAGGTTTTGATCCACTTTGATTTTAGAAGAGAATTCTGCCTTTTTCTGTAGGGTATACTAGATTGAAGCATGAAAAAAATGTATACATAAGCCCTGGCCGGTTGGCTCAGTGGTAGAGCATCGACCTGGCGTGCAGGAGTCCCGAGTTCGATTCCCGGCCAGGGCACACAGGAGAAACACCCATCTGCTTCTCCACCCCTCCCCCTCTCTTTCCTCTCTATCTCTCTCTTCCCCTCCTGCAGCCAAGGCTCCATTGAAGCAAAGTTGGCCCGGGCACTGAGGATGGCTCTATGGCCTCTGCCTCAGGTGCTAGAATGGCTCTGGTTGCAACAGAGCAACGCCCCAGATGGGCACAGCATCACCCCCTGGTGGGCATGCTGAGTGGATCCCGGTCAGGCGCGTGCAGGGGTCTGTCTGACTGCCTCCCCATTTCCAACTTCAGAAAAATACACAAAAAAATGTATGCATAAGTAAATATCTTGATATAGTTGCTAAAATTATACTGAAACTCCTCCATCTGTCCATTTTCTTTCAATGTCACAATCACAGTAGCTTATGTAGAGAAAATGCAAAAACTAACTAAAACATGAAATCAAAGAGTAAGCTAAAAGAAACAGGAAACTAAATCAAAGGCAATAGCAAATGAGCAGCAGGGGAGTAATAAATAAAATGTTTCAGAAGGTAAATCCAATGTGTAGCAGGGTGAGTTAAGTCCTTCCCTTGATTGAATAAAAGAGAAAACTACATCAATTCTGTTCAATGTTTCTTCAAATTCTTTTGACTTAATTGTATTTGACAAAGGGGATGAGATAGCATTTTTTGGTTAGGGCAGTGTTTACGTGCTCTTCACTTCCTTAGGTAATGTTTTATACAGAAGTTCCAGTACTCAGCACAATAAACAAGGTCAGTATTGAAGCACAGACTACAAATTAGAGAATCCAAGTCATGGGTCCTAAGAATAAGCTAATAATTTTCTGCTATTGTGATTCATATGTCTTCCCTTGATGAAATTAGTGGCAATAAAAGCAACACATAATTTTCAAAACAGCATAAGACAATAGAAATTACATCCAGTAATTCAAAATGATTTCATCCAGTCTGTAGTCATCAACATAAAGTCAAATAAATGGTGCACAACAGTGGCACCGACGCGAAGCAGGACGTCATCCAGCTGTGCTCCAGAAAGTGTGAATGATGAGGTTCTAGTGAAAACTTTAAAAATCACAGCTGTGTCTACAGTGGTGACAGCTCCTGGAGCAGTAACCAAGGAAAGCTGTTTTTTTGTGTGTGTGTGTTTTTTTTGGGGGGGGGGATGGCGAAAAACAGGGACAGACAGACAAGAAGGAAGAAAGATGAAAAGCATCAATTCTTTGTTGCAGCACCTTAGTTGTTCATTGATTGCTTTCTCATACATGTCTTGACTGGAGGAGGCATCCAGTTGAGCCTGTGACCCCTTGCTCAAACCAGCGACCTTGGGCTCAAGCCAGTTACAGTTCTGTTGCTTTAATAGCCAATATAAGACTGAGCCAATGTATGATTTTAGCAATAAAAAGAAATTATGAACATGGTAAAAATACACAGCACAGATGTAAAGAGAAGCCGAGTGTGAGAACAATTCGAAAACAGAGCAATCATAAAATCTTTTAAGCACTTGAGCAATCACAGTATACTCCTGTGCTAAAAAACCTGCTGACTCTAATGGTTTTTCTAACTTGTTCCTTTGAACCCCACACGTCTCAATGCCTGTCTTGGATAAGTTAAGAAGCTGATCTCAGGGCCTCAAATTAGTTCCACCCATAGAAGATCCACTCAGTTTCTTATTGTTTAGAAAGCTCTGAAAAGTAAGGGAAAGGGAAATTTCCACTCCTGGAAAGCACTTGAAAGGCACAGGTATAGAAAAACTCCACAGCAGAAAACTTAGAATCATAACTGACCCTACAAAGCTAATGCTTAGGGTCATGGCTCCATAAATGTACAACCCACCTCACAGATTAAAAGCCTACGTTTTCTAACACATCCAACAAAGTCCAATGATATGGGCCACACAATTTCCAGACAATTCACCAGAATGATGTATAAATTCCAAAACAGACACATCAGTATAAGTTTCAAGTCATTTTAAAATTTTTCATCGTTATTCAAGTCAAACAACAGAGTTGTTTATGTGACTAGGTCCTCACAGAGTCTCTCAGCCCTGCTGTGTCTGAGCTTAAAGAACAGTGAGGGCCATTTGTCTTGTTACCATTCTGGCCTCATTTTGTGAATGTATGTGGTACACATTTAACAAACAGAACCCACATGGGCATTTGAAGATTTTTAACTCCCAAAGAAGGAAAGTATGGTATGCAAACATTTTTTAAAAAACAACCAATTAAAAAACTAAACTCTCAGGTCATACCCTTAATATTGGCCAGTAGACAGATAACACATGATCTCAGGGCCTCCTCCCATGCTAATGTTCCTAAGGACAATGCCGAAGAAGGAAGAACCCAGCTGAGGGTCAGAGTGCCAGACTCACCACCCAGAGATACAGGTGCACAAAACAGAAATTCAGTTATGAAAATGCAAAATTCCTATTAACTTCACAAATCTATGCTTGGGAAATAATGGTCACACCTTCTCAGAAGCTTCCTGAATGAGTAAAATATAAAACATAATGCAAATAATGAGCTGGCTAACTTTTGAAGATCAGTGACAAATTTAGAAGTTAAAAGTACTGATTGAGGTACAGCTTAAAACCAAGATTTTATATATATTTTAAAAACAGGATATATCCAAAAGACATTCTGAGAAAAAAAAAACATTAACTCATTTTGAAATGATACTTATATCTGACACACACAGAAAAATGTATGGTTTTGACTCATTCACACCAGACCATTATTGTTTTATTGGCTGTTGTCACTATTTGACAATCTAAGGGAAAAGAGGCTAGTGTTCCTGACTAAATAGTCAGGTGATATATGTTTTAAATTTTTTGCAGCACACCTGTTGAAAATTACTGCTCTAGAGCAACCCTGTCCAACAGAACTTCCTGGAACAGTGTTAAGTGTGCTATTCCCATTATGCCAGTAGGGGGCAACACAAGCCAGAGCTCTGCACTGAGCCCTTGAAATGTGGCCAGTGCTAAACTAAGAAACTCGATTTTAAACTTCATTTAAGTTAATGTATGAATTATTCATCTCTATCATCTCAGCATCCAGCAGAGGGCCTGAACAATAAGGTTCTCATCATAATTTTTATGAAATGAATGGAGAGAAAGAAGCTATAAGCAGCTTATTAAAGAGGAAAGTTTTAAATAAAAATTTAACATTTGTGGGAAATGACCCTTTTGCCTGCCATTTGTATTTTCTTATGTTCATAAAGCCATTTCTGCTTTACTGAAATCCTAGCTCAGCAGTGTGTAGATAGCACTTCTGTTAAAGTAATTTCAATGGTGTCTGATCAAACAAACCTGTGGGCACCCATGTGACAGAGCCACAGCTTGTCAGCCCTCATCCTCACACAGAGATGGCATGCACAAAGCCTCAGAACAAAGAGCCCCAACCCCACGCCACCCCCCTGCACATACTTACCATCCCCCACGTCAAAGTCCTTGAAAGCCAGTTCTGAACCTGAGTCATCAAGGAGGATTTCGCCGTTCAGTGTGAACATCATGGTGTGTTCAGTCATGTCCACCATACACCCCACGACATCGCCAGCTTGCCAAGAGCGTCCATAGTGCTCATTGCCCTGGTGCCACCGCTGGGCCTAGGGACAGAAGACTCATTTGTCACAGAGGAAGCCAGGAGAACAGCACCCACCGCTCCTTGTGGGACTCACAGCAGCCCCTCCTTCCAGTAGGTAAAGTAGCAGGAGGAAGAGCCCCAGCCAGCACACTGCTCCACTACAAGGCCCTAGGCATCCTAAGTCTCTGATAGTAACACTGTGTGTACTGACTCAAAAGCTGTTCCTTGACTTGAGAGCCTATCATGCTAAACCCTACTCCACATACTATCTATTAAAAGAAAAACTCTAGCTCTTTAAAAAAAAATTTTTCCCTACAATGAATGCTTCCCAGGACATTGGTGGGTTTTCTTTACTCCCCAAAATACAAAGAATTATGAGCAGAGAATCAAGCTAGGAATTTATTGTTAAATGACATGCTAATTTTCATCCATTTCAAAATAAAACCAATGGCACTGATACTTAACAGAATAAAAATCTAAAAACAGTTCCACATACAGGATAGTGCCAAGGTAGGTTTACAGTTGTTCACATAAAAAATATAATAAGTACTTTTCCATGGAATCACAACTGTAAACCTACTCTTGCCCCACCATGTATAATAAAAAAAACAAAAAAAGGTTCAAATCAAACCTAAAAATGTTTTCTGAAGTAAAAAGTTAAAGACTGAATATAGATGACAATACTATACTACAAACAAATAAAATCTCATTTATAAATATACTTAAAACATAGTTAGATAAATGTGACTTGTCAATCTGTAGAATATTCTACTGATGCATGGGTACAAAATTAGCTATATTAATTAATTTTCTAGGTAAATCTTTTAACTTTCCCTTTAAGCGTCACATTCACTATGATCTGGTGTGTCCTGGCATATAGTCCCCAATGCAAAACAATAATAGGATTCTTCTCAAGTAGGTTTTCTTCTCAAGGTAGGTTTTAGAAATTTTATTTAAGGAATCAAAAGGTGTTAAAGTTTTTCATCTTAAATACAAAAACAGATTCAGGAAATGTAATATTTTAGAACAAAGTGGGCCATCTGTCCTAGAAGACACAATACTCATATCTACATGCACACCTATATACACAACTCTCAACTCTACATGATTGTTTATTCTCATTGTCTTTGTTCAATTAAAGTTTTTCTCTCATATGAAAAGGAATACAAATACACTGAAGAAAAATTAGAAAATGCAAATAAAAGAATAAAATAGTTATAATTTTATCAACCAAAAATGACTACTATTAATTCTATTGTGGCAATGTTTATATGTACACATTTTTATTTTTAATATTTAAATAATATATAGATAAAATAATCTTTAAACATTTATATGCTGTATAAGTAAATAATAAAAGAAGCACATGACCAACTTCCCACAGCATAAGAAATGAAAATTATTAAGAATGTTGAAAACAAAAACTTTTTGTGATTATAAACTACATCACCTCTAAAATTCTTATAGTTATTAATGTGTCTGTTATTCATTACTGCTTGAGGATAAATTTCTCCATGGAACTACTATGTCAAAGAATATACATTTTTAATTTAGTACATGTATTTTTAACACTTATTTTTTTTTTGTATTTTTCTGAAGTTGGAAACGGGGAGGCAGTCAGACAGACTCCCATATGAGCCCAACCAGGATCCACCTGGCATGCCCACCAGGGGTCGATGATCTGCCCATCAGGGGGTATTGCTCTGCTGAGACCAGAGCCATTCTAGCGCCTGAGGCAGAGGTCATGGAGCCATCCTCAGCACCCGGTCCAACTTTGCTCCAATGGATCCTTGGCTGCGGGAGGGGAAGAGAGAGACAGAGGAAGGAGAGGGGGAGGGGTGGAGAAGCAGATGGGGGCTTCTCCTATGTGCCCTGGCCGGAATTGAACCCGGAACTCCTGCATGCCAGGCCGATGCTCTACCACTGAGCCAACCAGCCAGGGCCCATATTTTTAACACTTTTGACAGTCATGGATGATTCATATTTCTGATAACGATTTTACTGTATTTGTGGGGTGGAGAAAAACGTTTTCAAACTACAAGGGTGAAAGCTTCCCTAGTAACAGCTGTTCCAGCTGTGCACTGTGGGAAGTGCTGCCGTCAGGGCACTAGCACGATGGAATGCCAGGGGACGTGTGCGTGGCAGCCAGGGAGCCTGCAACTCCATGTCTGGCACCTGGCAACGTCCACTTACCTTAAAGCCATCAAAAGCGAAGGCGCGTTCATTGGAGCCGAGCTCCTGATCAGGTTGGCAGCCTGGCCTGCTCCAGCCAACTCTCATGTCCCCAGCAGTGACAGCCTCGAATTCAAAGTACCACCTGCCTGCCTTCACGGCGTAGGTTTTCTCAGCCCGGAAGATCCGGAACCGCTCCCCAGTTCCACTGCACACCTCAGCACGGGCAGCTGTGAAGGCAAGGAGGGGCTGGTGACCAAGATGCGATACACAACTTTAGTGATTACACCTATGGTAACAGGCTGAGGATAATCTTTAGTCTCATCTCCAGTCACATTTTACAAAGGGTGCTCACATGCATAATCAGCCACAACAGAGGGAGCAGCTTGATGGCCTCAGGACGCTGTGCGTGTAGTGATGCTCCTTTACAGGAGTGAAGAAGCTTTCCGAAGAAAGCAGCTGCCTGCCGCCGAGTGGTTTGGAGGAAGATGAGATGCATGTGAGGCGTGAATGGACTGAAACACTCCACACAGAGATGAACAGACATTTGTGGGCAGACAGAAGAGGAGGAAGCAGCCAGGTAATGGGGGATAAAAAAAAGCTATACAGAGCACAGAAGGGTCACCATCCACAAACTCCCAGACAGGATGGCTGGGATCTGAAACTCCCCCTTGACCACATCTTCACTAGATTATGCTACCCACAAACAAAAATGTTGTGTTAAGAATTTAAGAATGGCCTGACCAGGCGGTGGCGCAGTGGATAGAGCATCAGACTGGGATGCGGAAGACCCAGGTTCGAGACCCCGAGGTTGCCAGTTTGAGCGTGGGCTCATCTGGCTTGAGCAAGCTTGAATCCAAGGTCGCCGGCTTGAGCAATGGGTTATTAGATCTGCTGAAGGCCCACAGTCAAGGCACATATGAGAAAGCAATCAATGAACAACTAAGGTGTTGCAATGCGCAACGAAAAACTAATGATTGATGCTTCTCATCTCTCTGTACCTGCCTGTCTGTCCCTGTCTATCCCTCACTCTGACTCTCTGTGTCTCTGTAAAAAAATAATAATAAAATAAAATTTAAAAAATTAAAAAAAAAGAATTTAAGAATGAAGTAAAGAAAATGGATGAAGAGATCCTAGCACACAATAGGAGTTAATTTAATAAAATGATCAGTAATTGCTTTTTGGTAACCTTTGCGGAAATTATAGGGTACACAGAATAACTATATCTGCTGATAAACCTTTCAAAAGCTGGGTCAAGTTTATGAATTCAAGCAACACTTTGTTTTCCACCTTTTCCCCACAACACACATGTGCACACACAGGCACGCACCTGACCACCCAGCCTGCTCCAAGCTGCTCTTTCTGCAACGGTAACAGCTTCACACTCAAAATGCCACCTTACATGTGTGCTCGTGTTCACACACACACACTCACATCATGCCCTATATTCAAACAGCATACTGAAAAGTAAATGCATTAACACAGGTTAAAAATAATATAGGCCCTGGCCGGTTGGCTCAGCGGTAGAGCGTCGGCCTAGCGTGCGGAGGACCCGGGTTCAATTCCCGGCCAGGGCACACAGAAGAAGCGCCCATTTGCTTATCCACCCCTCCGACGCGCTTTCCCTCTCTGTCTCTCTCTTCCCCTCCCACAGCCAAGGCTCCATTGGAGCAAAGATGGCCCGGGCGCTGGGGATGGCTCTGTGGCCTCTGCCCCAGGCGCTAGAGTGGCTCTGGTCGCAACATGGCGACGCCCAGGATAGGCAGAGCATCGCCCCCTGGTGGGCAGAGCGTCGCCCCTGGTGGGCGTGCCGGGAGGATCCTGGTCGGGCGCATGCGGGAGTCTGTCTGACTGTCTCTCCCTGTTTCCAGCTTCAGAAAAATGAAAAAATAATAATAATAATAATATAATATAGTGTGTCCGTAAAGTCATGGTGCACTTTTTTTTTTAATAATTTTATTTTTAATGGGGTGACATCAATAAATCAGGATACATATATTCAAAGATAACAAGTCCAGGTTATCTTGTCGTTCACTTATGTTGCATACCCATCACCCAAAGTCAGATTGTCTTCTGTCACCTTCTATCTAGTTTTCTTTGTGCCCCTCCCCCTCCCCCTATCCCTCTCCCTCTCCCCCCTCCCCCCGTAACCACCACACTCTTATTAATGTCTCTTAGTTTCACTTTTATGTCCCACCTGCGTATGGAATAATGCAGTTCCTGGTTTTTTCTGATTTACTTATTTCACTTCGTATAATGTTATCAAGATCCCACCATTTTGCTGTAAATGATCCAATGTCATCATTTCTTATGGCTGAGTAGTATTCCATAGTGTATATGTGCCACATCTTCTTTATCCAGTCATCTATTGACAGGCTTTTTAGTTGTTTCCATGTCCTGGCCACTGAAAACAATGCTGCAATGAACATGGGGCTGCATGTGTCTTTACGTATCAATATTTCTGAGTTTTTGGGATATATACCCAGTAGAGGGATAGCTGGGTCATAAAGTAATTCTATTTTCAGTTTTTTGAGGAACCACCATACTTTCTTCCATAATGGTTGTACTACTTTACATTCCCACCAACAGTGTATGAGGGTTCCTTTTTCTCCACAGCCTCTCCAACATTTGCTATTACCTGTCTTGTTAATAATACCTAATCTAACAGATGTGAGGGGGTATCTCATTGCATTTTTTTTTTACATTTTTTTAATTAAATTTAATGCAGTGACATTGATAAATCAGGGTACATATGTTAAGAGAAAACATCTCTAGATTATTTTGACATTTGATTGTGCTGTATACCACTCCCCCAAAGTTAAATTGTCTTCTGTCACCTTCTATCTGGTTTTCTTTGTGCCCCTCCCCTCCCCCAACCCCTCTCTCCTTCATCACCCCATCCCCCCTCCCCCCACCCCCCACCCCTGCTGCCATCACAATCTTGTTCATGTCTCTGAGTCTCACTTTTATGTCCCTTCTATGTATGGATTCATACAGTTCTTAGTTTTTTTTCTGATTTAATTATTTCACTCCGTATAATGTTATCAAGGTCCATCCATGTTATTGTAAATGATCCGATGTCATCATTTCTTATGGCTGAGTACTATTCCATAGTATATATGTACCAAAGCTTTTTAATCCACTCGTCCTCTGACGGACACTTGGGCTGTTTCCAGATCTTCGCTATTGTGAACAATGCTGCCACAAACATAGGGGTGCATTCCTCCTTTTCGAGCCGTTCTTGGTGTCCTTGGGGTATATTCATAAAAGTGGGATAGCTGGGTCAAAAGGCAGTTCGATTTTCAGTTTCTTGAGGAATCAGCATACTGTTTTCCACAGAGGCTGCACCAGTCTGCACTCCAACCAGCAATGCAGGAGGGTTCCCTTTTCTCCATATCCTCGCCAGCACTTATTCTGTGTTGTTTTATTGATAAGTGCCATTCTGACTGGTGTGAGGTGATATCTCATTGTGGTTTTAATTTGCATTTCTCTAATGATTAGTGATGTTGAGCATTTTCTCGTATGCCTGTTGGCCATCTGTATGTCCTCTTTGGAGAAGTGTCTATTCATCTCTTTTGCCCATTTTTGGATTGGATTGTTTGTCTTCCTGGTGTTGAGATTTACGAGTTCTTTATAAATATTGGTTATTAACCCCTTATCAGACGTATTGTCAAATATGTTCTCCCATTGTGTAGTTTGTCTTTTTATTCTGTTCTTGTTGTCTTTGTGCAAAAGCTTTTTAGTTTCATATAGTCCCATTTGTTTATCCTGTCTCTTATTTCACTTCCCTGTGGAGATAAATCAGCAAATATATTGCTCCAAGAGATGTCCGAAAGCTTACTGCCTATGTTTTCTTCTAAGATGCTTATGGTTTCATGGCCTACATTTAAGTCTTTTATCCATTTTGAGTTTATTTTTGTGAGTGGTGTAAGCTGGTGATCTAGTTTCATTTTTTTGCAGGTAGCTGTCCAATTTTCCCAACACCATTTGTTAAAGAGTCTGTCTTTACTCCATTGTATTTCCTTGCCTCCTTTGTCAAATATCAGTTGTCCATAGAACTGTGGGTTTATTTCTGGGATCTTTGTTCTGTTCCATTGATCTATATGCCTGTTCTTATGCCAGTACCAGGCTATTTTGAGTACAATGGCCTTGTAGTATAACTTGATATCAGGAAGTGTAATACCTCCCACTTTATTCTTCTTTCTCTTTTGGTTCCATATAAATTTTTGGAATATGTGTTCTATATCTTTGAAGTATGTTATTGGTATTTTAATTGGTATTGCATTGAATTTATAGATTGCTTTGGGTAATATAGACATTTTAATGATGTTTATTCTTCCTAACCATGAGCACGGTATATGCTTCCACTTGTTTGTATCTTCCTTGATTTCTTTTATCAATGCTTTGTAATTTTCCGAGTACAAGTCTTTAGTCTCCTTGGTTAAGTTTATTCCTAGGTACTTTATTTATTTGGTTGTAATTGTGAAGGGGATTGTTTCCTTAATTTCTCTTTCTGACTGTTCATGGTTGGTGTATAAGAATGCCTCTGATTTCTGAGTATTGATTTTATATTCTGCCACTTTGCTGAATTCATGTATCAGGTTCAGTAGCTTTTTGACTGAAACTTTAGGGTTTTCTATATACAATATCATATCATCTGCAAATAATGATAGTTTTACTTCTTCTTTTCCAACTTGAATGCCTTTTATTTCTTCTTCTTGTCTCACTGCTGTGGCTAGAACTTCCAGGACTATGTTAAATAAGAGTGGTGAAAGGGGGCACCCTTGCCTTGTTCCTGATCTTAAGGGGATTGCTTTTAATTTTTGCCCATTGAGTATGATGTTGGCTGTGGGTTTCTCATGGATGGCTTTTATCATGTTGAGGTATGTACCCTGTATTCCCACTTTGCTGAGAGTTTTGATCATGAACGGGTGCTGGATTTTATCAAATGCTTTTTCTGCATCTATTGAAATTATCATATCGTTTTTCTCCTTCTTTTTGTTTATGTGATGAATCACATTGATTGATTTGCAAATATTGTACCATCCTTGCCTCCCCAGAATAAATCTCACTTGATCATGGTGTATGATTTTTTCCATATATTGTTGGATCCGGTTTGCTAATATTTTGTTGAGGATTTTAGCATCTATATTCATCAGAGATATTGGCCTATAATTTTCTTTCTTTGTGTTGTCTTTGCCTGGTTTTGGAATCAGAATTATGCTCGCCTCATAAAAGGAGCTTGGAAGTTTTCCTTCCTCTTGAATTTTTTGAAATAGTTTGAGAAGGATATGAGTTAGTTCTTCTTTGAATATTTGGTAGAATTCCGTTGTGAAGCCATCGGGCCCTGGACTTTTCTTTGTTGGGAGTTTTTTGATAACTGTTTCGATCTCCTTTGGTGTAATCGGTCTGTCTAGGTTTTCTGATTCTTCCAGATAGATTTTTGGAAGATTGTATGTTTCAAGGAATTTGTCCATTTCATCTAGGTTGTCTAGTTTTTTGGCATACAGTTCTTCATAGTGTTTTCTTACAATATTTTGTATTTCTGTTGTATCAGTTGTTATTTCTCCTCTCTCATTTCTAATTTTATTTGAGTCCTCTCTCTCTTTTTCTTGGAGAGTCTAGTTAAAGTTCATCAATCTTGTTTACCTTTTCAAAGAACCAGCTCCTAGTTTCATTGATCTTCTGTATTGTTTCTTTAGCCTCTACATAATTTATTTCTGCTCTGATCTTTATTATTTCCTTCCTTCTACTACATTTGGGCTTTACTTGCTGTTCTTTTTCTAATTCTTTTAGATGCAGGGTTAAGTTGTTTATTTGAGCTTTTTCTAGCTTCTTAAAGTGTGCCTGTATTGCTATGCACGTCCCTCTCAGCACTGCTTTCACTATGTCCCATAAATTTTGAGTTGTTGTACGCTCATTGTCATTCGTTTCTAGGAATATTTTTATTTCTTCTTTGATCTCATTATTAATCCATTCATTATTTAACAACCTGCTATTTAGTTTCCATGTGTTTGAGAATTTTTGAGCTTTTCTGTTGTGATTCATTTCTAGTTTCATGCCGTTGTGATCGGAGAAAGTGCTTGATATGATTTCAGTCTTCTTAAATTTGTTGAAGGCACTTTTGTGCCCTAACATGTGGTCTATCCTAGAGAATGTACCATGAGCACTTGAAAAAAATGTATATTCTGCTGCTTTAGGGTGAGAGGTTCTGAAGATATCTATTAAATCGAGTTGATCTAGTGTTTCCAATAAGTCTGCTGTTTCTTTGTTAATTTTCTTTCTTGAGAATCTATCTAGTGATGTTAGTGGGGTATTGAAATCCCCTACTATTATAGTATTGCTGTTCATCTCGCCCTTTAAATCCATCAAAGTCTGCTTTATATATTTGGGTGCTTCTATATTAGGTGCATAGATATTTATAATAGTTATATCTTCCTGTTGGATTACTCCCTTTATCATTATGTAGTAGCCTTCTTTATCTCTTACTATATCCTTTGTTTTAAAGTCCAATTTGTCTGATATAAGTATTGCTACCCCAGCTTTTTTTTCATTTCCGTTTGCATGAAACGTTTTTTTCCATCCGTTTACCTTCAATCTATGTGTGTCTTTTGTTCTAAGGTGTGTCTCTTGTAGACAACATATGTATGGGTCCTGTTTTCTTATCCACGCAGCTACCCTATGTCTTTTGATTGGATCATTTAATCCATTTACATTTAAGGGTATTATTGATATGTAGTTGTTTGTTGCCATTTTCTTCTATAAAGGTGTATTCCTTTTTTTGCTATATTCTTTTCCCACTTTGATCTGTTTACACCATGCCCCTTAACATTTCTGCAGCCTTGGTTTGGTTGTAATGAATTCCTTGAGTTGTTTTTTGTCTGGGAAGCTTTTTATTTCTCCTTCGATTTTAAAAGATAGCTTTGCTGGATACAGTAGTCTTAGTTGTAGGTTTTTGTTCTGCATTACTTTGAATATTTCTTGCCATTCCCTTCTGGCCTCAAGTGTTTCTGTTGAGAAGTCAGATGTCATCCTTATTGGGGCTCCTTTGTAGGTGATAACTTTTTTTTCTCTTGCAGCTTTTAATATTTTCTCTTTATCGCTTAGCTTTGGTATTTTAATTATGATATGTCTTGGTGTAGGTTTCTTTGGTTTTCTCTTTAATGGAGTCCTCTGTGCTTCTTGGATTTGTGAGAGTTTCTCTTGCATTAATTTAGGGAAGTTTTCAGCTATGATATGATTGAACAAAGTCTCTATCCCTTGTTCTTTTTCTTCTTCTTCAGGAACCCCCATGATACGGATGTTATTTCTCTTCATGTTGTCACAGAGCTAAGAGTTTCTTCTGACTTTTTGAGTCTCTTTTCTCTTTTCTTCTCTGCTTTCATGCCTTCATTCCAGTTGTCCTCTAACTCGCTGATTTGATCCTCTGCTCTATCTATCCTGTTTTTAATTCCTTCCATTGTGGTCTTTATTTCTGATATTGTATTTGTCATCTCCGACCGATTCTTTTTTATACTTGCTATTTCTTTATTTAGGTTTTCATAATGACCATCCATTGTTGTTCTAAGATCCCTAAGCATCCTTACAATCATTATTTTGAACTCCGCATCTGGAAGTTTGATTATTTCCATATCACTCAGTTCATCTCTCGAAGGTGTCTCTTGTGGTTTCATTTGGATTGTACTCCTTTGTCTTCTCATCATGGTGTTTTATTTTTACAGTTGATTGAGTCTAGGCTTGGTGTTGTCTGCCTCCAGTTTTCAGTTGTGTTATTTCTAGGTCTTCTTGGGTTGGTATCAGCTGTTATCTGTAATCCACTTTCGGATTTGGGCAGCTTTGAAGTCTTGATTTGTTTTCTTAACAGATGATAGTCTTGTTTACTGATCTCAGCAGGGGCTTCCTTGAAACTGTATCCAGGAATGCGATGGGTGTAACCTGAGACTCTGAAGGCCTCTTTAGCCAGCTAATCTCACTGGGGGCAGGGTGTTTTCTCAGCTTCAGTAGGGGGAGGTGTATCTCAGATCTCCATGGAGACCTGAGTTACTGCCCCTCCTCCCCACTTCTTGTTTTCAGCAGTGTCTTGTTGCGCTGATTGGAGCTGGAGAGATGTCCAGAGATCTCTGATCCGGAAGCACTTCAGCTCTGTTTTGTGAAAGGTTCAGTCCCTCCCCCAGCTATGGCCGCCTCCAGCACAGATGAGTCAGCTTTTTTAGTTCGTTTCCTGCATTCCTTAGCCCCTCACAGTCTGTTCTTTTCCCTGTCCTTTCCACTTGGGAGATAAGCTGGTCTTTTCAACGCACCTCGCTCCCTGGTCGCCAGGCAAGTGGCTGTGAACAGTAGTTTCTGCTCTTTTCCCTCTGAGATCCTCTCTGGGCTCTCAGCCTCACCTCCCCCCCCCCTCCATTCCAGTAAGCAGAGGAGGTTCAGGCATTCCTTACCAGGATTGTTGTGGTTTCTTCTCTGCTCCTTGGTTTTTGAGAGCTGTTCTTGCAGCTCAGAGTTGGTTTTTCATGCTGATTTTTCCTAAATTGATTTGTATTCCAGTTTGGTGGTGAGAGCTAGGCGTCTGTGCATCCGCCTACTCCGCTGCCATCTTTTTTCCTCTCTCATTGCAGTTTTGATTTGCATTTCTTTAATAACTAATGAAGATGAGCATCTTTTCATATATCTGTTGGCCATTTGTATTTCTTCCTGGGAGAAGTGTCGGTTCCCATTTTTTTATTGAATTGTTTATTTGTTGTTGCGTTTTATGAGTTCTTTGTATATTTTGGATATTAGGCCCTTATTTGAGCTGTTGTTTGAAAATATCATTTCCCATTTAGTTGCCTGTATGTTTATTTTGTTATCAGTTTCTCTTGCTAAGCAAAAACTTCTTAGTCTGATGTAGACCCATTCATTAATTTTTGCCTTCACTTCTCTTGCCTTTGGAGTCAAATTCATAAAATGCTCTTTAAAACCCAGGTCCATGAGTTTAGTACCTATGTCTTCTTCTATGTACTTTATTGTTTCAGGTCTTATGTTTAGATCTTTGATCCATTTTGAGTTAATTTTAGTACAGGGGGACAAACTGTAGTCCAGTTTCATTCTTTTGCATGTGGCTTTCCAGTTTTCCCAGCACCATTTATTGAAGAGGCTTTCTTTTCTCCATTATGTGTTGTTGGCCCCTTTATCAAAAATTATTTGACTATATATATGTGGTTTTATCTCTGGGTTTTCTATTCTGTTCCATTGGTCTGGGTGTCTATTTTTCTGCCAATACCATGCTGTTTTGATTGTCGTGGCCCTATAATATAGTTTGAAGTCAGGTATTGTAATGCCCCCAGCTTCATTCTTTTTCTTTAGGATTGCTTTGGCTATTCGGGGTTTTTTATAGTTCCATATAAATCAGATGATTTTTTTGCTCCATTTCTTTAAAAAATGTCATTGGAATTTTGATGGGAATTGCATTAAATTTGTATATTGCTTTGGGTAATATGGCCATCTTGATTATATTTATTCTTCCTAACCAGGAACAAGGGATATTCTTCCATCTCATTATATCTTTTTTGATTTCCCTTAACAATGGTTTATAGTTTTCATTATATAAGTCCTTTACATTCTTTGTTATGTTTATTCCTAAGTATTTTATTTTTTTTGTTGCAATCGTGAAGGGGATTATTCTTTTGAGTTCGTTCTCTAATGTTTCATTGTTGGCATATAGAAAGGCTATTGACTTCTGTATGTTAATTTTGTATCCTGCAACTTTACTGTACTGTGTTTCTAGTAGTCTTTTTGTGGATTCTTTGGGGTTTTCAATGTATAGGATCATATCATCTGCAAAAAGTGATACATGGTGCACTTTTGACTGGTCACAGGAAAGCAACAAAAGACAATAGAGGCCTGACCTGTGGTGGCACAGTGGATAAAGCATCAACCTGGAAATGCTGAGGTTGCTGGTTTGAAACCCTGGGCTTGCCTGGTCAAGGCACATATGGGAGTTGATGCTTCCAGCTCCTCCCCCTTCTCTCTCTCTTTGTCTCTCTCTCCCCTCTCTATCCCTCTCTGTCTCTCTCTCTCCTCTCTAAAAATGAAGAAATAAAATAATAATAAAAAAAGACAATAGAAATGTAAAATCTGCACCAAATAAAAGGAAAACCCTCCCAGTTTCCGTAGGATGATGTGGCAGCATGTGCGCATGTGCAGATGATGATGTAACACCATGTATATAGCAGAGCAGCCCATGGCCATGCCAGTCGAGATGTGGATGGTACAGAGGAAAGTTCAGTGTGTTCTGTGCCAAACTAAATTCGAATCTGTGACCAAAGTGCAACGTGAATATCAGCGCGTTTATAACAAAGTGCCACCACATAGGAATAACATTACTTGGTGGGATAAGTGATAGATATGTGTATTCCAAACTGCCCTCTTGATGTTCCACTTATCTGTCAGACCTCACCCTTACTGGACAATCACCCCTGAGACAGAGGAATTCCAAGAAGCTGACAAGCCGCCCCAAGGAGGGGCTCCGGACACACCAGTACTTTTGATTCAACACCCACATGCTCGAAGACCCCCAAGGAGGAGCATTCTGGACATACCAGGACTTTTGCCTCAAACTCCCCTCAGGCTCTCCCAAACACTATTATAACTCGCCCCTAGTCTGTAACTGGTCCTCTGCTCCCCAAGAGAAGTGCCTGGCAGGGTTCCTTTCTTCCTTTCAATAGAGCCTGTTACTCTGGTCTTTTGGACTCCCATGGATTCCAACATTTGGTGCTGAAACCCGGGACAGGGTACTAACTGCCTGGACAATCCCTCTTTGACATCCAAACTTACAACCAGGGAAGCAATGGGCAGCGGCAGCTCAATCCGGGTTTACTCCCTGATTCTGTTTGGATGTGTAATTGTAGTTCAATTGGCCGGCAGTCTAACCCTGTCCGAACCCCTGCTGGACCAGAAAGGTAAGGAGTTCCCTTCTCATTCCTTGGTTGGCCTCCAAATTTCTAAAAACACCCCTTCCTGGTCGGATGGTTTTCTCTGACATGCCTCATGTTTTGTGGGGTTTGACTTTCAGTCTCAGTGGACTGCATGGAAGACTAGGAGCCTAGTCAAACCTCTCCACTCTCTCGGATTTCTCTTACTCGGAGCTCCCTGACTGGTGGTCACAACTTCTATCAGGACGACTCCCCCACACGGAGATTCTCTCCTCTTGGGACAGTGACAAAGGTGGGGACGCCCCCTCTTGCTCACCTGTCTCCATGGCTCTTCAGAGTCTAAGCCTTTCGACCAGACCCCTCTAGGATGTCTAATAAAAAACCTCACCAAACTCGGTCTCTCAGACCTCAAACCGAAGAAATTAATCTACTTCTGTAACACGGCATGGCCTCACTACAGACTAGACAATGACTCCCGTTGGCCTGAAAATGGGACATTCGATTACAATATCCTAAGAGATCTTGACAATTTCTGCCACCGGACAGGGAGGGTATCAGAAATTCCTTACGTGCAGGCTTTCTTCTTCCTTCTCTCCTGTCCTTAATTTCTGTTCTACACGCAGGCCGTTTTTGGCCAAAGAAACCTCACCTCATTCACCTGCAATACCACACTCTCTCTTTCTGCTCTCCTGCTGGCCAGGGGACCCTCCCTTCTCCACAGTGTTCTTAAACCCCTCCTCCCTCCTTACAGATGGACAGCTCTGTCCCTTTTTCTTCTTTGACCCATTCTCCCACCCCACCGGCTTTGGCTGTTTTTTTTTCTTCCACAACGCATCCTTACCCCTCCTCAGAGACTGTGCCTTCCAATACCCCTCGTCCTCTCCCCTCTCCTCAGAACTCTAAATCCTTTTGACTCCTCTGGCGATGTGGTGCCACACCAATACTTTAATCTCCTCCTCCTCCTCCTGCAGAATCTGACCCTCCTTCTTTCCATCCAGCTGCTCATACTGTCCATCCGTCTGCTTTCTCTCTTCCTCCCCTCTATGCTGGCAACTCCCTGCCATCTCGAAAAACTTAAAAAGCAGAATTATATTAAGCTATGTGAGTAAGTAATCTGTCTTGTCTCTTTGTCAGAAAATATCTTTAGTATAATTTGAATTGGAACAAATAAAGCATGCTCATTTAAATTCCTTAATTCATAATATGTATCTATCTGAAGTCTTTGTTTAATGTGTAACTGTGTCTGTTTATAAGGCCTTAAACCAATTATTACCCACCTCTTAAACCAGGTTTACTCATCCCCACAGAATCTCCCTGCAATACCCCCAACCTTCCTGTTCGAAAACATTCAGGGGCTCATCTACAAGCCTTACACTTAAATCAATGAGGCAGTAATTCCCCTCCATCCAGTAGTCCCTAATCTCTATAAGTTACTGTCACACATCTTCTTAAACACCACTCACTTCAGGGTTCTAGACCTTAAGAATGCCTTCTTTACCATTCCTCTACACCCTGACTCTTACTTTCTGTTTGCCTTTACCTGGACACTAATGCAGCACAGCACTTACATGGACTGTCTTACCCCAGGGGTTCAGAAACAGCCCACACCTGTTTTGGCAGGCACTAGCTCAGGATTTAAAAGCATGCAATCTCAAAACTAGTACTCTTTTACAATATGTAGATGATTTACTCCTCTGCAGCCCCTCTTTGCCTGCCTCAAGGAGAAACACTACCACCCTTCTTAACTTCCTCGTTATGAAGTAATATAGTGTCTTCTCTGCTAAGGCTCAACTTTATTCTCAGTCCCTAGTCTATCTAGGCATCGCCTTAACCGCCACCACCTGAAGTCTCACCATAGATCAAACTCAGATCCTCCGCAGTCTCCAACCACCTACCACCGCAAATCAAATCTTTTCTTTCCTCAGTCTAATAGGGTTCTTTAAACACTGAATTCTCAATTTTGCTCTTAGTCAAGCCCCTCAGTGAGATCTTAAGAGCATGGCTTTTAAGGTCTATAATGACCAAGGAAGTAACAGAAAAGGCAAATAAGTCCCAAAAGAAGTCAGGAAATACCAGATTTTGGCTTCAGTGCCCTAAAGGGCTTCATAGAATTCCATCAGGGCCCTACTTCAAGAGTGGAAAAAAGGTCATTGAATTGAAGCCTGCCAGGCTTCCTGGCCCCATCAAGGGACACACTTCTGCTGTGGAAAGAGAGACATGAGAAGGTAAGCTGTCCCCTTGCTCCATGGAGGGAGACTTCAGTCTCTTCTAGCCCTGCTCCAGCTACCTGTGACCTGACCTTGCCCAGCATGCTGGGAATTGCCACTGAAGGCCCAAGGACATCATTCAGAAGCCTAAGGTACTTCTTCCAAATAGCAGATAATCTAATCTCATTTCTTGTAAACACAAGGGCCATCTACTATGCCTCGCTTGAATATTTAAGTTTTATTTATCCCTCAAAGATCTCTACTGTAGGTATTGACAGTCTGAGTTTGTTACTTTATTTAATGTATAGTATCTCCTTTGTTCGTCTTATCTCAATTCCCCATGCCTATTATAGGCTGGGACCTGCTAATTCCAGCTAGAAGCAGTGGTCACTAGGACTTAAACTCTAACTGCAAAGTGCAGAAATGTAACCACCCTTTCCCTAAGTACTTGCAGGATTTACAGGTTACTCAGCAAACTGTTCAAAGACTGTCCAAGAGGCACTTCCAGCATTACATCACCTAAGGACTGATTTTCACATGGACAGGTCCACACATTGTGATCCTGACAACTCCCACTGCTGCTAAAGTAGAAAAACAGAATGCCTTACTCCAATCACAAACCTGAAGCTGGTTGGTCTACATATGGCAAATATATAAAAAAACTAAGGACTCCTTTAGTCAGGCTTTGGGAAAAGGGAAACTAGGATAAAAAGAAAGTCAGCTTAATTGTCACTAGAGGTTAAAAATTTTTAAATCAAGAGTTATGACTGGAAAGGAACTAATAGAAGGTATATGCTATGGAAATACTTTTGAAAGAAAAAGAAAAAGCAAGTTGTTATGAAGGCCAGTTACTTCTGGATAAGAGTGCATGAAAGCTGAAGGTTTATGTAAATTGTAGAAGGTTTGTGCAGGTTGTAGGAGATTTGTACTGAGAAAAAAGAATTTGTACAGTCAGAAAACTGGTTTTCAAAGAATGTTTAATCAGTCACCTTAGCTAACAATCCTCTACTCTCCCCACTTACTGGGACGACTCTTTCCTCCACCATGTGGAGCTCAGAAACAGAGAAACAAAACCGACCCTTTGTCCTTCTATTCTCTGTTCACCTCTCAGCCTGCCTCACCCAATCAGGTGCTTTCTACTTGTGTGGGACCATGAGTATATGTATCTCCCTACTAATTGAACAAAAACCTGTACCCTGATCTATCTCACCCCAAATATCAACCTAATCATCCTACCCCATGAGCCTCTTTCAATTCCTAGTACACTAACCGTCAATCTAAGGACCAAATGAGTTATACAGGTAATTTCTCTTCTTGTTGCTTTAAAAATTTCTATAAAAGTAGGTCTAGGGGCAGGGGGACCAGCCACTTCCCTGTCTTATTTCTACTCTCTCTCTCTGAAGCCCAGCAAATTCGTATACATGGAATCAGTGGTTTCACACAAACTGGGTGTCTTGACTATTGCCTTTCATTGGTCCACTCACTCTCCTATTTATTTTTCTAACTCTTAGACCCTGCCTCTTACGTTTTTTCACTAGTTTCTTACAGAACTGCATACAGACATTCACGAATCAGAAAATTGGAAAAATCTACCTAACCCTACACACCAACCCTGAAACCTGCCCTTGTGAAACAGAAAAATCTAAAACCCTATATCAGCAAACCTCCTAAATCCTATCTTTCAACCCTTACAGGTTCCCTAACCCTAAAGCTCTCCTGTATCCCTGAAGAACTAGGAGAATGAATAGCATTCACCTCTTAATGCTTTTCAGTCTTTTTGCCCTTCACATAGTAAGGGGACAAGACCACTGGGTTTTCTTGGCTGAAGAAGAGCCTACAAACGGACATGAAACATTTCTTTTAACTCAAGCTAACTGCTCTCTCCAGGGCTGCCAGGAAAGAATATCTCTAACTTTACCATGGAAGAACTTTCACCCCCTGCCATACAACCCTCCTTATCTCTGCATTCCTGATCTCCAAATACTTGCCCCCTTCTTTATTAAGTTCCTACAGACTGGGATGAGAGAAATCTCTAGGATTACCTACAATCAAATACTCCTACACTCCTATTCTCCAACACCCCAAGGAGAACTTCATGAGGGAAATATCAAGTAGATAGGGATGACAGCAGGAAGAAGCTGCCCCTCAGCCTGAGAAGTTCCTCCTGAATGTTCTCCAAACCCCCTTCCTTTTCAACCACACATATTCAGTCCTTCTAAAAACTTACACCAACAGGTTTCCTGTCTCTCAAAATCTCCATATGTCCTCCCATTCGAGTGGAACCAGACCAGCATGTCTCATGAGGCTCATCCAGGAGACCATGTATCACCATGTCACTCTGTTCACTTGGCACTCACAGCAAGCAACTAACAACTATTACCTCGCAAAATTATTTTACTTCTTCACTCAGGTTTTCGAGGACATCGCCTGGTTCAGACCTTACAGCATGGAAATTGACGACCTCCTTAACTGGATGAGGGACTTGGCTTGGCAATATTCCCTTCTTGAGTTCTCTCCAGAAGAAGCAATAATTTTCCAATTTTTTCTCCTCTTTCTCCTCATCATCCTTCACCATATATTATAAAATTAATAACTGCCTTGCTTTTATATGTAACCACAGAGTTGAGAAATGATAGATACGTGAATTCCAAACTGCCCTCTTGATGTTTTGCTTATCTGTCAGACCTCACCCTTACTGGACTATCACCCCTGAGACAGAGGAATTTCAAAAAGCTGACAAACCACCCCAAGGAGGGGCTCCGGACACACCAGGACTTTTGATTCAACACCCACATGCTCGAAGCCCCCCAAGGAGGAGCATTCCAGACATACTAGGACTTTTGCCTCAGTATCCCCTCAGGTTCTCCCAAACACTATGTAACTCATCCGTAGTCTGTAACTGGTGCTCTTCTCCCCAAGAGAAGTGCCCAGCAGGGTTCCTTTCTTCCTTTCAATAAAGCCTATTACTCTGGTCTTTCGGACTCCCATAGATTCCAACAATAAGTAGTTGAAGGAAACCAGCAGTTTGGTGGAGAAACCCCGTTCTGGTAGGCCATCAGTCAGTGACGAGTCTGTAGAGGCTATATGGGATAGCTACCTAAGGAGCCCTAAAAAATCTGCATGAGCCCACATCGAACTGCAGTGAATAGGTATGAGACTGGGAGAGTTTTCCTTTAATTTGGTGCAGATTTCACATTTCTATAGTCTTTTGTTGCTTTCCTGTGACCAGTCAAAAGTGCACCATGACTTCACGGACACACTGTATATGGACCAGGAAGTTAAAAGGATGACTGGTTAATATCAATAATTTTTAATTATATAAATACACCTAGAGGATTCCAGATGTATGAACTTTTAAAGAGACTAGCCTCTCTTCATTACTTACTAAATCAATTATAATTTTAATACGTAATTAGATCTTGCCTGCCCTCTAGCGGCCTATGGTTTTTAAATGTCAGTTTGCAGTGCAGTTCGCATAGATCCTGCCTTAGGTCCTTTGATCAGTCATTTGTGTGTACCCTGTTCCAGCGTCTGGGTGAGGGGTATACTAGGAACACAGTATCATTAAAACTTAGCCCTTAATCTCAAGATTGCTTTGTTTAAAGATTTTCTTTTATTTATTCATTTTGGAGAGGAGAGAGAGAAAGAAAGTGAGGAGGAGCAGGAAGCATCAACTCCCATATGTGCCTTGACCAGGCAAGCCCAGGGTTTCAAACCGGCAACCTCAGAGTTCCAGATCAATGCTTTATCCACTGCGCCACCACAGGTCAGGCAAGATGGCTTGTTAAAGTCATAATTCCTGAATTTCTTGTTTGGGTAACAACAGCCTTGATAAAGTATATTAGGAATAATCTACTGACTTCATGTTTTAATGTCAATTGATTATATTTATCATAACATATAGTAATTATTTTTATACACACTTACATGCACTAGAATTCCCTATCATATGTGTATAAATGTAGAGTGTTTACAAGCAAGCAAAGCCTAAGAACTGCATACCAGGGTCAGTGGTGCAGCCCACTAGCTGTGTGCATGGTGCCTGCATCTGGGCTCAGGAAGGGTTTTGTTCCCTGATTTAATTTGGCAAGTGTTTATAGAGCAGTATGCAAAAAAGTTTGTTACAGATTGGGTCTTTTTTTTTTTAATAACTTCTGTGGATCCAGATTTTCACTTAGTATTAACATTTTATCAAAAAACAGAATGCTGAACTGTTGCTTCTTAAACCATGGTTGTAACCGCCCCTAAATGATATCAAGATTGAAAAGAGGTATAGCTACAAATCCTATAGAGATTAAAGTGCTAATACAGGAAAATCAGAACAACTTTTGCTAATAAATATGTCAACTTAAATAAAATTAATGTACTGAAAAAATATAACCCATCAAAACTGACACAAAAAGAAACAGGAAATCTAAATATCTCCCATAGCTATTAAAGAAATTAAATTCATAACAGACACCTTTCCTACAGTATAAAATTCTAGGTGCAAATGGTTTTAATGACATATTCTCCAAAACATTTAAGGAATAATAATGTCAAACTAACACAAATTCAGAAAACAGAAGAGGAGGGAACAACTG
The DNA here is from genome assembly GCF_036850765.1 of Saccopteryx bilineata. Taxonomy (NCBI): domain Eukaryota; kingdom Metazoa; phylum Chordata; class Mammalia; order Chiroptera; family Emballonuridae; genus Saccopteryx; species Saccopteryx bilineata. Next base: position 208,754,863 of record NC_089490.1, read on the forward strand.
AACTTCTAAGGCCAAGTCAGATTCTGACAAAGTGCAAGAAAAGAAAGTACATAACAGCATTCCTTCCTTATAAACATATGTGAAAATCCTTAACAAAATAGCAAACAGAATCCAGCTACATATAATATTTGAGACTACACCATGACCACATAGAATTATCCCAGAAATACAAACTGGTATACACATTTAAAAAAATGTTATTCACAATATTCATACCCCATGATAAGCACTAAACATTGACTACTATTACTATTCAATATTTAAGGTCTGGACTCCTATGCCCATGGTAAACTGAAAGTATTAGTCAATAGAAGATATTTAAAATAGATTTTAAAAATGTTCTATCAAAACAAGGCACTATACTAAAATATAGAGTACTCTTTCATTTTTGCCTAATTTAAAATATGAGTATTAATATTGTGAAGATAATAAAAATCTCATTTAAATTGGAGTTGGAAGGGCCTGAAGAGGGATTACTCATGCCCTTCTACTCAACACCTCAAACAGGAAGAAAAGTATTTACTATCTCCAACAGAAAAACATTTTCTACTCTACTACTATAGCAAGAAAAGGAGGATCTTCTCACCTGGGAAACATTCTGCCAATAAAAAACTACTGTACTTAGAATTCCCAGTTTCCTCCAATGGACTCTCTGTTTACAACCTCTGATCGCCCCCTTTTCTCTATAAAAGAACATTCCTCTCCTTTGTTCTCTGGACTAGTGGGTGGTTCACCATTAGACCACATGTCTTTGTTGTTCCTCTAGAAATATCTGGCTGTATATTTGTTTATGGACAAGAATATCAACTTATACTCCAGGAACAAAGGATTAACAAGTTGACTGCTTTAAATCATATTCTTTTTTGTGTGTGTGACAGAGACAGAGAGAGAGAGAGACAGAGAAAGGTACAGATAGGGACAGACAGACAGGAAGGGAGAGAGATGAGAAGCATCAATTCTTTGTTGCAGCTCCTTAGTTGTTCATTGATTGGTTTCTCATATGTGCCTTGACCAGGGGTCTATAGCAAAGTGAGTGACCCCTTGCTAAACCCAGCAACCTCAGGCTCAAGCCAGTGACCTTAGGCTTTAAGCCAGTGATATTTGGGCTCAAGCCAGTGACCATGGGGTCATATCTATGATCCCACACTCAAGACAGTGACCCCACACCCAAGCTGGTGAACCCTGCTCAAGCCAGATGAGCCCACACTCAAGCCAATGACCATGGAGTTTCAAACCTGGGTCCTCTGTATCCCAGTCCGACACTCTATTCACTAAACCACCACCTGGTCAGGCTAAACCATATTCTTAAAAAGTATTATTTAAAGGTCCAAGATGGCAGTGGAGTAGGTGGATGTTACAGTCACCTCCTCCCAGGAACTAATGAACTACAACTAAATTTAAAAACAATCATCCTGAATAACCAACATAAAATTAAATAAAGAGGAAAGAGGAATCTTATAGCCAAAAACTCACAGAATTAGCCACATTGAGACTGGTAGGAAGGACAGAGATGTGAAAAGGCCCAGCTCCCATAAGTAATGGCAGAGATTCTGCTGGGTTATCTCAGCTGCAGGGGTTTCCCCTGTGAAGGGTGGAACCTAACCCTCAAGCTAGGTTCCCTGGACCAGGGCACCAGAGCCAAAGGAAGCTCCCACATAGCATTCAGCTATGAAAAGCAGTGAGTTTTTTTTATCTGCCAGAAAGAGGCAGAGGTCCAGAGATATGAGCACTGTCTTAAAAGGCCAACACACAAAATCTCAATCACAGCCACTTACCCCAGGCTCTGACAGGGGGAGGTCTGAGCAGATTAGAGTCATGGGAGTACAAAATATTAGCAAACTGGATCTATCTATACATTAAAAAGGTCATTAACCACGGTCAAGTGGGATTTATTCTGGAGATGCAAGCTTGGTACACCATACACAAATCAATAAATTTAATACCATCACATAAACAAAATTTAGGATAAAAATCACTTGATCATATCAACAAATACCCAAAAAAAAGCATTTGTAAAATCTAGCACCCATTTATGTTAAAAACTCTTAGCAAAGTGGGAACAGAAAAAACATGCCTTAACGTAATAAAAGTCTTAGATGATGAAACCACAACCAACAGTGAGTATGAACTCAATGGGCAAAAACTACAAACATTCTCCTTAAGATCAGAAACAAGACAGGGATGTCCACTATCACCACTCATTCAATATAGTGGAAGTTTTAGCCACAGCAATCAGACAAGAAAAAATAAATAAAAGGAATCCAAACTAGAAAGGAAGAAGTAAAACTGTCACTAGTTGCAGATGACAGGATACTCTATTTAGAGCCAAGATCTGGAAACTGCCAAAGTGCCCTTCAGTAGATGAGTAGATAAAAAAGCTGTGGTATATTTATACAATGGAATACTACTCAGCCATTAAAAGAAAGGGATCTTACCTTTTGTGATAGCATGTATGGACCTGGAAAGTATTATACTGAGTAAAATAAGCCAATCAGAGAAAGACAAGGACTATGTGATTTCACTCCTATGTGGAATCTAATGAACAAAATAAACTAACAACCAAAATGGAGATGGACTCATAGATAGAGAACAGACTGACAGTTGTTAGGGGAGTGGTTAGGTGAGGGGGGTGGAGGAATTGAGCAAAAAAGACAAAAAATAAAAATCTCATGGATATGAACAACAGTGTGGTGATTGTGGAAGGGAGAGGAGGTAGAGGAGGGTACAGGGGATAAATGGTGATGGAGAAGACTTGACTGGAGGGTGTGCACAGAGATGCATGTAGAATTGGGCACCTGAAACCTGTATAACTATGTTAACCACTGTCACTCCGATAAATTCAATTAAAAAACATATTATTTAATAGAAATGTATTCTTCATAAAGCCTTTAAAATTCACTTGTTCAACACATATTTTAGTGCCTATTCTGTTTTCCTTAAAGCAAAATACTGCACTAATATTGCCCACATGAGTAAGTATAAATCATGAAAATTTAGAAAGCGGTAAATATAATTTACTCTCATGAACAACTAAAATCAGCTGTTCTGAAGGATAGCTGGTGGACTGTGGCTGTGGCTGGGGGTGACAATATTAGAAGCAGACAGTTAAATGTGCACCTGGACTCTTAGGAAATGTAAATCCATTTCCTCCATTTCCCCCTCTGCGGAATTACTGTGGTTTTGAGCCACTCTACTGAGAGATGGGTCTAACACTTCAGTACCCTTCAGGAAAAAAGTGTTCTTATCTACACACTGCATACAACTTACATACTGAACCACTCTGTCTGGAACTCCCCTTTTCATTCATGTATGTGGCTTTAAAAAAACCATTCAGGATTTGTGATTCAGGGAACCAAGTACACCTGCATTACCGTGGTCTTGGTCTGGCGCCTCCAGGCTGTAGCCGTAGCCTAGCAGCGTGCGTACCGCCTCCCGGAGGCTGTCCTTGTTGGACTTCTTGGTTCTGTCATCCAGAAGGGTGTAGGGAACAAGACGAGGGTTTCTTCTGTTCTTGATATCCTGCAGAAAGAAAAAAGGTGTGTCATCAAAGTAATACCAACAACTTTTGGCAATGAGACAGTGACTACAAAAAAATTAAAATACAACCAAATTCAAAGCCCCTGAGGGTAAAAGCTGCCCCTTCCCCACTCCTTTGTCTTCTCAGACTACAGAACTCTCGGAAATACTATCAATACAAGAGATATTTCAGCAAATGAATGACTGCATTGATTTACAGCAAGACCTCACCACAGAAGAAAAAGTAAAAATAACCACAGCAACAACAAAAGTCAACAGGAAGAAACTCTTTATCTACCACCAGCCATAGTCACAGCAATGGGCTCACTTAGAGAACATAATTTCCCACCACAGCTCACTGACAAGTTTTGGCTCCAAGAAAAGCCAACAGGACTGGTCACAGTAATTTTGAGTCAGCAGACTCCATGAGGCTGCTATCTCTTCTGAAGAGAACACTCAGTATGTTCCAAAAGGCCATCCAATGACCTCAAATAGCTTTAAAATTATGCATCAAGTTGACTCTCTCAACCAGAGAAATCAGGTTAATTCCAGACTTAACTATCAAACTATTATAAAAGAGGCTCCAAGTGCAAAATGTGGTTAAAACTGTATTTAACAAATCAGGAAAACAGGCTCTCTTAACTGTTTGGGCAAAAAGATGCTGAATTTTAGAGTAAGCACCTAGCAGGCTCTCACAGGAGGCAGAGAGGTACCTGGGACAGTGGGTCTCTACACTCACTGGGCTGCTTCTGTCAAACTCATCCCTCCCAGAAGCCCATGCAGTTCTTATCAGCTCGGCATAAAGAGCAGTGGGGAGGCTGGCAGAGTGCAAAGTTCCCCAACAAACAAGCAACATAGCTGGGCAGGAACAAGGAAAGTGGCTCCCACCCACTCTTCCTGCTCTCCAGTGAACTGTCCTAAATACTCATCCTGTACACAGGAGCACCTGGCACACCTGCTGGCAGAATCACCAGGTTGCCTTTTGGGGACATGGGTCCCAAGCTGCGCAAGGTAAACAAAGGGTGTGAGCAGAGCACAGCTTCCTGGCAGCAGCCAGCACCCTCTGCTCCAGCAGGGTCTCGGCCCTCCCTCTGTAGCAGTCTGGGAGCCTCTAAGGGATCAGTCACAATCTGGAGATAGTGCCTGGGAATGTGACTGCAAAGTGCAGCTCCCAGGGCCCCACGCACAGTCACGGCTGAAACCAACTGTGCGACAGAGACAAAGGAGGGGCAGCAGCAACTGCTCTCCAGGAATGCGTCTGAACTAGAGCATGTTACATGGGGGTGATGGAAAAGTAAAGTCTGTCTCAAGATTCCAGCACATGTGAGCTGTGCCACATGGGAACTTGGCAGGCGATGGGGAGGGAGCAGGGAGAAGGAAAAAGAAAGGATGCAGGGAGGGCTTGGGACTCTCTGACAGAGTCTGCCATTTTCTGAGACAGGAGGATCGCATGCATAGGAAGAAGCACCTCCAGGAAGAGGCGGCTCAGGGAAATCCTGGATTGTCTGATGGAGCCACGAAGTGGTCAAGGCAAATTGAGAGCCAGCGTGGACCCCTTCCCCTCTGCATGTAAGATTCAGATTCTCCCTGCTTACACTGATTTAGTGTTGACATTCTCATCCGGTTCAACAAGTTTAATTCAACATTAAAATATCATATAATTTTATGAGGTAAAACAAGGTCATTCAACTTCTCTTTAGCCCCCCAAATGACAAAAGTCAATGGCTTAGAAGGATTAGAAATCTGTTTGTGTGTTGTTGTTTTTTTTAAGGGAAAAGAGAAGAGATAGTGAGATAGACTCCCACATGCACCCTGACCAAGGTCCACCGGCAATCCCCATTCAGGCCAGTGCTCAAATCAATAGAACGACCCTCAGCACTCAATGCTGACACTCTGACCAACAGAGCCACTGGCTGTGAGGGGGCAGAGAGAGATAAGGGGGAGGGGAAGAGATCAAACCTGGGACGTCCGCACACTGGGCCAATGCTCTATCCACTGAGCCAACCAGCCAGGGTGAAATGTTTTTCAAATCATCATTTAGGCCAGTGGTTTTCAACTGCCCGTCCATGGACTGGTGCCGATCCACCAGAAATTCCAAGCTGGTCCACCAAAGAGTTGTATGAAGATTATAGAGTCTAGCCTGACCAGGCGCTGGCACAGTAGATAGAGCGTTGGACTGGGATACCGACGACCCAGGTTCGAGACCCTGCGGTCGCCAGCTTGAGCGCGGGCTCATCTGGTTTGAGCAAAGCTCACCAGCTTAGACCCAAGGTCATTGGCTCGAGCAAGGGGTTACTAGGTCTGCTGAAGGCCCGCGGTCAAGGCACATATGAGAAAGCAATCAATGAACAACTAAGGTATCGCAAATGTGCAACGAAAAACTAATTGATGCTTCTCATCTCTTCGTTCCTGTCTGTCTGTCCCTATCTGTCCCTCTCTCTGACTATCTCTCTGTTTCTGTAAAAAAAAAAAGATGATAGAGTCTATAAACCTTGAAAACAATTGGTTTAGGCTTCACCACAAACCACAGTCTAAGTGTAGAATAAGTAATAATATGGTTTATTCTGGAACATCTTAGCCACGGATACCTGCCACAAGCTGGCCAGAGACCCTGTCACAATACAGAAGCGAGGAATTCTGCACTGGGGGCACCAAGAGGGCTCCCTATGCCATTCTGCACCTGTGAGCTGTATGGATGCTGGGTGCTGCTCTCTAAGGCTCCCTATACACCCTGCAAAGCTGGAAACAAAAATCACTCATCCTTCATGGAATTGTGCACATTGCAAAAGAAAGCACCTATAAACTCCAGGCACAGTAACAGGCATCTTACAGTGGACTGTTGTACAGTATCTACTAGGTGTTAGGCCAGGCACTGTCAGGAGTTAAATAACTGATTAAAGAGGAGACCAGTAGCACAGAGAATTTAAGTAGCTTGCCCACCAGAGGTCATGAGGTCACTAAGAGGAAAGGCTAAAATTTGCTCTCACCCCACCTACTATGCCTCCACGGGCACTCAATGTCGGCTACCCACTCCTGCCAGTGGCCCCATCCACAGAGATTCAGAATGGTCAAATCCAAAAACTGCTGACACTCGTTTTTCCTAACTTTGGCAAAGAGTCACTTGGCGGCAAAACATGATCTGAACTATTGGTGGGATTCAGCTGGTTCTCACCAGTTCGGCAGAACTGATACCTAGTTTTTTGTTGAGTTCAGCGAACCAGTTGTTAAAATGGTACTTGTCATCAGGGTTCTCTCTAAGGTGGGCGTCTGGGCAGCCACCTAACGTGGAAATCACAAAATTACATTATGTTTTTTTTAACGTTCATCTGCACAACAGCGTATTCTAAGCGCCCACAGTAATTCTCATTCTGTTCATAAGTGAAAAAAATTGCAAGTGAGGACGCCAATCAAGAAGCAATATGGATATATCTTAAAAATAGTTTTACTGTTTTTTGTCAGGTTTTATTTATTTATTTATTTATTTATTTATTTATTTATTTTACAGAGTCAGATAGAGGGATAGGATGACAGACAGGAATGGAGAGAGATGAGAAACATCAATCATCAGTTTTTTGTTGCGACGCCTTAGTTGTTCATTGATTGCTTTTTCATATGTGCCTTGACCATGGGCCTTCAGCAGATCGAGTAACCCCTTGCTCGAGTTCAACCTGGTGAGCTTCTGCTCAAACCAGATGAGCCCGCACTCAAGTTGGCGACCTCGGGGTATCGAACCTGGGTTTTCTGCATCCGAGCCCAATGCTCTGTCCACTGCACCACCGCCTGGTCAGGCTGTCAGATATTATTTAATATCTTATCACTAATATTTTAAACTCTTATAATCTAGTTTTGTGTATCTCTTTTATTGTTCTTAAATATTAAATGCATGAAATAATAAACTTCCTCTCAATATATCGTTATTTTATACTTAAAATGGTCACTAGGGCAGAGAAGCGGTTGTTACATTATTTAAATTCCACTGCTAATCTGAACTGATGCATGGTTATTAAGAGTCCTTTTTGTATCGCTCTGGTGCTGCACAGATGGGCAGCTAGGCTGCGGCCTGCTCGGGCCACATAAGGTGCAATGTACCCTCACATCACCACCCTGAAGACCAGGACGCTCATCTGGCCCCAGGGGCTTCAGATAAGTAATCATGGACCTCTTCTATTATTATTTTATCTCAACCTCTCATATTTGAAAAGTTTCTCCTAAAATGCAGTCACAGAGAGAGAGGTCCCATGAAGCCACTTTATAAATCACTGTTCTGATAATACTCACTGGGCACCTACATGAATGTGCAGAGTGATGGTCACCCGACAAGCCCCAGGTCCAGCACTAAACAGGGGCTCCATTGTGTCTGTGGACTAAGGCATTTGTATGATATAAGTTTTTAAACCATTGTTATTTCAACTCTCCTTTTACAAATTAGGCTGCTCACCCTCAGTATGACTCATACCACATATACAGCACCAAGTCTCCACGTACCTGTTGGATGCCATAGGTCCAGCCCTGCCGGATCCGATCCCGGGCCCACACATTATGAGCATTTTCTGCCAACTTGTCCACCATTGCTTCCTGAGATGGGGTGAGTTTGATAAAGCTCAGGTCCATTGGGGCAGGCTTGTAGCCACTTGTCAGCTGGTAACTACAGAGCAAAATAAAGCACATACGTAACTGGCTTTTCCAGAAAAGTCAGAGTTTAAAAAACCCTGTAACAGTCTCTGTGTGGTCCCATCTTCCTCCAAAAGTTCCATAAAGCACAGTGGTCACCACTGGTACTGTAATCATCAGCACGTCGGGGCCCCCCTCTTCAGCCAAGAACTCACTAGAAGGAAAGACCACACCACCTTTAATTTGTTTTCTTCACCAATAAAATATAAACAAAACAATTCACATATCTCCCAAAGTTAAAAGGAATTATCACTGTTTGTGTTCCTACTAGTCGAGACTTTTGTATAGTATAAATCAAATTATTTGTTATCAATTGGAACAGTTATATTTCTCAACCAAAGTTCCTGTTTTTTAAATTTGAAATGTTATATTAATGTAATATTTTATTTAATAAAGCTGTGTATCCTTTAAGATACTAGCTGTTCACGATTCTACAGGAAAATTCTAGTGCATTTAAGGTTATTTCCCTACTATCATTCCCAGTTACATGATTTGGGAAGCCCTAAATGAGAGAGAGAGAGAGAGAGAGAGAGAGAGAGAGAGAGAGAGAGAGAGAGAGAGAGAATAGGAAACCTATAACCATCCAAAACATGGTGAAGGCCTGGGTTTTGTAGGAACTCTTACTAGAGGCTACCTCCACAGTCTGAGCTGGAGAGAGAAGGTAGAAAATGAGTATAAGTTTTAATCTTTTGGAAGAAATATAAAATTGAAAATGTAAAGTTTTCCACACACATAAGAGTTGGGCAGCATCTTGGCCCTGCTGCCCATGGGCACACACAGCTGTCTCCTAACTAATCACAGAGCATGGCACACAGCCATCCACTGGCTGCTCACACACTATGTCACACTGTGCACCCTGCAATCACTGTTCCTTGAGGTCAGGAACTGACCTCATATAACTCATTGTTCTGACTGCCATTGTACACAACAGTACATGGCACATAGCCTTTCAAGCTATTATTTTTTAAAGAATCAACTTTATTTACCAAGTTAAGATAAAGATACATGCCTGCTCATCTCAAAGAGCATCCTTTCACACAAAATGAACATTCACCCAGATAATTACGTTAAATTAAAAAAAAATTGTCTGAATGTGAGAAAATGCTCTTTAAGATAAAATTTTAAGTCGTCTCCTTCCTGCTTTAGTTATTTGGGGCTATGGGTGGCACCATACAAGGTAAGCTCCTTGACAACAGAAAGTTTGACTGCTTTTTTCCCAGCTGCCCCAGAACCTAGAATAACGTCTAACACATAGTAGCTTTTCAATAAAGATACATTGAATGAACAGCAATGAATAATTTTTAAGGTTGAATCAAGTTGACTTTACCTTAATTACCCCTATTTCATAATAAGACTTCTCATATTTTATAAATCATTGACAAAAATTTTTAAAAACTCTTTGTTTTAAATAGAATAGATTGGTCTGGCAATTGCAACAATTATGGCTACCACTGCCTATGTCATTCAATATACAGTCACAAGCTAAATTTATAGATATGAATTTTTGTTCTCTATTAAATCAGAACTCTGCATGTTTAAAAAATTTACAGTATTTTTTTTTTATTTCAGTGAGAGAGGAAGGGGGAAAGGGAGAGAGAGAGAACATTCTGTATGTGCCCTGATGGGGGATCAAACCAGCAACCTTTGTGCTTCAGGATGATGCTCTAAGCAACAGAGCTTTCTGGACAAGGCTACAGTACTTTTTTTTAAATAAGAAAGCCAAAAGAGATTTTTAACCACTCATACAAATCGTTATATTTTATAGAATTCTGATGTGTAAATAACCAAACCTGCAAACTGTAATCACAGCCAACAAACAAAAGTTCTCACTTGGAAAATGCTTTCTCAAGAAAGAGCTCTGATGCCTTTCAAATGCACAACAGAGGATCAGGCTGGCACAGTCTAACACCACAGCTCAATACTGTTAGCCGATGGCACTGTCCAGACAGTGACACAGTGACAGGGAGCAGCTCTCCCTCCTCCCGTCTCTACTGCTCACTCTCCTCCTGCCTTGCCCCACAATCACTCAGCACACAATTCTCTCATTTTCCAGTGGTCTTGAGCCTGTCTAGCTGTCACAGAAGAAACACATATGACGAAGTTTTCAAACTAATCTACTAATAACTGATTAGCAGCTCTGCAGCCTTAGTGAGGAATGTGTGTGTTCTGAAAGCCAGTTCTCCGGGCAGACTTTCCAGCAAGGCCTCATGTGGAATGGGGAGATATTTTCAGAAAGTAGTGGTTGAGGAGGAGGCCCTTGTACATTAAAAATTACATATGAGTTTAAGACTGTGTAAAGCTGAGAATATTAGCATAGGATTTCTATTCATCTTCTAAATGTCCCTCTTCCTATTTGGAATAGCTATCTACTAGAGTTGCTTTAATCTGTGATCACAATGAAAACCAATGGACGTGCATTAGCACCTGCAGACTTGAAATAGCACAATAATTAGTTGGCATTAATTTTCAGATGCAGACTACAATTTATTTTACTTGCTTTTATTCATGACCCTATGCAAAAAAGAAATTTGAAACTCAAAGTGGTTCTTTTCAATGGCTAATAATGCATCCAAATGAAAGTCACTAACACCTATTTCACCTGAACCTCATTTCCACACTACTGTTCTTCAGATCTTCTCCTACATAAAAATACCAATATTTGAAATTCATAGACTTCCACCTACCATATTTGATTAAAATACTGAATTGTCAAGGCTTAACCAATATTAATTAGTGATATCAACAATGATTTATTTTATTTATTTATTTTTTTAGGTGAGAGGAGGAAAAATAGGCACACTCCCACTTGTGTCCTGACCAGGATCCACCCAGCAACCCCATCATGGGCCAATGCTCAAGTACTGAACTATTTTTAGTGCCTGAGGCTGATGCTTTGACAGAGCTTTCCTCATCACCTGGGGCCATGTTCGAACCAAGAGAGCAGCGGTTCTCAACCTGTGGGTAGCAACGCCGGCGGGGGTCCAATGACCAAAACACAGGGGTCGCCTAAAGCCATCAGAAAATACATATTTATTATACATTTTTAAATAAAATATGTATTTCCGATGGCTTTAGGCGACCCCTGTGTTTTGGTCACGACCCACAGGTTGAGAACCGCTGCAATAGAGCCACTAGCTTCAGGAGAGAAAGAGGCAGAAAAGGGGGAGAAGAGGATGAATGGGGGGAGAAGCAGATGGTTGCTCTGACTAGGTATCAAACCTGGGACATCCATAAACTAGGCCAACACTCTATCCACTGTGCACCAGCCAGGGCCAACAATGATTTATAAAATCATTTCTGTCATACATGCTGATAAGGTAACTAAAAATCAAATGATTATATCAAAATGAAATAATTTTTAAGTGTAGAAATGTACTTTGGCAATAATGTCAATTTCATCTTATTAATACAAATTAATTAGGTATACAAAGGTCCCACAACTGCTAATACGAACTATTATCTCCTTGCTAAAAAATACAAAGAACAAAGCTTTTTAATGAAATGTGATTAACATGAATCTTGGAAGCTAAATGTTTTCAAGTAAAGTTTCAGATTGATTTCCAGAAATTAAAAAAAATAAAAAAGGAAAGCTTGCTATAACAATTCCTGGGAAGTAGAATTTTACACCCCAATAGGGAAAAGTCATATCATTTGGAATTACATAAATACAAAACATGTACAGTGCATACTAAAGACACCTACTATTCATTCCATTTTTCAAGCGTCCTGGGAAAATGCCAGAATCAGGCAACAGATCTCTCCTCCACCCATTTATCCCTCTGTTTAGTAGGTATACTTTACAACAGGGGTCTCAAACTCGCGGCCGTGCGGCCCGCCCACCAATTTTGTGCGGCCCGCAGACTAATCAAACTTTGTGGATTAATCTGCGGGCCAGTCTGCAGGCCACGCAAAATTGGTGGGCGGGCCGCATGCGGCCCGCCGGCTGCGAGTTTGAGACCCCTGCTTTACAACTTCTCCTCATTTAAATGCAAAGTCTCTGTATCATAAATCATACTGAATAAATAGTTTATGAGGAATTTATATGGAATTATTTACTTTTTTTATTTACTTTTTTAGATTTTATGTATTCATTTTTATTAGAGAGAGAGAGGGAGAGAGAGAGAGAGAGAGAACAGGGGGAGGAGCAGGAAGCATCAACTCCCGTATGTGCCTTGACCTGGCAAGCCCAGGGTTTTGAACCGGTGACCTCAGCATTTCAGGTTGACGCTTTATCCACTGCGCCACCACAGGTCAGGCCGGAATTTATATGGAATTAAACAAATACATTCAACAACACATTTACTTTCCCAAGTGGCCAAATTCTTTTGCATTTATTAGCTCTTTTATTTTTACATAATACATAATGCAATCAATTTATTTTTTAAACATCGCTTAATAAACAACATAAACTGTCTGGACTTCAGTTTCCTGATAAAAAAAAAAATATTGTTTAAATTTCTCTTTGCTTGGGGGAAGAAAAAAAAACACACTATCAGCTTCAGCTGCATTAAATCACCAAAGAGCCAGCCCTACCCACCATCCTGTTTAGCATGAGTCAGGTAAATGAAGCTCAGAAGTCATTTGTAGTGAAAGACATGCAGTAACCACAGGAAGAATCCCTCCGAGCTCAGCAGGTATTGGCTGTACATTTCAAAGCCAATCAGCCCTTGGAGTACCTCGGAACAAATGGGAAAATCCCCCATGACTGCAGAGCAGACATATTAGGAACAACTTATGCTGGAAGTACATCTACTAAAAATGAATACCGGCCTGGCATTTTTTGCAGAAAAAATATATAGAATATTCAAAAACCTTTCTCTAGAAAACAAATACTAAAGAATTTCCATGCAGAAATCAGATGAAAAAGAACAAGGCATATATTTCCTTACATTTTAAAAAAATAAACATAGTATGCCCATACCTGCCCCCAACCTCACCTGACCCGATTCCTTCTTATTCCAAAGTCCTTCCCCACCCACAGCCCCTTTAAAACAAAACCATGTCCTTTGGTGATGAACCACTATAAAATTTTGGTTCACCGAACTGAATGAGCTTTTTAACAACAAAATTATTTATGTGAACAAAGAATGCAACTGACCTTACAACTTAACTTCTATTAATAAATATTTATGCATGGATATAATTTTAAGAATAACGGCACCTATTTCTTTATAAAACATTTCCAATAATATCTTACTTTATATATTGATTTTATAAAAATTATGTTGCTTTGAACACCTGTATACCAAAAATAATTATAATAATTCAGAAGAAATTTTTAAAAATTCAGTGAGTATCACAGAAAACAAAAAAATTAAAAGACAAAATAATTTCAATTTACATATACATTGGGTTATAAAGAATTATGATAGGGTGATTGATCAAAATACATTTTAATCAGGTAATATTCTATAGGTAAATGGACTGACTGGAAATGTAATTCAAAGAGGAAAACAAAATGATAAAAAATTCCCTATTAACAAGTTTACATGTAGTTCTTAAATAGATGATGGTATATATCTAATCACTGCTTATCTGCTTTTATTCAATACACTAAAAATGGACATAAAATTGTCATTTCAAAATAGAAATATGCCATAAAATAGCCTCTTCCAGAGCTATTTAAACTTAAAAGAAATTTAGAACCTAAACATGTGAAAGATATACTTTTTACAATTTTTTTTTTTTTTTTACTTTTATTTATTTTTAGAGAGGAGAGAGACAGAGAGGGAGAGAGAGGAGAGAGAGACAGAGAGAGAGAAGGGGGGAGGAGCTGGAAGCATCAACTCCCATATGTGCCTTGACCAGGCAAGCCCAGGGTTTTTAACCGGCGACCTCAGCATTTCCAGGTCGACGCTTTATCCACTGCGCCACCACAGGTCAGGCCTTTTTTACAATTTTTTTAGTGGAGCACCTTAATATAAATGTTTTTCAAACCAGAGGACTTGCTTGAATTTGCATTTGCTTAGCAAAGAAAATTTCTATTTTGATTTTATGTTTATGGGAGGTAACTTGAGTCCTGGGTGAGTTATAGAGATTATGGAGTTCCAGGCCTGCTTGTTATAGCATGTGGACCTCAGAAAAGTAGCTTGAATACTTTGGTTGAAATTAAAAAAAAAAAACTGTGACCCTGGCCGGTTTGCTCAATGGATAGAGCATTGCCCGGCCTGCAAACATCCTGGGTTCAATCCCTGGTCAGAGCACACATTAGAAGCAACTATCTGCTTCACTTCCTTTTCCTCCCCCTTTTTCTCCCTCTTCCCCTCCTGCAGGCAGCAGCTTGGTTAGTCTGAGTGTCAGCCCCAGGTGCTGAGGATAGCTCAGTTGATTTAAGCATCAGCCTCAGACAGGGGTTGCTGGATGGATCCCTGTTGGGCACATGCCAAGGTCTCTCTATCTCCACTCCTTTCACTTAAAAACAAAAAAAAACCCCAAAAACAGTAACATGATATAGCTATTATTTATTATGCACCTACTCGTGTAGCACCTAAAACTTCATAAGGAGTAAGGATTATTAAGACCTGCTAGCAGATGAGAAAGCAGAGGTTTTGAGAAGTTAAACAGGGTTACAGACAGAGGCAGCCCAGTTTACACAGCAGGCAAAAATCAATGCTAACACATCCACAGCCTCAGTTATCTCATCTTAAAATGGGGGTAATAAAACCGATGGCATACCTAGTTCTAAAATATATTTTCTTGGCCTTGGCCGGTTGGCTCAGCGGTAGAGTGACGGCCAGGCATGCGGAAGTCCCGGGTTCGATTCCCAGCCAGGGCACACAGGAGAGGCGCCCATCTGCTTCTCCACCCCTCTCCCTCTCCTTCCTCTCTGTCTCTCTCTTCCCCTCCCATAGCCAAGGCTCCACTGGAGCAAAAAGATGGCTTGGGCACTGGGGATGGCTCCTTGGCCTCTGCCCCAGGAGCAAAAATGGCTCTGGTTGCGACAGAGCGATGCCCCAGATGGGCAGAGCATCGCCCCCTGGTGGGCGTGCTGGGTGGATCCCAGTCGGGTACATGCAGGAGTCTGTCTGACTGCCTCCCCGTTTCCAGCTACAGAAAAATACAAAAAAAATAAATAAAAATAAAAAATATATATATATTTTTTCTTTGCAAAACCAAATGAAACTAAAGCATTTTTTGTTGGAAAGTGGAAAACCATACCAAATCAATTGTAAATAACATATACACCCATGGAAAATAACATACTTTTTATAACATACTCCTAAATATTTTGTGAGCTTCGTGTTCTGTTTGTCAATGTGACAGAGAATTTGTCACACCATGGACTTGATGTCACTCCTAGTGTAGCCCAGCAAATTTAAATTCTGAATTGGAATGCGAGAGCTGAGTGTCAGCAACACATCTAGGGCTCTGCTACGAGTTCTCTGGCTACTCTAAGTCAACGTGTGAACTACAGAATATTGTTAGACGTTCAACTTACTTCTTGGGTAGCTTCATCTTTTTCACCTTTTCCTCCGCATGTTCATCTGCTATTCCCACGTGACATCCTAATGCCAGCAAAGTCCTGGAGAACCAAACCAGAGATAAGCACAACTCCACTCCTGGTGCTGAGGGATCCAACATAACAGCAGGCAGAAAGAAGGGATAATAGGCCATCGAAAAGCAGAGCTTAAGCCAAGTCTCATGTGTGTGTGTGTGTGTGTGTGCACGCCTGTGCACGCTTTTAAAGATTTTACTTACAAATTATTTACTTTGAGTAATGAGTAAGAGACTGGAAATTGAAATGGCACAAAAAAAGAATATACTGAAAAGTCCCTCTGCAACCCCTTCCCTCCAGCCCTTTTTCCTCCAAAAAAGCACTGACTGCTACCAATCCTTGAATGTCTGGCTAGAGTGTGCGCACATACTAAGGGAGATGTGTGTATATGCACATGTGCACACTGTTACTCTTTCCTTTATGCAATGGATATATGCAAGAGGCAGTTCTCTGTAATTTGCTATCTTGACTTAACAATATAACTTTCTAACACTGTCCTTTCATATAAAGCTGGTTTATTTTTTCAACAGCTTTGCAGTGTTCCATCAGCTTGATGTGTTATAATGTTTTTACCCAACTCTCTCCCCACAGTTTTTTGTTATTACAAACAACGCTGCCAGGAATAGCCTCATATATTTAATACATGCACTGTGTCCTTTGTAGGATAAATTCCTCAATGCAGAGTTACTGGATCACTCACAGGGCTTGTGCACTGTAATGTTTAACCAGTACTGGCAAATGTCAATAGAGATGATAATGACTTATGACATCGCATTTCCCTCCACGCCCTTCCAGAACACACTTATCAAACTTCTTTATGTTTGTCAATTAATCAGTTAAAAAGGGACCTCACTATAGTGTAATTTGAATTTTTCTCAATATGTGTATTTGAGTGCCTTTTTCATACATTTAAGAGCTATTTGTACTTCATTTTTTGTGAAAATATTTTTGTCCACTTTTCTATTAAATGTAGTTTTCATTGCTGCATTTTAGGTACTTTTCAAATGTCTGAGACATGACTTGCAAATATTTTTCTCTAGTTTGTCATTTGTCTTTATACAGTTTCGGGTGGGGAACAATGGTTAGCTTAGGCTAGAGTGCTACAACATGGTGACTCCTTACTGTTAACAAAACAAAAACACAAACAGGACAAAAGTACTGTCACATGTGACAGAAGTATGAATTGGGACAAGTGACCAATGTGAGCAATTACAGTTTTGTAGGCCATTATGGACGGACAGGAACTAAAGAAATGTTATAGTCCAAATATTCTTTTTAACTTTTTTATATTAATATTTAAAATTATTTTCCTTCCTTTATTTTATGCCACCTCATTCTTTCATCTGCAATGGCAGTGGCAAACATCATGAGGACAGATGACAAATACCCCACAGTGGCTTTTCTCCAAGTGTTCCTCAGACAATGGTCCCGAGGTACTCCCTGAAGAAAGGGTGCCACAGTTAAATACGGTTGGGAAATGAATGAATACCATCCCATTCAAGAGAGTCACAGTACCAAAAAGTCCATCAGCAAAAAGTAAAAGCTGGTTTAATTACTTTAACCCAGTATCTCTTAAATATATGATATTAGTGCTTCTTGAACTACCTATAATGCATGGCCAATTTTCCTTTCATTTCCTGTCCACCGTGGTCTCATTCTCTGATGAAATACAATAAAATTGTTAGAGAACTTTAATCTTTCAAAATGGATAGGCCTTCATTTTGAAATAGAAGCCTACATTTTATGTTATTAGGTTCAATAGATATAAAGTAGCTAGCTCTCTTAAATTGATATAAAACTTCCTAAACACTGTTTTTAATGTTCTTACTTATGCTATCTCAAATTGGTAACAATTTATGACTGACCTGGTCCCTGGCCCAATCGTGTCACAGAACCCTCATATTCTGTAATACCCATAAGCACTTGCACCAAACTATTTAGAAAATGCTTATACAGAGAGCATAAAGATATATCATAACAGGGTCAAAGTCTAATTCCCAACAATACTGATCCAATCCACCTGTGTTTTATGGAAAGTTCTAACCAGAATTAAAATAACTTCACAGCTCAGTGACATGCAGCAGCCCTGTGACCTCTCAGGTGATGCCCACTGGAAAGCGGGAGAAGTTCAGAAACTCACTTAAGGGTCTCCAACGACATCTGTAAATTGTAGTTGCGCTCCTGCTCAGGCAGCTTGGAGAACTCCACCAGACACGGGTGCTGCCTCTTACTGTCGTCTCTCACCTGGAACAGGACAGGAAATGGGCATAGAGCTGTCTCCAGGGTCAAACACCACAGGGACACCCAACCACATGGTGGGAGCAGTCACCCGACACAGCCGCCTCCCTGACTTCGCAGGCACAGTTCAAGGTTGAGTCCAGTTCCTCAAAGCTGTCCATATGTGCTTTGCCCTGACACCCACATGCTTGCTTGTTAAGCCAACTTCTAAAACTGGCTTTAATTGTACTTTCTCCTTGACCTGTATCCTGCCCACCCTCCCAGCATGTTCTGCTTTCACTTCCAACTTCACTGACATCTAAGTACCTTAGAAAGCAATACCTTAGTTAACCCTGATTTAAAAATGTCCCTTTCACCTGCCAGGCGGTGGCGCAGTTGATAGAGCATCGGACAGGGATGCAGAAGGACCCAGGTTCGAGACCCCGAGGTCGCCAGCTTGAGCGTAGGCTCATCTGGCTTGAGCAAATGGCTCTAGCAGAGGTTTACTCCTTCTGCTGAAGGCCCACAGTCAAGGCACATATGAGAAAGCAATCAATGAACAACTAAGGTGTCGCAACAAAAAACTGATGATTGATGCTTCTCATCCTGTCTGTCTGTCCCTATCTATCCCTCTCTCTGACTCTCTCTATCTTTGTAAATAAATAAATAAATAAATAAATAAATAAATAAATGAAATGTCCCTTTCAACTTAAAGATGGATAACTGTTCAACGGTTGAGGCAACTGAGCATCCTTCAGTGAACTTGCAATCACAGCGCTCCCTCTCATAAAGAAAAACTGCACCAAAATGATGGGCAGAAAAAAAAAATCAGTCCAATCAATTCACATCACCACACAGCAGGATGAATGAGAAACAGTTATGTTCTCAGAAAGGTGCATGAAGAAAATCTGAAAATAAATTTCAAAACTATGTACCGGGCCATACTGCCAGCCAAGTTCAATTTTATTCATAACCCAAAGTTCATGGATATTCTCCGCCAGTTTCTCTCTTATCCTCTCCAGGTGGGGAGGCAACACGATCTAAAATTGAAAAAAAGAGAAAGAAAATACACATCAGAAAAAATACAATGAAATAGCGCTAACTGTCCTCATTATAATTGGACTGTCTCATACCATTAAAATGCAATCATATAACTAGATTCTAAACCGCCTATTATGACCTAGTTATAAAAGTATAACTAGGCCCTGGCCGGTTGGCTCAGCGGTAGAGCGTCGGCCTAGCGTGCGGAGGACCCGGGTTCGATTCCCGGCCAGGGCACATAGGAGAAGCGCCCATTTGCTTCTCCACCCCTCCGCCGCGCTTTCCTCTCTGTCTCTCTCTTCCCCTCCCGCAGCCAAGGCTCCATTGGAGCAGAGATGGCCCGGGCGCTGGGCATGGCTCTGTGGCCTCTGCCTCAGGCGCTAGAGTGGCTCTGGTCGCAATATGGCGACGCCCAGGATGGGCAGAGCATCGCCCCCTGGGGGGCAGAGCACCAGCTTCAGAAAAATGGAAAAAAAAAAAAAAAAAAAAAAGTATAACTAGCTATCCAAACATTCTTTAGGTAAATTTTGGGACTTTTTTGGGGGTGGGTGGGGATTTAAGTTTCTAATTCATGAACCCAAGTATGGAATAAAGAAAACAGTGTTGGTGGGACACTACCATTAAGAAAGATACCTTAGTGGACAGATGTG
Source organism: Saccopteryx bilineata (assembly GCF_036850765.1). Lineage (NCBI taxonomy): Eukaryota > Metazoa > Chordata > Mammalia > Chiroptera > Emballonuridae > Saccopteryx > Saccopteryx bilineata. Next base: position 208,774,453 of record NC_089490.1, read on the forward strand.
GCTGCCCACCAGAGCGTGCATTATGTAAAAGTGTCACGAAGAGCTCTCCCCCCACCTGCCACAGCCACCGACCAGAATGAAGGCCACTTGGCGCCCAGAACCGACTCACTGCTCTGAGCCTGCAACTACCTGATCACAGTGACTCATGTTTTCTCTTAACTGTTATTTTTAGTGGTTTCCAAACAATCCTCAAAGGGAAAAACTGTTACATGTTCCCACTATAGAGAGAAAGTTTAATGACTTTTGTATAAAGAACACAAAATGATTTTCAAGGTAAGGTGTTGTATCACACACAACTAATCCCTCAACAAATAGCAGCAGACACTACCCAGGATGTGGGGAGGCAGCTCTAAACCATCTCCTCCCCAGGGCTTTGCAGGTCACCTAGGTCCCAGAAAATCCTCAGGGTGTTACCTGGAACTCGCTGTTCATCCCTGCCCACAGTCAACTCCCCCCAGCCCCCCACTCAAGCTCACTATGCTAAGCTTTGGTAGCACTGCCCGTGGCCTGCCACCTTGCAGTAATGACCATACAGACTGAATTTAGCTATGAACCAACTGTGAGTTGCTCTACTATGTAATATAAAAAGCCAGCCTGGAGAGAGAGAAAAGTATGATTCAAGTCGCTAACTGAGGGATCCCAAAAAGCTGAAGTCATTGAGGCCTGGTATAAATTCTACTTCAGACTTTAGAAGCAATGCCTTTGATTTTCAAACACTAATGAACTTTGAATATCTATCCAACACCTCTGAAGTTACTTCGCCATAAAAAAAAAAAATATTTAGTTCATTATCAATGTCAGGATTTTTTTACATGTATAAAACACAAAATATTTGCAAAGTATTGTGCTGATCTGCGATTGACTAGCTTCATTAAACACACTCTTGGCCTCCCCAGTCAGCAAGATGGGTAATTTCCTCGGGTCTCAGGGCAGGCACCTGATTCCAGGCATTCTGACTCCAGGGCCCACAATCTCAGTCCCTACCCAAGATAAAGCTCAGTTAAGCTACTTCAAAAGAGTAAGTGTTTCTAGATGGGAGAAGAAATAAAAACCCCAGTCTACCCTATCTAAGCAGTCCTCTCTAAAGTCAATATTGTTACCTAAGGCTATGACCCATTGCTGTGTTTTTGTTTTGTTTTGTTTTGTTTTAGGTGAAAGGAGGAGAGATGCTGAGGCAAACTCCCATATGCACCCCAACCAGGATCTACCTGCCAACCCTGTCTGGGGCTGATGTGTGAGTACCAAACTATCCTCAGTGCCTGAGGCTGACACACTTGGACCAACTAAGCCATCCTCAGTGCCCAGGGCCACATTCAAACCAACCAAGCCACTGGCTGTGAGAGAGAAAGAGGGAGCAAAGGGGGAGAGGACGGGAGGAAGAAGCAGATGGTCACTTCTCCTGTGTGCCCTGACTGGGAACCGTCACTGCTATGTTATAAAAGCAATAGTGACTTAGGACCACTCATAAAAAATAAAACAAATTAAATAGAAAATAGGTAAGTTGACATGGTAAAGTTAGGCATTATTATATGAAACTCGTTTCAATCATACATATGTATTATATTTCTGGAAAAAAAAATACATTCCTGTGGGTTGCAGTCAAGAGTTTGAAATATCCGAATGACTACAGGACAGGTGGAGTCATTAGGCTAACAGGGTACCTGGCTGTTGTCCACAGGGACAGGTGTGAAGGCGGCTTGTGTCAGGGGCACTGTGGGGCCCAGCAGGTCCCGGGTGTAGGTTCTCTCTTGCTTGTACTCTCGGCTATGTTCCACCTTCAACTTTTCTTTTGGCAAAACAGCTTCATAACAAGGAGCATAGCCAGGTGGGGGAAGGAATTTAAACTCTCCATGTCTCCCCCCGAGCAGAAAACGCACCCTAAAAAGACAAATGTCCGGGTTAGTCATATCTCTGGAAATACAGACGATTCCTGATCAACAAAACACAAGGAATAAATTATAAGTATGAAATTAACTTGATCAGAAGCCACATCTTTTTCTCTAAGTGCCATCATAATGTTGGCACTTTACAGTCTAGGAGCCTCTAATCATGAAAGGTAAGACACAACCAGAGAAAGAGAAAACCTGACTGAATTATGTTAATGGATGAGCAAAAACTTACCCCTCACTGGAGAAATAACAAATGCACAGGCATCTATTCCCAGGTGAATAAAATACCTGTCCACAGGAGTTGGTCATTTAATGTCTCAAGGTGCCCAAGTAATCAATAAAGAAAGAGCAGATATGATGGAAATAGCTATACTCTATATATTACAGGGCTAGATGATGTCACTTCCAGTTGTCCAATTTCCCAGAAAAATTTTAAAGAAACTCAAACGATATTTCCATTTGCTAAGAAAATAGGTAACCTTGTTTCTTATTCTTATTCAAAAACAACATAAAAACTTCCTAAAATCTTTTCTATATCATACTCATTTCATTGAAATAATTTAATCTGAGGACCACCAAACAACTCTTTTTCATACACTGCTAAATGCTACCAATTTATTGAGCTTATAAAAATAAATACCAATTTTCATCTTCTTTGTAATTCTTTGTAATTTGTGTTTCAGTTCCAAGCCAAAAATAAATAAATAAATAAGTAAAATTAACAAAATAAAAAGCAAAAAATAAAAAATGAGGAAAAGCAAAAACTTGAATACATACCAGAAGCTTACAGAAAGAAATATAATTTATATAAACATGCAAAAAAAGATCACTGGTAAATAGATAGCTAATATTTCATGATCCCTCTGTTCTTTCAATGTGGTGCTTCTGTAACTGGGAATTAGTCCTCTGAGGGGAAAGGCAACAGAAAGAACCATACTAAATGGACGGTTGCAGCAGTGAGTCCCTCCTGTGAAGCAGGTACCAATGTATATTAATGGATGACTGAGGCTCCTTATCACAGCAGACCCTTGTCTATTAAAGTTCTCTTTGTAGAACTTGAGAGAGTTATCATTTTAATTTCTCCTTCCCTCTGGTAGTAGCCAAAAACCAAAGGGTTAGATAAAAACATTGAGTCAGCTGACCACAGGCAGACAATTGACAGGTGTTACAGGTGCGGCTCAATGGCAGGAGCTGCCTTGATCAAAAACAGCAAATTTAGTTTCCGTAGAAATGAAGGGCTTCGGAGCAGGGTGTGGAAAAATGCTGAAAGGATGAAGAAAATTAATGGAACTAAATAGAAGGAAATAAGTGGTATTTTTTACACAATTTGTTCATTTTCCCTTATTAAATAACAAAGTGAACATAAATGGCCTTAAATTATTTCAGGGCACTGGTTTGAGAGGATACATGGATGGATGTGTGGACAAAGCCCCCAGCCTGCACTGATCCCCTCTGGAGTACATCCTGCCCCTTCCTGTTAGGACTGGGCAGATGCCCTGGGAACAGATGCCCTGTGTGACAGAGTAGGTTAGGGCAGCAGGGTGATGGCAGTACAGTGTCCTGAGGAAGTATAGCAAGATGGGAAATAGACCAAACACATAGAAACACTAACTTTATTCCTGCAGAGAAACTAACAACAGGAAAGAAGAGGCCATCAATGTTGAAATTCTCAAACATCCCTTGAACAGGTTGTCCATTAATTCGGAATGAGATGCTTGGGGCACTCAGATCTAAACAGCAACTGATGACATCATCGGTTCTCAACAGGTGCTGGTTTGGTGAGCTCACGGTACTAGCTATACAGCCTGTGGGAAACATGAAGGAAGGAAATGTGTTTGTCTCAGAGAATCATCTTCAAAAGCAAAGTCAGCGGTCTGAACGAGTAGCGACAAGACTAGAATAATATAAAGCTGGAATGTACATAATATTACACCTCAAATTTTTGATAAAAACAAATGTTGCTTTTTTTCCCCCAGAAGCCATGCTCTGTTACAAAATGAACCTTCTGATACACAGACATTCCTGCATGTGGACAGATGACATCTGATGCAGAAATCATCTTTGAGCTAATAATATAATGGTGCTGGAGGAAAATCTCCAGAGAAAGACTGGAATTCAAACAGCTGCTTTACCACCTACTGCTTGTGTGACCATCAGCAAATAACCACTCTAAACCTTGTTTTCTTCTACTCCTTGCAGAGCTGTGGTGACTGAATTAATGGTTTGCAGAACCTATAGTGTCAGACACAACCAGCATTTCATGTCAGTCCTTTTTAAAAAGACTGTACCGTCTGATGACGTTCGTCCATAACACTATACTTAAACTCTCCAAAAGCACCAAGGTTTTTCACACTGTTGGCTTTTAGCCACATGTGGGATATGGAAGCTCTAAGTCCAATTCTGCATTGGAAGAAGAGGAGCGTGGCAACACAGTGCAAAGCCGAGGCTGGAAAGAACTGAAGACCCAGCTCACAAGTGTGCCAACGAGCCAAACCCTGTTCCATGTCTATTTCCTAGGTACAAAAAAGTAAGTGACAAAGAATGTGCTCTAGACCAGAAATCACAGGTATTTGTTACTTTAAGTTGTTTCAACAATTAAAAATAAGGGAGAAGGAGCATGACCCCAAGAAGATTATCTGAATTACTAAAAATTCCATCTTTGTGAGTCAGTCAGAAGCCGATTAATTCAGACTTGTCTTAATCATTTAGGGATCTGAAATGGGCAAAGCATGCAAACTCCCCAGGGGCTTGCAAACACACTCAGCTACAGACCTGACAAAGTGCACATTTTCCTGTCATTTAAAAAAAAGTCATTTTCTTTTGACATAAAGTTTCAAGATCATTTTCTCTTGAAATTCCACAACTTCCAGTCCTTTCTGTGATATGTTCACAGCTTCACTGATTTTATTTTGGTTCTTATTGTTCTATTTAACAGATACTGTGCAATGAAAGGCATAGCACATAAAGTCTAATTCTGAATGCACTGGGTCCTTCCTGTGTTGAAAGAAAAAGCTTCAACTTAATGCAAAAAATTTAAATGGTGAAGTGGCATTATGTGGTTAATTAGAAACAATTTAGCATTGTCTTATCAGAGTAATTTCCTGACCCCCTAAATCTCTGTAATGACAGAACAAGTTCACCTGTTGCTTTCATTCACCTGAGTCACCATTTCCTATAGAGCAATACTAGAGGGTAGAGCAGGAGAAAGTTAATGCCTATTATAAAAAGAACATTTAAAAAACTAAACTGGCCCTACACTCACTGCCAGCAGCTGTGTTTATGCAGTAAATTGTAACCAAACGACATTAACTCTATTTTATGCTTGCTTGGTCTTCTGAAGTTACTGTCTTTTGCCTTCATTTGGTTATAGAAAAATTATATGCAGGGAACAGGCTTTGTGACCACAGTCTGACCAGCACAGCACACAGAGCATAAGACAGGCCAGTTGGGAGATGAGCTATCCAAACACAGCTTCCACCCTCCAGACTACTGAGCTGCTGGCCCTGAGTACAGAAAACATTCATAAAGACCATTGTTAGATACAACTACATGGAATACTGTACTTTTATTTATAAACTCGTTACCATAAACTCTTGGGTTTAATTTAGTTTAATTTTTAAAAAATTTTTCCTAAGCTCTTGGACCGATACAGCACTAATAAATAAATGAGTATCACTTCTACCTCATAAGAGACAAAGTTCAACTTTTTATGATGTAAGGTAACTTTCTATATTTTCTATATGCTAAATGAGTAATATGAGAACTATACTCTAAAGGCAGCTTCATGAATATAAGCCTATTTATGAATATAAGCCTATATCTGGTGGATCCTGCTGAAGTCTAATAAATACCTAAGAAACACCTATGTAATCAAGAGCTAAACTTTCACATGGCACCAACCAAAATACACCTTTTCATAAATCAGAGAAAATGGTATTATTTATACACACACACACACACACATCACTCCGTTTTAATATCTATTCAGCCATCAAAGCTGAGAGCTGGCAGCTGCTGAAATTAACTACACTGTACACATTTATTTTTAAACAGTTCGACATTTCTGAAAGAAAGTGTCATATGACTACAAACTGATTCCTCACAATACAGGCTATACATCACAAATTCCTGACATTAAATTATCTACCAGGAGGTGGAACTTGGTCTATTTTTTCCAGTTATGTTCCAGGGATTGTGTTTGGTTTTGTTCTATGTGGGAAACTAAAGTTTTGCACATACCAATTAAAGTAAGAAGAAAACAAATATGTTTTTTGTAGTTGATTCATGAATGAGAATGCCACTTTTTTGGTGTATGTGCTGCCAAAGCAAGCACTAAAAATGCCACTTTTTAAATACAGAAGTCCCACCCTTATCCAAAATTTCAGTTTCTACAGTTTTAGTTTAAAAGGGTCAACCAAGGTCTGAAAATAATACATGGAAAATTCCAGAAATAAACAATCACAAGTTCTATGTGTGCTACTCTACTCTGAGTACTGTGATCAAGTCTCCAGCCATCCCACTCTTCCTATGCAGGACAAGAATTATTGCATTGTCCAGCGTCTCCACACCCCCCACCATTAGCCACTTAGCCATCTCCATGACGACTGTGGCTACATCACAGAGTTGTGTCCAATCACCCTTATTTACTTAATCATGGCCCCAAAGTGAAGAGTAGTTATCTGGCAGTGCTGATCTGTCAGAGAAGGCATAAAGTGCTTCCTTTAAGTGAAAAGCCTTGTTTTTAAAGGAAAAAATATAGTATATATCTAGGGATTCACAACTCAGTACTATCCACACTTTTAGGCATCCACTGGGGACCATGGGACATATTCCCTGGCATATTAGGGGGAAATGACTATATATTGTTTGTAAGCAATACGGTCTTTTGAAAATGTACTATAATTATGTTTTATTTTTCCCCTAGTGAAATTTTGCTTTTTACTCAACACTCATTCATCATTTCCATGTTAAAGTTCTGAATAATAAATGTATCCAATATAAGCCACATCAATAGCTTTAAGAAATGTACACAAAAGTAAAGATTTCCTTCCAAAAACACTGGAAAAAAAAAAACCACAGTCCTTACCTGCCCAGAGATGCAGGCCATCAAATCCATAGGAAAAGAGGTCATCTCCAACGCCATTCCCGCCCCACTCCTCACCCCCTCCGGGGTAGGGGGAGTACCCTTCTGTGGATGCCCAGCCCACACGCAGGTGAGTCGCCTCAGCAGTCACAAAGTGCTCTGTGTGGTCCACCATCAGTTCATAGTACCATTTCTTGTACTGAGCAGATCCTTCACTGACACCCAGAAAGATATTGGGTCTCATGCTTTAAAGAGATAGAAATGCACCTGAGAGACTCTGAACAAACTTGTCACTGATGAAATTTACATCTCACTAATTTGAACCTTGGTCCTGGTCTTCTACTATATTAAATGCTCTTTTCCTTAGGTGTAATGAACTTCCTAGATAATCATGGAAGAAGGACAGAGTCACGGCCAGCCTCACAGTTCACACTCAGAGAATGGCGTTCTTCCTGGATTCCCTGCCAATGCATGCAAGGGGCTAACATTATCTTTTTCTCAGTTCCTCTTTAAGCATATTTTATTTCATGAACCATGTTTAAGGTAAGACACTCAATACAGTCGGCCCTTAGAATTAGTAGAGTTGTTACTAATCCAGGACATGGAGACATCTTCCTAAACTAAGCTTTGTGTCACATGGGGTATGAGGCTGAAGCAGGTCATGCTGCTAGTGAAGGAACAAGGTGACTGATTGCCTCACTGTGAACAGAAGATTTCCAGTTGGTTGAATTTAATAGCTTTCATAAGGGGCTTGTACCCTACGTTAACACCAGGGATGAGAGAAGGTCTCAGGAAACACCCTTCACTAACAGCAAGTTTATTCTACAGAGAACCATGAAGCCATGAAGGACATCTTAAATCAATCCTGTTTTAAAAACACAATACAGAAATAAACACCAAACCCCCACATTTTTGTTTGTAACAGAAAAGTAGTGAGTATTCCCTAGATACTAGCTCGATACAGAGCATCACAGTTATTACTATATCACAGATAATATTTTGTTAACTATAAGCTGTATTATTATTATTACTACTTACATTATTTTGCATAAGGAAAGCAGCATGGTATGAACTCAGACCTGAGTTCCATGCACAGTTTCCATTTTATCTGTCTAATGTGGATACCAGTACCTCGAACATACACAGACAGGACAGAGCACATGTGAAGCACTGAGCACAGTGGGCGGCACCCAGTGTCTGGTACTTTGGAAGGTAGTTCTACCTGAAAATATGATTTTATCAGTGACTTGTGGAACTTACATTTTGGACATTCTAATTCAATATTTTGATTATACACGGTGAGCACTTCAAAATTGGTATTGAAGGGCTGTGTTTTTAGCTATATTATAGGACATAAAACAGAACTCTGTGACCACATTCTGCTCCTGAATGTCAGTGATAATGCAGTCACACAACTATGTGAAACAAAGGTGGTGTGGCTGTCTGTGACAAATGACTATTCTGCTCGGTTCATCTATTCTTATTACATCATCTCATCAGTAGAAAAAATTCTTATACTATTAACTAGGGAAATAGATTTTTAAAACCCTAATAACAAACAGACCACCCAATGTCTCAGCTACAGAGCTAGCAGGTGAGTTCCTTGGTCAGGTCACTAACCTGGTGACACAGTCCCTCTGAACCTACCTGCTGACGTGGTTCACAAGGCGGGTCTGCAGTAACAGATCCCTCCCTGGCAGGAGATTGTCACAGATGAGATGCTGGTTGGAACGGACTGCCACGCCATGGCAAACACAGAGAGAGCACAGGACATCCAGAACCTGAGAAGAGAAATCATTGTCAGCTCACCCCAAATCCCTTCTCAAATACAAACCAGCAGCACTTGGCATGAACGCAAACACGTTTCCTCCAGTTTCCTCCAATATAGTCGTTTCAACATAACAGTGCACAGCCACTTATGTAACAACCATCTTTCACACACAAATCAAGACTGGCTTTTCTCCCATTAACAAAGAGCATAAACACTAACCAGTAATACCTGATTATAACGAAGAGGAAAAGCTCTCATGAAACATTTGACACCCCTTGTAAAAATCATCTTACTTCAAATGTATTTAAAATTATTCCAGAATTCATTCATGGCAATAAGAGGGGCATTCAGAGGGTTTCGTACCTTGTGATTTCTTCCGTGCTTGTCTAAAAGTGAAATAATGGACTTAATATGCCCTTCTTTGATAATATTTAGAGCTTCCGGACTTTCCACTAACACACAGTGCAACACTTCAAGAATACCTAAAGATAAAAAAAGAAAGAGAAAACCAGATTAACTCTGTCCACAGCGGTCAGCATCCTCCCTTCTCTCTCTTCCTTATTTCATGTCAACAGAGTGGGCAGAAGTAGGGTCACCATTGTGAGTACGTGAAACACGAAGTTTACCTTGTATTATTATTTATTAATTATTGTATTACTTTCCATACGAACAAGTGAACCTTCCTTTGCCCTACCCTGTATGATTATTAGGTGCTCAGTGTGTGGGTCACATGGCACTCTGGTAGGGGACAGGTGGTGTTTGGAGGGACTGATAACCAAAGACGATGAAAGCACAGGGTCATGAGGAAAAGTCAGTCTAGTGAGAAAAGGCAAAGATCCAGGGTTCAGACCAGCCAACAGGTGGCCCAGCTGGGAACAGGTGAAAGGAATAGATCCAGGTGGGGCCCGGGAGAACAGGTTCAGGACCCTTTTCCAGATGGGAAAGGCCATTACAGGGCTGAGTGAGGTCGTGAATGGAGGTGTAATGCAGGAGTCAAGCCCAGGGAGGTTCACACTGGATTCAGGCAGTGATCATTCCACAGTAGATACAAGTAGCAAATCATATTGGAAACCTGATGTTAAATATAATTTAGGATCTAGCTGGTTGGCTCGGTTGTAGAATGTCAGCCTGGCATGTAGCTGTCCTGGATTCAATTTCCGATTCGAGCACACAGGAGAAGCAACCATATGCTTCTCTACCACTCCCCTCCCCCTTATCTCCAGCTCTCTCTCCTCTCCTCGCACAGCCATGGCTCAATTGGTCAAAGTGCATCAACCCCAGGTGGTGAGGATGGATCTGTGAGGATGGCTCCATGGAGCCCCCACCTCAGATGCTAAAAATAGCTCCATTGCGAGCATGGTCCCAGATGGGCAGAGTATTGGCCCCAGATGAGGGTTGCCAGGCGGATCCCAGTTGGGGCACATGCAGGAATCTATCTCCCCTCCTCTCATTTGGAAAAGAAGAACAGATAGATTCATACATATACACATACACATATTTATACAATATTAAATGTCAATTATATCTCAATTTAAAAAGAAATGAGAATGAAAACATAAAGATAACAAGAAAATTCAAATAATTAAAAGATTATTTTGCAGCCCTGGTCGGTTGGCTCAGCAGTAGAGCGTCGGCCCAGTGTGTGGAAGTCCCAGGTTTGATTCCCAGCCAGAGCACACAGGAGAAGCGCCCATCTGCTTCTCCACCCTTCCCCATCTCCTTTCTCTCTCTCTCTTCCCCTCCCGCAGCCAAGGCTCCACTGGAGCAAAGTTGACCCGGGTGCTGAGGATGGCTCCAATGGCGGCGGAGCAACACCCCAGAGGAGCCGAGCATTGCCCCCTGGTGGGCATACCGGGTGGATCCCGGTCAGGCACTTGTGGGAGTCTGTCTGCTTCCCCCTTGCTTCTTACTTCGGAAAAATAAAAAATATATATATTATTTTGCTTCAATCTCTGAAAATAAATTTTTTAACTTGAAAAAAAATTTTAGAACTGTAACAAAACAAGATGCAATGTTTATTTCCATTTTATTATGCATTAAATCACAATACTTAATCAGTTCATGCCACCTGGTCACTCCTCAGTGTTCCTGACAGCAAATGAGCAATAATACCATTGCCTGCATTCCCTGTACACAGTGTACAATCAACTTTCAATCTAGGGACAATTCTATATAAGCCTGATCTTACCTCTTACACTTCGTCTAAGTTACAGAAACTTATTTTCATTTCTTAAATTTCACATAAACATAAACATACCTACCCCTTCCCATAGAGCACATACCTAACACTATAAAGGATGGGTGTCAGGGCTGAATAGTAGTGTACAGTAGTAAACCAGGGTTGCTCCCAAGGGCCTGGCCAGTTAACATTCATGCTACATCTCAGTGAAGAGGAGCAACAGGGACTAAGGCTGACATTTCCAGGTTGGTTTTAAATGCCACATCCTGTCTTTAGGATTTCACCGAGTCTACAAGTGCCTTCAACACACTTTTCCAAAACTCAACACATTACAATGTTTTGTAAATACACATGTAAAACTGCTTCACTGGTCCATCATCCATCCATACCTTCATGCTAAAAGCCTTGCTTAACCTTCTTCTACATTCTGGTTTTCACCAATCTCATCACTGGACTTCCTTAATTCTGTGTCCTAATTTATCTGCTAAATTCATTTCATTGACTAACCTCCTGTTACTTACCTGACTCTACTCTCTCCTCCCTTTCAAACCAACCCCCCAGACTCTGGACAGTTATTACTCTAAAATATACAACTAATCGACGTCAGGTCCCTGAGTAAAATTTTTAATAGATTCCCAAACCTCCATTCCTGGCATCATGGTGTATCAGTCCCTCACTAGAGGGGTTAACCTTAACAGCCTCGGTTCCCACCACCTGCTCCTAAAAGAATAACTAATTTATTCTTTTACTTAAATGTGAATTATACATATTTGCTCTGCACCAACCAGGCCCTGTTTTTATGCATCAGGGCCAGCAGTGCGATGAGGCTCTGTCGAGCTTGTAGCACCCTTCTCGTCGAGCTTGTAGCACCCACCTCAGTCTAAGCTGGAGAGGAGCAAACAGGAAGTGGCACCCTGGGTGCTGCTCAGCATGACTTTCACTGCCCTCTAGTGAAAGAAACACAGAACTGCAGTGTCACTGCAGTGTCAGCAACAGTCAAACCAGAGAAACCAAGAATTCCAAATTCCTTAAAACACAGGTTACTTTTATTTCCACCCCTACCTGGGGGTTAAAATTCATGTAACTTTTTGGTCTGACCTCATTATTAATATCCCCAAGGCTCAGTGAAAGCAAATGGAAATAAAATTTATATTTAGGTCTGAGTAATTAGATCTAAACAAAGTGGCAAACAAATAAAAAGACTGGGTAAGAGACACTGGGAAATGACTGAGAAAGAACGTGGGAACACAGGACACAAAAGGGGCACAGACACTGCCATGACGGGTCGCAGCGACGCAGCACGGCTGCTTCAGGCAGAGGTTACAAGCAGGGGCACAAGCTCATGCGGATGGGGCTGATTCCTGGCAGATCTCAGGCAAGTTCCTAACCTCCATGTGCCCCACTGTCCCCATTTCTAAGACAGAGATGCTGTTTACCAGGCCTGGGGCTGCCGTGAGGAGGACTATATGTAACGTACTCAGAAAAGAGCCTGGGCCCTGTCCGTACTGCCTAACCTCTGATATTATTGTTATTTTGAAATTATGAAAAAAGAATACAAAATAAAAGTGAAATGAAGCAAAAAAGGACCGATAGGGAAACATTACCAATTTGTTTCTTTTTAAACCAAGATTAAAAATTAAGAGAAGATAGGGAAACACTGAATGAATAAGGCTGATCAGACAAAAATTCAGGAAAAATACTGATTGGCATGAAGAAATAAAATCAAGGTTAGTTATTAAAATTACTTAGGTTGGTAAATGCAAGAGAAATTACATCAGTCTGTTAGGCTTCATGCTAGAAATGTGTGAAGTGGTTAAAAGAGCAAGTATGAAAAACGATTATAAAATTAATCAGCTATGTCACAAAAAACTAAATGTTTTTTCTCAAATATGAGATAGTTGAATTTTTTTCATTTTAAGAACTGTATTCTAGAAATGTAATTTGCTACTATCCCATACAACAGGTTTTTAGAAAAATATTCTGAAAAGAATAAAGATTTCAGATAACCCAGCAACTTTTTCATTCAGAAAGGAACGTTCTATTTCTTTGGGTTGCATTTTGGAGGACTTCTTTTCCCACTTTCCACATTGCTAGTAAAATATATCAAAATACAGGAAGTCCTCTAAATTCAAAACCCCCGTTCTCTGTACGCTTTTTCTCTCCAGCTACAACTGGCTGCTCTGCTGAGAGGGAGGACTGAGGTCTATGCTGCCTTTCCCAGCACCATTCAACAAGTAACTTTCACAAGGGTCTTCTCTAGCTACTAAATCAGTAATCTTTAGTTACATTACTTCAAAGCTTTAGAGTGGATACCTTTGAAAAATGTATCATTTCCCTGGCTTCTTAATTGACCCATCAGCATCAAACATATGTACATGACCCAGGATTATTGTTAAACACCAGTTACTGGACTGTGGGTGTGGTGGGTGATCATGTGTGGTGGGTGATCAAGTGTGGTGGGTGATCACATGTGGTGGGTGATCATGTGTGGGGTAACAGGGTCAGACAGGTTCTGACATCAGCAGCCCTCATAATGAATTTCTTTAAAAGTCCCCAGTGCCATCAAGACTCCGGTTCAGTGTTTCCCCTAAGGTTCAGATTCAGAGTCTCCTGGGCACAACTGACTCTCCACAAAATCAGAAGCTTTGAATCAACAGCCAAGCTGCCTTCTCCAAGGGCATCTCCTGGGAAACTGTTACCACGAGTGCTGTGTGGACCGCAAGTCACTCAGAGACTGCTGCACTTTCCGCATCACTAGCAGTGGGTTCCCTTTGGGCCTGAGAGCTCGTGCTCTTTCCAACTCCACAGCTCACATGAAGTCAATACAGAGGAGGGGCCTCCTGCACACAGGCTTCTAGGACATGTTTTTCCACGGCTACAAGTTTTTCTATTTGGAAAATTATGAGTTTGTGCTCTGTCAGGATCAGCTGGACATGTTTGGAAACAAACCACTTCCAGGTACCAATAGCGATATTATATGTGAGCGCAAAGTTCTGGCAGTTCAAGACCACTCCAACACTCCTTATTCTGCTGCTGTTCAGGGGAAACATCACTCATGGCACTGACTGAATGTAGGAGGACTCAGCAGGCATCCTGATGAGGGGGCACCTTCATCTCTGAAAATGCTGAGGAATGCATACACTTCCCCAGACAAGTCTCAGACAGTCTTCAGCCTCCTGATCAGCTGTTAGTCAGCTAACCCCTGAAATGCTACTTGGGCACAGCAAGAAAACACCCAGACTTAAGAAGTCCATGAACTTCATCAACTGTACTTGTTCATACAAACCTTTTGTCTTTCCAGTTAAATGTGACTGGAAAACCAAGAGACAGTCACACATAACGCCTGGGACAATGTCTAACTTACCTGTATCCTTCAAGTTCATAGCGGCTGCTCCTACAAGCCAGTCAGACCCTTTACTAACGCTGTAAACACGAGGGATACTGGTCAACCTCAGGAAATGACCTGACACAAGAAGTGTGAAAAAACTGTCCCAATGCCCTTTCTGAACCTCTCTGTCACTAACAAGAGGAACAGTGGGGAGGAGACACCGCCAGGGCCAGGCTCCACTCAGTCCTCCTCCTGCAGGGCACTGCCTGTTGTCCCACCATGGCAACTACACACATGGCTTAGGATTGGTCCTCACCACAGTGGCTCCCGGAGCAGCCCCTGGAACAGCCCAGCACTGGCAGAGACAGGGTGGGGACAGACACCCGAGTCTCTCGGCCCTGAGGTGGGCTGAATCTAAGGCACATTTTCTGTGGTTCCTAGAAATCCCCAAGGAAAACACTCGAGTTTTCTGAGCTCTCACACGTTTGCCAGCACCCCATCCGGCCCCAGCTCTACCCGTCTCATATCTACATTTGTCCCACTGCCCTCAATTCTGCCCTCAAGCCCCACTCCTGGTGGAACCCAGTCTAAGGTAAGCTGTTGCATTACCACATCTTTTTGCTAACTTTTTCCAAGTCATCATCAGATTTCTATTTAAGTTTGCACAGATGTATTTTGATTTTTGCCCACTGAATGACCTTTTCTGAAGGAGTTAACTGAGCCGCTGGCTCTGCTGTGCACTAAGACGTATAGAGACTGGAGCACAGCCAGAGACGGACACACTGAGATGGACACAGAGCAGCAGTCCCATGAAAATAAATGTGTATGTGCATGTGTAGAATATACACATAATATATAAATATCTTTTATACATGTATGCGTATACGTGCATATCTTTATTATCACTGTCCTTAAAAATTAAGCAATATCCTATTGCCTCTGGGGGGAAAAAGCAGTTAAAAAGCATAAATGTAGTAACTACAGTAGAGAAAAATAGTGAAAAATATTTTACTTAACATGTAGGAGCCTATAAGGTACAGTGAACAGATTTCAAGCCTGCTGTAAGGAACCTGGGATTTTTCTCTTGGCCATAACAACAAGTTCTAGCATCTCAAATCAGTCATTTATATGTCCTGAGCCTCAATTTTCTTCCCACCAAAGTCAGAATGTTAAGCTGAGCACCCTCTAAAGGTCCTTCCCTCTCTTGACTCTCACTGTGCTTATTGAGTGAGCACAGGGATTCTGTCTTAAGCAGAAGTGCCCACAACCAACAGCTGGATTGGGGAAAGATAAAAACAAATAGTGATTGTATCCAGTGGAATTGTGCCTGTAACTCACTAAACCCAAGACCTTTAACACAGGACTCTACTTGGCTAAGCGTAAGCATGCTCGATTCTGTTCTCTCTTCTCTCCTCTCCTTTCCTTTGAGCATTTTTGTAAGTGAAGCTGCTGACTGATTAGCTCAGTTCCTCTCTCCTTCCGGATTCTCCTGGGCCAGAGAAGGGACTAGCATGCTCTATCATATCTGCTGGAGCTTGCCAACAATTCTGCACACTTTGACCAGGAATGTATTCATTTTTGCAACTGCAGCCAAAACCATGTTGCCACTAATTTGATCATTTCTTCTGAGCAGTTATTCAGTTTTCTCCTCATTCAATAAATTTCCTCTCACTCATGTTGTGATACTCTGGAAACCCTTGTTTTATAATCCTTGTACCTTTTTTTAATTAACAATATCCTTCTCTACCCAATTCCTGCCACTGAACAATTTAGCAATATCTTAGAATTCATTGTGACTTAAATTTCTCTTAAGACTTTGAAACTTAATTCTGTTACTTAAAATAACCTTCTTTCACCACAACCATCTGTTTTTCTATTTCTCTATTTATTCAATTCCAAAACACCTGTCCCTGAATGGGTCTCTCTCATGGAAAAGTCATGAAATTATTTCTGTATTGACAGGCATTGGCTTAAGTGAATTCAAACATTCATTTATTCACTCAACACATTTTACAAGCATCTACTAGTTGCCAGAAGGTATAACAGGTACAGAGAAAACAAAGAAGAATGAAATCATTCCCCTGTCTTCAAGTTCATTACTAATACAGAAGATTGAGAGGAAAAATAAATAACATAAGGGCATCAGTGCTACAGAATGGCAACAAATGAAATACTACAAACAGAGGAGGAGCAATGGGTTCAGTGTGGGCTGCCACTGAGGACATCTCTAGTGCCAGAGCATTCAGGCCGACATGGGAATCACCTGTTAGTATCCACACCAAACAACAATAGTGTGTGTCAGAGGCAGACATATCAGGTTTATTGCCTCCGACTGTTCTACTATGACACAGACTTTATTATTTACTAAATCCCTTTAAAATAAAAACACTATGCTGTCTGATTTAGAAGACTAATTTCTTCTAAATCTTTCTAAATAATCATTTGAACACTGGGTGACAATGGGAATTCGTAACTAATCCTTTGGTTTGCATGTCAGGAGTCACTAATTTGCAGGAGGGGCTTTGGCTTCATTTTTTTAAAATGTAAACGAACAAGACACTATTAGATTGTTTTTCAGAAATTAATAAAAAAATACCAATACTCTTATCAATAAGCAAAATATCTAACATACTAAAAGGAAAGCATTTATACTGCACTGACCCTCATTTATTTAATGTCGTGAAGGACATAAACAGAAGAAAACAGGGATTAGATAGCACAAGATGAATGGGAAACATACCAGAAGATGCTTCCAGTCTTTCCAGTCGGCTGATCAGCCAGTCAAGGGAGCCAGAAAACTGGGCACAGTTTTTACGATTTCCTCTAATTAAAGCCGCTGCAAAAGAAAAGGCAAATTTCACATTTCTGTGATTTTCTAGTTCCAAACCCAACAAGCTAATAGCAGCCCTAAAATGTTAAGTCAAGAACAAAAGACCTCCACTTTGTATCTAAAACAAAGACACCACACAATGGAGACGTTACAAAAAGAACTGATAGTATTAACAGGGAAGGAAAGATCACTGCTCATTGGTAAAGATTATTTTGAGGAGGGAACTGTTCATACTGGGAGGTAATAATGAAGGATAATGGGGAAACCACTGTCCTGAGAGTCCCCTCACCTGGGATCTAATACCCATTGCTTTTTAATTAGCTGTGATAAATTATTTAATTTCCCTAAAGCTTAATTTTCTCCCCTATAAAATGAAATGAAGAGCGCATCTATTTTCCCTAAAATGTCACACAGAACATGGGAGAGGATTGCAACTGTGACAGGCATCCAGAGAGACGTTGTCACATGACCCAGGGAAAGGGTGGGAGGCTGATAGGCAGTAAGTCTGCATCTCTCCCCCTGTTTGGAGGTTCACATGCATGTCAAGGACTCTGACAACTCCAGTAGTAAAGTTACCTGGGTTAATGTGGCTTAACTTCATGTCTTCTATACTGCCTTGACAAAGTACCCATCATCTATGAAATTGCTATGTGATCTGTATGACCTCTTCCAACCCAATTTGTATATTCAGTGGGAAACTCAATGTTTCAGTCATTCAATCCTTTCAAAATAAATCTTGCAAATGTTTTATGTAAATTAGACCCTTACACCCATAAGATGGTTCAGAAATTTCCAAAGGGTTGGTGAGATTTTTATCCAGTACACTATTTAAGGGGAAAAGGATGTGGCCATAAGAAAAGTCACTACTTAAACCAGAAGTGCTCAGAAGCAGTCTGAGGACTGAGCTCAGAGGACTGCTTATTCATCTCCCCATTCAGAGCCAAATGAAGGAGCCCCTGCAGTCACTGGGGCAGGTGGACTCTGCCAGTTCCCTCACATTTCCTCTTTCTCCCCAAAAGTTTTTCTTTGACCTGAGAGGAAGAAACGTAATTCTGGCAGAAAAGACAGGGAGGCCTCCATTCTTGCAGCCATGTGAGCAAAGCTCCCTGTGCCAGATCCTATGAGCTCAGTTACTGACACGCTGCTACTGCGCTGGGACCAGCCATCCCCCTAACAGCCAGCACCCAGCTGCAGACACAGCAGCGCGTGCCAGGGACACGTGTCAGGCTGAGGGATCACAGAGAATCAGGAGTGCGAATGCTCAAGGCGCTTCTATTCTGTAAGAATAGTTGTTCCTGACTTAGGACAGCGGCCTCTTGGGAGAGTATATATTGAAGGTTTTCAATCTCTGTAGAGTTTCATTTTTAAAAAATTTAACTCTTTTCTTTTTACCTCTGATTTTTAAAATAAAGATATTAAATATCTTCTAGATGTCAGATATTACTAGTAAGTCTTAAAGAAAAAATAATGTAAAAATAAACCCTTTTAATAAACTATGGGCCATTTAAGAAAATCATACAGTGAACCACAGAAAAATCTTCATTAAATACTGCAAACAAATGGCACAGACCATGTTCTCTGACAACAATAAGAAACTAGAAATCAGCAGGAAAATCTAAAATAAAACCAAAGTACTTAAAATTTAAACTTTCACTAAATAAGTTTTTAGTAAATAGGGAATCAATATCACAGCATGTTTAATAAATACTGAAACACTAATACACCCTAAAATACCAATGATGAATGCTCAAACTGTACTCAGAGAATAATGAACTAAACATTTTAACTGCTAAGCAACAGGGTAAAAAATGCTAACTAAACATGCCTTTCAAAATATAAAAAAAGCATTACAAATAAATAAAATGGAAAAAATAAATAGCATTTAAAGTAGAAATTAATGCCTTAAAAACAAATCATCTATGTAAATTAGACTAGGAAAGATCAACATAGTCAAGTATTTTAAAAAATATAAGCTATATACCAACTTTAATCAATAAGAAAAGTGCAAAAGGACAATGTTTAAAAATAAAGGGAATTTCCCTGGCTGGTTGGCTCAGTGGTAGAGCGTCGGCCTGGCGTGTAGGAGTCCCGGGTTCGATTCCTGGCCAGGGCACACAGGAGAAGCGCCCATCTGCTTCTCCACCACTCCCCCTCTCCTTGCTCTCTGTCTCTCTCTTCCCCTCCCGCAGCCAAGGCTCCACTGGAGCAAAGTTTGCCCAGGCACTGAGGATGGCTCTGTGGCCTCTGCCTCAGGAGCTAGAATGGCTCTGATTGCAGCAGAGCGACACCCCAAGATAGGCAGAGCATCGCCCCCTGGTGGGCATGCCGGGTGGATCCCAGTCGGGCGCATGCGGGAGTCTATCTGACTGCCTCCTCGTTTCCAGCTTCGGAAAAATACAAAAAAAAAAAAAATTAAAAAATTAAATAAAGGGAATTATAAACATATCCACTTTATATATCTCAGTAGTACTAGAATATTTGAACATTTAGGAAAACCTTCAAATATATATATTTTCTCACCAAAACTGACCCAAAGGAGAACATCTAAACAGAATAACCCATGAATAATATTGAAAAATATGTCTAAGACAAAAGAACTCTTTTTCTGTATTTAAGAAATAAGTAATTTCTACACTGAACCCAAAGTAAATAAACTTAAGGAGGCTCCTGCACTGTCTTTACCAGACACTACAACTGTGATATCAATGCCTACCAGTCGTGCAGATAAGAAAACCAGAGGGAATGCTTCCAAATAGAAATCTAAAAATCTTTTACAAAAATGGTATTTATAAGTCATATTCAGAGGTATATTAGCAACATTAAGTCAAGCAGTGATTCATTCTTCTATTATGACAGATATGTGTTAGAAAATCTGTTATTATTTCAGTAATA
This sequence comes from Saccopteryx bilineata, assembly GCF_036850765.1. Lineage (NCBI taxonomy): Eukaryota > Metazoa > Chordata > Mammalia > Chiroptera > Emballonuridae > Saccopteryx > Saccopteryx bilineata. The sequence goes on from NC_089490.1 coordinate 208,794,425, forward strand.
ATATATATATATATATTCCCAACCAAAAAAAAAATTTTAACTCAATAAAATAGAATTCCTACTGAAATTATGAATGTGTGCACACATGTGTACAGGCAAGGGTGTTTTACAGATAAATGAACTGTGTGAATTACTATAATTCAGCTAATTAAAAAGAAATCACGTGAGTTTCTGAAGTAATAGGGAATTATTAGAAATACAAGGAAATTCATCATAATACTGTTTGTAAGAGCAAAACACTGGGACAGCCTGAGTGTGGACTAAATAGATGATGACATTCTTCAGCTGGGTGGTCACATCCAAACTGACGAAGGGTCACAGTCCCAGCCAAGGAAAGCTGCCCCCAGTCTTAACAGTGGTGAAAGCAATGTTATAAAAGAATAGTGAGAGTACAAGTCCACTGTGGTGAAGGAAGTTCACACACCCAATATAAGTCTATGCACAATGTGGAGAACTGGTTTTTTAGACTATTTCCCAGAGAATGCAAGCTGCCTTTTGGGAAAATATATCCTATTAAGTGCCTGGGATAGAAAGGAGGCCTTGAGTAATACTGAAAAGGGTAGGGCTGTTCTCCCTTTGTTGAAAAGAGAATTTTCTTATTGCAAAACAGGGGGGAAGATGAACAGAGCTAGGAGAAAAAAAGGACCACAAATCTCATTTAAAAGTCACAGCTGCTCATTAAGAACAGCAGTCGTATGGACCTGTGCGGAGGGGGCATTCTGTAACTTCAGAAAACGTCAAATGGCAATGAGGAAGCATGTACGTGTGACCAGATGACCCCCAGAATGGACAGACACCAAGAAGCCTTGAGCCTGTCTCAGTCCACCAACTTGGAATTTGGACCAAGCTGCAAACCTTCAGGAAGGAAGGCCACAGCCGGTGTCTCAACAGTGTAGGGTTTTGCAAAGGCATGCAAACACAACGCTCCTGTCCCGTGTGCACGTGGTGTGCAAAATGTGCTGTATGTGTATAACATCATATAAATATTAGAAGAAATGGTTTTTAAAGATTACATGCTAAAAAATGTGTTGTTAAATTTACAAGTAGTTTCCACCTTTCTTCTATTAATTATCTAATTGTTATATTAAAGATGTATTCATTTTAAAATCAGATCATTTAATTCTTTGCAAAAAGGAAAAGTGAAGCAATGGCAAGCACTGCCAGGTGTCTGAGGGCCACTCTCCTCTCCAAGGAACAATGAGAACTTTCTATGTGCATCAAGGAACAGGAATAAACTCCAGACGAAGGTCCTCTCCTCAGTGCAGGACAGGCATGTAAACCTTAAAGCACTTTTCAGTTGCTGGCTAATCGGCCTTAAAGAGAGCTACGACCTGTCATCCTCCACACATCACTATTTGTCCTCATTTAGGAAATATGGATGCAAATGCAGTGGAGAGTTGCAGTCACCTTGTCACAGGCGCAGGGACTAGACTGAGAACTTCCAACATGCCCCAGAGAAGGTCAGCCACAGCCACTGCCAGGCGCCTCAGAGATGGCAGCCCCCTGAGCACAGAGCACAGAGCCACATGACCAAGTAAGAGCTTTTCTCCTCCATCCCTACATTAACCGGGAGAAGAAGGTAAGAAGGGACATCAGTGGGTCCCTGTTAACACAGAGGAGATGACTTAAACCCAGGCAGCTTGATTCTGCAGACTATGTTCAGTTCGGGCTCAGCTGCACCCCAATCCTGCCTACTCCTCCTGCTTGAATCCCCTGTCTACAGAGCTAAGAAAAGTGGAGGGAGATATAGTAGATAGAGAAAGTAGGTATCTCACAGAATTGGCTATAAAATAAATTTCCATTAAAAATATAGTAATGTCTTTGTCATTTCATAGACAAGATTATTACCAAGGTGAAAAAATAATAGTATGTTGCCTGACCAGGCGGTGGCGCAGTGGATAGAGCATCAGAATGAGATGCAGAGGACCCAGTTTCAAAACCCCAAGGTCACCAGCTTGATCTGGTTTGAGCACAGCTCACCAGCTTGAGCCCAAAGTCGCTGGCTTGAGCAAGGGGTCACTGGCTCTTCTGTAGCCCCCCTGTCAAGGTCCATTTGAGAAAGCAAGCAATGAACACCTAAGGTGCTGAAATGAAGAGTTGATACTTCTCATCTCCTTCCCTTCCTGTCTGTCTGTCCCTATCTGTCCCTGTCTTTCTCTCTCACAAAATAATATTAATGTTATTTATAAAATTTCCTTCTAGGAGTTTCCAGAGAACAGGACAGAAAACACCTGTGTGCACAAATCCAGAGTGACACCCGGTGTGAGCACATCTGAAGCCGGGACCCCTCCTTTTCGTCTCTTGAATGCCGTGTCCTTCAGTACATGGGAAGACCTGCCCTGGGGAATGAGCTGGATATGCAGAATCCTTAACTGCTCTACCCTTGGTCAGTCTTCAAGGACGCAGACACTGGAAGCTTCCAGCATACTGAAAAACAGCAGTCTAATCTGTTTGTTTCACACTTTGAATTCTCATAAAATAAGCATTGTAGAAACTATTTGCAAAGAGCCATTTCTCTGACATCCTAGCACAGTAGCAGCTGCAGGCCTCAAGCAGGTGAATGGTGGCCACAGCTGTCAGAGCAGTGGGGGGGTGAGCACAGCCTTGCCCTCAAACCCTGACCCGAGTCTGGGACACCCATGATCCTGCCGGTGCAGGCTCACACATCTCATAAACCAGAATCATAAGTCTGTCACCCTCTTCCTAAAACACATATAAATATAGCCAAGTCAAATTTTAAACATTATAGACAATCACTCCCACCTCCTCCCCTTTCTCCATGCTCAATAAATCACCATAGACAGAAACAGAAGGTGTCTTATTTCATACCTAACCTGAGAAGGAATCCACTGTCTCCCTGTTTGGAAGAATCAGTAGGAGGCTTTTCAGATTTGGAGTTAATGATATTTGAACCAAAACCTTTGATCGCTGGGTACAGGACAGTGTGACATAACACCAATTGAACTCCAGTTACTGACACAGATCTGACTAAGACCTTTCCAGACAAAGGGAAGTATACACTTGAGCAGACACAGCTGCTGATATTATCATGCTGACTTCAATAGTCAGGTAGTTCTTACACCGACAAAAGATTGATTCATTTATTGTTTTCTAATCATGACATCAGTATTCACTGTAATAAAAACAAAATCAAGAGTAGTCAAAGAAACATTTAAACAACAAAATCTCTGATAATTCTGTTCACCAGAAGCAACTACCATGAAAACTACCAAGCATAATAAAGAGTGTCCACATGCACTGAATAGAAACCTTCTATTTTTTCACTGAACTAGAGTTAATACATTAGCTTTTCCTTTCATCAACTATCATTACTCATTTATGTAAACTGCTTTTTTCAATTATATAAGTAATACATAGACTAAGATAACACAGAGAAAGTAGAAGACCTCTCTGCTCAAAAGCAGCCATCTAGAAGTTTTCTGTGCACCTTTCTAGAAATTTCTAATGAATATACAAGAATGTCCTTTCTTTGCATATTTTAATGGTACACAGCGGAATCTTCCTAAGCAAACTGCGAGCAGTGCATCCTTTTTCACTTAATACCACATCCCAGATTGTCATACTAAAAAGTCAACAATCTAGCCTGTTTCAATTTTTCAAATGATGCATTTATCTCAATTTTCAGTGATAACACAGTATTATACCTCATAGGTGTACAATTACCTGTGTAACCAATGCCCTGCTAATAGGAAAATGATTTTCAATCTCGTATGATTTATAAGCAATTTTGCAGTGATCATCCTTTCCACCTGTACAAATACATCTCTAGATTACATTCCTTAATGGAGAATTTCTGAGACTAAAAGGAAATACCGTATTTCCCCATGTAAAAGATGCTCGCATGTATAAGACACACTTTAATTTTGGGACCCGAAATTTGAAAAAAAAAAAGTATTCCATAAAGTTATTGAACTCATGTTTTATTCATCATAAAATTCATACAATTCCTCATCACTGCCAGAACTCCCATCCACTAGCTTGTCCTCATGTGTCTGATAACAAATCACTGTCTTCAACAATTAGAACAAAAACAAGTTCAAAAAGACAAGAAAGGCACGTAAAGAAACTACAACCACTGTATATAAGATGCACCCAGTTTTTAGACCCCAAATTTTTTGAAAACAGATGCATCTTATACATGGGGCAAATATGGTATACATTTGAAGTTTCATGTATATTGCCAATGGAGGGTTGGTTTTTTTTTTTTCTTTTCTTTTTTTTTTTTTTCTTTTTTTTGTTTTTTTTTTATTTTTCTGAAGCTGGAAACAGGGAGAGACAGTCAGACAGACTCCCGCATGCGCCCGACCGGGATCCACCCGGCACGCCCACCAGGGGCAACGCTCTGCCCACCAGGGGGCGATGCTCTGCCCATCCTGGGCGTCGCCATGTTGCGACCAGAGCCACTCTAGCGCCTGGGGCAGAGGCCACAGAGCCATCCCCAGCGCCCGGGCCATCTTTGCTCCAATGGAGCCTTGGCTGCGGGAGGGGAAGAGAGAGACAGAGAGGAAAGCGCGGCGGAGGGGTGGAGAAGCAAATGGGCGCTTCTCCTGTGTGCCCTGGCCGGGAATCGAACCCGGGTCCTCCGCACGCTAGGCCGATGCTCTACCGCTGAGCCACCGGCCAGGGCGAGGGTTGGTTTTTTAATATCAACAATTTACACTCACACCAAGTACATAATACCCAACCTTTTCTTCAATGATGGAGTATTTCCAAGTCTTTACGTGTACCAATAAAACAAGCAAAATAGGATCCTTATTTATTATCTTAATTAGCATTTCAGTATTTGCCATGTTGAGAATCTTTTATTATTTTTTTATTGTTCTGTGAACTGCTTGATCCAAGTGCTGTCTATTTTCCTATTAGATGGTATTTCCTTTACTTATGGATTTATGAAAACTCTATAAATTGCAAAACTGGGTTTTTGTCTTTCAAATAGATTGCATATTTTACCAAATTTCCATAATTTTTCATTTTCTGCTGTCAAAGTTATCAGTCTTTTATTATCACTTAGTAATATGATTTAACAACACCCTATATTGAGATGGCGAGGCGGTGCCAGCAAAACATCGCAGTCACCTTGTCATGTATGGCATCTGTCTCTGCCATTAACCACAAGCTATGGGAGCAGGGACTGTGTCCCGGTCACCACTGCCCCTCACTGCCCAATCAGGGCCTGTCCCATAGCAGACATTCAGTCAGTCTGTGGTGAACGGATGAAGTTTCTTTCCAAACCTAGAGATGCTGGACTCCAAGCCCTTGTCCCCTCAGCATGACACAGCCTCTGTGACACAGATCCCCTTAGGAGGCTAGGCAAAGGACAAAGAATAGAGATCCTTGGGAAAAACAGGCAAGAGGGAAAAGGAATTTTCCCCAAAAAGAGATATTATGACATATATGTGGACGGTTCACCGAAGCCCTCTCAGGAGAACAATGTGATAATATAAATATTAAAAATGTGTGAGCATAGGTGTTTGTGTGTATGTGTGTGTGTGTGTGTGTGTGTGTGTATATATGAAGTAAGTCTTGTTTCATAGAACAGTTTAAAGCCACAAAATATTCATCTGCCTGAAATCACAGTGTTCTTAGTGACATATATAATTATTATACTTTAAGTATGTGAGTTTTAGGAAAATATATATATACACACATTAAGTAATAGATCCCTCAAATCCTTTCTTAACCAAGTAAGACATAAACAATTATGGAAGAGATATATATATTTAAGAAATGTATATTATGTGTGTATATATATAAATATTTATATATATATTTTTAAACATAAACACTCTATATTGAAGTGACTCCAGGCACTTTGTGTGAACAGTACCAGATTGCAGGAAAGGATCAGAAGCCACACTGAGTGACTACAGACAGAGTGACTGAGGTCAAATGTGGAAAAGAAGGGGCAGACCAGGCCTGGGGCCTCAGAAGTCCAAAGACCAGAATAAAAAGGGCATATGCCAAACATCAGAGTCAAGGAAAATTCATGAGAATGTGAGCGAGCACTCCCAAGAGTCAGAAATAAAGGTTGGTGGAGAGGAGTGGAGGCACAGATGAACCAGAACCCCAACACTACCAGACGATCAGCCAGAGCTCAAGCACCATATCTCAGGTATTTATCCAGCCCACGATGCACCTGACATAAAGGGTGCAGGTGTACGAGACTGTGACACAGTGTTCAGAGAAGAGGTAGAACGAGAGAATGTTTCATCCTGGGGAGAACTATGAAAAAAACTGCATTTCCTCCATTTTCAGACGAGGAGACCATGAGCCAGAGGCTATCTGCAATAATCATGATGCTATGGCTTCTACCAGCTAACCCCAAACATTTCTGGTCACAGCCAACTATGCCAAGTGAAGGCTCTTTTCTAAGACATACTAAAAAGGCAAAACAACAACAAAATCAGAAGCTAAAGAGGAAAGTCTACTATGCTAATGAGTAAGAGGATAACAAAACTATCCTCAAAATGGGAATAATGACAAGATGGACAACAACATGCTATGCTAAGCATTTGACATACGTTGTCTCATGGAAATATCAACAACCTAAAAGGAAAGTGATTGTGTCCGTCTTACAGATCACATTTTTTTTTGGGGGGGGGGAGCAACACCGACTGTGTGGACAGTGGGATTTTTTATTTATTTATTCATTTTTAGAGAGGAGAGAGAGAGGGAGAGAGAGAAACAGAGAGAGAGAAGGGGGGGAGGAGCTGGAAGCATCAACTCCCATATGTGCCTTGACCAGGCAAGCCCAGGGTTTCGAACCGGCAACCTCAGCATTTCCAGGTCGACGCTTTATCCACTGCGCCTCCACAGGTCAGGCACAGATCACATTTATAATAACAGGTGTCACTCACCAGGTGCCAGCATGCACCTGTCTTACAATTGAATTGACCTAGTATTTCCTCCAATTTGCAGATGAGGAAACTGAATACAAATTTAGCCACTTGTCAAAGTGAAACCATGACTGTCAAGGAGGAAGGTCATTTTCTCAGAGGCTGATGCCTGTGGATTAAAGATTAAACTTTTGTCTTTCAAGAAAAAGATGTAACAGCAGAGGAGTAACAGGTCAACAGCTGTGAGCTGAGGGTAACTCAATGGCCACAGACTCTCTGCTACAGAGAGTCTAACCTCAGTGGGAACCTCTTTAACATACTTATCATATGAGTCAACATTGAAAGTGGACACCTTTAGTTTGTTCCCTGCTTCTGTGTAACATGCACACCTGTTTGGCAGCCAGGCAGTCCAAGGGCGTAGCTCCAGTTTCTACAGTGGGTGAAAGCCGGGGCTGTGTACTCCCCAGCCTCCAGCCAGGATAAGCAGGTCAGGAAGAGACGCAGACACAGTCTGGGCTAATGAGATGGAAACAGCATACTCATTCCAAAGAGGGAATTTCCAGGAGCAGCCCGTCACTTCTCCATGTCCAGGGGAGGAGTGGAGAAAGGGACACCTCTAGCTCTGAGCTGATCGCAGTCCCTGAGGCAGTCCAGGGAAGTCAACACTGGAGGCAGCTGACCCCTACAGGGGAGTGCAGACAGAACCTGGTCCCTGGTCAGATGCTGTGATGGACACTGGGTCCCACCCAGTGTAGACCCCTCGCTTTGCAAGCCCACAGATGCCCCTTGTTTTCAGAAGCAGTCTGAGTGCAGGCATTCTACTATTTGACACTGAACATACCCTAAGAGATATATCTCTTCTCTATTGGAAGGGAAAATCACATTCTAGCCATGTTTCCATTAACAATCAAACCAGAAAACAGAGTATAAAAAGAGCTAATATAGGCCCTGGCCGGTTGGCTCAGCGGTAGAGCGTTGGCCTGGCGTGCGGGGGACCCGCGCTTCGATTCCCAGCCAGGGCACATAGGAGAAGCGCCCATTTGCTTCTCCACCCCCCCTCCTTCCTCTCTGTCTCTCTCTTCCCCTCCCACAGCCGAGGCTCCATTGGAGCAAAGATGGCCCGGGCGCTGGGGATGGCTCCTTGGCCTCTGCCCCAGGTGCTAGAGTGGCTCTGGTTGTGGCAGAGTGACGCCCCGGAGGGGCAGAGCATCGCCCCCTGGTGGGCAGAGCATCGCCCCTGGTGGGCATGCCGGGTGGATCCCGGTCGGGCGCATGCGGGAGTCTGTCTGACTGTCTCTCCCCGTTTCCAGCTTCAGAAAAATACAAAAAAAAAAAAAAAAAGAGCTAATATAAAATATAAATAAAATGCATGTTATAGATACGTATCTCCCATGACACTGTTCCCTCTGCACATAACCCCTTCCACCCTCAAACACACACGAGGCGTTTCTTTATCTAAAGCATCTAGTTTGTCACAGAATCTAGTGTCAAGGCAGCATGTACAGCCAGCGATCAGCTGTCCTCTTCACATTGTCCTGTGAGAAAGGGGCTGAGGACACTGCACCCTGGGTACATCCATTGCTGTCAGAAATAAACTATCCCTTTTCCTTCTGATTTCAGGCTAATTCACCAGCCTGTGGAAAGGTAAACCTGGCTCAGACCTTACACAGTTGTTGACAAGAGATGGTAAAAGCCAGTCATTGTCCAGGACAAATACGATGCAGTCCTATGTGTGCACAGAGCCCCCAGGAATGCTGTGTAAGCCGTGCTTGTCATGTACCCATGGACTGCTAAGGCAGAGCCCGAAAAGCAGGAGGAGGAAACTGGGACAGACCCCTGAGGAGGTGGCATGGTCGGGGGGGGGGGGGGGGGCAGGTTCACAGTGGCTTGTGGGACTCACTTCAGAATCAAAAGGAAATATTTAATGTTGATACACACAGAGGCCCCCACCTAATGCCACCCTGGATGACTCTCCTTCAACCAAAGGCAAAGCTATCGCTCTGGCCACGTCTCTCAAGATGGATTTACACACCAAACACCACTGGATTTAGCTCCGCTAAGGTAAAAACGGACAGCATCAATAAGAAGCAAGGCATAAGACGGCTGTAACTGTTCTGCAATAGTTTTAAATAGACATTAGCAGTTGCTTTGAAAACCCAATCACTCTTCTTACCCAGCAACTCATACAGGGAATTCAGAATCGATTTCCAGGACTCCCCGGCTTCTCTGCCTGCAACATCGGCGAAGTGGGCCGCACTGCTGTACACGTGCAGCTTGTCCACGCACTGCAGCACAAGGCTGATCATGCCCTGCAGAGTCAGAACAAACCACCGTCAGCAACGGCCCTTCCGCTCACACACACAGGACGGCGCTCAGTGGATTTGAGAAACAAAAAGCCTGGCTTAATATAAGTGTCAATCACTAAGAAAATGAGATCACTTATTCGAAGGACAAGAAAGTAACACCCCTGGCAGGTGAAACACACTGTTCCTGAAATAATTTCAGTGATTTTCAATTTTAACTGCTCTTCTCAAATAGAAGCGGAACAACAATATAAAAATGTGTATTTCAAATGCATACGCTATCAATAAGCGATTGATAAAGAGTCATAAGGATATTCTACCGTAACTAAAGTTGTTCTAAGTATACCGCTTCAAACACGGCTCTTTGGCATAGGACTAATTTGAGCTTCAGACAACTGAGAAAAAGGCAAAAACAAGACAATTCCCCACCCTCCCTCCTCCTCTGTACCAGGAAAGGTAGGAGGGGCTTCATTGGAGACAAGGCTGACTCAGCAGTCTGACACTGCGTGTGGTAATCAAACGTGCAGTGTTCGACTGACTTGCTACCCTGACCCTCTGAGAGTCTCCCATCTATTTACCTTCCTATATGGGCTGCCCCCGGAAATTCAAGACTCCTTTCTGTTGTCTTCATGTCACTTCTCTACACACTTACTGCTTTTTGGTTAAAATGCTAGATGAGCCCAAGTTCTAGCCACTCCTTTGAGTCGGTCATCACGAGGCACTCCGGTGCATGTAAGTGCAGAGCATGTGTGAACTGTGAGGAATAAATTGCTGTCTGTTCTTCTCTAGTAAATCTGCCTGTTCTGAGTCAATCTTCAGGGCCTGAGCTAATGAATCTAAGATGAGCAGAGGAAAAATATTTTTCTCTATCTCTTACATAAGCCTAAAAGCAGATCCTCACTTTCAGGGTCAGCATCTGTGGCAGCAGCTTTACTAAATATTAAATTGAAAGCCTAGTTAATTAAAGAAAAGCTCAGAAAAACATATCTTCTATCCAAATAAAAAACTTACTATAGAACTTTGTAAGATGCTGTCTGGATTTAAAATTCTTTTTTTTTTTATTTTATTATTATTGTTAAATCAAGATTGTGAAAAAGAAGCAAAGCATGGTAAAGAAAGAGCTGTAAAAGTTAACTAATCAAGTTATTTCACGCCAAAAATTTAAGGGCATCATGGGTCTAAGAACATTTCTATGTCCCCATCCACATTGTCTTATATGAGAAAGTGAAAAAAAAAAAACTAAAGGTGAAAGGATTAAGCAAAAATTAAAACACACAAACAAAACTAAACAAAGTTTATCAGAAAAAGCTAAGAACCATATGATTCACACATAGGTGGGATATAAAACTGAGAACAATGGACATAGATAAAGTGAAGTGGTTACCTGGGGGAAGGGGATGTGGGGGAGGGGGAGGGGGAGGGGAGGGGGAAGGGATGGGGAAGAGTGTAAAGAGGGACAAATATAAGGTGATGGAAAACGATTTGACTTTGGGTGATGGGCACACAGCACAATCAACAGTTCAAGTGCTATAGAGATGTTTACCTAAAACCTATGTACTCTTATTGATCTATAGCACCCTGTTCAAGTTAATTTTCTAAATAAAATTTAAAAATTAAAAAAAAAGTGTAGACACAGACAACAGTGTGAAGATTGAAGGAGGGTAAGGGGGTGGGGGTGGGGGGTGGGGGTGGGGGAGGTGGGGGAGGGTACAGGGGGACAGATGGTGATGGCGGAGACTTGTTTTGGAGTGGTGAAAACACAGTGCAATACACAGATGATGTGTGGTAGAATCGTACACCTGAAACCTGTATAATTTTACTACCAACATCACCCCAGTAAGTGCAATAAAAAATTTGGAAAACAAGTCAATATTTCAAATTTCCACAGTCCAGTATTTCATTTTAGTGTCCCTAAATATTAAGCGAACATACGCTAACAATTTGGCATACAAAAAAAAAAGGGCTCGAAAAACATTGTTATTCTTGGTTTGTTAACATTTCCTGTGCTTTCGTGCCATTGTGGTCTCTAGATTGCTCAATTCTTCATAGGCACATGAAAAAGTTAATGTGCCCAGGAGAGGGCCACGCCTCAAAAGTTAATGTCAGTTTCCAAGGGTGTTCATGGAAAGTGAAGAAACAGTTTTAAAATGAGAAAAACATAGACTTAGGGACACAGAAACTCAGCCTTGTCCTCTGATCTTCTCTTAGATACTTGTACTCAGAGGAAGTCACTCCATCATGCTGGGCAGTGGGAAGATGAGGGACACTTTTTTTTGGGGGGGGCGGGGGGAAGGACGACATTGACCTCCCTCCAGCCAATGTCCTCCCGCTGAAACTCTGGAACAGATGGCACCAGTTGTGACACTAGCATTAGGACCATGTCACATGGCCCTTCTGTCTTTCTGTCTGTAAATGTGCACTTGAGCTCTTTTGGGCAGAACTTTGGTGAAATAAAACCTATATACAGCCCTGGCCAGTTGGCTCAGTGGTAGAGCATCAGCCTGGTGTGCAGAGTCCTGGGTTCGATTCCCGGCCAGGGCACACAGGAGAAGCACCCATCTGCTTCTCCACCCCTCCCCCCTCCTTCCTCTCTGTCTCTCTCTTCCTCTCCCGCAGCCAAAGCTCCATTGGAGCAGGGTTGGCCCAGGCGCTGGGGATGGCTCTATGGCCTCTGCCTCAGGTGCTGGAATGGCTCTGGTCAGAACAGAGCGACGCCCCAGATGGGCAGAGCATCACCCCCTGATGAGCATGCCAGGTGGATCCCGGTTGGACGCATGCGGGAGTCTGTCTGACTGCCTCCCCATTTCCAACTTCAGGGAAAAAAAAAAGAAAAAGAAAACCTATATACACAAGAACTTAATATAGCAAAAGGCAGAAGTGGGGTCACTGTGTCTAGGCAGGGGGCCTGGAGCTGTGCCTCTGGGTGGCCCTCTCCTGGGCAGCTCTGTCCCCAGCTCAAGCTCCCTGTGGTTCCTGAGGCAGCTCCAAGGAGCCCCGAGAACCTGCTGGACAGAAACCCTCATGCTTTCCAAACTTGTATCATGTAGACACTTGGAAGAGCCTGATTTGAACATAAAGCAAAAACAATGCAATGAATGATCAGTGTGGAAGGAAGGCTGATAAGAGAGTAAAACACACAACTTTGGCCAAGGCATAAAGTCCCCTACACCCTGACAGCATAGCATGCCTGCTGCTCCTGACCGCAAAGGGCAAGATGTCAAATACTTTCCACTGTGAACTAGTTTGCCCAAGAGGACAGCAGAAGAGAGAAGGTGTCTGGGAGCTCACCTCCTCCTGAAAGAGATTCTGCCGGTTCTTCAGGGCCCGCAGCCTGTTCTGCTTGTCTTCATGCTCCAGGTGTTCGGCTGGTGGTTGCAGGTAGCCAATCAGGTCCTGCAGGCTCAGGCTGACAGACTCTATGGGTAGGTCCACCAGGGCGGCCTTCGCTTTCCTGCTGAGAGCATCCAGGCCCCTGAAATAAACAGCAACCATTGCTCTAGTGACTCACAACTGCATGTACTGTTTTATATAGGATTTAAAGTTTCACTCTCCCAATGCCACTGTAAAAGCAACATATAAGAAAGGGTCTAGCCTGACCCAGGTGATGGCGCAGTGGATACAGCATCGAACTGGGACACAGAGGACCTATGTTTGAAACCGTGAGGTCGCTGGCTTGAGTGTGGGTCATAGACATGACCCCAAGGTCGCTGGCTTGAGCCCTAGTTTACTGGCTTAAGCAAGGAGTCACTCAGTCTGCTGTAGCCAACAAGTCAAGGCACACATGAGAAAGCAATCAATAAACAACTAAGAAGCCGCAATGAAGAATTGATGCTTCTCATCTCTCTCCCCCCTTCCTATCTGTCTGTCCCTATCTGTCCCTCTCTCTGTCTTTCTGTTTCTGTCACATAAAAAAGGGTCTAGATTTCCTAAAGAAATAATACATTCAAGTGAGAAACTGTATATTCATTCATGTATACATAATAGTATATTAAAAGCACCAGTATCAAGAGAAATTTATCTAGAGAAAATCCTGAAGGGACTAGAAGACCAATGTCTACAAAAGCAATAGTCTAAATATTTAGAAAACAATCTATTTTCACTATAAAGCAGTACGTAGTTTAAGGTTTAAGATGTAACTTCCCAAACTCATAATTTTGATACTTTCTTGTTCTATTTTGTTTTGGGGAGAAAGAACTGTTAACTGCTATGCTATTATTGATACTCACTGTCTTTTTGTTTAATTTCTGTCTGTTTAAAAAATTGTTTAATGATGTTAACTCACAAAATTCACTTATTAATTAGGAAACAATGTATTAAATGCTTTTCTATTACCTGAAAAAAATGTATTTAAATTTAAATTAAGAAATGACAACATGGTGTATTTTCTAGCCTTTGAAGGAAAACATATTATTGGCAAGTAAATGTGTTGATTTATAAGCTTTCCGAGATTCTGAGTTTTAAAACTCAAAGCTTTTAATGTCTGTAAAGAATTTTAAAGTGTTTGTAAATCAAAATTATTCCAAACTAAAAAGTTTATTAAAAAATACTCAACCGATACCAAAAAGAGTGAAAGAATGCCCTATTATAGCTGATAGAGTAATATTTATATTAGTCATGACAAAACTTAATGCATAAAAATATAGTTCCTTTCCTGGTCTCTGCATCAGCAAAAATGTATGACAAGGCTTGACCTGTGGTGGCGCAGTGGATAAAGCGTTGACCTGGAAATGCTGAGGTTGCTTCAAAATCCTGGGTTTGCCTGGTCAAGGCACATATGGGAGTTGATGCTTCCAGCTCCTCCCCACCTTCTCTCTCTGTCTCTCTCTCCCTCTTTGTCTCTCTCTCCCTTTCTCTCTCCTCTCTAAAATGAATAAAATAAATTTTAAAAAAAAGGAAGAATACATCTTTAAGAAAATAAAAGTAAAAAATGTATGACAATATTTTATTCCATGAAATGCCTCTGGCTAATTATCTGGCTACATTGGAAATTATATTTTAGAAAAGAAGAAAAGCCTTATAAATGAGAATTTGATTATCTTCAAAGTTTATGATGCTAAAAATTATTATTTAAATGAATCATCATTTACATAGTCACTAATGATTTAGGAATATTTAACTTCAGCCTCATATATAGTAGAAATAGTAAAACTGCATGATTATTCTCAAGTTTCTGCCTGAAATTCCAAATTATTTATATCAATAAACTCATCTATTACCTAGTGTCCTAGTGTTATCAGATCTGTATGTTTTTTTATATCCAAAAAGCAACAGAAATGACTTTGCAAAAACAATCATTTCTGCCCTTATAATGAAAATTCATATGCAATGAAAATATTTCTGTTCTAAACATTGTATCCCATTAATTCATAAATATATTTATAACATAGTCATACTCAACACTCATGGTACTGAACCATATGAACTCACAAGTGATTAAAATATAAAATCTATATGTTCAAACCTAAAGAGAAGCAATAGTAATTGTCTGTTTCTAGATTATTAAGTACAATATGTCTGCTATTAGAAACATAACCATTCAATTCCATTCTAGAAGCCTCTTACCAGACAAATGCTACTAAGACTCTAAAATTATTAATTACACTGTTTCAGAACAAAACGTGATTTAATGAGTAAACTATTAAAAAACACTTTAAAATTCTTTTTCAAACCAATAAATTAGAAAAATATTTGCAATTTATATATGATGACAGACAGGAAATTAAAATCTCTAACAACATAAGATTATGGAAGGCTAATAAAATATTAATAAATAATGGGGTAAATCACAAAAGAAAACTAAATGAAGAAATCTAGTCAGTAAATATGAAATACAACCATTTTCACAATTCTCAAATAAATGCAAATTTTAAAAAGTATAAATATATATTTGCATATACACACACATACATTTTTTCCATCAAACTGGCAAAGTTTAAAGTTTTTATGATATTCATCGCAGGCCATAGTCTATATGTATGTAAGGTTACCAGAAACACTTTGTCCATGAGCTTGATTTAATTTTTTAGAGATGCAATTTTTCCATTATTAGATGGGTAAACTTATTCATTAAAATATACACTTGATTTTTTAATACAGTTCAAAATTCAAAAAGTATTACCTTCAGGGTAAAGGGAATTAAATAAGTCCAGCATAACGGTATATTATAGAATAATCCTGAGTTAAGAGCTATTGATAAAAAGTTACACATACAACTTCTGAAAGCATATTTCTTTTTTATAATTTTTTAAAAATTATGTTAGAAAGAGAAGAAGAAAAAGAGAGAGAGAAACATGAATTTGTCTGTCTACTTGTTAGACATTCATTGATTGATTCTTGTATGGGTCCTGACCAGGGATCGAACTCATGACCTTGCCATATCAGGACAAAGCTCAAACCAAATGAGTTACCCAGCCAGGCACATTTCTTTTAAAAGGTCATTGAAAAGAAAGACTAAAACCATCTAACTGGTGCTTTCAAAGTTGTTCAGTTGACCTTTCAAACTGTATGAGATTTACCACTATAGTACTTTTTAGAATTATTAATTTTTAAAATCAGTAAGGAATTGAGGTAATAGGTAAAATGGCCACCACAACAAAAGAAAATGTACCTTATAAATCTATTGAAAAGAAAGACTGTGCTCCGTATGACCCGTGCTGTCCGTGACTCTTCATGCTGTGATCTGGATAAATTTATGCCATCATCCATGTGGCCCTCATGATGCATAATAGCCTGTGAGGAGGCAGATGTTATGCCATTACTCCCAACATCTCTATTCCAAATGGGGTTAAAAAGATGCACACTAAAAAAAGCGGTAACAATAAACAGAATCAAGACAGGTAGAAGGAGCCGTAGAACTGCTATGTATAAGATAAAATAATATGCATGGGTCCTTGGACAACCTAGCCATTCAATATATTCATTCAGTCATTGTTTTAAAGAATGAATCGGTTATTGTACTGAGTTGAGCAAAAACAAACACCATGTGTTTTCTCATGTCATGTTTGGTGACCCAAGTCCAACAAACCGTGATCAAAGCAGCAAAGAAGATCATTGGTATTCCAATTACACAATAGTTTTGAACATAGATTGGTTAATTGGTAAATGCTGAACAATGTTTCTAAGACATTTAAATTCTTTAAAAAATGCATTTTTATTTTATTAGTTATTCTGTTAGACCTTTTGTTTTTTGGCTTACTATGAAAGTCTGACATGAGCAGAAATAAGTGCAAAAATCTTAAGTGAACAGTTGAATGATTTTCACAAAGTGAACACACTGTGTGAACAATACTCAGAGCAAGAGAGAGAAGACTGCAGCACATCCCAGTCTGCCGAGAGCTCCCTTCCTACCCTGTCCTCCACAGTGGTCCCACTTTCTGACTTTGAACACTAAAGGTGACATGTGTGCTATATATGAATTGAACCATGCTGTGACCCCTACTGTGTCTGATTTCTTCACTCAACACTTTGAGTGAGACAGTTCAGTCACCTCGCAGGTATACTGAGTTAAAATCAGTAAGAGAATTAAAATTACAAACTATCTAGACAGCAATGTAAAATGGAACTCTGTATAGCAAATCAATGGAACAGAGCTATATCATTATTCAAAGGCAAATACAGACCTTAAATGCTTCACTGACAAAGAAAAAACATGACTAAAATGAAGGAGCATGTTCCTGATTTTTAAGACTCTATACAAAAAAAACAAAGTGGAAAAAGGGGATTAAAGAAGCTAAAAAGAGCATTTAATAAGCTAGAAATAAAATAAAATACTAAGAAGGATTTTTTTAAAGCCAAAAATTTGATTCCTTAAGGAGACAAATAAAAGAGGTAAACCTCACACAGTCCAGCCTAAAAACAAAATTAAAAAAGAAAAAACAGGGAGATTAAGATACAAAGAAAATTAAATTTATAAAATTATCATATGATAATACTTCCAGGGGAAAAAATATACAATAAAAAAAAACAAATGTAACTGAGTATCCCACAAAAAATAGATGGCTTCCTAGCAAATTAAGACTCATTGAAAGGATCCCCCAACTAAGTAGAAAATATACTGAGACCAATTTATTTAAAAGAGATTGTAAAGGAAATTGAAAATCTAATATTTAAGAAACCCAAGGACTACATGGTTTCACAGGTGAGTTCCAAAAACCTTCAAAGAACAGAAACTCTACATTGTAGCTTAATCTTAACCAGAAGTTAACAAACTATAACCTATTGCCTATTTTTGTACAGCTGGTGAGCTAAAAATGGTTATTACATTTTACACACACACACAAACACACACACACAAAAGCCATGACACAGGAAAATTGTATGAAATTCAAATTTCAGTATCAATAAACAAAGAAAGATTAATTTCACCTATAGAGATATGTAATAATTCTAAATAAAATATGAATAGAACCTAGTGAGATTTTAAAAGAATAAATTATGGCCAGATAGGGTTTACTCTACAAATTTAAGGATTCTTCAATATCATCATTTCCATTAACATCAAAAAATTAAAGAACACTAAAACATTTTAATTTCCCTTCAATTGATAAAATACAGCATTAATTTCTAATTTTTCAAAAAAATCTAAGTAAAATAGGAATAGCAACTTAAGTCAGTGGTTCTCAAACTTTTTGAAATCAGGACGCATTTAAAATCCCACAAATAGAGTGACGTCAGAGAAATGGCGCCGTGAGGAGCGCAACTGACAAATCTCCCCAAAATTTCAACAAGTTCATCAACCAGACAGAAAAATCTATCCTTGGGGCATCTGAGAGTTCCACACACTGAAGGTGAAGGTAGGATCAAGCAAAAAATTGACTAAATATATAATCAACCCTGAAGAAAATAAGTCGGGCAAAGGAACACTCTGCCTTCCTCACTAACCTGAGCAAAGGCTGCTTTCACTTGGAACTGCGAGTGGGGGGGGGGGGGGCTAAGGGTATGAAGGAAGCTAAGCCGCATCACAGACGTTCATTCAAGCCGAGGAAAGAGTGTGCCTGTGGTGAATCAGCCCATGCGAGCAAACGCCCGCGCCGCCGGGAGCAGCAGCTGCCAGCGGCCCGCGGGGAGTGTGGCAAAGCAAACTTCCCTATGCCCGAGCTTCTCTATATAGGCGGGCGGGGCACCTCACCCAGCCATTCAAGCTAACAATGAAGCATCAGGGGAGGGGCGCTCGGGCAGCTTGCAGTCCTTTCTGGAGCAGATCTGTGGATCCAATCGCTGAAATTAGCTTAACCCACAGTCTGCTAACCTCCCAACTGACCTACACGGCTCTAATTAACAAGATCTCTCTCAGTTCAGCGATCTAAGACAAGAGGCATGATATTTTTTAGTGCCTCTTGCTAAAGGGGTGGGGGCAACTTCTGATTGGCAGAGCTTTCATACTCAGGGATATACCGCTAAAAAGAGGGACTTGGCAGATGTTAAGACCTCCTGCACTGCAGGCAGCGACTAGGGCATCTTCTTCCCAGCCAAAACAGTTTACTAAGTGCAGAAAGCCTGGGTAGAGTGGTCCCACAGAGTGCTAGGTGTCCTGAACAGGCCTGGAAGCTCATAGAAAGTCACCTTGAGAGCAACTGGCTCCCAGCCCTGCCTGATTACGCTGGCAGCTCTGACTGCCAGAGCCTTTCCCACAGCCCTGCATTGAATGGGGATAGAGTGGGGATTTGCCAGCTTTTTGAGCCTCTTACTCCCCAGACAGAGGCAGCAGCAGCCTCATAGCTGGATCATCAGGCTGCTAATTCAGGAAGGAGAGACTAGGAAAGAGGCTCTAGAAAAATGGACTCTCTCATTGTCATAGCCTGCAAACACTAACAAGACTTGACTACCAACAAGACTGAAGCCTAATATATGACATCGCCGTAGAGTCTCATCAACTACAAATCTCTCTACCTAAGTGTGACACAGGGGCAAAGCATGGGGTACAGAGTCACCGACCAGGAAAGAGAGAGGAGAAAGAAAAAGAAAAAAGAAGTTAACTTCTCAAAATCAAGAAAAATCCACAGACTTTATAACTTGTTCCACTATTTTTTTGTATCTTTCATCTTCTTGCCTTTATTATTATTATAATTTCTATTTCCTCCACCTTGGTCCTCTTATTCTCTGCCCCTCTTATTCTTTTGTCTTCTTGAACTACACTACCCATAAGTGTTATATTTTATTTCTTTTCTTCTTCCTTACTCTCCATGAGGGTTATACTCCAAAACTCTCTCTCTCTGTTTCTTTTTCTTTTTTCTTCTTTTCCTGTTCCCTTTTTTCTTATTTCTCCTTCTCTATTAGTTTCTTCTTTGCTCCTTTTACACTTCCTCTCATTCAATCCTCAATCACAAATTATTTAATTTGGGACTCAAGGATTTTTTTGGTGGCATTTAGGCTGCTTTTTACTTTGGTTTTTAACTCATTAGCATTCCTCTGAACCCAGGATCTCCATTCTATATATTTAGTTTCTGCTCCAATTAATTCAATGGTTTCTTTTTCCTTTTTCCTGTTTCCTTCTTATCTCACTCATATATCTCTTAGCTGACCATCCCTTACAAGCAAATCATTTTATACTTGACCAAAATTTTTTCCTTTTTTGCGTTTTGTGGGTCCCTACTTTCTTTTTTGCCACTTTAACACTTCCCCCCAACTTAGGCCCTCCGTTATACACAGTTTTTGTTCCACTTAGCATAATATAATTCACAGCTCATCATGATATTTTCCTAAGGAGGAGGGGAGAGGAGGGGAATAGAAAAAAGAAAAGGGGGGGGAATAATAAATTATTATTCGATTTTTGTGTGTTTTTTACCATTTTATTTATTTTTATTTTTTACTTTTTTATTTCTTACTTTTCATTCTTTATTAATTCTCATTAGTGCTATCAACAAGACCACCCTCAGATGCCATTTAGAAAAAGGAAATCAAATATCATGGATACAAAAGATAGAGAAGTAGCACAGATAGATGTGGAAAAATCTATGGAGAAAAAATTTAATATATTGGAAACCTCGGAGATAAATGACAGAGAATTTAAAATACAAATACTCAGAGATATACAAGAAAACACAGAAAGGCAATTTAGGGAGCTCAGAAAACAACTCAACAAACACAAAGAATATATGTCCAAGGAAATTAAAACTATAAAAACAAATCAAACAGAGATGAAAAACTCAATTCATGAACTGAAAAATGAGGTAACAAGCTTAGCTAATAGAACAGGCCAGATAGAAGGTAGGATTAGTGACATAGAAGACAAGCAACTTCAGGCACAGCAGAGAGAAAAAGAGAGAGACTCAAAAATTTTTTTAAATGAGAAAGCCCTACAGGAATTGTCTGACTCTGTCAAAAGGAATAACATAAGAATAATAGGTATATTAGAGGAATAAGAGAGAGAAAATGGAATGGAGAATATATTCGAACAAATACTAGACGAGAACTTCCCAAGCCTGTGGAAAGAACTAAAGCCTCAAATTCAAGAAGCAAACAGAACACCGAGTTTTCTTAACCCCAACAAACCCACTCCAAGGCACATCATAATAAAGATGACACAAACCAATGACAAAGAAAAAATTCTCAAGGCAGCCAGGGAAGAGTACAACATATAAAGGAAGGCCCATTGCCTGACCTGTGGTGGCGCAGTGGATAAAGCGTCGACCTGGAAATGCTGAGGTCGCCAGTTCAAAACCCTGGGCTTGCCTGGTCAAGACACATATGGGAGTTGATGCTTCCAGCACCTCCCCCCTTCCTCTCTCTCTCTTTCTCTCTGTCTCACTCTCTCTCCTCTCTAAAATGAATAAATAAAAAATTAAAAAAAAAAAAACTTAAAGGAAGGCCCATTAGATTATCATCAGATTTCTCAGCAGAAACTCTACAAGCTAGAAGATAGTGGACCCCAATATTTAAAGCCCTAGAAGAGAGGAACTTTCAGCCAAGAATACTATACCCATTAAAGCTATCCTTCAAATATGAAGGAGAAATGAAAACATACACAAATATGGAAAAGATGAGGGAATTTATCATCAGAAAACCCCCACTCTAGGAAATACTAAAGGTGGTTTTCCAACCAGATTCAAAGAACAAAACAAAACAAAATCACAAGTAAAAACTCCACAAAGAACACAATAAAACCAAATTTAAACTGTGACAACAAAAGCAAAAAAAAAAGGAACAGGACGGAGATTAACAGTAGCAAAAGACAATGAAGTGCAGAAACACTCATAAGACAGGGTACTACAATGAATATGGTAGGTACCCTTCTCATTACTTAATGGTAACCACCCTTGAAAAAACCACCACAGAAGCATATGACTTAAAAAAGGTAGCAACAGAGGAAAGAAGTATGGAATACAAACAAACAAGAACAAATGATAGAAAAACAAGAGAAGACTCAAACAAGATACGAAACTAACACAAAGCAATTCATAAAATGGCAATAGGGAACCCACAAATGTCAATAATTACACTAAATGTAAACTCACCAATAAAAAAAAAGAAAGAGAGTAGCAGAATGGATTAAAAAAGAAAATCCAACTGTATCCTGCCTACAAGAAACACATCTAAGCAATAAGGATAAAAACAAGTTCAAAGTGAAAGGCTGGAAAACATACTGCAAGCAAATACCAACTAAAAAAAATGCAGGTGAAGCAATACTCATATCTAATAATGCTGACTACAAGACAGAAAAAGTACTCAGAGACAAAAATGGTCATTTCATAATGATTAAGGGGACACTGAATCAAGAAGACATAACAATCCTTAATATATATGCACCAAACCAAGGAGCACCAAAATATATAAGACAGCTACTGACTGACTTAAGAACAAAAACTGACAAAAATACAATCATACTTGAAGATGTTAATACACTGCTGATGGCTCTAGATTGTTCATCCAAACAGAAAATCAATAAAGAAATATTGGCCTTAAATGAAACACTAGAACAAATGGATATGATAGACATCTACAGGACACTTCATCCCTAAGCGACAGAGTATACCTTTTTCTCTAGTGTACATGGAACATTCTAAAGAATTGACCATATGTTGGGCCACAAAAATAACATCAGCAAATTCAGAAAAACTGAAATTGTACCAAGCATATTTAATGATCATAAAGCCTTGAAACTAGAATTCAACTGCAAAAAAAGAGGGAAAAAACACCACAAAAATGTGGAAACTAAACAACATACTTTTAAAAAATGAATGGGTCAAAGAAGAAATAAGTGCAGAGATCAAAAGATATATACAGACAAATGAAAATGACAATACGACATATCAGAATCTCTGGGATGCAGGAAAAACAGTAATAAGAGGAAAGTTCATATCACTTCAGGCCTATATGAACAAACAAGAGAGAGCTCAAGTGAACCACTTAACTTCACACCTTCAGGAACTAGAAAAAGAAAAACAAAGACAACACAAAACCAGCTGAAGAAAGGAAATAATAAAAATCAGAGCAGAAATAAATGAAATAACAGAAAAACTATAGAAAAAATTAATAAAACGACCTGGTTCTTTGAAAAGATCAACAAAATTGACAAACCTTTGGCAAGACTTACCAAGGAAAAAAGAGAAAGGACTCATATAAACAAAATCCAAAATGAAATAGGAGAAATCACCACAGATATCATAGATATACAAAGAATTATTGTAGAATACTACAAAAAACTATATGCCACCAAATTCAACAATCTAGAAGAAATGGATAAATTCCTAGAACAATACAACCTTCCTAGACTGAGTCATGAAGAAGCAGAATGCCTAAAAGACCAATTAGCAGGGAAGATATAGAAAAAACTATTAAAAACCTCCCCAAAAATAAAAGTCCAGGCCCAGACGGTTATACTAGTGAATTCTATCAAACATTCAAAGACTTGGTTCCTATTCTACTCAAAGTCTTTCAAAAAATTGAAGAAGAAGCAATACTTCCAAACACATTTTATGAGGCCAACATAACCCTCATACCGAAACCTGACAAGGATGGCACAAAAAAATATAACTACAGACCAATATCTCTAATGAATACAGATGCTAAAATACTAAACAAAATACTGGCAAATAGAATACAACAACATATTAAAAAAATAATACATCAAGATCAAGTGGGATTCATCCCAGAATCTTAAGGATGGTTCAACATACGTAAAACAGTTAACGTAATACACCATATCAACAAAACAAAGAACAAAAACCACTTGAGCTTATCCATAGATGCAGAAAAGGCATTCAATAAAATACAACACAACTTTATGTTTAAGACACTCAACAAAATGGGTATAGAAGAAAAATATCTCAACATAATAAACGTCATATATGATAAACCATCAGCCAACATCATATTAAATGGCATAAAACTGAGGACTTTCTACCTTAAATCGGGAACAAGATAGGGTTGTCCACTCTCTCCACTCTTATTTAACGTGGTGCTAGAAGTTCTGGCCAGAGTAATCAGACAAGAAAAAGAAATAAAAGGCATCCATATTGGAAAAGAAGGAAAGGTATCACTTTTTGCAGATGATATGATCCTATACATTGAAAACCCCAAAGACTCCACAAAAAGATTACTAGAAACAATAAACCAATACAGTAAGGTTGCAGGATACAATATTAATATACAAAAGTCCATAGCCTTTCTATATGCCAACAATGAAATATTAGAATACGACCTCAAAAAAATAATCCCCTCCATGATAGCAACAAAAAAATAAAATACCTAGGAATAAATATAACAAAGAATGTAAAGGACCTATATAACGAAAACCACAAAGCATTGTTAAGGAAAATCGAAAAAGATACAATGAGATGAAAAATTATTCCTTGTTCTTGGATAGGAAGAATAAATATAATCAAAATGGCTATATTACCCAAAGCAATTTATAAATTTAATGCAATTTCCATCAAAATTCCAATGACATTTTTTAAAGAAATGGATCAAAAAATCATCAGATTCATATGGAACTATAAAAAACCCTGAATAGCCAAAGCAATCCTAAGGAAAAAGAATGAAGCTGGGGGCATTACAATACCTGACCTCAAACTATATTATAGGGCCACAACAATCAAAACAGCATGGTATTGGCAGAAAAATAGACACTCAGACCAATGGAACAGAATAGAAATGAAGAAATAAAACCACATATATATGGTCAAATAATTTTGATAAAGGGGCTAACAATACACAATGGAGAAAAAAAAGCCTCTTCAACAAATGGTGCTGGGAAAACTGGGAAGCCACATGCAAAAGAATGAAACTCGACCTCAGCTTGTCCCCTTTTACTAAAATTAATTCAAAATGAATCAAAGACCTAAATATAAGACCTGAAACAATAAAGTACATAGAAGAAGACATGACTTAGGTACTAAACTCATGGTCCTGGGTTTTAAAGAGCATTTTATGAATTTGACTCCAAAGGCAAGAGAAGTGAAGGCAAAGATAAATGAATGGGACTACATCAGACTAAAATGTTTTTGCTCAGCAAGAGAAACTGACAACAAAATAAACAGACAGCCAACTAAATGGGAAATGATACTTTCAAACAACAGCTCAGATAAGGGCCTAATATCCAAAATATACAAAGAACTCATAAAACTCAACAAAAACAAAGAAACACTCCAATAAAAAAATGGGAAGAGGACATGAACAGATACTTCTCCCAGGAAGAAATACAAATGGCTGACAGATATATGAAAAGATGCTCATCTTCTTTAGTTATTATAGAAATGCATATCAAAACTACAATGAGATGCCACCTCACACCTGTTAAATTAGCTATTACCAACAAGACAGGTAATAGCAAATGTTGGAGAGGCTGTGGAGAAACGGAACCCTTATTCACTGTTGGTGGGAATGTAAAGTAGTACAACCATTATGGAAGAAATTATAGTGGTTCCTCAAAAAACTGAAAATAGAACTACCTTATGACCCAGCAATCCCTCTACTGCAGGGGTCCCCAAACTGTGGCCCCCTGAGGCCATTTATCCGGCCCCCACCGCACTTCCGGAAGGGGCACCTCTTTCACTGGTGGTCGGTGAGAGGAGCATAGTTCCCATTGAAATACTGGTCAGTTTGTTGATTTAAATTTACTTGTTCTTTATTTTAAATATTGTATTTGTTCTCATTTTGTTTTTTTACTTTAAAATAAGATATGTGCAGTATGCATAGGGATTTGTTCATAGTTTTTTTTATAGTCTGGCCCTCCAACAGTCTGAGGGACAGTGAACTGGCCCCCTGTGTAAAAAGTATGGGGACCCCTGCTCTACTGGGTATATACCCCAAAAACTCAGAAACATTGATACATAAAGACACATGTAGCCCCATGTTCATAGTAGCATTGTTCACAGTGGCCAAGAAATGGAAACAACCAAAAAGCCCTTCAATAAAAGACTGGATAAAGAAGATGTAGCATATATACACTATGGAATATACTCAGCCATAAGAAATGATGACATCAAATCATTAACAACAAAATGCTGGGATCTTGATAACATTATATGGAGTGAAATAAATAAATAAAAAAAAAACCAAGAACTGCAAGATTCCATACATTGGTGGGACATAAAAACGAGACTAAGAGACATGGACAAGAGTGTGGGGGGTAGGGGGGAAGAGAGGGAAGGGATTGGGGGAGGGGAAGGGCACAAAGAAAACCAGATAGAAGATGACAGAGGACAATCTGACTTTGGGTGATGGGTATGCAACATAATTTAATGACAAGATAACCTGGACATGTTTTCTTTGAATATATGTACTCTGATTTATTGATGTCACCCCATTAACATTAATAAAAATTTATTTATATATAAAAAAAAAGAAACCAAAGACGTGGTTGAACAATTCTCCTCCCAGTTTTTATTAAAAAGACCTAAGTATACCTATCAAAAACCCTTGGTGACACATGCATTTCATAATTCAGAGTTTTTATGTTTTTTAAAAGGTAATACAGTATAGAATTTATACATTTGTAACACCCCAGTGTGGTCTGAGTATTGGTCTGCAATCAATATTTATATTTCTTCAGCAAAACATGAATAGTCACATCAAGTAGGACATATAAAAGCTATGACTAGTGAGTCAGATACTTTTAATTCACCAAGTTTTACTCATATGAAAAGGCAACAGAAAAACAGTTTTAAACACGTAAAGATGGGCGAAGATGGCACCAAATGCTTTTCTTGAAAATTAAATGATTTGCAGACCCTAGGTAACTTGAAAGCATATAAAAATGAGGAGATCTAGATTCATGACCACACTGAAGTCTCCCCATAAGGATTTACAGGGTAGATGGTTCTAAAAGATGTTTACAGGATAGGTTCCAATCAGATGATCTCTCCTGTGGTCTAGGAAGTCTGTTTCACTTGTTCCTTCACCAGCACAGACAAGACTGATCAACTTCTCCAGACCCCTAGGACCCTGTTCGGCAAACGGTGACTTGTTTGCCACATGCAGCTCTTTGGCCCCTTGAGTTTTTAGCAAAGGCCAGCTTAGGAGTACCTTAATTAAGTTAATAACAATGTGCCTACCTGTATAGTTTAAGTTTAAAAAATGTGGCTCTCAAAAGAAATTTTAATCGTTGTACTGTTGATATTTGGCTCTGTTGACTAATGAGTTTGCCAACCACTGCCTAAGACACTTTACCAAAAGGCAAACTCTCCATTAGCCATGATGGAGAACATAGGTCCTATTGTGACTTTAAACCATGGTTAAGGGAGAAGACAGCAGGGAAACAATTGAGAATCCTGGCATCCCTGCTGTGGACTGAAGATTGGGGGAGGGGGGATGCAGAGGGAGAGGAGGAACAGAATCTGATCTGGGGTGGTAAGGATACTGGGTGACCACAGGAAGTGACACTTAGTAGGAAGGGTTCGAGCATGGCCGTCATAAAGTCACAGTGGCTGGGACAAGGTCAACCAAGGGCAGAGAGGCTTGGGAAGAGGCTGTGTAAGTCCTGCACACGGAGGTGAAGCCTCACCCAGATGTAAAGGTGTGCAGAGTGAACTGATACGAGATTCACTGGGAAGGGAAAATTGTCAAGTAGTGATGTTTTATGCAATTCAACAGAATGAAACAAGGATGTTGTGCAAACTCGGTATTTAGTTTCCATAGAATACATTTAAAAGATATACATAGAGTTTGATGCAAAATGTTCATATTTACAGCAGACATACTTTCATTTGTAACTCCTTAACCTTATTTTTTAATTTTTAATTAACTTTATTGGGTTGACATTGGTTAATAAAATTATACAGGTTTCAGGGGCACATTTCTACATCTTTATCTTACATTGTGGGTTCACCACATCAAGTCAACTCTCAGTGAAAAGTATATAAATGGGGTATTCAGTTTTAAAATTCATTCAAGGCATACATGAGCAAAAAATGGTAAAAGATGATAATTTAAGCTTTTCTTTTATTTTTTGCATTTAATATTTAAGTATATTGAATGGGGATATAATACCTAAAGAGTTATTTGTTATTTTATTTAGAAAATTAAATTTAATGGAGTGACATTGACCAATGAGCCTATATAGGTTTCAGGTAAATATTTCCATAGCATTTGAATTTTTTATTGTGTTGTGTGCCCATCACCCAAAGTCAAATCATTTTTCATAATCATATATTTGTCCCTCCTTATTCCCCTTCCACACAACCTCCTCTTCCTAGTAACTACTACACTATTATCTATGTCTATGAGTCTCATTTTTATATCACACCTATATGTGAAATCATAGAGTTCTTAGCTTTTTCTGATTTCCTTATTTCACTCAGTATAATGTTCTCAAGTTCCATCCATGTTGTTGTAAATGATAAGATGTCATCATTTCTTAAGATTGAGGAGTAGATTCTAATAGAAATTTATTTCTATCTCTTAAAAAATGTGTTTACAGGTTACCATTTATATCTATATTTCTCCCACAACCGTATATCATATTGGACTTTTAATAAAAGCATTAAAGACAATGTGATATTAGACGAGCTCTTATTAAGTGATATCCAAGAACAAACTTTTTCCTTATTTCCCCTTTCAGTTCTTTATGATTTGTGAAATTTATTTTGAACATTTATCTTTCTGGTAAATATTAACATTTAACACCAGGGAATACAGAATGGAGAATCCAATAAAATCACTGTCAATATAGTAAGAGCCCAATAACAGAACTCATCCCAGCATCACAAGCAATGACAGCTTTTATCCTGGAGAGTGACAGTGACCAGCTTTTATCCTGGAGAGTGACAGTGACCAGCTTTTATCCTGGAGAGTGACAGTGACCAAGGGAAGCGTGGATATGGGAGGCAGAGGGATTTAGCAGATGTTTATCTAAAATGTGTTGCTTTGAATTTTCTAGAACCCATATTAATAAAAGTATTTTTAAAGATAAAATTTTAATAACATACTTGACTTAATATATCTAAAATACTATTTTAACATGTAATAAATATTCACAGTGTTTAATGGGATATTTTATATTTTTTCTTCAAAATCTAGAAGGTATTTTATACTTATAGGATACCTTATTATGGATACCCATTCATTACTGAAAATACTTGATTTGTTTTCGGGATTCATGACATTTACATAGTTAGAAAAGCCCATTCACGTGCCTAAGTTGCTCCAAACATGCATAAATGGTTTTGTAATACATTACTCAATACAGCTCTTCAAACTTAAATTAATTAAAATTAATCAAAATTAAAAGTTGCTCCAACCATGCATAAACATTTTCTAATAACTTACTCAAGTATAGGTTTTCAAATTTAAATTAATTAAAATTAAATTAAAAGTTCTGTACCTGTAGTGTTAGCCACATTCAAGCACCAAATAACCACAAGTGGATGACAGCAACTGATATAAAGAGCACAGCCATAGATCTAATTTCAAATTCACGGGACTCATAAGGAACCAAAGCAATGGGGGAAAACAGGCAAGCGCATCCTGAATGTAAGGTATTCTGTAACTGGCCTGGATTCTTAAAACATTCAGTGGCACAGGAAAAAACCAGATGAGGAACTCTTCTACATTAAAAGAGACTAAGTAAGCATTAAAAAAACCAAATTACTCTACAAACCTTGAATGGATCTTGAATTTGAACGATCTATAAAAGACATTCTTGGGACAATAAAAGAAATATGAACATGAATGGGATATTGGATGATGTAATGGAATTATCATCATTAAGTGTAAGAGTGGTACTGTGGATGTGCGTAGATGTGTGTATGCACATACAGATACATACACATACACATGTATACGTACAGAGAGAGGAAGAAGGGAGGGACACGGAAAGAAACTACTAAAAACTATTAATAATTGTTGAGTCTAATTCAAGAACACATGGATATCTACTGGTTGGTCTTCCAACTTTTTTTGTATGTTTAAAATTTTTCAAAATAAACTATTTAGACTAAATGATAAACATCTGCTAAATCCGATAGAAGA
Source organism: Saccopteryx bilineata (assembly GCF_036850765.1). Classification (NCBI taxonomy): domain Eukaryota; kingdom Metazoa; phylum Chordata; class Mammalia; order Chiroptera; family Emballonuridae; genus Saccopteryx; species Saccopteryx bilineata. The sequence continues at coordinate 208,823,991 of NC_089490.1, forward strand.
CCCATGGCCAAACATCATTATCAAAATAGAAATTTCTGGAAGTCCTATCAGATTCTCTGGCCAAAATCTGGACATCAGCTATTCACCTCCAGATGCAAATGCAGCACTCCTGGCACCAAAGTCTGCAACCTCAACCCAGCTGGAGACCAAGCTAACAGATGCAGATAGGATCTCATCAACTCAACACTGACTGTACATCTGGTCCAGGTGCTGTGCTACATGTTAAGAACAGAAATAACAGCTGTGGTCCATGTTCCCATAGTCTAGTAAATCACAATTATATACCTTTGTCATGCCTGTTCCTTTTTGTCCCTCCACCCTGACAGTGAACTAACTGAACATTGCCCAACTCCTGGCTTTCTGGCTTCTGAAGACCTTAAAAAGCAGCTTCAACTCTTTGGATCCCAATGAAAAACATACAGGACATAAGTCAGAGATCTTCTGCTGAGTGACAGAAGCAACGTACCAAAGGGAGTGTGTGTATGATTTCATCTGCATCAAGTTCCACGCGAGGCAAAACTAACCTGTGGTGTGGAAAAGTCATGAAAGCAGCTTCCCCTATGGAGGAAGGGGCTGGGATAACCTGGGAGAGCATGGTGGGCAACTTTCTAGACAATATAAGATGTGCCACAGTGTGACATGTGTGGGTCACATAAATGTATCCATTTGTCAAAACTGTAGTTAATTTCTTTGCATTTCAGTGTATATAAGCTTCACCTCTAACATTTGATGAGTAATGGTAACAATCCAGGGGGCTGAGTGGACAGGATGTTGTCCCAGGATCTTACCTGACACTCTGAGGATGGCGGTACAGGGAAGCATTTAAGCCCAAGCTCCTCAGAGCAGAATCAGCTGCTAACTTCCTTAAATACAGCACCGCTCACTCTATACAGACTACAATAATGCTGAACAATCTACACTGGAACATGTGTGTTATGATTAACAAGTATACTGAAATTAAGCTTCTGTCCCACCACAGAATTCCTTCCAAAGGGCTCACATCTGTAGAAATAATATGTGTCTTGTTATTTGTTTGGTTCTGTGCACTGGGTTACATGTTGGTGTGGAAATATGAAATAGAAACAATTTAGTACAATGTCCTTTCCCTAAGGGTACCCACTAATTAGGAGATGAAGATGTGTAGACTAGTAAATAAAATAGCACAGGGACTGCCTGTAAAATTTAATAAGTTACCCACAAATATTATGAGACCACAAAAGAGGGTAGATGTTAGGGATAAGCTGAGAGTCAGGAAAAACTTCTGATATCAATTTTAAACTTAATCTCTGGTAGATAGATAGGAATTGGGTGGAGAAAAAAAGTGTTTAAAATAATATTTGAAAGAGAAAACAATGTGTGAGAAAAAGCCACTTTTTTCCCCGTGGAGACTGTAAGCAATGTGCTGAGTCATGCTGGGGAACCAAACCAATGAAGATGCATCAGGATCCACTGAAGAACAAAGGAGCACAGGACAGAGAGGTGGTGAGTTCAGCTTGAGGAGGATGTCACGTCACCCTCAAAGAGCGTGGTAGTCCAAAACATTTGAAAACATTTTTGAAAACATTTATTTGTACAGATATATGTGCCCTGTGTTCACGGCAGCAGCACTCCTCTCACAGAAGCCAACTCGGAAACAGCCAACGTGTCCTTCGATAGAGGACTGGGTAAAGAAGATGTGGTGCACATGCACAGTGGACTACTACTCAGCCGAAAGAAAGGTGAAATATTGCCATTTGTGACAACATGGATGGATCTTGAAAATACCAAGCCAAGCGAAATCAGTCATATGTGGGATATAAAATTGAAAGCAACAAATAAACAAAACCTCATAGACACAGAGAACAGTACGGTGGTTACCAGAGGGCAGGGGGTGGGGAGAGAACAGAGGGTAAAGCGGGTCAAATAAATGGTGAAAGGAAATCTAACTTTGCGTGGTGAGCACACAATGCATTGAGCAGACGCTGTATTATAGAGATGTACACTTGAAACCTACATAATTTATTAGCCAAGATCATCCAATAAATTTAATAAAATATGAAAAATAATATAAAAATTGTATAGGTATAGGTTAACTATTTAGAAACATCGAAAGTGATTATTGATTCAAATCTAAAGCATAACAGTTATAAACAAAATCAGGGTAAAATAAAATTTACATAATAAAACTATGAATTTCTATCTCCAACAATACAGAGAAATCTTGTAAGCACAGGGAAGTCAGCGAAGGACATAGCGGTGAGAAGGTATGAGCGTCTGCAAGGTAGAAACACCATGCCACCAGCAGCACAAGGACAAAGTGGATTTGTCCAGAGGTAGATTAAGCTACAACCCACAAAGGAGTATCTTTTCCCTTAATATTTAATGCAGTGATGTAACATCCAGCTGTGTTCACCTTACAAAACCAGAGTTTACTATGGTGGGATGTATTTAGCATGTCCATAACAAACATCAGCAGGTGGCTGAAAGTGTTGGCTATCTCCTTTGCCTTATGTTTGTGACTTTTAGTCATAAGAGACGACTGCAGTAAACAGCATTTCCCTATCACCTCACCTTCCGCTGGATGGCTCCCATTCTCACAGACTTCATGTCCACAGCCTGGTACGTCAGCCACAGGCCCGTGTTCACATGCTGGATGTAGCAGACCGAGTCTCCGTACTTGATCTCTGAGGTCCCCATGCCATCGACATCCTTTCTCACCCCTGCATCCAGTTTTTCCTAAGGAGAGAGGAAAAAGAGGGAATAAAAGTTTGAAAACTATTACTTTAGGCCCTGACCAGTTAGCTCTGTGGTATAGTGTCAGCCCAGAGTGTGGATGTCTCGGGTTCAATTCCCAATCAGAGCACACAAGAGAAGTAACCATCTGCTTCTCCACTCCTCTTCTTCCCCTTTTTTCTCTCTATTCTCCTCCTGCAGCCATGGTTTGATTGGTTCAAGCACATCAGCTCCGGGTGGTGATGATGGCTCTGTGGAGCCGCCTTCTCAGGCACTAAAAATAGCTTAGTTGCAAGCATGGCCACAAATGGGCAGAGCATCAGCCCCAGACAGGGGATGCTGGGTGGATCCCTGTTGGGGCACATGCGGGAGTCTATCTCCCCTCATCTCACTTGAAAAAGAAGAAAGAAAAAGAAACTACTTCTTTATACTGAAAGAATTCTGCCTTGTTGTAAATATGTTCCTTGAAAAATTCAGCCCTCTGAAATCTCCAGACATAATAATGGTCAAATATTTTATTCTAGCAGTTCAACCTCTACTGAAGATTCAAGTAGAAAATTGTAAAAATAAATAACATATTCTTGAATTATTCACACTGATAGAAAAATTTTTAGCCATAACAGAAAAATTTATATCATCAATGGCACACTCCAAACCAGAGATTTAAAAATTAGAAGTGCAGCTTTCATATTCTTTCTGGGTTATTTTTTTCTTTATTGGGACTTAACAGCATAGGTTTGTGGGACAGAAAATCCAGTTTGGAGCCCAGACTCTGCCACTTACTAGCTCTGTGAACTTAGGACAAGTTCATTCAAGCTTTCTAAGCCTCAGTTTTCTGGTCTATAAATAAAGCTAACAAAAGTATCTCCCCCACAGTAGCAGAAAAAATGAGATAATGCATGTAAAGTTCTCAGCACAATGTTTGGGACAAAATAAACATTTAAATTGTAATGATTTTGACCATGAAAATGATGATGATAATGGTGATTATGTTGGCAAGGATGTTAATGATGATTTCTTTAGAATTGTTCAAAACTGCTGTAATTCAGGTACCAATACTGCAATTTCTACCTTGGACACAGAGTTACTCACTCCTGAAGGGCTACTGGGCTAACCTGCCTCTGCTATGAAGCAACTGATTCTCTGACACCAGCTAAATGTTTCTTTCAAATCTCTCTATTTTACGCTCCCTCCTTCAGCAACTCCCTTCCCACTTCCCTCCTATTTTAATCCTTATCGTCAGTAATTCACTCTCTTAAAGTTCTGTACACTCCTTAACACAACAGAGAAAAAAATCTAATATTCTTTAGATTGCAATAATTCCTTTAGTGATTTCTTATTCTTCTCCTGGGTTTAGTTTTCCTTGTTAAGTTTAAGTTTCTTTTATGCCTTTGATCGGACTGTTGTATGAAAATAGTAACAGTTATATAATGCTTTGGAAGATTATGTTGGAGTATAATTCATGCCTATTATACAAAAAGGAAAAGTCAAGTAAAAACAAAATTCTAATATACACTATTTTCCATGTTATTTGAAACTCTATTCATACTCACTCAAAAATTATTATAACCTTCCATCAACAATTGAAAATTAAAATGAATTGAAATTCTTAAGGCCAAGGCCATATAAGAAAATGAATACATTTATAAATTAGGTTGATTTAACCACTATGCAAATAATCTGAAATACTAGTCTAAGTATCTGCAATAAAAGAGATAATAAGTATTCCATTTTCTTTCTATCAAAGAAGATAAACTACTAATCTACTTTATAGCAACCCTACCAATAGGAAAATTAAATCCTGGGGGGAAATATAACAATGTCATTATCTCATCAGATTAAATAATGAGTGTCTAAAATTTTAAGGTTTTTTTCTTTTATCCAAGGAAATTAGTTTGTGGTCTATTTATAGATTTGTGTTTTGAGGGGTCACAATTACTAACTGTGAAGTCATACTTTGTTTCTTACTAAAATGGTTCACATTACTCTGGATTAGAAGTTTGTGAAACTTCATGATGACTGATTATCGAGTCAGTAAGACTGCTAAAGTGACACTGGAAAAAAATGTGTGGTTATCTGCTGTATGAAAAAACAAAGACCTTTCCTTCTTTTATTTCTTTGTCATTTCTTCTTTCTTAGGCTTAGGAGAAATCCCGGTGAAAATAATTTAGACCCTTTGAACAGCCACAAAAAGAAGCATAACCTGCATCAAAAATGGGACAGCTGGAATGCTGGCCAGTTGGCTAAGTGGTAGAGCCTTGGCCCTGCGTGTGGATGTCCTGGGTTCGATTCCCGGTCAGGGCACACAGGAGAAGCACCCATCTGCTTCTCCACCCTTCCCCCTCTCGCTTCTCTCTTTCTCCTCCTCTCCTCCTGCAGCCATGGCTTGATTGGAGCAAGTTGGCCCTGAGCGCTGAGGATGGCTCCATGGCCTCTGTCTCAGGTGCTAAAAAATGGCTCTGGTTACAATGGAGCAAGGGACCCAGTGGGCAGAGTATCGCACCCTAGTGGGCTTTCCAGGTGGATCCTGGTCAGGGGACATGTGGGAGTCTGTTTCTGCCTCCTCTGCTATCACTAAAATAAAAAATAATAATAATAAAAGTAAATAAATAAAAATAAAAGAATGAGACAGCTGGTAAAAGCATCTCACAGAAATTTAACCTGTGTTACAAGAAATTAAGAGTCCAGAACAGGCAAGCAATAATTTCACTAAAATTCTGTATTAACTATACCAGAGTTTTCAACTGCTGGTCTAGTCACTAGAAATTTCATACCAGTATGAAGATCATACAAAAGCAGGGTTGCAACTCTTTCATGGATTAGCACAAAATTTCTGGTACTGGTCTACTGACCAGTGGTTGAAAAACACTGAGCTATACACTGTATTTAAATTTAAAGCCTTTAGTTTCAGTATCACCTTTTAGATTTTATTTTTCTTTTGAGTTATTCTGGCTTTAGGAAATGATAGAATAGTTTTATTGGACTAATCCTCAATAGATAACTTCAAAATTTCAAAGAAATACTTTTAAAAATCTACTTGACGGCCCTTGAAAAGGACCAAAATCAGGGACACATTGGAGAGCAGACTTCTAAGGACAAACAGCACCTAAGTGATTCAGAAGAAGCTGTCCTGCGTCTGGGGTACCCAGCCCTGTCTGCCTGTAGCTTGGGCAGAAGAAAGCCGCCGTCTCACTGCCCCCAGTGAGGGCACACTCGGGCTCAGCTGCAGCCTGAAAATGAGGTAAGCTAAATCAGAGAAGTATCCACAAACCCTGCTGGCTTATAAAATCCACCCAAATTCTTGTTGACCACTAAACTATGCACACTCAAGGGAGGACCAGTATAATGGCAGGAGATGGCAGATGAAATAACTAAGTCGAAATATGAGCACCTGCCCTCTGAGAAAGAGAAAAGCTGAAGCTTCAGCCCAGCAAGTGTAACTGCCTGCCACAACCAAAACCGCTACTCAGAAAGCACCCTTAACAATATGTGGTCTGCACAATGCATCATTTCTATCATTGTCCTTAAATCTACCAGAATGATTCTGTCAAGCAGCTGATAAGAGGGGGGAAAGGCCCTTCTCCTTAGATGATGGTGTGTTGTTTCTGTAGTAGCCAGCTCTCTTTGAGACAAATACTGTATTTCCCATGTATAAGATGCTCCCATGTATAAAACACATCTTACTTTTGGGGCCTGAAATCTGAAAAAATAAATGTATTACATAAAGTTATTGAACTCAAGTTTTATTTATTATAAAATTCATACAATTCCTCATCCATATGAGAAAGCAGAAAATGCAAGTTAAAAAAAAAACTACAACCACTATATAAGACGCACCCAGTTTTTAGACCCCAAATTTTTCAAAAAAGGGTGTGTCTTATACATGGGGAAATATGGTACTTGTTAGAGTTAGGAAAGTTAAAAGATCAAAAAAATATTTTATTTGCTCCTTTTGGGTGTCATTGAAGCACAGAATAGTTTAGTCATGGTGAAATATGAAGCTAATAATGCCACAGGGCCAGAGAAAATACTGAGTTGCCTGGCAAAGCAACCTCAGCCCATCCAGGGCAGAGACGCATAGTGTGTGTGTGTGTGTGTGTGTGTGTGTGTGTGTGTGTAACTCTCTTTACCCCTGGTGCTCAGAAATTTTTGGAGTACACTCTCATGGACGGGTTTGTGAAAAGAACAAATTTCAAAGTTTCTTGTGCTGGGAGGGTCTATGCAGCAGTGAAACAAGTCAAAGAACCTTCTGAGAAGCCCTCCAGTTTTCTATGCAATTCCCTCCCGAGTGTATGCTGGACCAATGAGTATGGGCCTATCTCGTATTGGCTCTGCTTCTCTGGTCAAGCTCTGACCGACACCCCTCATCGCCACCTCTGCAGATTTCAGTAAGCTCACTCTCAGGTTTACTGCCCTTAAAAATGGTCAGCATAGCCTGACCTATGGTAGCGCAGTGGATAAAGCGTCGACCTAGAAATGCTGAGGTCGCCGGTTCGAAACCCTGGGCTTGCCTGGTCAAGGCACATATGGGAGTTGATGCTTCCAGTTCCTCCCCCCCTTCTCTCTCTCTGTCTCTCACTCTCCTCTCGAAAATGAATAAATAAATAAAAATAAAAAAACAAAAAAAAATGGTCAGCATAAAAACTACCACTAAACTTCCACATCTCTCTGTAAAACCACAGTAGGCATTATTTTCTACTATGCTGTCGGCACCCCTTAAGAAAGAGTTACTGCAAAAATCTCTTCTGAATCTAATTCTGATTACATAAAAATATATCTACAATGTATAACTATTTTGGTAAAAAATACGTTCTTCATTTTGCTTTTATTTTTTAGCTATTCAGTCCATCACTAGACAACCATATAGGTGCTCATCTGATCACAGGAAAGGTACACGTCTTCCCTAGCTGCTATTATTATTTTTAAATCTTGAATTTTTTGTTAAGGTGGGCATTAGTTTTACTACTTAGGTTCAAAGTCTGGATCCTCATCTCCAAAATTAAGATTAAATATAGCACCTAAACCCCATAAGGTTGAACTAAAATTAAATGAGATAATGCATATAAGGATCTTAGCACATTATTTGGCCCATAAAATAACTTTTATTATTTCCTTTGTGTGTTTTTTAAAGCATCTAAAATATTTTTCAATCCCAAAAAAAAATAACATACTAAAAACTATGTCCTAAAAATGATTTTCCTCTTTCTATTTTTATATTTGCTCCATAGTCCTCATGATCTTGTTGGCAGTATTATTTGAGGCTAGTATTTCATGTCAGTAGCAACAGGTTTCTATTTGTGGTGCATGGGGGAGGGGAAGCTGGAGAAAATCACATAGAGAGGAATATTTTAGTGGCATTTTAAGCTAAAAAAATTACATCTTGGGGGAACTATAATACATATGTTATTGACAAGATCTACCTTATGGTTAAAACCAGTGGTGGGATTCAGCTGGTTCACACTGGTTCAGTAGAACCGTCACCCAATTTTTTGTTGAGTTTGGCAAATCAGTTGTTAAAATGGCACTTGTAATCAGGGTTCTCTCTAAGGTGGTCTCTTGGGCAGCCTTCCAATGTGGAAATCAAAAATTTACGTTCCTTACTCTTTTTTAACATTCAGTTGCACAATAGCATATTCTAAACACCTGTAGTAATGCTTATTCCGTCCATAGCTGAAAAACATTGCAAAGGAGGGTGCCAATCAAGAAGCAATATGGAGCCTGACCAGGCAGTGTTGCAGTGGATAGAGCATCTGACTGGGACACGGAGGACCCAGGTTCGAGACCCCAAGGTCACCAGCTTGAGTGGGGGCTCATGTGGTTTGAGCACAGCTCACTAGCTTGAGTCCAAGGTCACTGGCTTAAGCAAGGTCACTCAGTCTGCTGTAGCCCCCACCCCTGGTCAAGGCACATACGAGAAAGCAATCTATGAACAACAAAGGTGCCACAACGAAGAATTGATGCTTCTTATCTCTCCCCCTTCCTGTCTGTCCCTCTCTGACCCTCTCTGTCTCTCACAAAAAAATTTTAAAATAAAATAAAAAAGAAGTAATATGAAAATATCTTAACAGTTTTATTTTTTTTCAGGTATTATTTAATATTTTTAATTAATATTTTTAAACTCTTTCTTATAACAATCTAGTTTTTTGTATCTCTTTGATTGTTCTTATTTAAGTATTGAATGCATGAAATAGTAAACTACCTTTCAGTATATTAGTTTTTTATACTTAAAACAGTCTTTAGGGAAGAGAACCAGCTGTTAAATTATTTGAGTCCCACCACTGGTTAAAACTGACATTTCAACACACTTGAAAGTGATGGTTTAGTCCCAGGAACAGAGAGAGTGAAGACAAAGACAAGAAAACCTATACGAAACAAACTGAATTCTTCACTATGTAAAATGTTTTCTATTTTTTTTTTTTTTTTTGTATTTTTCTGAAGCTAGAAACGGGGAGAGACAGTCAGACAGACTCCCGCATGCGCCCGACTGGGATCCACCCGGCACGCCCACCAGGGGGCGACGCTCTGCCCACCAGGGGGCGATGCTCTGCCCCTCTGGGGCGTCGCTCTGCCAAGACCAGAGCCACTCCAGTGCCTGGGGCAGAGGCCAAGGAGCCATCCCCAGCGCCCAGGCCATCGGCTCCAATGGAGCCTCGGCTGCGGGAGGTGAAGAGAGAGACAGAGAGGAAGGAGAGGGGGAGGGGTGGAGAAGCAGATGGGCGCTTCTCCTGTGTGCCCTGGCCGGGAATCGAACCCGGAACTTCTGCATGCCAGGCTGACGCTCTACTACTGAGCCAGCCGGCCAGGGCCTAAAATGTTTTCTTTAAGAGAGGACCAACATAATCATTTTGCAATATAGATGTACATCAAATCATCATTTTGTGTGTAAACTTCCACACTTTGTGTGTAAACTTCCACAACGTGGTACGTCAATTATATCTCAGTAAAGCTAGGGAAATCAGAGGACCAACACAGGTTATATCATAAACTACTTCCTACTTTCTTCTGTTCATTCTGAATATGTGGTTTGCCAACAATTGTTGATCCTTCTGTCAAATCCTGACTTTGAGGTTGCCTACTGAGTGTCCACGCTACTGTCAGAGCCATCCCAATGGCCATAGAATGCTCCCTATATTGATAGTAGAATAAGAGTTTAAAGCCATTCTCATTTATTATTTTAAGAAGTATCAGAATGATCTGTAAAATTTCAAAACTATACTCATGCTGGCAAAGAGGCCTAATGCATCTACGATTAAGAAGAACCAGTGCAAGAGGTGGGCTCGGGAGAGGTCACTCCCTTCAAGGCGTCCACACTCACATCCCTGAATCCAAGACAAAAACTGGTACTTTCACCTGGCCTAGAAAAGCTTAATCAATAACAAAAACTTTATTTGTCAAACAGTAACTATGTCAATCAGCAGTCCTTTATTAATTACATCCTAAAAGTCTACCTAGAATGGAAGAACTGTGTTACCTTAAATAAGTCTTCACCTTCCAAAAATGTAAGTACTCATTATTTTCACTGGAAATAATGTAACAAAAATATGCAAAGATATGGCAAGCATTTTCAACCTGTCAGTGGAACTAAAAAAGAAAAAAAATCAAATACAACTTTAAAAGTGATATCTATTTTTCAATATATATTTCAAACACTAGAACCTAGGACCAAATATAATTAACAATAAAATGGCAGAAACTGTTTAGTTCTATCATTTTCTTTAAAATGATGGCACTATAAGAACAGTAATTTATTTTAAATATATATAATTTGATCTTTAATTGGAAACTCTACTTTTATTCTATTTTTTGTTGATAAGTTCAATGCTTCTTTATTATGTAATTGCAGAAAACAATTTTTATCATGAATGGGTTTTTAATTCATCAGGCTACCTTTCTCCAATTTAAATGGGTCTATATCATAGGCATTATAAGCACCACTATTAATAATACCTCTTTAATTTTTCACAACATGTTCACATATGTGTGTATTTCTGTTCCATTTCTTTTTCCTGGAATACCAGTTTGTATTTTGTAACTTATTTTCAATAAGACTAAGCTATCAAAATATGGTATGTTAAATCCAGTACTTTTCAAAGACCATGCAGTTAGATTTTACTTTTCCAATATCTTCTACTAAATCAAAATTAGTTAAAATATTAAATAGAATCATATACTAATGAATTCTTCCCTCTATGATACTACACGCACACACACACATACACACACAGTTTTTATTTCAATTACAGTCCACTTCCTTTACAGAGTTATTGGTTATCTACCAACTTCTGAAAATCAAAAACCTAAAAACTGAAATTTTCAAAATATAGTGGGGAGAGAACTAAGTTAGCTGGAAGCATCAATTTGATTTGGTAAAAATTATTATTTCATAAAAAATACAAATGAAGAAGTCACTGTTCTACTTTTTTTTTCTTTTTGTATTTTTCAGAAGTTAGTAGTGGGGAGGCAGTCAGACAGACTCTTGCATGCACCCAACCAGGATCCACCCAGCATGCCCACCAGGGGGCAATGCTCTGCCCATCCGGGAGGTTGCTCTGTTGCTGCTGGAGCCATTCTAGCACCTGAGGCGGAGGCCATGGAGCCGTACTCAGTACCCGGGCCACTTTGCTCTCATGGAGCCTTGGCTGTGGGAGGGGAAGAGAGAGACAGAGAGAAAGGAGAGGGGGAAAGGTGGAGAAGCAGATGGGTGCTTCTCCTGGGTTCCCTGACCGGGAATCAAATCTGGGACTTCCACATGCCAGGCAGACACTCTACCGCTGAGCCAACAAGCCAGGGCCCACTGTTCTATTTTTGACCAATAGAATGGGATCTTAGTCACCAACTCTAGACAGTCATCTTAGAAGCCAAGCGTTGTTGTGAACAAGAGTCATTTTTTAAATTCTTAAGTCATTGTACCCAGTCTTGGTCCTAATTAGAAGATCAGAGAGAGCTCAGAATATGCCATCAGGGAGTTTCAAATAATTTGGTAGAAAGCACAGGGACACAGGAAAAAGCTCCACCCCTCTCTGTCCTCTCAGAGAAGAGAGGGTCAGGAGAACCAAGGTGCTCTGCACCACTTCAGTCCCTGAAAAATAAGAAACTTCTTTCCATTCCCAACTGAAAATATGCTTAGTTTTAGAATAAATTTTACTGTTAAGTTCAAGAGTCTACAACCTGGAACATGTTATTGCTATCAACCCAGTTTGGCCTATGTTAGTTAGGATTAGGAGCTCACATGGAATATATGTGAGAAGATACATATAAGATACATACACATTTAAGATACATAAAATACTTTAAATAATTTGAAATACATTCTAAACTACACTGTGAAAGTCACATGTAGAGGAAACATCTAAACTTAAGCTATGGCTTTGGGAGCAGAGTATAAAGTGTAGGAACGTCTGTTGACACTCACTGGCTCGTAAAAGCTACATGCATTCAGGCAAATGAAGAAAAGCGATTTCTAGAAACTGCTTATTGCGGTAAGAGGTTTCATTCACCAGCATACTACAAACATTATAATAAGCCTGTAAAATCAGGTCAGTTTCCGTTAAGAGGACATTAACTTAAAACCCATAGACTATAAACTAAGATACAACTGCTTTTTATCAATAGCAAAGGTGTTTAAGAATAACCTGTTAATGAGGCTGCACAGAAATGTACACTTTCACACTATGCTGCGTAGGATGAAAACCAGCACACTGGTCTGCAGGCGACTGGTCTGCACGCGCTCCATCCCAGTGGCCTCACCAGTCCCAGCAGGCAGCAGACACAGACTGCTGTGTGCAGACAGATGCTACCCTCTGAGAGCCTGCAGAATCAAACACTTGAAAAACTTCCTACTCTTTAACCAAACTGTCCAATTTTCAGAAAGGAAGTATAAGCAACATGCAAAAATATGTGGAGACAAAAATGTTCAATTTACTGGGACAAAATTGAAAACTCATTAAATATTTAAACAGAAGGAAATGACTAAATAATTCATGGTATAGCTACAGAATAGAATGTTGAATTATTGTCAAAATTCTATTAAACAAGCAGTATAGCACTATATGAAATAAAAATTGGACATAACATAGTATATAATTTGCCCTACTCTATTTTGTATCAAAATGCATGTACATTTGTTAAAAACTAAAATGCACACACAATATGGAGTTGTTTCTAAACAATGGATTGTACCTGATTTTAATTTCCCCTTACCACATTTTTGTATTCTTTTTAAAAAATGTTCTATAATGGCTATGCATTAAATATGTAATAAAGAATTAATTTTAGAAATAAGTAAGATTTACTGTCTCTAACTTCTGGAAAAACTTTAATTATGTAATCAGTCATTATTTTAAAATTATAATTCTACTATGATTTTAAAGTTAAAATGTGTTCTTGCCTGACCAGCAGTGGCACAGTAGATAGAGCATCAGCCTGTGACACTGAGGTCCCAGGTTCAAAATGCTAAGGTTGCCAGCTTGAGCGCAGGCTCACCAGCTCGAGTGCGGGTTGCCAGCTTGAACATGGGATGATAGACAAGACATGGTTGCTGGCCAAAAGTCGCTGGGTTAAAGCCTAAGGTCGCTGGCTTGAGCAAGGGGTCACTGGCACAGCTTGAGCCCCCAGTCAAGGCACGTATGAGAAGCAATCAGTTAATAACTAAAGTAATGCTTCTGCTCTCTTTCTCAAAACAAACAAACAAACAAAAAACATGTATTCTTGGCTTTCATCTTCACCTTCTCTTCTCTCAAGCACACTGGGCGTTAAATGAATAGATGTTCAGCAGTGAGTTAGGAATAACCTGCATGTGACAGTGGTTCCCCAAACATGAGTGCCAGGAAAGCTTTAGAGAAACTGAAAGGGTCATAAGTGATGTTGGGACCCCTGGGCTCTGTATTTTCAGTGTAGGTTATGGTACTGTACAACGGCCAAAACCTAGAAACAGCCACAGTTCTCCAAATGTGTATAAGGAGAGCTATTTGGAGAATGTTTCAAAGGCTATTGCTTTGGGCAAGAACTTTTATTAAGAGCTTTCAAACATATTCATAGCTTTTAAGTTAGTATGTTCAGTTCTAGAAATCTATCCTAAAGAAATAAATAAAAAATATATACAGAACTCATGTCCAAGAATGTCACTGCAGTGATTGTTTTTTCTTAATTTTTTTTTTTGTTACAAAGGAATATGATAGCTATTGTAACAGGCAAAATAATCCAGAGATTGACTTTTTAAGTTAAGTAAAAATTTTCCCTGCATTTATGTTCCCATATACCTTCTATTTTGATCTTTTTGAAGTTTTCAAAGTTAAATGGTTGGAGGAGTCCTTCCTTAGTAATTATATAATCACATACAAACACAGAGACTCATTTAAACTAAAACACTAACATCTGTAATTACATTACAACTTGCTTTTTTTTTCACTCAAGAGTATTCTGATGGATATATTTCCAGACCAATATACTCTGATAGCTAATACCTCTTAGCTATCAGCTATATTTGTTAAACACTTGACTCTTTGCCATGGCAAAGAATAGTAATGTTAACTTGCTCAGGCTTTATTTTATTTTTGCAAAATAGAAAAAAGTGGATTACTAGAGCGATGGCTTTATGTGTGGCAAAATGTTTTAAAATCTGTTTACATATTTTCTCTTCTGCATCTCCTTATACACTGAAACAACCTGGCCTGATTGTGCCAGAGGCATCCATTTACCTCTTGGTGAATCAGGATTGTTATAGAAAGAATGAAAATAGAAAGATGGTGTCAGTATTGTTTACAACAGGAAAAATAGGATTTGGGTGACTTCAGAAATATGATTGTTATGGAAACGATGAAAAACAAAGATGAGCTCAATGCTCCCTTTTCTACAGTAATAGTAGGATTTGGGGAGAACATGGCTAGGCAATAGTAATAGGCCTAAGGAGCCTAAGGAGGCCAGGTGGCCCTCCTGCTATGTGAAGTCCAGGACATACCTCAGGCTCCTAGGGCACCCCTGACTGCCCAGATGCAATGAGTAACACGCCAGCCCAGGACTCTAGGGCTGGAACGGGGCTTAGTTATTTAAACCCACCCTAGCCAGGTGGTCTAGGGCACAGGGATCCTTGCATTCACTGGCTCACCTATGATCTCAGCCCAGTGACTGAACAGGGGACTCACCGTCCTGCCCTTGGTCTTGCCTTCTGTACAATGGGGCCCTGGTCCCAGTATGATCAGTTACAGAGAGTGCTTGGCTCTGTTGCAGACTGGGGCCTGGGATCACTTACCTACCCGGGTCACAGAATGGCAGCAGCTACTGGCTCTAAAAAGCGAAGAAGTGGGGGAAGAAAAGGCTGCTGCCTCCCAGTGCCCTCAGCAAGCTGAAGGCAGCAGAACTGAGCACGTCCCCAGCCCCCAGCTGAACCGCCAACCTCCAAAGCCCCTGAGTGAATGGATGCCTGGGGACAGCTCAGTTCTCCAGACTCAGACACACACCCCCCCCCATGGTTAGTACACATATATGACAGGCACGTGTATGATACATCCTAGTGCACGTCATTTACATCTTCTACATGTTATCTCACCTTTGTCTGCCTAACTCCCATGGGCTGAGAAGACTGACTGATGCCTCTGACTCCGGCTTTCGTCTGCATTCTGCTGGTGTCTCCCGTAGGTCTGCTTTATGAAGATTAACACTCACTTATTGTACTTGGTGCACAGATGGGGCAACTGCTCCATTTTCAGTGAACCATGCTCTTCAATACTGTGACGCGTGCACCTCACTCAAGTCTCTCTGCCTGATCCTCCCCTGGAGAGTAAGGTCGGACTCCTTTCTTTCTGTTCACATTGCCCTGCTACTGATCAGCCCCTTCTCACCTGCAATCTCTCCAAACCCAGCTGCTTAGCTGGGTCTCCTTCATCAGCATAATTTATAGCTCATGAGCCAATATGAAATTTTTATTTTATTTTTTCATATTTTTCCAAGTGAGAGGAGGGGGGATAGAGAGACAGACTCTTGTGTGCGCACCAACCAGATCCACCCCACAACCCTGTCTGGGGCCGATGCTCTGCCCATCTTGGGCCATGCTTGCAACCGAGCTATTTTTAGCATCTGATGCAGAGGTTCCCTGGAGACATCCTCAGCACCCAGGGCTAATGCTCTCAAAAATATTGAGCCATGGCTGCAAGAAGGGAAGAGGGAGAGGGAGAGGGAGAGGGAGAGGGAAAGGGAGGGGAAGGGGGGAGGGGGAGGGGGAGGGGGAGAGAGGGAGAGAGGGAGAGAGGGAGAGAGGGAGAGAGGGAGAGAGAAGAGGGAGAGGAGCAAATGATCACTTTGCCTGTGTGCCCTGACGAGAAATCGAACCAGACATTCATCCACATGCCAGGCTGACAGTCTACCACTGAGCCAACTGGTCAGGGTGAAATTTTCATTTTAAATTGTGAATTTAGCCTATTTATATGTATTAATACGGCATATACACTGGATCTTTACTCTTGTATTTTAGGTTTCTCCCAGTCATGTTTGGCCTATTGCCTTTGCTAACCACACCACACAGGTGGGATCCCCACTGACACCCTGTCTTCTGCTCCTGAGGCCAGAGACCATACAACAACAAAGCAATGCTGCCCTCTTCCCCTCACTAACCTCCCTCTCTCCTGCCACCTTATTTCAGTAAAACTCATTACACTTTCATGTTTGCCTTTTTACTGTTAAATATCTTATGATTCTATTATTTGATTTTTCCATTTAAATGAGAAAATATTTAACTTTTAGCATTTTCATAGGGGCGATCAAAGCACTTATAATAACCCTGTCACTTCTCTCTCCTACAAGTTTTGTTAGATGGATTTTGCCTTCTATAATGCTGTGTCGTGAAAAGCTTTTCTAGAGCCTTTATGTAATATCCCTGCTCAGGGCTTGTGCTTCTTGGCACTGAACTGTGGTAAACTACATGCGTT
Organism: Saccopteryx bilineata; assembly: GCF_036850765.1. NCBI lineage: Eukaryota > Metazoa > Chordata > Mammalia > Chiroptera > Emballonuridae > Saccopteryx > Saccopteryx bilineata. The sequence goes on from NC_089490.1 coordinate 208,840,622, forward strand.
AGAATGCATCTGTCAGTTGCTCTACTTTTCTTCAGCGCAGCTGTATGCCACTGAACAGGTATTATATTTTGTATGTGAAAAGGGTTTCCTCCATCAGATAACTGATTCCTCTTCAGTGTGTTGAATATTTTTCCTTTGGGACGATGGTGCTTTCAGTGGAGAAACTCACAAGTCCCTGCCCCTCTGTGTAGTTAGGCTTAAGGAAGAAGCCCATGGGCACCGCGTGTGTTTACAGCGAGACCAATGGTGCCTTCCAAGGTGAGCAAAGGGGCCATTTGGCCCACACGGCACAGTCCATCTGAGGTCCATATAAATACCACTGCAGAGCTGCTCTGTGGTCCACACAGGAAATGCATGCATGCAGACCCTGTCTAAGACGACTCGCCAAGTGGGCCCGCTCTGTTTCTCACTGTCACTATAGAGAACAGGCACCTGCACTGGCTGTCCCTCCCAGAGATCTCTGGGGACTCCCAGTATCAGAAGTCTCTCCCGCCATCTGTGCACTCCAGAGCAGGGGTCCCAAGAGACGGGTCTCACTCAAACTTACATTTACCTACAGCTGGGGAGGAAAGTGTAGCATCTCTGAGATCAGAGCTAACCAATATCTCAATGCCATTCTCACTCTTGTGCCCAACTTCACAGTCTTCATTAAATTAAGGACAAAAATATACAACTATCATAAAAAATAAATGCAACGCAAGTTTGGCATTTGTTAGTTGAACCTGTATTTTCAACTACTCCTGAAACACTGCACTGTCAGGACATTTGTTGTCTTGGTGTGGGGAGAAAGGGCACACTTAGGAACTGACTGCAGGGTGGGCAGACGAGCTGGGAACCACCCGAGGCACTGAGTAACACAATAATATTCAAATTGGACTTCCTGTGCACTTACTGTTTTCTATTCTCTTCATCATCTATTCACAGGGAGTCTCATCAAAGACCTTAATGGTGCCCTAGGGGTTCTGCTCTTACAAATGTTGCAACAGACATAGGAAGAGAGGTCTAGAGTGGATGTGCCAATGTGCCTTTGAGAAGACCTCCACTGTGCTTCACCAACACACTCTCACAAGACTGTGGGGTCTGCCCTGACTGCACATGGCCAACGCCTAAGGAAACAGAAAGCAGCCGGACGGATGCACGTGTTGTATGTTTAATAACCAGAGAACTACAGACCAGGTAAAACACCTGGGCAGGTGTCAGTGGTTTGGGAAATGGGTTTTACTTGAGAGAAAAGGAAGGAAGAGAAGGTGAAAATGCTCCAATCAATTCTTTTCACACTTCGAGCATCAAAGGCAATGCAGTGGATTTGCTTACGGGAAATCCAACGTTATATTCTACATCTTACCTTGGAAGATCGGAAGGTAAACGCTGTTGACTTTACGTCAGCTTTTTCTTTGTCCATGAGTAGAAGGTTTTTGTCTTCCATTAGACTCAAGTATTTTCCTGTTGTGACATGGCGTAGACGGAAAGGCTGGCCCCATCGGATGTGGCTTCCACTCCACCTAACAGAAACAGATGAGATGTGATCCAATAGCAGTCACAATCACAGGACAAAAAGCAATTAAAACGTGTGTATCAGCAATGAACCAAGGTGCTTTTCATACTTTAGAATTTACTTGTTAAAACCTTTTGTTTGATTTGCACAGATTTGAAAAATACTGGTACAATGTCTAATTATGATTAATTGGAATTCATATATATAATCTGAAGTACATATTTACCTGAAAAAGAAATATATTCCTATATTCTTTAAATTTAATATTGAAGAACAATTATCTCATTAAAACCAATAAACAAAAAAACACAAATAAAGGAATTGAGAACAGGCACTAAATATATTTAAAGGAGCACACACAGAGTTTATAGAAAGATTAGATGAATGTTGTTAAAAAGAGAACAAGAGCGAGAGTGAGAGAGAAAGGAGTCAAGGATAGCCCCAAGATTGGTGGAGGGCTTAAGAATTTACAAAATACACATGGGATGTAAAGTATAGCATACGGCAGCAACTTTCAACCAGTGTGCCACAAGAATTACTTTTTGACAGAGACAGAAAGAGGGACAGATAGGGACAGACAGACAGGAAGGGAGAGAGATGAAAGGCATCAGTTCTTCGTTGCAGCACCTTAGTTGTTCACTGACTACTTTTTCATATGTGCCTTGACCAGGGGGCTACAGCAGACCCAGTGACCCCTTACCCGAGCCAGCAACTTTGGGCTCAATCTGGTGAGTTTTGCTCAAACCAGATGAGCCTACTCTCAAGCCGGTGACCTCGGGGTCTCGAAACTGGGTCCTCTGCATCCTAGTTCGATGCTCTCTCTACCATACCACCACCTGGTGAGGTTCCACAATAATTTTTAAAACATGCAATACCTGACTATTTAGTCAGGAACACTGATCACTTTTCCCTTAGACTGTCAATTTAAAAAATGACAACAGCCAATACAATAGTAGCCATTCAGTATGAACAAATCAAAATTTTGCCTATTTTTTTGTCAGATTGGCAAATAGATATTTTTTTGGTGTGTTGCAGAATTTAGTCATTAATGTGCCATGAGATAAAAAAGGTTGAAATTGCTGGCATAGGGAATATAGTCAATAATATTTTAATAACTATGTATGGTGTCAGGTGGGTACTAGAATTATCAGGGGACCACTTTTGTAAATTATTTGATTGTCTAACCACTATGCTGTACACTTGAAACAAATTTATGTAAAATTTAAAAAATTAAGAGAAAGATAAAAAAATTAAAAATAAGAAATTAAGAACAATAAAAACTTTAAAAGGAAAAAATAAACAGAAAATATAAACTAAGGTTACAGAAAAAAAGATAAAAAGCAAAGTTAGGGTCATTAAAATCTGCCTTTAAAAATAATGACATTCAGGTAAGATAGAAAGGAAGAATCAAGCTCTGTGGCATCCCTGCTGGGCAGTGCTGTGTGAGCTGAGAGCCATGCACACCCCACACTCTCTGTGGAGTGCAGGGCAGACACACTTCCCACACATATGACTTTCAGTTAACATGCTACTGTGCAAAGCATGGACAGCCTCTTATCATTGACAAGAAAGATGCTGACAATCAAATAATTTTTAAAAACTGAAAATGAATGAGTGGAAAAGAATTACCATGCCTATAAAGTCACAAGAAAATGTAATGTCAAAGCTGGTGTCAATTAGAATTCAATGCAAAGCATAAACGGAATACTGTCAGGTACATTATAAAGAGAAAAAATAAATTCTAAAAGAAATGCACAAAATTATCACTACAAAATTAATCAAATAGATAAAAAGCAGAGATATAAAGGATTTCAATATGATTTTATCAATTAATAAATTTGGTTTAATATAGTCATTAAAAACTATTATACTCTACTAATGAAGAGAATTTTTTATAAATTTTTCTATTTTAGTAATTGTAAATCATTTATTTTTATTAAGTGAGAAGCAGGGAGGCAAGCACAGGAGAAGACTCCTGCAAGCGTCCTAACTGAGATTCACCCAGCAAGACCCCTACCAGGCAATTGTCTGCCTATCTGTGGCCATTGCTCTGTTGCTTGGCAAATGAGCTATTTTAGCACCTGAGGCAAGGCCATTGAGCCATCCTCAGCACCCAGAGTCAACATGCCCAAACCAAGCCATGGCTGCTGGAGGGGAAGAGAGAGACAAAGAAAAAGAAGGGACAGGGGGAGGGGTAAAGAAGCATATGGTCACTTCTCCTGTGTGCGCTGACCAGGAACTAAAGCCGGGACATTCACATGCCCAACCGCGGCTCACGAGCCACATGCAGCTCTTTGACCCCTTGAGTGTGGCTCTTCCACAAAATACCATGTGTGGACGCTACCTCAATAAGGAATGTACCTAACTATATAGTTTAAGTTCAAAAAATTTGGCTCTCAAAAGAAATTTCAATCGTTGTACTGTTGATATTTGGCTCTGTTGACTAATGAGTTTGCCGACCACTATGCCAGGGCAACACCCTACCACTGAGTCAACCAGTCAGGGTGTAAATCATTTTTATTCTGTTTTCCTAAACTGGTGTTTTGACTTGTGACAGTAGTATTGAAAATTAACAGTACCAAAATACTGTAATAAGTTCATTTTTACATGAATCTGTTTATAAAGACAATTACTTTAGGCAAGTTCCCCAATTAAATTAATAACCATGTACCAATAAACTCTGGTAATAACACCATACAGGGTGGGTCAAAAGTATATTTACAGTTGTGAGTGCATAAAAGTTTATTCTTACATTACTATTTATTAATTATTGTATTATTTTCCATGCAAACAACTTTGTCCCACCCTTTATTATCTTAAAAACATACCAACAACAGCATGTTTAAGCATTTCTAGTTTGGTAATAAATAAGCTTTATTACCTTTTTATAAAATTAAGTGTGCTCATTAAAAATGCCATGAAAAACAATTATTTTTCATATTCATTTTCATGATTTGAAGAAGCATTTGAATATATTTTTCCAAATAATGACTCATCTTAATCATCATAGCGAACAACCTCATTTTCAAAAGAGTTCAAAATTTTGACCAAACACATGCTTTTCAGCAGAATTTTTAGAGGACATTTTGCATCCCGTGCTCAAAGCTATTTAATAAGGCTCCATTCAAGTCACTAAGAGGAATCTGTTAGAACTGAATGAATATGGCCAGATATTGGCAAAACACTATAAAATTAGGCACATTTTCTTCATGTTATGGGCACTCCAATTACCCGGTCTCATATCATGGGCCCATGCCACTCCAAAAAGGGAGCCATGGAGCCATCCTCAGCGCCCAGAGCCAATGCACTCAAACCAAGCCATGGCTGCAGGAGGGGCAGAGAATCAAGGGGCAAGAAAATAATATTAAGTAAAGATTGAAAATTGTAAGCAGTAATGTAATTATATAAAGCAATTTGCTATGGCCCTGGCTGGTTGGCTCAGCGGTAGAGCGTCGGCCTGGCATGCGGGGGACCCGGGTTCAATTCCCGGCCAGGGCACATAAGAGAAGCGCCCATTTGCTTCTCCACCCCCCCCCTTCCTCTCTGTCTCTCTCTTCCCCTCCCGCAGCCAAGGCTCCATTGGAGCAAAGATGGCCCGGGCGCTGGGGATGGCTCCTTGGCCTCTGCCCCAGGCACTAGAGTGGCTCTGGTCGCGGCAGAGCAACACCCCGGAGGGGCAGATCATCGCCCCCTGGTGGGCAGAGCGTCGCCCCTGGTGGGCGTGCCAGGTGGATCCCGGTCAGGCGCATGCGGGAGTCTGTCTGACTGTCTCTCTCCGTTTCCAGCTTCGAAAAAATAAAAAATAAATAAATAAATAAATAAATAAAGCAATTTGCTATGGTAACTGGTCCCTGTGCATTACTTATAATTACTTCAAATTAGCTCAAAGGAATGAGGAGCACTTGGTCACTCTTCATGATTCATTAACCTTTGGTTTTGTTTATACAATAACATAAGAAGGAAGAATTTCAAGTATAATGCATATTTTTAATTGCAACGATCATTCCCATTACAGAAACTAACATATATCCTACTTACAAAGTTCATAAAACTCTGCATTGGGGTAAAATACTGGAAGGTTTCCTATCACAAGTAACTTCTAGTATTAAAACTTATTTTATTAAAATGTTCATGATATTGAAGAACTTTTGACAACACCAAATTTATTTGTATAAGTTTGCAATATAAAGCATGTAACTACTGGGCTACATAAATTATAACAAGTATATAGTTTAGGACCTCATTGGAGGGAAAAAACCAGAGACTATTCCAAATATTATAACATATAATGACTTTTGGAAATAAAGTTCTGTAATAAACATAAGCAGGACCTTTGACTATCATTTCCTAAGTATAAAAAATAATGAGCTATTGTGTAGTGATCGCATATAATTAGAAGTGTAAATTAAATGCAATCTAATTTTGTTTACAATAAAGCCAAAGTAGTTCAAAGATTCAGAAGCTGAAAAAAAAAATCTTTAAAATAATGACATCCGTTAACTCTGAGCCTCCTGCTTTCTCCTTAGACAAGAATGTAAAATCAGGCTCACAGAGTAGAATGAAAAAGCCTGTCTTTAATCTTTTAAATGTTGACAAAACACCTTCTCTGCCTCCTGCCGCCACATTCCCTGCTGTCACTTGGTCACCTGGGTTCTGGGAGGCAGTTGGCATAGACTCAAACACTACTGGTGAAGTGTCCCGTCAGCTCCGGGGACCAGGTCAGGCCCTTTCTGCCCAGCGGCTGTCCCATTCAAAGCTCAAACCAACACCTCACTTTCAATTTCCTACTTCAAATATCAGCCCTCAGACGAGAAACAGAAAGATGTGCAAGAATAATCAGACTTATGTAATTACAGTTCACCAGCCATATGGTTGACAATAAAAATGAAGACCTGCAAGGTTTTCAGGAGCCCTCATTCTTCCTTTTTTAAATCTAAAAATTGAGATGGATTTAGTACCTTATTTGCTCAAAAAACATTCATTTCTTCAAGCACACGATCATGAAGGGCAAATGTATCTATAAATGTAAAAACATCTGGAGTCTGTTCTTAAAGCAAAAAACCTCTAAACTTCACTTTTGTTGACTGTTTCATTTCTCTACTTAGCTGTCATTTTTATAATACCTAAGGTAAAGGAAACATATCTCTATACTTATAACCCATCTCTCTAAACTCTCTGAATGATTTATGAAACATAAAAGCTATGAGTTTACTTTTTTTTTACTTTATAAGTCTGTCTCTTCTTTTTGCATCTCATTAAAAGATGTATTTCCAAAAATTTTTTACCTTTAAATTCAATGTTTATAATAAATTTTAATGTTTAAGTGTATTTGATCAACTATTTATATAGAATAAAATGTAATGTCAATTAATCATTAACAGTTAATATAGGAAAACTTTTTAAAGTTATTGACATACATGATAGGAAACAAATTTAATTCATATACATATTTTTGTTGCAAAAAAATATGAGTGAGCAATAAAAAATTTTTCAATCATAAAAAGCATGACTGGGATAAAATTCTGTCTTGGAGAGTAGCAAACGTGATTTCAATGAGAAAGAATACATCATTTTTACTATTAAAGAAGACCATGCTCAAATACATTAAATAGGATTAAATCACAGTAGTATTTAGAACTGCTTTTAAAAGATAGTATAATTATTTTATTTTAAAATGTCACTACTTATAATCCACTGTAACTTAAATTCTATGCATTTATTTCAAGTGACAAAAAAAAGTTCTATGTCATACCTTACCATGTTCAAGGATGTACAAAGTTTTTCAAAAGTATTTCCTGGGATATATAAGCAAAAACAAGCAAAGAGCACCACAGTACTTGGATCAGCATTACATAAGTATTAACCTCAAAATAATAAAGTCTACAAAGATACTTATTCTATAATAGACTGTTCTTTATAACTGTCCATGGAGTCTTATAATCCTAAATGAATAATTTCTTTAAGTATGACATAGTAAGAGGAAAAAGACCTTGGAAACTTACTGTTTTTTAGCTAAAGAACTGAACCATATAATCATTTTTAAAATCTACTTTAATTCTATTAAAAATAGTTCAAAATGACACTTTTATTATCAATATTGCATTTATAAGTCTATCTCTGAACAGCTTTTTGAAATCACCAGAAAAAAAAAACATCATCTACATAAATGCTTATTTCTCTAATGAATACACAGTGACTTCACAATACCATCCAGACTGCTGACTCAGCTCTTATTTGTAAGTAAATATAGCAATTGCCTGTTTCAGTTTCCTCTGTTTTGCATGCACCTTTAGAAGGTTCAATCCAAGGCCCTGGCCGGTTGGCTCAGTGGTAGAGCGTCGGCCTGGCGTGCAGAAGTCCCGGGTTCGATTCCTGGCCAGGGCACACAGGAGAGGCGCCTATCTGCTTCTCCACCCCTCCCCCTCTCCTTCCTCTCTGTCTCTCTCTTCCCCTCCCACAGCTAAGGCTCCATTGGAGCAAAGATGGCCCGGGCGCTGGAGATGACTCTGTGGCCTCTGCCTCAGCCGCTAGAGTGGCTCTGGTTGCAACATAGCCATGCCCAGGATGGGCAGAGCATCGGCCCCTGGTGGGCAGAGCGTCGCCCCGGGTGGATCCCGGTCGGGCACATGCAGGAGTCTGTCTGACTGTCTCTCCCCGTTTCCAGCTTCAGAAAAATACAAAAAAAAAAAAAAAAAAAAAAAAGAAGGTTCAATCCAGAGCCTGCCAGACCTGAAATGTATGCAGGCTGTCTCTCTGAACCTGACTCACTCTGTCCTGGTACATTTTGTGCCAGCAGATGCACAGACAGATGGAATGAGAGGATGTTTTAAGAACCGATGAGACTAAAGACAAAAGCCGATTCCCAACCACCTGGGAAACTGAGGCTAATAAAGGATAAATAATGGGGGGCAGAAGGGAAAGTGGAGAGAAACTCCATCTCAGCGCTTCCTTTGCTGGATTGCTGTAGTTATGAGTGTGACCATTTCACACACAGCACAGTAAAGAGCCCCAGAAAGGTCTGCACACTCAGGCAGTGCTCAGATGCTCTACTCACGCGACTCTGAGTGTCTCCAGTTTCCACAGGGACCGCGCATGAACAGACACTGCACCACCTTCATAATGAACCATTCTGTAAAAAAAAAAAGAAAGAAAAATGTCCAATTTTAACATATTTCACTCTTGAAGTCTATTTTCTAAATAATTAAAAGAGAAAAGCAAATGCAAAGCCTTTGGATAAACAGTTAAAGTCATACTTTTTACAGAAGATAATTGAGCTAGAAATAAAAATATACAATAACACTAACAGTTATCACCATAAGACTGCCCTAGATAAACATTCAATGTAAACATATCCCCATATCATTTTCTCCTCTGATCCCATTCATTCCCTCTCCATCTCCCCCTCCATCTGACCAGTGGGTTCAGAACGACCCTGATCCCTCATCATAACCTAGGGTTTCAGGGGCCATCAGTGACCAGTGTCCACAACATGAATTTTAGTCGTGGCTGTGAATATAATCATGTAGACAGCTTTTAAAAATCCTTAAATTGTGCCCTCACCAATGACCAAATCTTCATGAAAACCATGGTCCATCAGTTTCTAAATGGCAGACTAGTGTTACCATAGCAATTCTTTGCTGTGCACTGGAGGACGGTTACCACATCCCTGGTCTCCACCATCTAAATGCCAGCAAAAGCCTTCCCCCTCACTCACTCCCATTGTCACAACCAAACATCTCCAAATATCTCCTGGGGACAAAGCCGTCAGTGCCATAGAGCAGTGGTTGGCAGTCTTCAGTGACTATTAGAATCACTTTGCGGTTTCTGGTGAAGTGGAACTAAGAGAGGCCCAAGAATTTGTATTTTTAACAAGTTCCCAGGCACTGCTGACATAGCTGGTCCAAATCCAGAAAACCACAATTTCATGAGAGCACTCATTCTCAGTATTGGCTGTATGTTAGAATCACCTGGAAAAACTTAAAACACCCCAACACACAGACAATTAACAGACCAATTAAACCAGAATCTCTGGGTATATACTTAAAACAATGAATGACATGATACAGATGCAATGTTTATGTGTGTATGTGCAATATGTGAAGATTTTTAAGTCAATCCAGAACTTTAATCAAGATCCTGTACTTGGCCATAAAGAAGAGTAAAATATTTGTAAAGCTATTTACTCATCACATTTTCTGACCATAGCCAGGAAAATTTGGAAATACTAAAATGATTTTTTAAAGCCTGACCTGTGGTGGTGCAGTGGATAAAGCGTCGACCTGGAAATGCTGAGGTCACCGGTTCAAAACCCTGGGCTTGCCTGGTCAAGGCACATATGGGAGTTAATGCTTCCAGCTCCTCCCCCCCTTCTCTCTCTCTGTTTCTCTCTCTCCCTCTCTCTCTCCTCTCTAAAAATGAATAAATAAATTTTTTTAAAAAATTAAAATGATTTTTTAAAAATTAACAATTTGGAAAATTAAAAAATTCTCCTAAATGATTTAAGAATTAAGAAATTCTCCTAAATGAGTCAAAGAGGAAATAGAAATTAGACCCTCTCCAGAATTCATAAGCAGCTATGATTCATGGGTCTACTCTGAAAAATTTTAGTCTGCAATCCCTTAATTATTAAAGAAGAAATAATGAAAACAAAAAAACTGAAGAGTTGTCTGAAAAGATTAAATACAGAACAAAATGAACCAAGAGAAAATAAAAAGAGGAAGAGAGTCTCAGATGTGTTAAGATAAATTAGATTCAGGAAAGTAAATGACATACTGCAGGGATGCTGGTCTCTGCATATTTGGTAAACAGCCTGCACAAGATGGAGTCAGTGTGAACAGGTCCGCTAAGTCAGATCTGGCCTTGCATGACTAAGGAAACCAGGCCATGATGGTACGCATGCACGTCCGCCATACGTAACTGATACTATTACCCTCACTTTTTATAATCATGCCTTGGTGTCACTTTTGTGTGATTTACTATAAAATTCCTGTGCACTGCGTCAGGCTGCTGCCAACATACTACATCTGGCTGATGCCACCACCGCCCAATAAAGTATGCATCATCTACAGCTCCATGGGTCTTTTTCTAGCACCTGGCCCCTCGCACCCCTCTGTCTTTTACCTCCAAACACATGAATATTTTTCTGAGCAACAATAAATCACTATAAATCAGCCACATACGTGTGTGTGTGCACGAATGCAGACATGTCATTGGTAGGCACATAAGAGAAAGCTGTCAAGCAGTGAACACCAGGTTATTAATATTAATTACATGGAAATAAGATGTATGAGAATTAAGCTTGAAAACAAAAGAAAATTGATTCTAAGATACAAATAGCATAAACAATATGTTTATGGAAAATTGTATATATTATACATAAAGTATCTGGAGAATTATTCAAATGTTCTACCCGCTTTCATAACTTTTCCTTTATCGACTGAATCTGACAATGTTCCTTTATTATTTATATATGTAGAAATGTAATGATATAGGGGAAAATACTTAAGAACACAAATATAAAGACAAAAGTTGGATCCTCCTACCTACTTGAAATATTTTTAGTTTTATCTGGTTGACTTTCTTAAATATTTGTCTCCCGAAGAGACTTCTACCTTTAATCATTTCTCTTTATTGTTTTTAAAATGCTTCTCTGGCAGGTGTGGAGACTCTGAGGACTGATTACAATTTTCTGCTGCTGTCTGAGGAATCTGCTATAAGAGTTCCCATATAAGTACATGGCTTGTGTAGAAGAATTTCAACAGTTGTCTAATCCAGTCTTCATGGGCTATTTTAGACTGAAAACTGGCACCATAATAACTAGATCCTAAGTATAAGAATCTTAGTCCACCAAAAATGACAGTAAGGACATTCAAACTTATTTAGAAATCAGTCCAGCTTGAGAAATATTCTTTTCTATGAAGAGATTGTCACTTTTCCCTGCAATGTATCTCAAGTATCAAATCAAAGTCCAGGAAAACAATTGTTTGAAGACCAACAAGTTTACCAAATGGTTTTCGAGTCCAAATTTAAATTCATACAACTAAATGATCATCTTCAGAGTACGTGCCTTTACCAACAGGAAGACTGAGAGTCTCTAAGAAATTAACCAAACACAGCTTTAAGCTCATCAACACAAGAGACACAAATAGCAGAAAAGGAGCCAAATTCAAGAGAAGGCCAATGGGTATGAAAACACAAAGGTACCTGTGAAGCTCTCCATTTCCTGAAAATTTTTCCAACAAACCAGATGAGGAAAAAAAATTGTTAAAATAACTGGACATCAGTATTATTTGTAACAAAAAAAAAATTTTTCAAGGATCTTCCCCCTAGCTCATAAATCAGAAAAAGTCAGTCACTGTAATTTCATCAAAAGAATTTTTTTTCCAAGAAGAGGGGCAATAGAGAGACAGACACCTGCATGCACCCCTACCAAGAACCACCCAGCAATCCCATCTGGGCTGATGCTCTGCCCATCTGGGGCTATGCTGGCAACCAAACTATTTTTAGCACCTGAGGTGGAGGCTCCACAGAGCCATCCTCAGTGCCTGGGGCCAACACACCCAACTTAATCGAGCCATGGCTGCAGAAGAAGAAGGGGGAGAGAGAGAGAGAGAGAGAGAGAGAGAGAGAGAAGGGAGAAGGGTGGATAAGCAGACAGTCACTTCTCCTGTGTGCCCTGACCAGGAATCGAACCCAGGACATCCACATGACAGGCCCATGCTTTACCACTGAGCCAAATGGCCAGGGCCCAAAAGAAATTTTTAAAATATGCACACCTAAGACCAATGCTTTGTGTCTTGTTCAATGGCAATTTGAAAATCTCCAGTTTCAGGCTCTAATTTATGTCTACATAACACATTATCCTCCACAAAATACACTTCATTAAGGAGCTCATATTTCAGGCTGAAAACAAAAACCTGCCTGAAGAGGCTGCTTCAGGTTATTCTTTTAACAAGTACAATTCTTCCTATTATGTCATCAATTCCACTTTTAATAAGTATTATAATATTATCCACTGAAATAAAAGTAGTGAGCTATTTTTGTATTTTCATTATAAAATACATTAAGTCTTATCTCAATTGTCAAACCACTTGTTTCTCAATATCAAAAGGGCTCTTTGACTGGCAGGATAACACAACTTCAGAATCTAATGTCAGAAAAAACTAGCAATAGCAGACTAATGAAAGCACAAGTTCTTACAAGTTCTTCACAGCCGACTGAGTGGCAGATATTGGCATATATGGATAAGAAAATTTTACAGGATATGCCATTCCAATTAGTGGGTTGTAACATAGAATCATAAAACAATTTATTAATAAAAGATCTAGCATGGCCTGACCAGGCGGTGGTGCAGTAGATAAGAGTGTTGGACTGGGATGCAGAGGACCCAGGTTCGAGACTCCGAGGTTGCCAGCTTGAGCGCGGGCTCATCTGACTTGAGCAAAAAGTTCACCAGCTTGGACCCAAGGTCGCTGGCTCGAGCAAGGGGTTACTCGGTCTGCTGAAGGCCCGTGGTCAAGGCACAGATGAGAAAGCAATCAAATAAACAACTGAAGTGTCACAATGAAAAACTAATGATTGATGCTTCTCATCTCTCTCTGTTCCTGTCTGTCTGTCCCTATCTATCCCTCTCTCTATCTCTCCATCCCTGTAAAAAAAAAAAAGATTTAGCCTGACCAGTTGGTGGTGCAGTGGATAGAGCACTGGACTGGGATGCAGAGGACCCAGGTTCAAAACCCCGAGGTTGCTGGTTTGAGTGCGGGCTCATCTGGCTTGAGTGCAGGGTCACTAGCTTGAGCCCAAAGGTCACTGGCTTGAAGCCCAAGTTTGCTGACTTGAGCCCAAGGTTGCTGGCTTGAGCAAGGGGTCACTCAATCTGCTATAGCAGAGGCACATAAGAGAAAGCAATCAAGGCACATATGAGAAAGCAAACAATGAACAACTAAGCCACAAGAAAGAATTGATGTTTCTCATCTCTCTCCTTTCCTGTATGTCTGTCCCTATCTGTCCCTCTCTGTCCCTGTCACAGAAAAAAATAAAGACCTAATGCTGTAGAGCAGGGGTCTCAAACTCACAGCCCGCCGAACAATTTTGTGCGGCCCGCAGACTAATCCACGAAGTTCAAAATATTTTGGATAAAATTAAGTAAGCCTAGGGGCCTACTTGTATTTTTCATTTCTCTAGCATCCTAGCTAGATATTAGCTTAGTTAACAGCAGTTGTGATGCGAACTACAGTTTCTGGTAGTTTTGTGACACTGAGTAAACTGCATGTACGATTGTGCTTGTTGTACTGATTTTTTTTTGTTTTCAACTGCAGTGAGAAAAATGTTGTATAACAGTTGCCTTTTGTAGACCTAGTGCGGCCCTGCTGAACTGCTGTGATCTTGCTCTGCGGCCCACAAGCTGAGTTGAGTTTGAGACCCCTGCTGTAGAGAGAACCCTCCCCCACAAGGACACCACTTTCTTTCCCAGGATGCTACCACACAGCTCCGCTGAATGGCATCACAGGTATGAGCTCATGCTTTGCAAGGATTGGGAAGGTGATAAGTTACTCTCACATGTGATTGTTAATTTTCTGAAGATGCCACATCCTTGTATGGACTTGTGCAAAGTTATTTAACTTCTGTGTACCTCATTTCTTTAAGTAAATGAAGCTAATTGTCATCGGGTTCCTGTGAGGAAGGAATGGATGACATAACCCATGCGACCCCTGGGAAGAGCCCTTGCACATCAAACGTCAGCTTTGAGAGGAAGATGATGGTGGTGGTGTTATGTTCAATCTTTTCAGATAGGGAATTAAGGACGTAATATTGTTTGTTGAATTAAACTGTCAATAGTATCATATACTTGTTTATAATCAAAGGTACATAAGTCCTAAATTATAAAATTGCTTGGGACAACCTAAGTAGGAAATGAAGTCATAACTCTGACTCTCCTCACTAGCCTCTTCCTAGGGTTCATGGCCTGGTTCTAGCAAGTTTTTAGCCATGATCTGACTATTCCTTTTGCTTCTAGTAGTTCTAGGTAACAAATAAAGTAATTATTTTATTTATGTCTGCAGTCTTCAAGTTCACATGCAAATCACACAATCAGGAGGCTGACAAGTCCCAAGAACTGCAGTTGGCAGGCTGGACACCCAGAAGCCCAGGAGCACTGACTATATGAGGTCCAATTCAAAGAGTGACACCATAGTCCAGACACCAAAAAGCTGATGTTGCAGTTTCAGTCCAAAGGTAGACAATAATTGATGTCTCAGCACAGAGGAAGTCAGGCAGGGAGCATCCCTTCTGATTCTTTGAAGAGACAGCTATTTCACTCCACTCATGCCTTTAACTGATCAGGTGAGACCCACCCGCATTAGGGAGGGCAATCTGCTTTACTCAGTCTATCAATTTCAATGCTAAATTTATCCAAAAACCCCCTCACAAAAATACCCCAAATAATGTTTGACCAAGTATCTAGGCACCCCATGGCCCAATCAGGTTGACACATAAAATTAAACATTACAGTAAGTAATCAACAGAAAATCCAACTTATCTATCTTGGAACATACTTCTTAATATGGAATTATATTCACATTGTGAGTAAGCCGTTATTATTCCTCCTAAGATAATTACAAATAAATTCAGAGTATTTCAGAGCACTTAGTTCATCCCAAAAAACTTCAGTGTGATCAATGAAGTATAAGCAACACAACTGTCTCATACCTAAATTACAAAAGAACAATTAGGACATTTTCAATCTACTTTCATTTCTTCAACATAAGGAAGTATAAGGAGGTTAGTATATTATTACAAAACTGAATAGATTGCAAGTCGATTATTACTGCATACCCCCGACTACACTTTTTCTCACGTTTACCATTTACATACATATGAATTTAAAGCAAGGAACAATGTCACTTTTAGAGTTATATTTTTTTCATACATTCTGGTTTCATTTTTGTCAAGAGAGAAGCTAGAATATGTAACAAATGCTAAACACCAAAATAGAGCACAACAATAGTAAAAGGTAATTTAGTAAGTCACATCAAATTTTGATAATGAATCAATTACATAAGTTAAAAATAGAAAAGAGTAGCTTACTAGACTCTGAAAATTGCTTTTCCAATTCAAATGTTTATGACATGTTTGCAAAGAATTCAGTAGGGACAAAAATAGCCCTATCAAGTATTTTAGTTACTGTAACTCAGGGTAATAACAGTGTCAGAATTATTCATTTTTTCTAATGATGTTTAATGACTACATCATGGATGACAGAATTCAATTCTCTTTTGAAAAAATGTTTTTAAACTTAAAATTGTTTTTTAATTTTAATAAAATAGATTATAAAAGTCATAGTTATCCATAAAATTACTGTTTTTTAATGTCAAAAGAAATTTTTAGCTTCAATATATGTAGCTAAAATGAGTACTTTTATCCTTTTGTACATAATATCATTGAACATTCATAAAATCCATACAGCAGCCTGCTGAAGAAACAAACCACAATATCATATCACAAATGCACAAAACATTTGATAAAACCCAACACCCAGTCATGGTAAACTAGGAATAGAGGGGAACTTCCTCAACTTGAAGATTATCTATAAAAAACCTACAATTAACGTAACATAATACCCACTTTTCAGTGAGATACTAGATGCTCCCCGTAAGATATGCTGGTCCATTTCCAGTTCACCACTGCTTTAAGGGTATATTCTGAAGTCCCTTGCTAACAAACCTGTTCTTTGCTGGTACTGTCCTACCATTTTGATCACTTCCACTCTGTGATCCCGTCACTCTGCCCCCTGCTCAGCCCCTCAGCCAGTGCAATCCCCTTGAGAGAAGGGTCTCAGGATTGTGCTAGGGGAACAGGGATGCTTCCCTAGAAAGTAACTTGAGTAAGGTGCTTCTGATATGAAAGGCTCTTAGCCAAGAATGTGGGACCCACAGCCCTCAAACTCGATTTCTACTCACTCAGGTTGGTATGCTGATTTAGTAAAATCATTTTTCTGCCCTCCCTGAATTATAAGCAGATAATCTTTCAGGAATCAGCAAAATAATACAAATGGGGGACCTCTAATCATTGAGTTAGCCAGAGTGGTCCCCAATGCCAGCACTCGTTCTTAAACATCCTACATATTCCTGCCTTGCCTGATCTCCCTCAGAGGGTAGAAAGGTAAGTAAAGTATGTTCTCTACAATATAATTTTTAAAAGGACTGTGATTGGCCTCTCCCAGATTAACATTCATTTTTCCCTCAACAGAGTGTTGCTGAAACCTTAATAAATTCTCAGTTATTTAATGACTGCTTGCTCTCAGTCACTTCTATACCCAGCATATGTCCAAATGCCTACAACATGCAAATCCCTGAATAAGCATTAAAGGCACTGAGTTCAAGTCATTGAAAAGTCATCCCAGGATAAAAAGGTCATTTCAGAGTGAAATTACAAGAGTTTCAGTTTACACATTTTTCCTCCCTCTTTTCCAAGTGAGAGGAGGGGAGAGAGAGAGAGACCATCTCCTGCATGCATCCTGACCAGGATCCACCCAACAACCCCCGTCTGGGGCTGATGCTCTGCCCATCTAAGGCCATGCTAACAACCAAGCTATTTTTAGCACCTGAGGGGGAGGCTCCATGGAGCCATCCTCAGTGCCCAAGGCCAAGTCACTCAAACCAATCGAGCCACGGTTGCAGGAGAGGAAGAAAGGGAGAGACAAAGGGGAGGAGTGAAGAAGCAGATGGATGCTTCTCCTGTGTGCCCTGACTGGGAATCGAGCCCAGGACATTCACATGCTGGGCCAGCACTCTACTGCTGAGCCAACTGCCCAGGGGAAGTTTACACATATCACAGAAGAATTTCTGTTCCTACCACCGTCTTCAGTGTAAGTGCCTATCAGAGTGTCTGCAGAACAGCTGGGCCACAGGCAGGTGTGAAAGCAGCCATCAGAGTCTGACAGTGGCAGAGATGAGATGTTCGTGCCTGCACCCAAGCTAGAGCAGCTCTGTGCATGCACTCAGGGGCGGAGTCTGCAGGATTATTTCTATTCAAGTTGCTGCACAAGAAAAACAGGTATGTTTTGACATGTGTCATCTATTAGATGTAAAGGAGTCATCTCTGGTTCAAACAAGACTACTCTTCTAGTTGATATTAAAAGACTCATGTAAAAAGGACTAGACAGAAAAATGGCAAAATATACCTTCTTACTTTCATTTTTCACTCCATACAGAAACCAATACAACCATAAAGGCATTTGGAAATTAAAAAGAAAAGGGAGCTCCTTTTTATCCCCCTAAAGGCTTTGTTTATATCCAGATTAAGTTAAATAACCTAAATGTGGGTAAGTAAAAATGGTCTGAAATTTTCATTGAGAAAATACGGGAGGTTTCTTTTTTTCTTAAAGTTGGTTTGTAATCCAGTGTCCCTTTTTCAATTCACTCACTTTAAGTGCATCAAACACCCCAATTGTTTTTTCATTTCTATCCTGAGAATATTTTCAATCCTTTGCCTTCAAACTATGTTTTTGAAAATTGTGCATTCTAGCCCAGAGAGAGTGGCCCGTTGATGGGAATGGTGATGATGAAGAAGAAGCAGCAGAAAGAAGAAGAAGGAGGAGAAGGAGAAAGAGAATGAAGAAAGAAAAAAGAAGAAGGAAGAGGAGGAGGAGGAGGAGGAAGAAAGAAGAAGGAAGAAAGAAGAAAAAGAAAGAAGAAGAGGAAGAAGAAGAAGGAAGAAAGATGAAAAAGAAGAAGAAAGAAGAAGAGGAAGAAGAAGAAAGAAGAAAGAAGAAAGAAGAAAAGAAGGAAGAAGAAGAAAGAAGAAAGAAGAAAAAGAAGAGGAAGAAAGAAAGAAAGAAGAAAGGAAGAACAAGAAAAAGAGAAGAAAGGAAGAAGAAGAAGAAAGAAAAAGAAGAGGAGGAGGAGGAAGAGAAGGAGGAGGAAGAAGAAAACAATGGGCTGGAGCAAGGAGAGGGTGTTCTCGCTCTCAGTAGGAGTCAAGTATCAGGGGATGAGTAAATTCTCCCTCAAGGGAGAAGAGACCAAAAAAAAAAGAGAAAATCACTCTCCTTTATTTCGGACTTCCATCAAAACTGTTTAGCAAACCCATTCCATTTCCAGACCAAAGCCAAAAAGGTATGCACAGGACCTGGCGGGGACCATGAGGGACACGGGTGGAGAAAGGCCTTATGTGCTAACTTTACCTTGATCACCCCGGAGCACAGTAGAACTTCCTCCCAGGCAGGGCCTGAGCACACTCAAATCTGCAGAGACAGCATCCTCTAATAGCATTCACAGACACAAATCATGCATCTGTCTAGGCCAGACTGAGACATTCAATTCATCATCTCAAAAGCATATCATGGTTTATTATTTACAATTCATACTCATTAAATCCTCATAATATTAAAAGGGGCATGGAGACAAAAATATTTTCATGTATACATACAGCAAGACATCCTGTTGTACAAATATAGCATTTATTTCCAGATATTATCACAAATAATGGTTTAACTGCCCTGCATTTGAAAGTAACAAGACAGAGTAAAAACCGAGAGTGCTGTCTGATAAGATGAAAAATGGAACACCTCTCCCTTGAATTCTCCCTCCCCTCCTCTCTTTCAAACACACACACAAACA
Organism: Saccopteryx bilineata; assembly: GCF_036850765.1. Taxonomy (NCBI): domain Eukaryota; kingdom Metazoa; phylum Chordata; class Mammalia; order Chiroptera; family Emballonuridae; genus Saccopteryx; species Saccopteryx bilineata. The sequence goes on from NC_089490.1 coordinate 208,859,735, forward strand.
TGAACACTCTGCATTTTCTTCTCTTCTTTCTTTATTTCTATTGCTCTTATCAACACCTATATTTTATCAATTATCACCAGGGTCTGTGTGCATTTATAAATAAGCCCATTTATGTTTGTATTGTTCCATGTCCGCTCTAGAATGTAAACTCCTTGAGGAAAGAGACTTTTATCTTTTCATCTACTACTATAACCCCAGTACCCAGAACACACTAGTCATTCCATAATTTTTTACTGAATGAATAAAATTACATACTTGTAAGGTTTACAGCAAAACCTGTAATACAAGTAATGCTTCTCAAAAAATATTCCCTTAATACCAGTTTGCAAATCACAGGTCCTAAATAATAATTCTGAATAATATCCTCTAATTTTCTTTTTTAAAATTTATGACCTTAAGAATATGACATTTGGGCCCTGGCTGGCTGGCTCAGTGATAGAGTGTCTATCAGCATGTGGATGTCCTGGGTTCAATTCCCAGCCAGGGCACATAGGACAAGCGCCCATCTGCTTCTCCACCCCTCCCCTTTCCTTTCTCTCAATCTCTCTCTTCCCTTCCCGCAGCCAAGGCTCCACTGGAGCAAAGTTGGCCCGGGCACTGGGGATGGCTCCATGGTCTCTGCTTCAGTTGCTAGAATGGCTCCGGTTGCAACAAAGCAATGCCCCAGACGGGCAGAGCATTGCTTCCTAGTGGGCATGCCAGGTAGATCCCAGTTAAGCGCATGCTGGAGTCTCTCTGCCTCTGTGCTTTACACTTTAGAAAAAAAAAACAACAACACACAACATTTGGCCACTTGGCTTAGCAGCAGAGCATCCTGGCATGTAGAAGTACCAGGTTCAATTCCCAGTCAGGGCACACAGGAGAAGTACCCATCTGCTTCTCCAACCTTTCCCCTCCCCCTTCTCTCACTCTTTCTCTCTTCTCCTCTCACAGCTATGGCTCAATTTGCTTGAGCGCACTGGCCCTGAACACTGAGGATGGTTCTGTGAAGCCTCCATCTCAGGTGCTAAATATAGTTTGGTTGCGAGTATCAGGCCCCCAATGGGCAGAGCATTGGCCCCAGATAAGGGCTGCCAGATGAATCTTAGTTGGGGCGCATGCAGCAGTCTGTATATCTCCCTTCTCACTAAAAATATATATATGACATCCTTAGTTTAGACAGGGCAAGTTTAATCCCTAAATAAATGTGTGTGCATATTTTATTACAGTCATGTAAAAATAGACAGAAATAATAAGATACAATCCAGAAATCCAGTGACAGAATCTAAAACAGGAAATACACCCCATATAAAATAGTTCACACTTAAAATAAAAATTGATAATCAAATTCCAAGCCTCTAGAATAAAAGCTTATGTTTTTTTCTTTTTCTTTTTTAATTACATTTAACATATAATATTACATTAGTTTCAGGTATGCAGCATAGTGATTAGAAATTTATATAATTTAAGAAGTCATTCCCCAATTATTCCAGTTCCCGCCTGGCACTGTGCATGGTTATTACAATATTACTGACTGTATTTCCCACACTGCACTTTACATCCCCCTGACTATTTTGTAACTGCCAATTTGTACTTCTTAATCTCTTCATCTTTTTCACCCCATCTACCAAGCCGCCTCCCCTCTGGCAACCATCAGTGGGAAAGTCTATTTTTAAAACAATAATTAAAACACTATGTTGCATCTAACAAGCACAAGACCCTGCTTCTCCCCAAATTGTCCTCTCCCCATCTGACGAGTGTTAGAACTGAGAAACTGCAATTCCACAGTTAATGCTCAAACATCTCTCCCTTCCATCCAGCGGCTCACAACCTCTCTAGGTCAGGTTTGTACAACTTTTATTGTTTAGACAAGGTGTATCCCAGTTATTTGATAGCCCTGTGTCTTCCTGGAAAAATCTCAAGAAACCAAATTTAATACATAAAAGGAATATGAGCAGGAAGTGTAGGGGGAAATATATTTAATTTAACCCTGATAGGCATCATTCTCCAATTTAATTACATTTAATTAAATTATATATATGCTCTTTAGTATAAGAGTGTTTTTAATACTCTCTTGAGAATGCAAAGGTAACTGTATACATACACAAAAACAATGAAGAGGAAGTTAAAAGACAATTGCATTGGTATCTAGCGTTACAGACCCATCGTTGAAGAACATTGTCAATCACTATCATAGTAATTATGTATGTTCAGTAAATGTCAAGGGAGCAAGACCTGGGAGACTGACAGACTCATCCAGGAACACAGCACTCATGGTCCCTAAATTACTCAGAAGTAAGTGTCTCTCTGGACAGCTCCTTAATCATTCCACCTCTTCTTACAACAAACCTGACTTGACTTGAGTATTTCGTGAGAACCGCCAGATCAAACTATCACAAGGAGTGATGAGGAAAAAGAAATTGTATATCTTTCCCTGAAATTGATCTAGCTTTCAAATCACTGTCCGAAGTCAAACTATTTTTACTCCATTTTTAAAATGAACCAAAATATACATTTTAGTTTATCATATGTGTTTCCTCCCGCTCCACAGATCCCCGTCACTTAGAAGAGCATGCCACAGGTGTGCTGTGCCTGGCACATACATGGTTCCCAAAAGCACTGGTAACTCAGGGGGAAAACACAGAGACAGAGAGAGAGAGATGTCTACACAATGATATTAATAAGATTTGATATAATGAAGTGTTCTATAAATATAGAAGTAAAGGAATTATTTTTACCATTATATGAAAAGAAATTGCTTAATCTCACCATATCATCAGGATAACTCTTCTAAGTTCAGCAACAGCCTTAGGCTCCCGCTGCCTGTTTCTGATTCATTTTCTCCCTCAGGACATAACCTGACATCCATTTCAATCTAATTCCGCCCATGTAAACATGCTGTACAGAGGACACAGGGGACGTGTCCGTATTGACATCACCACCTAGGAAGAGCTGAGACATGTTGATCTCAATGTGACATAGGAATTCTCAACATCAAATCTAGAATGGGGGTGGGGGACAGGCTTCACCATGTATGCAACAAGAAAGTGGATCCAGACAATATTAACACATCTTTGATGTTTCCCTTGGTTTTCTCTGCAATAATAGCCAGCTGTCTAAAGGATTCAGAGGAAATGTGCCCCGTCGGAAACATACCAGTTGACATACAGACTTGCGGGGACCAGGAGAAGTGAACAACTATTGTCTCATCCAGTGAATAAGTCAAGGAAGTCTGGAATCTGACACTGAATATTCTCGTTTAAAAATGAAAACACCTGACCCTCACTGGTTGGCTCAGCAGATAGAACACTGGCGCAGCATAAGGGTTCAATTCCAGGGCAGGGCACACAGAAGAAACAACCATTTGCATCTCCCCCACTCCCTCTTTCCCTTCTCTATCACTTCCCCTCCAGCAGCCAGTGGCTTTATTGGTTCGAACGTTGGCCCCAAGCACTGAGGGTAGCTCCACTGGTCCAAGTGTCAGCCTCAAGCACTAAAAATACTCAAATGATTTGAGCGTTGGCCCCAGATGGGGGTTGCAGGGTGGATCCCAGTCGGGGTGCATGCAGGGAGTCTGTCTCACTCTCTCCCCTCCTCTCACTTAAGAAATAAAAATAAAAACATCCAATTATTAAAACAAAAAGTATGCTCATCCACTCCTGGCTTTCAGACCTGAGCAAGGATGAGAGAGCCTTGCTCACTACACTCCATCCAATACATCCAATTTGGAAGAATCGGGGTTTTGCTTAGATGTGGTGTAGTATCTCTTCCTCCAGCATCTCTGCTCTAGCACACTGTCACCCCATGCCCAGGGTCCCTCCAATTTTCCCACCTCTGACTAAATGCTGCTCTTATGTCTAAACAGTAACATCAAAAATCTGTGATCTCTTCATTAAGTGTCAAGTACTGTATAGGCATGTTTACACTGAATGTTCACAGCAACCTTGTGAACCAGTAGTTGATACTTCCAATTCTGCACTTTACTGAGAAAAATAGTGTTTACAGAACTTAAGTCACCTGCACACATTGCACAGCTAGTAAGTGGCATGGCTGATTCTGTAGCCCAGAGCCTGCTACCTTCACCAGAAATCTCTTTGTGTCTGCAGAAAGGGGGCTCCAGACCACTCGGTCTACGTGTATCATTTACCACACCAGAGATGGGACGCAGCCTATTGCTGCCCTGAATCTACAGTAATAATACATTAGAACATCTAGCACACCCACACCCCTCCTATGCTACCACGACTACCTGCTGGGTCATTCTGACTCCTGAAGACCTCTTTACCTACCTAGGTCCTACATGTCAGCGTTATCCAGGGCTCCACCCTCCTCCTCTCTGCTTAGACCCTCCAGGGCAGGGGTCCCCAAACTGCGGCCCCCTGAGGCCATTTATCCGGCCCCCGCCGCACTTCCGGAAGGGGCACCTCTTTCATTGGTGGTCAATGAGAGGAGCATAGTTCCCACTGAAATACTGGTCAGTTTGTTGATTTAAATTTACTTCTTTAAATATTGTATTTGTTCCCATTTTGTTCTTTTACTTTAAAATAAGATATGTGCAGTGTGCATAGGGATTTGTTCATAGATTTTTTATAGTCTGGCCCTCCAGCGGTCTGAGGGACAGTGAACTGGCACCCTGTGTAAAAAGTTAGGGGACCCCTGCTCCAGGGCCTTGCAGCCTTCTTAAAGCAATGCCAAATTGATAAACTCTCTCCCTAATCTCAGCTCCTCCCTCTAACGCAGTTCCCATTCCTTCCATACTCCCCATACACTTGAGATCAAAATCTAACCCAGCTTTGTCTATGTTACAGACTCAAAAATTTCCGCTTCCTGCTCAATGCCCCATGGAGTCTCTGCACTCACCAATGTCCAAAATGTCCTTCATGCCCTGTCTGTCCACCTGCCCCAGGCCTCAGCACCATCTCTTCAATGGCTCATAACCATCTCACTGCCCTGGATTCCACCCCTTCTCCCCCAGTCCCCACCGCATTCATCCCTAAGCCAGTCAATTTGACCTCCGAGGTCTGTGCTCCAGGGGATCCTCTGCACACTGGCAGTCACTCTCCAGGATGACTTTCTCACTTTCTCTCACTTGGATGACAACGGCCTTCTCCCACTGATTTCCCTGATTCAGACTCCGTCCATCTCCGACCAGAGCTCTTCGTGCCCAGCAGGGCTGTTCTGTTAAAGCGGATCTGTCCATTTCACCCCACATCCTGCTCCTTCCCCCCAACTTGGACTAGAGCCAGCCAGGGATGGCATGAGGCCACTCTCTCCTCTGGTCCCCCCTTGGCTACCACCCTGTCCCTTGTCACTCTAGAACAGTGGCTGTTCCCAGGACACTCTGTCTTCCTTTCAGTCGAAGGTTTATTCTTCTGTTTGGAATTAATTCCTCAAACCATCTGCCTTTTGAATTCCCTCTCATCTTTTACACAAATCCTAATGACACCATCAGCATCTTCATCAGAATCTGCTACACAGAGTATTTTTAGTGTAGAAAATATTCCAGGCTCTGTATTCCACCCTCCAGGATGTGCTTTCCCCTTCTGCCTGGTGATGGAGGGGAGACAATGACCCAGACCTCAGAGCAACCTTTCACAAGACGAGACAGCTGGTCAGTGACTGCTGACTTTCTAAATGTGCCCAGTAGCTTTCTTAAAAGTACAAAAAGAAATATGTATTAAATAATATTTACCTAAATGTGTGTGTTAATATTATTAGAAACATCCCCCAAAACATAAAAGACCTGTAATCAGTGATCTAGACAATCTTCTCTCACAGAGATCTCTCATGTATGTAGGAAACTTACATATTCATCTATTTGTGAGTCAAAGCAGAGCATGCAGCCCTGGCCGGTTGGCTCAGCGGTAGAGCGTCGGCCTACCGTGCGGAGGACCCAGGTTCGATTCCCGGCCAGGGCACACAGGAGAAGCGCCCATTTGCTTCTCCACCCCTCCGCCGCGCTTTCCTCTCTGTCTCTCTCTTCCCCTCCCGCAGCCAAGGCTCCATTGGAGCAAAGATGGCCCGGGCGCTGGGGATGGCTCTGTGGCCTCTGCCCCAGGCGCTAGAGTGGCTCTGGTCGCAACATGGCGACGCCCAGGATGGGCAGAGCATCGCCCCCTGGTGGGCAGAGCATCGCCCCTGGTGGGCGTGCCGGGTGGATCCCGGTCGGGCGCATGCGGGAGTCTGTCTGACTGTCTCTCCCTGTTTCCAGCTTCAGAAAAATGAGAAAAAAAAAAAAAGAAAGAAAAAAAAAAAAAAAAAAAAAAAAAAAAGCAGAGCATGCAAATCATCCTAAATATTCCTGGTTTTGTAGCATTTGTGCATTTTCCCCAATGATCCAGACTACATAATCTTGGCCTAATGTCAGGTAATATTAACACGTAACAGGTGTTATAGTTACATACAATATCAGGGAAAGTGGTCAATTCTATTATCAATGACAGTAAATGGGAGGTAATAGAAAAAGGTCCTAAATTTTATACAATTTGAGAAATCTGATTTTAAAATGAATTGGAGACCAAATGTTTCCAGAAAGATAATTAATAAAAACTAATGAACATTTAATGAAGTTTTAAGTAGTTTGCTTCAACTGTTCCCCCCTCCCACTGAGTTTATTTAATTCAGTGCTTCTTGCCATGTTTTAATATTTTCAGCAATTCTATTGAGAGGTAATAAAATTATAACAAGAGGAGAAAGTTCTAAGGAGGCCAACAAATATTTGGGTCACTTCAGGGGACAGATGAGCATTAGTGACCCACTTTCTATTATGCTAATGGCCTACACACACATATCCTTAATTTAAGAAATTATATCAAGGCAAGACAAGGCACGCTGGAGGCGCTGAGCTGGGTACCAACCTCCGCTGCTCCTCCCCATGTTCTCCCGAGGGAACAGTGAGGCACTCGTCCATGTGCCCGTGCAGCAGCCTCAGGACGTCACCACCAATCAGATAGCCTGTAAGAATCAAAATTCAGTCACATTTGAACTGTCATGGTCACATTTGAACAGAAGCTGGAAAGACCTGGTCCAAACTTCTAGTTTTATAGACAAAGAAACAGAAATACAGTAAGGCTCAGGTTCAGGGCCAAAGTCACAGGGATGGCTGGTGCTCTCGCCTGCTGCCTCGGGGTCCCGAGTCCCAGAGTCCCACAGTCAGTGACATTCCCACTGGAAAACACCACCCATAGGGAGACCTATAAAATTCTCCCTTAAACATACATGCATGGATAGATTCAGATTCGAACTTCTCTTGGTGACAGTTACCAGAACAAACACAGATATTTTTTTGGAAACCCTGATGTATAAGCACTATTGTGGCCCAGCTCCAGGTCATGCCCTGGAACACAGAAAATCCTGACATTAGCCTCACCGAGCAATACCCTGGGGCCAAAACAATGGAAAAAGGAACCTCTAAAAAGCTAGGGCATGAAACAGACACAGAGAAACTGAAGCTGACAGTAGCATCAAAATAAGAATAGGAAAGTCGTAACACAAACATCTCTTTTAATTTTTTTTTTTTTTAGATTTCTATTTATTCATTTTAGAGAGGAGGAGGAGAGAGAGAGAAGGGGTGGGAGGAGCAGGAAGCATCAACTCCCATATGTGCCTTGACCGGGCAAGTCCAGGGTTTCAGACCGGTGACCTCAGCGTTCCAGGTCTAAACTTTATCCACTGCACCACCACAGGTCAGGCCACAAACATCTCTTTTAAATAGCAGTTGAAATAAGAGTCTAAAATGTCAGGCACCTACTTGCAGAATAGTTGACATAAAAAAAGCTCTTGTGTTCCCTTTTCTCCACACCCTGGCCAGCACTTACTGTGTCTTGTTTTGTCAATGAGCACCATTCTGACAGGTGTGAGGTGATATCTCATTGTGGTTTTAATTTGCATTTCTCTGATGATTAGTGATGTTAAACACTTTTTCATCTTCCTATTGGCCATCTGTATGTCCTCTTTGGAGAAGAGTCTATTCAGTTCTTTTGCCCATTTTTTAATTGGATTGTTTACCTTCCTGGTGTTGAGTTTTAAAAGTTCTTTATAAATTTTGTTTATTAACCCTTGCACTGCTGGTGGGAATGCTGCCACTGTGGAGAACTATATAGAGTTTCCTCAAAAAATTAAAAATGGATCTGCCTTTTGACCCAGCTATCCCACTTTTAGGAATATATCCTAAGAACACCAAATCACTGATTCAAAAGAAGATATGCACCCCCATGTTTATTGCAGCATTGTTTACAATAGCCAAGATCTGGAAACAGCCCAAGTATCCATCAGTGGACAAGTGGATTAAAAAGCAGTGGTACATATACACAATGGAATACTATGCAGCTGTGCAAAAGAAGGAAATCTTACTTTTTGTGACAGCATGGATGGACCTGGAGATTGTTATACTAACTGAAATAAGCCAGGCAGAGAAATACAAATATCATATGATCTCACTTATATGTGAAATCTAATAAACGAAGTGAACTGAGGAACAGAACAGAGGCAGAGGCGGGGTCACAGGGAACAGAGGGACAGCTGTCAGAGGGAAGGGGGGGTGAGCGGATGGGATCAAAGAAGGTAAAAGGATCAGTGAAACTATATATACATAACACATAGATATAGATAACAGGACAGCAAATCCTAGAGAGAAGAGGGGAATGAGTTAGGGGGAGGGGAGCAAAGGGGGTATAAATAGGGACACAGAGGTGGGGGGTGAGGGAGTTATATTCAGTGGGACACTTGAATCCATGTAAACACAATAAATTAAAAATTAAAAAAAAAAACACAAAAAAACCTCTTGTGAACAGTCCGCTCATTATCACAATCCCGAAGGTGATTGTCACCTCTGCATGAAGTATAAGCCCTCTAACTGGAGGGGCGCTTTTACCTTGGGCTGCTTCGCTGCCTGAGCTGATCGGGGCCACACTCCAGAGGGTCTGCTGGAAGGCGGCGTCCACGTGCAAGCTGACGCTGCCGTAGGACAGGTGCTGCGGGAGAGGCAAACGGGCATCACTGTGGCTCCTGCGGCTGAACACATGCAGGCCCGCTCAAAGCCGCACCACAGACCAGGACTGCACACAGAACTGTCTCAACCCTGTCGCTCAGAAATGAAGAGACTAGTAGGAAAAAATTAGAGTTTCTATTTGACTTTAGGTGTTTTCCACCTTCATTCTAAGAGTTACTAACTTACACTGCTAATCGGAAAATACACAAATGAATATACTAAAATTAATGTATTCATTAAAATAAACTTGTTTTAAGGTTTATTGATGGACAGAATTGTAGAGCTACTGGGTACTTACCATTAAAGTTATAAGTTTTACATGCATCACACTGTAATGGTTTTTTGACAATGAAGGAGGTGATATTAACAGGACCAATGTCTTAGTTTTGTGGGGTCCTTTAAGAACTTTTATCTACAATTTAACACAATAACCATTAGATGGTGATATTTCCTAATAGGTACCTAAAACAAGGACACTACATTTCCTCTAAAACTCAGATATCACAAATTTCAGATTTTCCTTCTTAAAAATAAAAATACATTAAAATATATTCAATATTTCTGAGAGCAATGATATATGAGTTCTAAAACTATAAGTAAAGAAAACCAAAATTATGAAATCACTCTATAATTTTATAGCCAAATTATTTTACTAATCACTACCTGGCTGCCTCTAGAATTTCAAACACTCATAGAACAACCACCCGTGTTCCTGAGGTCACCTCAGTAAACGTCACCAATATGCCAATATTCCTATAATATTTCGTTAACACTTTTCAATGCTGATGACAGGTTAAACTTTCAAAGATTTAATTGTACCTGAACTTTCCCAGAAACTGGACCCTCCCACTTAGATAAAGAGTATTGCAGCAGGAAGTCATCACACAGGTGAACTCCACAGGCCTTTCAACACTCCAAGGGTCTCTTTCACCTGAGTGTGCTATTCTCAAGTCACCAGCAAAAAAAGGCACTTCACTATCTTTCTCTTCAAAACAAAACCAGTCTGACCAGGCAGTGGTGCTGTGGGTAGAGTGTCAGACTGTGACGCTGAGGACCCAGGTTTGAAACCCTGAGGTCGCCAGCTTAAGCACGGGCTCATCTGGCTTGAATGGAGGCTCACTAGATTGAGAAAGGGGTCACTGGCTTGAGTGTAGGATCACAGACATGATTCCATGGCCACTGGCTTGAAGCCCAAGGTCGCTGGCTTGAGCAAGGAGCCACTCGCTCTCATATGTGCTATAGCCCCCTGGTCTACATATGAGAAAGCAGTCAGTGAACAACTAAGGAGCTGCAACGAAGATCTGATGCCTCCCATTTCTCTCCCTTCCTGTCTGTCTCTATCTGTCCCTCTCTCTGACTCTCGCTCTGTCTCTGTCAAAAAAAAACAACTAAAGACATTTTTTACATATATAGGCAGTTTCTGGGTGACAAAAGAGATAAGGTTCTGTAGGTTTGCATATGTTTGAGTATTTATATGAACAGAAAGGTAAAAATAAATACTATGTTAAAACAAACATTTAAGTTGAATTTAATAGGTAAATGTACCTATTCCAACTTACTAGACCAGGGTTAGTCAACCTCTTTATACCTGCCGTCCACTTTTGTATCTCTGTTAGTAGTAAAATTTTCTATCCACCCACCAGTTCCACAGTAATGGTAATTCATAAAGTAGGGAAGTAACTTTACTTTATAAAATTTAAAAGCAGAATTACAGCAAGTTAAAGCATATAATAATAATTACTTACCAAGTACTTTATGTTGGATTTCACTAAGTTTGGCAGAATAAATCTTTATAAAACAACTTACTATAGTTAAATCTATCTTTTTATTTATACTTTGGTTGCTCCACTACCACCCACCATGAAAGCTGGAATGCCCACTAGTTGGGCGGTAGGGACCAGGTTGACTACCACTGTTAACTAAACAAATTCAACTTAAGAACAAACCTACAGAATCCATCTTATCCATAACCCAGGGACTGCCTGTATATAGTTATCTTACCAATACTTTTTCCAATCAATAAGATAAAGGTTTACCGCCCTGGCCAGTTGGCTCAGCGGTAGAGCGTCGGCCTAGCATGCGGAGGACCCGGGTTCGATTCCCGGCCAGGGCACACAGGAGAAGCGCCCATTTGCTTCTCCACCCCTCCGCAGCGCTTTCCTCTCTGTCTCTCTCTTCCCCTCCCGCAGCCAAGGCTCCATTGGAGCAAAAGATGGCCCGGGCGCTGGGGATGGCTCTGTGGCCTCTGCCCCAGGCGCTAGAGTGGCTCCGGTCGCAACATGGCTACGCCCCAGAGGGGCAGAGCATCGCCCCTGGTGGGCGTGCCGGGTGGATCCCAGTCGGGCGCATGCAGGAGTCTGTCTGACTGTCTCTCCCTGTTTCCAGCTTCAGAAAAATTAAAAAAAAAAAAAAAAAAAAACAAAGATAAAGGTTTACCAGTTGGCTGTTTAGACTTAGCAATAACTTGTTCTAACCAGCTTTCTCCTCTCAACCAGCTCTTTGCCTTCTTCCCACCTTGACCCATCCTTCTTAAGTACAGTCCCAACTGAGACTCTGTGATTGTAAAATTCTTTAACTATCTACCAATAAATCAAATGCCTTCTGCTTAGACAAACAAGAATATTCCTTCCTTCATAGCAATCACCACACAATGTAATTTAATGTATTTTTCTTTCTCCATCTTGTAAGCTGTCTGACCCAGGTTCATGGCTGTATCCCTGAAATCTGGCAATATTATTCAATAAACAAGTATGTTTAGAAGCTAAAACCTTTAAAGTCAAAGTGGTACAGACTAAAAAATATTTTAAGTTATTCTACAAATATACAATAACCTGAGCCAAAATAACAGCACATCACTCACACACACACATACACACACACACACACACCTCTATAAAACCATATGACTCTTACCAGACCATGAGTAAGTAAATACTTAAATTTTTACTTTTGAATTCAAGGGAAAGCTCCTGCAGTATTATGATGAACAGATTATTACATTTGTTAATTCATCATGGGTCACACTGCATATACTATGTATAAAGCATTGTGCCAAAGATTAATAGAATACCCTTCCTCCCTGAGGGTGCTTGGAATCTAGAAGAAAAAGTGATGTACACAAAACACTACAAGTCAGTAACAAAACCTGATAGGGGGACTGTTATCAATTTAGCCTGCCCTACTGGGTCAGAGGTCCTTGCACTAGGGCTGGAGGACAGGTAGCAGTCCACAGGGAGATGGGATTGCAGGGGAAATGAGGGCTTGAGGAGCCAGTTAGATTGACCTTGAACTCACATGTATATAATGTAGACATGCTGTCTCAAAATAGGTCTGTACACACATTAGATTTGGCTGTGTGTATTAATAATCTAAATTTGCTAAGTGTTTAAACATACCAAACTTATTGTAAACCACTATAGAGATTTATATTTTTAATCGACCAGAAACCTTATCACTGGAAGTGGCCTGGGCCTCCCTGTCCTCTAAGAGGCTCAGACAAGGGAAAAGATGTGAAAAAGAGGAGCATGCACCCAAAAGCGCAGAGATACAGGGAAAAAAGGACGGGGAGCATTGTGCTGGGATTACAACACATGCTTAGAAACAGAGCGAGGCAGGCCTGCTGGAAAGGCGGCATCAGATCTGGGCCCAACACTTAAGGCAGTTAGAAGCCACTGCAGCAAAAAAATAATACATTTTGTAGAACCATAAAATTAAGAAGATTTCAGTCTGTGGGAGAAAGACCACAAGTGTCCATAAGAACATTACACCATGTAAGTTATCTAAACAACGTCGACTCCTTGAGAGAATAGTCTCTAGGCATAACAATTTTAAATGCTCCGATTTCATTTTCCTTCTTGAACAGCGAAAGGAAGATTAAGACCAAGGCCGGTTCCAGTTACTTGAAACCAATATGAGTTGACCCTGAAGCAAAAGAAAAGTTCTCAAAGCTTGAAGAAAAGTTGACCTTAGGCTAAAATAGTGACCATTCCAGAATTCATACAATGACATTGGCCTTTGGGCACCATCTACTCCCTCACACCACCTTGAATCTTATGTTAGTGACTCTCAGGTTCTCACAGGAATGAGCCATCTGAGAATCTTGCTAAAGACAATGTTATGAGGCAGAGATACAGAACCTCAGCAATGGACAGGACATTGTAAGTCTCCTCTCAGGAGTTCTTAACCTGGACTCCAGGAACCCTGTGTCCAGAGGGGGGCAAAAGTCAGTTCACAGTTGCACTGTGACATTCTTTTGAGTTAATAAAGCTACTGTAATAACCATGATCTGCATGGCTCTTTGTGTACAAACAACTGTAGACCTACTTTTGCCCACCCCTGTATTTATTTTATGCATTTAAAAACATGATGACAAAGGGTCAATAAGCCTTAACAGACTGTCAAAGGGATAATGGCACAAAAAATTTTAAGGAAATCTGAATTCAACATTTCTCTGATGCATTCATTATTTATTCATTTATTTCTCTCTTATTAAGTGCCAGGCACTTGGTCCCCGGTGATGTAATACTCTGCATAAATTATCACCCAGCATGGGGATACAAGTAAAAAAGACATAATATCACCCACTAGAGTTCATTTTTCTTTTTCTGAGAAAAATAGATGATCTTTCCAAATGCAACATTCAATGACTTCATCACCTGAGCCACACAAAGAGAGTAAAAAGAATTAGGGCAAATAAATAAAAAACAGTTGGCTGATATAATGAATACATTGAAAATATTTATGATCACTATCTTTTTAGTTGTCAATATTTTTATACAACTTGAAGCAATTCTGTAACTTGATAAGCAATAAAACACCCTGTTATTTCTTATTGGTTTTTTCTGATTCAGAAGTAGGTAGAGAGCAGTAAGTTTTTATGAACCCTAGAAAAGCTTTCTCTTAAGCATGTTTCATTACTGTTTAGATGGCAGGGTTCTGCTTTAATTTATTTTCAGACATCTGTTTGTTTGGCAATGTTTTCATGGATCTTAAAACCTATCTATTTCTATAGATGATCTAATCAATAGAACATTAGTCAAAAATCAATGTTTCCAATGCAAGCAACCTAAGTTATGGAATGAAAACTTCTGTGCATATCAAAGAAGTTTATGTCTTCCTAACACAAGTATAAATTGTCTTATGCTTTACTTTATTTTGTTTAATTTTAAATAGATTTATAGTCAGTAATACCTACTTGACCATGTTTTCTCGATTTTAAATAGTTTATTTCTTTTATATTTAAGCTGCTTTACTAAAGTCTTCTTTTTATGAAGTTACAATTAACATCCAATATCCTATTTCAGGTGTATGACATACCAATTCTACATTTATATACCCTACAAAGTAATCATCAAAATAAATCAAGTTCCTATCTGTCCCACACAGTTATTACAGAATGACTATATTCCTAGGCTATATGTTACATCCTCATGATACTGATTTTTCTATATGGAAGTTTGTACCTCCTCTATCCCCTTAACTATTTCACTCACTTTTCCAGCCCATTTCCACTCTGGTAACCACCAGCTTGTTTTCTGTATCTATGCAACTGTCTGTGTTTTCATTTGTTTGTTCATTTCTTTTGATTCTACATATAAGGGAAATTATACAGTATTTGTCTTTTTTGGTATGACTTATTTCACTTAGCATAATACCCTCTGGGTTCATCCATGTTGCAAATGGCAAAATATTTTTTTATGAGTAAACAATATTCTATGTATGTGTGTATGTGTGTGTGTGTGTGTGAGAGAGAGAGAGAGAGAGAGAGAGAGAGATTTTTTTTATCGATTCACCTATTAATAGACACTTAGGTTGCTCTCATGTCTTGGCTAAAATTAACAACGCCACAGTGAACATAGGGGTTGTGCATCTCTACAAATTGTGTTTTTGTTTTCTTTGGATAAATGCCCAGAAGTAGCAATTCTGGATCATATGGTTCTATTTTTTTATTTTTTAGGGCTCCCCATACTGTTTTCCATAGTGGCTGTACCACACTCCCTCATTTCAAACTACACTACATAGCTATAGTTACCAAAACAGTATGATTCTGGCAAGAGAACACACACAGATAAATGAAATAAAGCCCAAAAATAAAGCCATTCACATAGAGTCAATTAATCTACAGCAAATAGTCAAATATACAATGAGGAAAAGACAGTCTCTTCAACAAATGGTGTGAAAACTGGACAGATACATGCAAAAGAGTAATACTGAACCACTATCTTACACCACATACAAAAATAAATCCAAATTAGATTAAAAATTTGAAGTAAGGCCCTGGCTTACTGGCTCAGTGGTAGAGTTCCGGCCCACCGTGTGAAAGTCCTGGGTTCAATTCCCAGTCAGGGCACACAGGAGAAGCGTCCATCTGCTTCTCCACCCCTCCCCCTCTCCTTTCTATCTCTCTCTTCCCCTCCCACAGCCAAGGCTCCACTGGAGCAAAAGTTGGCCCGGGTGCTGAGAAGGGCTCCATGGCATCCGCCTCAGGCACTGGAATGGCTTCGGTAGCAACAGAGCAATGCCCCAGATGGGCAAAGCATTGCCCACTGGTGGGCATGCTGGGTGGATCCTGGTCTGGTGCATGCGGGAGTTTATCTCTCTGCCTCCCTGCTTCTCACTTCAGAAAAATACAAAAAAAAAATTTTTTTTTTTTGAAGTAAGACAGAAAACCATAAAATTTCTAGAATATTAACATAGGCAGTAAGGTCTTTATTGCCAATATTCTTTTCACCCAGTCACCTTAGGAAAAGGCAAAAATTTAAAAAACGGGACTACATCAAATTAAAAATATTTGCACAGCAAAGGACACCATCAACAAAATGAAAAGGCAACCAACAGAATGGGAGAAGACATTTGTAAATCGCACTTCCAATAACAGGTTAATAACAAAAATATAGAAAGAACTCAATACAACTCAATAGGAAAAAACCCAAATAATCCAATTTTAAATGGCTAGAAGATTTAAACAGACCCTTTTCCAAACAGGAGATATTAAAGGTCAACAGGTTACATGAAAAGATGTTCAACATCACTCATCTTCTGGGAAATGCAAATTAAAACAAAAAAAAAGTATTACCCCACACCTCTCAGAATGGCTATCCTCTATAAATCTAACAAACGACAAGTGTTGGTCAAAATGTGGAGAAAAGGGAACTCTTCTGCACTGTTGGTGAGAATGTAAACTGGCACCATCCTGTAGCAAAGAGTATGAAGGTTCCTCAAAAAATTAAAGAGAGGGCCCTGGCCGGTTGGCTCAGTGGTAGAGCGTCAGCCTGGCGTGCAAGAGTCCCGGGTTTGGTTCCTGGCCAGGGCACACAGGAGAAGCGCCCATCTGCTTCTCCACCACTCCCCGTCTCCTTCCTCTCTGTTTCTCTCTTCCCCTCCCGCAGCCAAGGCTCCATTGGAGCAAAGTTGGCCCGGGCACTGAGGATGGCTCTGTGGCCTCTGCCTCAGGTGCTAGAATGGCTCTGGTTGCAAGAGAGCAACGCCCCAGATGAGCAGAGCATCGCCCCATGGTGGGCGTGCCGGGTGGATCCCGGTCGGGCGCATGTGGGAGTTTGTCTCCCCGTTTCCAACTTCAGAAAAATACCAAAAAAAAAAAAAATTAAAGAGAGGAAAAAACAGGACTACCATATAATCTAACAATTTCAGTTCTGCGTATTTATCAAAAGAAAACGAAAACACTAATCTCGAAAAGATACATGCACCCTAATCTTTACTGCAGCTTTATCTACAATAGCCAAGCGCTGAAAGCTAAATCGTTCTTTAAAAGCAAACATTGTTCCAATATGAGCAAAGGAATTACTTTTCCTCTTGGATAGTCCTGAAAAGAGAATAAAGACATCATTTCATATTAGAATCGAAACAGCAAAATGAGAAAAGACACTACTTGGATGAGTGGTTACAACCATTTTTAATGTTAAGATCCTTTATCCCTATTGGTCCTGGCTGGCCGGCTCAGTGATAGAGCGTCAGCCTGTCGTGTGGAAGTCCCGGGTTCTATTCCTGGCCAGGGAACACAGGAGTTAAGTGCCCATCTGCTTCTCCACCCTTCCTCCTTTCTTCCTCTCTGCCTCTCTCTTCCCCTCCCACAGCCAAGGCTCCATTCAAGCAAAGTTGGCCCAGGCACTGAAGACGACTCCATGGCATCCACCTCAGGAGCTAGAATGACTCTGGTTGCAATGGAGCAACACCCCAGATGGGCAGAGCATCGCCCCCTGGTGGGCATGCCGGGTGGATCCTGGTCGGGTGCATGTGGGAGTCTATCTGTATGCCTCCCTGCTTCTCACTTCAGAAAAATACAAAATAAATAAACTAGACCCTTTATCCCTAGAAAACTGTGAACAGAGCTTGAGCATGTCAGCAGAAAAGGGGGCAGCCAGACATATGCCTGGGCCCCCCACCCTCTGTGAGGCACCTCTGCAGAGGACAGGGAAAAGACAGGCCCTTTAAATCAGTTTCCATCAGCTTAGCAACCCAATAGTGGTAAGTTTTATTAGAGTAGAAAGTACACAATTAAATCATTTAATCATCACTGGCAGTGAAGGAAAAAATAAATAAAAGGTCAACAGACACTAATCTGAAAAGTTAAAAAATCAATGACTGGAAATGCTTAATTTTAGAACTTAGCTTTTAATTTATTTTTTTTACTTTTATAAAAATTTTTTGATTTAAAAAAAAAGAAGAATAAGGAAGGAGAGTGAGAAACATCAATTTCTTTTTTTACTTATTTATGCATTCATTGGGTGATTCTTGTATGTGCCCTAACCAGGATCACACCCTCAACCCTGACGTATTGGGATGATGCTCAAACCAACTGAGCTACCTGGCCAGGGCCACTACTTAATTTTAACTAATGTGTTTTCAGCAAAATTTCTTAACTACCTTACTTTATTTAGTATATACTTTTTTCGTCTTTATTTAGACAATTAAATTTAACAGGGTGACATTGGTCAATCAGAGTACGTAGATTTAGAGAAAGCATCTCCCCATCGTTTGGACAGTTGATTATGTTGTATACCCATCACCTAAAGTCAAATCATCTTCAGTTACCCTATATTTTCTTTCTCTTTAACCCTCCCCCCTCCCGCTCCACCCTTCCCTTCCCCCTGGGAACCAATGCACACCAGTCTATGTCCATGAGTCTCAACTCTGTGTGCCACCTATGTATGGAATCATACAGTTCTTAGCTTTCTCTGATTTTACTTATTTCATTCAGTATAATGTTACCAAGGTCTATCCATGTTGTTGAAAATGATACTATGTCATCATTTCCTATGGCTGAGTGGTATTCCATTGTATATATGTACCATATCTTCTTTATCCAATCTTCTATTGAAGGGCATTTTGGCTGTTTCCATGCCTTGGCCACTGTGAACAATGTTGCAATGAACATAGGAGTGCATGTGTCTTTACGTACCCATGTTTTCAAGTTTTGGGGGTATATATCCAGTAGAGGGATTGCTGGGTCATATGGTAGTTCTATTCTTAAATTTTTGAGGAACCACCATACTTTCTTCCATAATGGTTGTACTACTTTACATTCCCACCAACAGTGGATGAAGGTTCCTTTTTCTCCACAGCCTCTCCAACACTTATTACCTGTCTTGTTGATAATGGCCAATCTAACAGGTGTGAGGTGGTATCTCATTGTAGTTTTGATTTTCATTTCTCTAGTAGCTAGTGAAATAAGCATCTTTTCATATATCTGTTGGCCATTTGTATTTCTTCCTGGGAGAAGTGTCTGTTCATGTCCTCTTCCCTCTTTTTTATTGGATTATTTGCTTGTTTGTTGTTGAGTTTTGTGAGTTCTTTATGTATTTTGGATATTAGTCCCTTATCTGAGCTGTTTTTTGAGAATATCATCTCCCATTTAGTTGGTTGCCATGTGCAGAAGCTTCTTAGTCTGATGTAGTCCCATTCATTTATCTTTCCCTTCACTTCCCTTGCCTTTGGAGTCAAATTCATAAAATGTTCTTTATGGCCAAGGTCCATGAGATTAGTACCTATGTTTTCTTCTATATAACTTATTGTTTCAGATTTTATGTTTAGTTCTTTTGATCCATTTTGAATATTTGTGCAAGGAGATAAACTGTAGTCAAGTTTCATTCTTTTGCATGTGGCTTTCCAATTTTCCCAGCACCATTTATTGAAGAGGCTTTCTTTTCTCCATTGTGAGTTTTTGACTCCTTTACCATATGTATGTGGTTTTATTTCTGGGTTCTCTATTCTATTCCATTGGTCTATGTGTGTATTTTTCTGCCAGTACTATGCTGTTTTGATTATTGTGGCTCTGTAGTATAGTATGAAGTCAGGTATTGTAATGCCTCCAATTTCGTTTTTTTTCCTTAGGATTACTTTGGTTATTCGAGGTTTTTTATGGTTCCATATAAACCTGGTATGATTTTGTTCCATTTCTATAAAAAATCACATTGGAATTTTTATGGGAATTGAAATAAATTTGTATATTGCTTTGGGTAGTATGACCATTTTAACTATATTTATTCTTCCTATCCATGAACAAGGAATATTTTTCCATTTCATTGTGTCTTTTTCAATTTCCTTTAATAATGCTTTGTAGTTTTCAGTATATAGGTCCTTTACATTTAACAGAGTGTTTATTCCTAGGTATTTTTTTGTTGTTGTTGCTGTTACTACTGTAAAATGGATTACTTTTTTAGTTCTTTTTCTGAGGTTTCATTGTTGACATATAAGAAAGCGACAGACTTCTGTATATTAATTTTGTATCCTGCAACCTTACTGTATTGGTTTGTTTCTAATAGCTTTTCTGTGGAGTCTTTGGGGTTTTCTATATACAGGATCATGTCATCTGCAAAAAGTGAAAACATTACTTCTTTTTTGCCAATATGAATGCCTTTTGTTTCTTTCTATTGTCTGATTGATCTGGCTAGAACTTCCAGCACTATGTTTAATAGGAGGGGAGAGAGTGGACAACCTTGTCTTGTTCCTGATGTTAGCGGAAAAGTTTTCAGTTTTTTACCATTTAGTATGTTAGCTGATGGTTTGTCATAAATGGCCTTTATTTTGATGAGATCTTTTCCTTCTATACCCATTTTGTTGAGTGTTTTAAACATAAAAGGATGTTGTATTTTATCGAATGCCTTTCTGCATCTATTGATAGGATCATATGATTTTTTTTTCTTTGTTTTTGTTGATATGGTGTATTATGTTAATCGCTTTACACATGTTGAACCATCCTTGTGTTTCTGAAAAGAATCCCACTTGATCATGATGAGTTGCCTTTTTGGTGTGTTGTTGGATTTGATTTGCTAGTATTTTGTTTAGGATTTTTGCATCTGTATTCATTAGAGATACTGGTCTGTAGTTTTCTTTTTTTGTGTTGACCTTGCCAGGTTTTTTAGTATGAGGGTTATGTTGGCCTCTTAAAATGTGTTTGGAAGCATTGTTTCTTCTTCAATTTTCTGGAAGACTTTGAGAAGGACAGGAACCAATTCTTCTTTGAAAGTTTGGTAGAATTCACTAGTATAGAATTCACTGGCCACGGACTTTTATTTTGGGGGAGGTTCTTGACAGTTGTTTCTGTCCTCCCTGCTTATCAGTCTATTTAGGCTTTCTACTTCTTCATGACTCAGTCTAAGAAGATTGTATTGTTCTAGGAGTTTATCCATTTGTTCTAAATTGCTGAATTTCGTAGCATATAATTTTTCATAGTATTCTGCGATAATCCTTTGCATACCTATGATATCTCTGGTAATTTCTCCTTTTTCATTTTGGATTTTGCTTATATGAGTACTTTCTAACCTTTTTTCCTTAATGATTTTTGCAAGGGGGTTGTCAATTTTATTGATCTTTTCAAAGAACCAGGTCTTTGTTGTATTAATTTTTTATAGTTTTTCTGTTCTCTATTTCATTTATTTCTGCTCTAATTTTTATTATTTCCTTTCTACTGCTGGTTTTGGTTTGCCTTTCTTATTCTATTTTTAGTTCCTTAAGATTTGATGTTAAGTTGTTTACTTGGGCTCTTGTTTGTTCATATAAGCATATAATAATATAAACTTCCTTCTTATTCCTGCTTTGGCTGCATCCCAGAGATTCTGATATGTTGTGTTGTAATTTTCATTTCTCTGCATATATCTTCTGATCTCTTCTTTTATATCTTCTTTAACCATTCATTTATTAGAAGTATGCTGTTTACTTTCCACATTATTTTATCTTATATTTATTAATTTTAATGCAGTGACACTGATAAATCAGGGTACATATATTCCGAGAAAACATCTCTAGATTATTTTGACATTTGATTATGTTGCATACCCCTTACCCAAAGACAAATTGTCTTCCGTCACCTTCTATCTGGTTTTCTTAGTGCCCCTGTCCTCTCCCCACACATTCTCTCTTCCTTGCCCCCCCACACACCCCACCCAACGCAATGTTACCATCACATTCTTGTCCTGGTCTCTGAGTCTCATTTTTATGTCCCATCTATGTATGCGTTCTTAGTTTTTTCTGATTTACTTATTTCACTCTGTATAATGTTATCACGTTCTATCCATGTTATTGTAAATGATTCGATGTCATCTTTTCTTATGGCTGAGTAGTATTCCATAGTATATATGTACTAAAGCTTTTTAATCCACTCATCTTCTGACAGACACTTGGGCTCTTTCCAGATCTTTGCTATTGTGAACAATGCTGCCATAAACATGGGGGTGCATTTCTCCTCTGAAAAAGTTCAATAGGGTTCTTGGGGTATGTTCATAAAAGTGGGATAGCTGGGTCAAAAGGCAGTACAATTTTAAATTTTTTGAAGAATCTCCATACTGTTTTCCACAGAGGCTGCACCAGTCTGCATTCCCACCAGCAGTGCAGGAAGGTTCCGTTTTCTCCATATACTCGCCAGCACTTATTCTGTGTTGTTTTGTTGATGAGGGTCAAACTGACTGGTATGAGATGATGTGTCATTGTGGTTTTAACTTGCATTTCTCTAATGATTAGTGATGTTGAGCATTTTTTCATATGCCTATATCCTCTTTGGAGAACTGTCTATTCATTTCCTTTGCCCATTTTTTGATTGGATTGTTTGTCTTTCTGGTGTTGAGATTTACAAGTTCTTTATAAATTTTGGTTATTAAACCCTTATCAGACGTACTGTCAAATATGTTCTCCCATTGTGTAGTTTGTCTTTTTATTCTGTTCTTATTGTTGTTGGCTGCGCAAAAGCTTTTTAGTTTGATATAGTCCCATTTGTTTATCCTGTATTTTATTTCACTTGCCGGTGGAGATAAATCGGCAAATATATCTCTGCGAGAGATGTCAGAGAGCTTACTGCCTATGTTTTCTTCTAAGAGGCTTATGGTTTCACGGCTTACATATAATACTTTTATCCATTTTGAGTTTATCTTTGTGAATAGTGTAAGTTGGTGGTCTAGTTTCATTTTTTTGCAGGTAGCTGTCCAATTTTCCCAACATTTATTAAAGAGGCTCTCTTTACTCCATTCTATGCCATTACCTCCTTTATCAAATATGAGTTGTCCATAGAGCTGTGGGTTTATTTCTGGGTTCTCTGTTCTGTTCCATTGATCTAGCCTGTTCTTATGCCAGTACCAGGCTGTTTTGAGTACAATGGCCTTGTAGTATATAACTTGATATCAGGAAGTATGATACCTCCCCCTTTAATATTCTTTTTTAATATTGCTGACGCTATTCGTGTTCTCTTTTGGTTCCGTATAAATTTTTGGAATATGTGATCTATATATTTAAAAGTATGTCATTGTTATTTTAATTGGTATTGCATTGAATTTACAGATTGCTTTGGGTAATATAGATATTTTAATGATGTTTATTCTTCCTAACCATGAGAACGGTATATGCTTCCATTTGTTTGTATCTTCCTTGATTTCTTTTATCAATATTTTATACTTTTCTGAGTACAAGTCTTTAGTCTCCTTGGTAAAATGTACTCCTAGGTACTTTATTTTTTTGGTTGTAATAGTGAAGGGGATTTTTTCCTTAATTTCACTTTCTGACTATTCATTGCTTGTGTATAAAAATGCCTCTGATTTCTAAATATTAATTTTATATCCTGCCACTTTGCTGAATTCCTTTATCAGGTCGAGTAGTTTTTTGACTGGGACTTTAGGGCTTTCTATATACAATATCATATCATCTGCAAATAATGAGAGTTGTACTGCTTCTATTCCAACTAGAATGCCTTTTATTTCTTCTTCTTGTCTGATTGCTGTGGCTAGGACTTCTAGGACTATGTTGAATAAAAGTGGTGAAAGGGGGAACCCCTGCCTTGTTCCTGATCTTAAGGGGATTGCTTTTAATTTTTGCCCATTTTTGCTGGCTGTGGGTTTATCATAGATGGCCTTTATCATGTTGAGGTATGTTCTCTGTATTCCCACTTTGTTGAGAGTTTTCATCATTAATGCATACTGGATTTTATCAAATGCTTTTTCTGCACCTATTGAAATTATCATGTGGTTTTTCTCCTTCCTTTTGTTTATGTGATGAATAACATTGCTTGATTTGCAAATACTATACCAGCCTTGCCTCCCCAGAATAAATCCCACTTAATCATGCTGTATGATTTTTCATATATTGTTGGATCCGGTTTCCTAATATTCTGTTGAGGATTTTAGCATATATATTCATCAGGGATATTGGCCTATAATTTTCTTTATGATGTCTTTGCCTGGTTTTGGAATCAGAATTATGCTCACCTCATAAAAGGAGCTTGGAAGTCCTCCTTCCTCTTAAGTTTTTAGAAAAAGCTTGAGATGGATAGGAGTTAGTTCTTCTTTGAATATTTGGTAGAATTCACTTGTGAAGCCATCTGGCCGAGGACTTTTCTTTGTTGGGAATTTTTTGATAACTGTTTTGATCTCATTTGGTAAAATCGGTCAGTTAAGGTTATCTGATTCTTCCAGATTGATTTTTGGAAGATTGTTTGTTTCAAGGAATGTATCCATTTCACCTAAGTTGTCTAGTTTTTGGCATACAGTTCTTCATAGTATTTTCTTACAATATTTTGTATTTCTGTTGTGTCAGTTGTTATTTCTCCACTCTCATTTCTAATTTTATTTGTTTGAGGCCTCTCTTTTTCTTGGTGAGTCTAGTTAAAGGTTCATCGATCTTGTTTACCTTTTCAAAGAACCAGCTCCTGGTTTCATTGATCCTCTGTATTGTTTCTTTAGCCTCTATGTCATTTATTTCTGTTCTGATCTTTATTATTTCCTTCCTTCTACTAGCTCTGAGCTTTACTTGCTGTTCTTTTTCTAGTTCTTTTAGATACAGGGTCAAGTTGTTTATTTGAGCTTTTTCTAGACTCTCAAGGTAAACATGTAATGCTATGAACTTCTCTCTCAGCACTGCTTTTGCTGTGTCCCATAAATTTTGAGTTGATGTATGATCGTAATTGTCGTTTCTAGGAATTTTTTTATTTCTTCTTTTATCTCATTGTTAACCCATTCGTTATTTAATAACATGCTATTTAGTTTCCAAGTGTTTGAGTATTTTTCAGTTTTTCTGTTGTGGTTGATTTCTAGTTTCATGCCATTGTGATCAGAGAAAGTGCTTGATATGATTTCAATCTTCTTAAATTTGTTGAGAACGCTTTTGTGCCCTAACATGTGGTCTATCCTAGAGAATGTACCATGAGCGCATGAAAAGAATGTATATTCTGCTGCTTTGGGTGAGAGGTTCTGAAGATATCTATTAAATCGAATTAATCTAGGATGTCCTTTAAGTCTGCTGTTTCTTTGTTGATTTTCTTTCTTGAGGATT
Organism: Saccopteryx bilineata; assembly: GCF_036850765.1. Lineage (NCBI taxonomy): Eukaryota > Metazoa > Chordata > Mammalia > Chiroptera > Emballonuridae > Saccopteryx > Saccopteryx bilineata. Next base: position 208,884,471 of record NC_089490.1, read on the forward strand.
TATCTAGTGATTGTAGTGGGAAATTGAAACCCCTTTTTCAATTATAGTATTATAGTATTATAGTATTGCTGTTGATCTCACCCTTTAAATCCACAAAAGTCTGCTTTATATATTTAGGTGCTCCTGTATTAGGTACGTAGATATTTATAACAGTTATATCTTCCTGTTAAATTGCTCCCTTTATCATTATGTAGTGACCTTCTTTCTATAGTCTTTGTTTTAAAGTCCATTTTGTCAGATATAAGTATTGCTACCCACCTTTTTTTTTATTTGCATTTTTCTGAAGTTCAAAACAGGGAGACAGTCAGACTCCCGCATGTGCCCACCCAAGATCTACCTGGCACACCCACCAGGGGGCGATGCTCTGCCCATCTGGGCCGTCGCTCCATTGCAAGCAGAGCCATTCTAGCACCTGAGGCAGAGGCCACAGGGCCATCCTCAGTGCTCGGGCCAACTTTCCTCCAATGGAGACTTGGCTACAGGAGGGGAAGGGAGAGACAAAGAGGAAGGACAGGGGGAGGGGCAGAGAAGCAGATGGGTGCTTCTCCTGTGTGCCCTGGCCGGGAATCAATCCTTGGACTCTTGCATGCCAGGCGAACACTCTAGCACTGAGCCAACTGGCCAGGGCCCTACCCCAGCTTTTTTTTCATTTCCATTTGAGTGAAATTTTTTCCATCCTTTTATCTTCAGTCTATGTGCATCTTTTATTTTAAGGTGTGTCTCTTGTAGAATGCATATGTATGGGTCCTGTTTTCTTATTCAAGCAGCTACCCTATGTCTTTTGGTCGGATCATTTAATTCATTTACATTTAAATTTATTATTGATATGTAATTGTTTATTGCCATTTTATTCTTTAAAACTATATTCCTCTTTTGCTATATTCTTCTCACTTTGATCTTTTTACAACAGGCCCCTTAGCATTCCTTACACCATTGGTTTGGTTGTAGTGAATACTTTTAGTTTTTTTTTTTTTGTCTGGAAAGCTTTTTATTTCTCCTTCAATTTTAATTGATAGCCTTGCTGGATAAAGTAGTCTTGGTTGTAAGCTCTTGTTCTGCATTACTTTGAATATTTCTTGCCATTTCCTTCTAACCTCAATTTTTTCTGTTGAGAAATACTAAGTCATCCTTATGGGGACTCCTTTGTAGGTGATAATCTTTTTTTCTCTAGCAGCTTTTTATATTTTCTCTTTATCACTTAGCTTTGGTATTTTAATTATGATGTGTCTTGGTGTTGATTTCTTTGGGTTTCTCTTTAATGGAGTTCTCTGTGCTTCTTGAACTTGTGAGAGTTTCTCCTGCATTAATTTAGGGAAGTTTTCAGCTATGATATTATTGAACAAAGTCTCTATCCCTTGTTCTTTCTCTTCTTCTTCAGGAACCCCTATGATGCGGATGTTATTTCTCTTCATGTTGTCACAGAGCTGTCTTAAGAGTTTCCTCAGACTTTTTGAGTCACTTTTCTTTTTTCTGCTCTGCTTCCATGCCTTTATTTATCTTGTCCTCTAACTTGCTGATTTGATCATCAGCTTCATCTATCCTGCTTTTAATTAGTTCCATTGTGTTCTCCATTTCTGATATTGTATTTGTCATTTCTGACTGATTCTTTTTTATTATTTCAATGTCCTTTTATTTGCTCTTTATTTAAGTGTTCGTAATGACCATCTATTGTTGTTCTAATATCTTTGAGCATCCTAACATTCGTTATTTTAAACTCTGCATATGGTCATTTGGTTGTATCTGACTCATTCAGGTCCTTTTCTGGGGATTTTTCTTGATTCATTTGTGTAGCATTTCTCTGCTTTCTCATTTTGTCTATGTAAAAGAAGGTTTTGGCCACTGGAGTCCACTGGGTGTGGCCTCTGTGTTCCCTAGGTGTGGTGTGTATGCAAGCCCGCCACCCCCTCTGCTGTTGCTGCCTAGGGCATTAGGGTATGGGCATTGCTGGGTCTGCCCATTGGGGCTGTTGCTGTGGTTTCCGCCTCTCCTTCACGGGAGTGGCTGTGATCACGTGCTCGGGTATACAAGCCTCTTTGGCCTTGGCCTTGGCCCCGCCCCCGCGGATGGCATTATGCTTGGCCCTGAGGGCAGGGGTGAGCACCGTTGCTCAGCTGCGGGGCTCTGCATTACTCCAGGCTTTCACCCTGTCTTTGCAGGAGGATCTTGCTTGTGGGACGGCTGCAAGTCTTGGCTCCACAGGCCGGGCTGGACTGTGTGCCCACACTCAGTAGTGGGACTCCACCTGATTTGGGCTTTTAACTCCACCCCCGCTGGAAGAGCTGGCTCCCAAGTCAGGACATAAGCCTTGGTTCCGCGGGTAGGGCAGGGCTGTGCTTCTGCACCCTTGCTGAAGGGCAGGTCTCTACACCTTCAAGGGCTCCTGCCCTTCCCCTGCAGGCTGGATTGCAGGCAGCCTGCAGCTGGGCTTGACCACGTTTGCACATCTCCTCCTCCCTAGCCGGGAAAGACTGAGCTCATACTTGGGCCCCAGTGGTGGCCAGCCAGCTTCCTTGCCGACAGAACCGCATTTTCGCGTCCTGCCACTGCCCGCCCTCCAGCGAGCCCTTAGCCCTGTGGGTGGGGGCGAGCAGCTCAGACCCTAAAACTTACTACTGTAGTCCCAAAAGCTCCCTCCATCTAAGAGATTCTGCTCTGAGTGCCGCGGGAGATCTTGTTTGGCTGGTGTCCTGCTTCCCTTTGTTGGTGTTGCTGTTTCCGGAGGAAATATTCACTTCAGATTTGGGGAGTAACTCGTCCCAGAGATTAGGGTGGCTTTCTCTCAAAATGTTTCTCCCTGTGCCTCCTAGATTACACTCTCTTTCTGCTACTCCGGTCCTGTCCTCTCTCCCTGTCCCCCAGAGCCCCGGGTGAGTGGTTGTGAGAGAGGTTTTCTGTGCGGTCCCTTTAAGAATTATTTTAGGTCTGAGAAATCAGTCTCTTTCTCACAAACAGTATCTTGTCTTGTTTCCAGCTAAATACTGTCCATACGCCTCTTCTAGGCTCTGGGACTGCAGGCTAGGGCTTTGTTCCTTGGACTCAGGATCCTCTCCTCTCTGCTAAACTCACTTCCCACCACGCGAATCTCTCCCGGCTGCCATTTGCTCCAGGGAGCTGGGCAGCCCTCTCGGTGTTTCTGCTTTTCCTACCAGTCTCAGTGAGGCTTTCAGTGTTCCTTGGTTGAAGAGTCCTCTTAGTTTAGTTCAAAGTTGGTTTTTCCAGATGATGGTTCTTAAAATTAGTATGTAATCCACTTTGGTTCTGGGAGATGGAAGTTGGTACATCTTCCTACTCCACTGCCATATTGTCTCTCTCGCATATGGTCTATTTTTGACAATATTCCAAGTACACAGTAGAAAAATGTATACTCTGACATTTTGGGATGAAATGTCCTGTAGATGGCTATTATGTCCATTAGTTCTAGTGTTTCATTTAAGGCCAATATTTCTTTATTGATTTTGTTTGAATTAACGATCTAAAGCCATCAATGGTGTATTGAGGTCTCCAAGTATAATTTTTTTTTTTCGGTTTTCATTTTTAGATCTTTTAGTAGTTGTCTTATATATTTTGGTGCTCCTTGGTTTGATGCATACATATTAAGGAGTGTTATGTCTTCTTGATACATAGTCCACTTTATCATTATGAAATGTTCATCCTTGTCTCTGGTTACCTTTGTTGTCTTGTAGTCAGCATTTTCAGATATGAGTATAGCTACTCCTGCTTTTCTTTGGATATTATTTGTTTGGAGAATTATTTTCCAAACTTTCATTTTGAATCTATTTTTATCCTTGTAGCTTAGATGTGTCTATTGAAGGCAGCATACTGTTGGGTTTTGCTCCTTGATACAATCTGCTACTCTGTTCCTCTTTATTGGTGAGTTCAATCCATTTACATTTAGTATAATTATTGACACTTGAGGATTTCCTATTGCCATTGTATATACTGGTTTCTGATAGCTTTGTGTCTTGGTGTCTTGTTTGGTTCTTTTTTTGTTTTTCTGTTATTTGTTTTTGTTTGCTGGTGTTACATACTTCTATCTTCTGTTTCTTCCTCTTTTAAGCTATGTGTTTTAGTAGTGGCACTTTCAGGGGTGGTTACCATTAGGTTATTAGAAGAAAAATTATCACATTTATTAGAGCCCATTATCTCATGAGTGCCTCTGCACTCCATCCTTTGTTATTGCTGATCTTTATCTTCTCCCCTCTTGCGTTATTGTTGTCACAGATTATCCTTGTTTTTATTGTGGTTTTGTAAAAAAATTTTACTTGTAATTTTGTCTTGTTTTGTTTTTTGTTATCTGGATAAACCCCCTTTAGTATTTCCTGTAGTGGGGGTTTTCTGGTGATAAATTCCCTCAGCTTCTGTATGCCTATAAATCTTTTCATTTCCCCTTCATATTTGAAGGATAACTTTGATGGATATAGTGTTCTTGGTTGGTAGTTCCTCTCTTTCAGTACTTTAAATGTTGGGGTCCACTCTCGTCTGGCTTCTAGAATTTCTGCTGAGAAATCTGATAGCCTAATGGGCCTTCCTTTATATGTTATATCCTTATTCTCCCTAGCTGCCTTGAGGATTCTTTCTTTATCACTGACTTGTGATAATGTCATTACGATTTGCCTTGGAGTAGGTTTGTTTGGGTTGAGGTAACTTGGTGTTCTATTTGCTTCTTAGATATGAGGCTCTAACTCTCTCCACAGGCTTGGGAAGTTCTCATCAATTATTTGTGTCAATATGTTCTCCATTCCCTTTTCCCTCTCTTCTTCTTCTAATATACCCATTATTCTTATATTGCTCTTCCTGATGGAGTCAGACTATTTTTATAAGGCTTTCTCATTTTTTTTTTATTCATGAGTCTCTCTCTTCTCCTCTCTGTGGTATCTCTAGTTGCCTGTCTTCTGTGTCACTGATTCTCTCCTCAATCTGGCCTGGTCTATTAGGTAAGGTTGTTACCTCATTTTTCAGTTCATGTATTGAATTTTTCATCTCTGTTTGGTTGTTTTTTATGGTTTCAATTTCCTTGGTGAAGAACTCTTTTTGCTCATTAAGTTGTATTTTGAGCTCACTAAATTGCCTTTCAGTGTTTTCCTGTATCTTATTATTTTTAGAGCTTCAATTTTGAATTCTCTGTCATTAAACTCCAAGGTTTCCATGTAATTGAGATGTTTTCCTGGGGGTTTTTCATCATCTATCTGAGCTACATCTCTGTCTTGTATATCCCTATTTTTTTTCCTTGATGGCATTTGTGGGTGGTATTGTTAATAACCCCAATAAGAGATAATTATTCCTTTTTCTGGAAGGAGGCGCTGCACTACAAGATTTGCCTCTGCATGATCTGTTAAGGCATAGCTATTGCCTTTGTAATGACAAAGGCAGAGTTGTCATGTTGGTAGGAGGACCTTATTGCAAGGGCTTTGCAACTTAATGATACTGGCACTGGCTGACCAGGAGTCCTCTAAGGCCCTCCCCCACATTCCCACAGAACAGGGGATCTAGTCTCCAGGTGCTCCCACCTCTCACAGAAGAAAGCAGCCTGGGGACCCAGTGGAGGGGTTCTGCCACCACTGCTGTTTTAGCAGCAAGGGGAGCAATGAGGAACCAGGAGGCTGTGGTGGTAGAGTCCACTCCCTTCTCTGATATCACTCTAAACTCTCCAGGCACAGCCCTGGGCTGGGCTGCGGGTGCACATGAGAAGCCAGTGTCCCTGAGTTTCAGGAGCAGCTGCAGCAGACATTGCAGCTTTTCGTCCATACACGCTAAACTCCCTCCAGCAAGCCAGTGCCTTAGCTTCAGAGCTGGTGGGGCACAGATCCCAGATCAAGCGTTTCTGGTGCCACAAGGTTAAATTGTGCCAGTTGGGCAGGCAGATTAAGCACACCCCAGTGTCCTGTGGGCCGATCTCCACAAGCTATTCACCTGCAGTTCTTGGGAGCTTGTCACTGGCATTGTGGGTGCCCCATGGCTGTAGTACCTCAGCCCTGCAATCACGGGTGCAGCAGACATTGGGAAGCAGCCCAGCTCCCCATTCTTGGTCATCGCCCCTTGCTCTGCTCCTTCTCCCCAGGCTCTCCACCCGGCTGCGCTCCTCTGGGTCTGAGACAAAGCCTGCACCAACAGTGCCTCTCTCCGTCAGGCCTGTGAGGAAGGAGAAAGACTCAGACCTCTGGTATTATTTTTTCTTCTGTGCTTTGGCCCGACTTCTTGTGCAATCATACCTTTGTCTGTCTGGTGTGTGTATATTTCAGGTTCATCTGGGGGTTTTTTTCTGCATATAGTTGTAGAATTTGTTGAAATTTCAAGGAGAGAGATGAGGATTATCTCTCACACCGCCATTTCTCTGACGTCCTTACTTTATTTACCAAATCAGCATCTTATTTTACCAAAGCAGCATCAGAATATGAACCTGCTTTCACATGACAGACCTTCATTTAAAATCAGCTATAATATTCCCTTCACTGCTTCTTCCCCAACTTTCTATTTTTTGTCTAAATATCTGCAGTTTCTTTATACATTCTCAACAGGCATGAATCTCCCATGTAATTAATGACAGCAACTTACTAAGCAGTTTTTACATATGCCATTTGTAGAGCTGATAGTCTTGTTTGTTATACAGCACGTAATCCTCTTAACATCCCTGTAAACCAGGTCCTTTATTATCCCCCCACGCAGATGAGGAAACTGAGGGTTCTAGGAGGCTAAATGACTGACCCAGGCTCACACTTACCAGGCTGTATGTATGCAAGAATGTATATGTGTGTGTGCAAGAATGTATATGTTTGTACAGCCCATTTTTAGTTATTGAGGGTTCTGTGGATTCTGCCAGCTGGTGCTCTCCATTACAAAGTCCTTTTTCTACCTCACTTCTTACCCTTTTGCTCTCTCTCTATCCCCCTCATTAAGCACCGTACAAAGCCTTGAACCCATCAATAAATTATCCATGTACTCACTACCAGTCAACCTCAGTGGAAGTGTGAGATGATAATTAACCACCCCTATCCCTACAGGGACACTGTGCAGCCTCTAACTTGAACTGCAAAATTTCATATGCATTTACTGTTGTAGTATTTGCAGACAATTCCATATCAGTTTGATTTGTTTCTGTCTTGAAACCTTGCATTGTGCCCTTGACCTCTCCTGTGGTTTCTGCTCTATGCTAGGACCATAGACATGACATTGAAAGCACTGTCACAACAAATGAAAGTGACATTTCAGCAATCTGTTCAGCCACTGTTTGCAGCTCTTTGTAAAAGGGTACCGGAAAATGAACTTAAATTGGCTAAAATGTAGGTTAAAACTTATTTCTAACCATGACTACTAAGCAATTATGAGGTTTATTTATGTCCAAAGGTGAAAGAAGGTAACTATTGCATTGTAACTACTGCTATTATTTGTAGAGTGCTTTTTATAATTAGAAACACATTCAAGTCCATGATCTCATCTCTTAATCACAGAAACCTTGCTGCTGAGTGTCGCCATCACCATTTTGCCTGTGAGGAAGCCAGAACTCAGGGAATTAGGTGGCTGTTTCAGGCATTTGGCAGCAGAATGGATACTGGAGGACTTGGCCTCTGTAAGACTCCTAGTTTTCTACCCATATAGTGCATAATAATGCCAACCGATCAAACAAGCTCTGCCATGTATTGCAAAGTACATGTTGTACAGAAAATACAAGCATAGTTCACCCAAAATCAAATAAGATGTAAAATTTACATATTGAAAAGGGTGCATGAATTATTTTTACTACTATTGGTTTCCAAGTAAAATTACAACTCAAAACATATATCAAACTACATCATAGCACACGCACACAGCAAGAGTTTAATAAATGTTTAATTAACAAGCTGACATGCTTGTGTTGTCCTAGAAATGTGCACAGTGCCTGTCTGCACCTACAGGCCAAAGGACAGACGTGCAGCGTGGACATCAGATGCTCAGAAGAGTCTCTGTCAAGTCCCTGAATGCTGAATCATGACCTGCCTGTCCCCACCACTACTCCTCAAACAAAACAAGTGAAACAAAATCCTTCTTCCACACAGAGAAGTGTTTCAAAATAGGAACTATGTTCCTAAGCAAAAGCTGATTTGCAAACCCCCAAATCCACTCTATTGCCATGGTCATAAAACAAAAAGGTGCCCACTGTCCACTCAATCTGAAGTCGACCACACACGGATGAGACTGATGCGTGGCAGAGGAATACACATTCCATGACTCACGCTGGCTTCACAGCAATGACGCTCCATTTCTGATTTTGTTTATAATCACCATCCGCTGTGATATACGGGCCTTTTATGTGGGTATCCATGTAAATTTTCCAACACCCCATTTTATATTCATTGAATTACTTTTTCAACTTTAAAATAAAAGTAACATTTTGCCTAGTCCACTGCTGCTCCACCCAAGGTTGAGACCGGTCTGAAGGCACAGGTGCTGCAGGACTGGGCCAGCAGTTACCCACTGGTCCGGCCACTGAGGGGTTGGAACAACCACTGAGTGGTCTCGTGCTGTTAACTCACAAACTCTTAAACATGCTGGAAATGAGGTTGATGGAAATAATGTTTCTAAAAAATAATAATGACATTTTGCACTGGCATCTCTCACTCTTCCATTTATTTCAATCTGCAAACTTCTGTATATGATTATTCCTAGTCTTTAGCAAAAGTGCAATTCATTAAATAAGCTCAATTAAGTATATATTGGCACCACAAAGTAAAATATACCTTCAATGTTTCTGCATTCTCCCACTTTCAGCCCTGTCCCCTCTGAAATAATGCAATGTCAATGAGAGAGCAACTTTTTGAAACTTTGTGTTTCTTTTTTCTTAACATGGCAAGTGTTCCTCATATATAATTTTCTTTCCTAAATATCCAGATCAGTAATCACAACCTCAGCAATACAGCCCCTCTATGGGTGCAGAGAGAGTCCATTTATTCCAAATTCCTGATGACGAGGCTGCATTTAGTGCTATAAATGACATAATCCAGGAGCAGGCATTAGCAAGGTCATGAATGTGCCATCAAGGGACCCAAAAAGCCTGTCTAATTGGACCTGCTAAGCCACACTTGCATGCAAGTCACATCAGTCCCCTACTTGGGGAGTCATTTATATTTCATAAAATAGTGATACAGGCTTGTTCTAAGCAATTTTCTTGGATAATTTGCAATCAAAACTTTAAAGAGACAGTTGTATTGACCTGTCAGCCATCCTCGCACAAGTTCATGCCTCCTTTCCACACTTACCAAGTACCTCTCAGAGGACACACTCACTAAGATGAGGTCATCGCCAACGCGCACCTTCTCCCCTTCGGACCGCTGCTTGGAGGCAGGATGTATGGTCCACCAGCAAGCCTCGCCTGGGGTGGGGGAGGCAGCATGCAACACAGAGAGACGCAGCTTAGCTTAAAATCCACATGCTTTGCAGGTGACCCCAAAATAAAATGTCTTTAGAGTCAGTCTCCTTAAAAGAAAATTGTCCTGTTCACATGACCTGAAGGATTTGAAATTAATGCAACTTAATCTCTTAGACCAGGGGTCCCCAAACTTTTTACACAGGGGGCCAGTTCACTGTCCCTCAGACTGTTGGAGGGCCAGACTATAAAAAAAACTATGAACAAATCCCTATGCACACTGCACATATCTTATTTTAAAGTAAAAAACAAAACGGGAACAAATACAATATTTAAAATAAAGAACAAGTAAATTAAATCAACAAACTGACCAGTATTTCAATGGGAACTATGCTCCTCTCACTGACCACCAATGAAAGAGGTGCCCCTTCCAGAATTGCGACGGGGGCCTGATAAATGGCCTCAGGGGGCTGTATGCGGCCCGTGGGCTGTAGTTTGGGGACCCCTGTCTTAGACCATGAAAATCAAAAGAAATAGACCAAATTATCTTAGGATAACACACACACACCAAAACACAAAGCTTGTCACAGTACTGGATTATGACATTTTAGGAAGTTTGGTGTCCTTTCCCCCAGCTAAGAAATGCTTTAAAATGAAATTTATTTATGCTGTCATAAAGCCAAATTCACCAGTCATTTGGACTTGACTTTATTCTAGACAACATCAGTTAATACACTGTTCATTTGCTCTGTAATAACATCTAGTTTTCTCCAGCTGATTTTCAAAAGGACTTGGGGTTTGGTGATGTGATACTGTAACAATTTAAACAACTCTGTACTTTCTGGGGCATGCTGATTTAAAATGGGCACAGTTGTTATCATCGAAATTTTACTGTCCTATTTATTTTACCTTACTCTATTTTGTTGTTTTAAAATATGTTTGTTTCCATTAATCTAGGGGTAAAATAAAAAGATAACCCCATTAGAGAAGGATATGTTATAAAAAATAACTGGGTATAATCAAATAATTTCTCCTAGAACAAGTCATGTACAAATAAGCCTCATGAGCTACACACCCTTCTTCATTCTTTGATACTATGACCTCAGATATAAATTAGTGAACAATGCCTCAGTCTGTTCACAGTTCCTGTTAAAACATAAATGTAAGATCTACCAAAAAAAGGAGACTATTTTTACTCACATGTTATATAACCATCTGCATTCTCTCCCTTTGCCAAACTTTGTTATTTTTCTATAACACGTTTTGTTTTTGTTTGGACTCCCATGTGCCAGGGTGTTACGTCCCGTCACAACAGGATCCTTCCATGATTTGCTCACTGGAGTCTCTTCAGATGCTAGCATTTTTGTTTTTAGTGCTCTGGCACTCAAAAAATTTCATTTTGCTTAAATAAGTAAATGAATCAGCAAATAGTATTTCTTAAGCATGCTTATTACAGTCAATACGTAATCTGTGCTGCTTTGCTTACACAAATCCCAGTATCACTTGAATGTCACCTTGCAGAATTCCTTATTTTCACTCACTCAATTCACACATTTTAGAGTTGTAGGGAGTTTTTCATTTGTTCATTCAAACATTTACAAAGCACCCACAATAGAGCCAATGCTGCTTTAGTAGCTGGGGATACATCGATACACAAAAAAGAATGTATCACCTGCCAGTGAGTTTAGTTCTGATCAAGGCCAGAGCACATCCAAGGGTAAATGAAATAATAACTCAGAAGCAGAGAAATCCAGGAACAGCAGCATAAGGGGCCCTGGTGCGGGAGAGGGACTGTGGTGTTGCTTTGACATTTTGTAGTCATCTCAGTGTATGACAATTTACCCGTGCATGTCTTGTACTTGTTTTGAAAGAGAGAAATGAAGACTTTCTTTTTCATGTAAGTGTGTGCAGATGTAAATTAATTACAATGATAAGACTTTTTAAAAACTTGCAAAAATACAGAGAAATGACTGAGCTTACAAAATACGAAATAGAAAGAATGATACATTTATCTTTCTGGTGCCTGGGATTCTTGACATTTCATGTACAAGGTGATATGTTGGCCTGTTCAAAACATAATTAAGTTAGTAAATATAGTTTTATTTTTATGCATTTGAAATCTGAAAAATTGAGACGATGGGAAAGTATTTTTTTAAAAAGAGGGTGTGTGAGGGATAGCTTAGTCTCACACATGAAAGAACAACTTAATAGGAATTGGTCTGTTTCTTCCCATTCTTTTTTGTACTTGCTCTTTTCTTTATTTTTAATTCCCAGTCATGCATGCTCATCGTAAACAATACAACAGTCAAATGATATAGAGATATATGAACTGTAAAATCATAGCAGTGAAAGAAAAAACACAAATAAAGCTTATGTTCTCCTATCTTGAGTCTCCAAGAGAATAAATGTGTAATGTATCATTTTTGTTTCAAAAATATGTAAATACATGTCTGTTTGGATGGATATATAACTTAATGCCCTGTGAATGTTGACATTGAGTATGCTACATTTTTAGACTTAAAAATACTTTTAAGATGAAAGATGATAAAGAAAATATGCAGTAACACTTCATAAACTAACTAGTGCACATTAATATGGCCAACAGCCAGTAACGCATGTATAGTAAGCACTATTTTTTCTATCAAAGCTGTCAGAATAAGGTTTGAAGTTTAGTTTGAATATCCAGCTAATCATGTGGAAACAGCCAAGCAAACAGTACACAATTCTTCTACTAAAAGCTTCCCCCTGGAAGTCACTCATTTTTCTGACTCCATCCACAAGAACAGTCTCCATGTCTCATGACTTCTTCCAGTACAGCTGCTGAACCCAGCTTGACCACTGACCACGGGGCTTACCTGTTGTGTCCTCTTGCAAGCCAACGTCAAAGGCCAGTTTATCAGTTGAAGACTGGGAGGTGGACAGGCAGCACAGATACTAAAGGACACAAAGTCAGTAGTTGTCACTCCAAATTTACAGTCCCCCTTACCTGTGTCTAATCCTGACACAGAATTTGGTTTCAATCTTTCCCTCCAAATCTGGATGCTCTGTGCACAGCCCTGGTGTCCTCAGTGAGGAACAGCACGCACAGGCACATACATCCAGAGGAACAAAGCCCTGAGTTCTTTCTCCCCATGAAGACTGTGCAGACATGCACTGTCGGTGGAAGACAAGGAGCAGGGTGTGTCTGCAGCCTCACTTCATAGACATCCATGAGCATCAGCCCTGCAACCTGATCTGACAGCCATCATTCTCCCCAACAGAACCTTGGAAACTATTCACTTTGACCTCTCAGAGGCATTTTCATTTTTAAATGTTAACTCACTGACATTCACCCAGAACTGATTTGGGTGTGCAGCGCAGTGCCTCCCTGGGCAAGGTTTTATCCCGTGGACTCGCTCCACCCCAACCTCATAAGCCTTGTGAAGTGTAACAGTGATGAGGAGACAGAGGTGACTGTGCATAAGCCCCAGACACCCACTGCCCATCCCTGCCGGGCCCACTGCCAGCCCAGGGCCTGCAGGCAGCACTGCACAGGGCCGGACAGAGCAGCCAGACCTCCCAGGACCACAGGACGGCTCCTCCTGCAGAGGAGGGTCCAGCTCACTGGGTGTCTGTGAGTGTGAGAAGGTGTGACATGAGGTGACCAGGGACAGACGTGATGGCAGGGTGGGTAAGAGTCAGTGCCCAGGGGATTGTCTCCCAGTTGTATAGCACTGGCTCCCAAAGTCAGAAAAGAAGTTTCGAGGGTCCCCACAGAGGGACCCCGGTTCAGCCAGCAGAGGGTATGTAGATCTGACCTCAGAGCAGTCCCTGAGGTCTAGAGACTCTAATCTAAACATACTAAATATTTAACTTTACTTGAGAAAAATAACAATTTTACAATATTGACTTCCCAGACAAAAACATAAAGTGATCCCTATTAAAGTGTTCTGTAACATTTCTCAATATTAGCACAGTACCAGGCACTTGTCACTATTAACAAACACACATTCTCTCTGCCTCTAACACCCACAGCCACCATGAAATAGATACTGTAAGTATTCCACTAAGTGTTCCTTAAGCTCCATGAGGGCCAGGACCTGCTCTATTTACTACTATATCCAGCACCTAGAACAGTGCCTGGCACACTGTAGGTGCTAAATGATATTGATGAAATGAATGGATGAAATCTTCAGATGCAGTTACAGACTTGAAGAAGTCCGGCCGGGTATGTGAGGTGGGACAGCATGTGGGAAAGTGAGCCTGGGCTCAGGTCCTCCAACCAAGTCCAGGCTCTTGACCGTCTGTTGTGCACAGAGAGCACTTTCCAGAAACACTCTCACATGCGTGGAATCATGCAATGTGTGTTTTAATCGCTAGTGAAAATGGAATTTTTTCCACGCATTTCTGTGATTGCTATAAACAGACAGGTTGTTTTTATCTACCTGTCTCTTTTAGAGTGTTTTTCCTTTATTTTATTTCATATTTTGCTATGTCTGCCAAGATTTCCATACACTGTGAGAAAGCCTACTCTTGTTAGTCTTTATTTGTTCGTTTTTGTTATGCCAAGAACAAGAGTGTTTCCCAGTAAGTATGATGTCGGCTGTAGTTCCAACAGTGACATTTTCCTTGTCATTGAGGAAACAATCATCGGTGATTTTTATTAGAAATGAATGTTGACATTTTTAAAAATCTTTTCCAGCACCAGCTAAAATGATTAAGTATTTTTTGCTTGACCTATTTATGTAATGTTGCACACTAAGAGAAATATTAAATCCTCATTAAATTCCTATCTACACTTTTTCCTGTACTTTTGACTTCATTAACCAGACTTTTCACACCAATTTTCATGATGAAGACTGACAGTCTTCATCATGAAATGTGTGTGTTTTCTGTAATACCTGTATTGAGGCTACATTTAGTTTCCTACTCTAGAACAGTTCACATATTTTCAGAATGACTTCCTTTTTAAAATGATTAATCAATTAGATTAGACTTCCAGATCCTCAGATGATCATTCAGTCACTAAAATCAGGCTGATGAAAAAGTTCAATAACATGGGCAATTCTTGAGCAGTGACCATATATAAAAAAAAAAAAAAAATCAGGATATAAAGTTGATTATGAAGAAAGATCTCAATTATGTAAAAAAAAGTTAAGAACAAAAAGACTGAAATTTTTTTTTAAGTCTCCAACAGTTTTCCTTCATTAGTATGGTCATGAAATTTTTTTTCCTTCTGTAATTTCCAAATCTTATAGAATGACTATGCAATGCATTGTTTGCATAATTTAATAAAGTTTTTAAAATAGAGTGAGACTTTTTATGTATTTTACTTATCTATACACATAAAAATAAAAATTGTAAGTATATATATGCATATACATGAAGCAGAGAACAGTAAATGCGGATGACTGGGTCGGAGAAGGAGGCGACACAAAAAAATAACAAGAACATTCATACGAAAGAGAGGAAGTCAGTGGAAAACTGACAGTGAACTTCACAGGCAGATTTTTAAATAGTATCTTCCAGTAAAAACACTTTAATTCTTTAATAAATAAACTGTTTAAAACATCAGAAATGACAAATGTTTCTTATTTTACTCAACACTTCTCCTAAAATTAGTCTATCAAAAGTGATATATTAAAAATATGTGTCATATAGTGATAGACTCGAAGGACCTTAAAGGTCACCTAAGCTAATCCTTGTAAATGAGGGAACTGAGCAGGGTACAGATTAGAGAACACACGCATCCTGCTCATGCATGCACCCTGCTCACGCCTACAACCCACTCACGCCTGCGTCTCCTACGGCCACACAGAGGTGGACCTGGGCGTCTACTTACCATGCCACTGTAGGAATGGCGCAGCAGTATGGCGTGGCCATAGAGGAGTGTCCGGTGACCACCACCTTGAGCAGTCTGGAGAGGGAAAGGAAGGGGTTGACAAGAGAAGAAAAATCAAATCAGTAAACTTAACTAAGTCAATAACAGGCTGTCGTGCGCTCAAGAAGTTAAGAGCTATGACAGACAATGAGGTGGGTAGAAAGATGCCCACGTGCACTACAGCTACCAAGACAACCTGCTGCGTGGGGCGAGCAGGCGACCCAGCTTGGGAGAGTGTGCTAATTCCAATACACACTGAGCATACACTATCTATCTCCACTGCCCTGAGGTCTGCATTGGCAGGGACCATGGCACTTTGTATCCTAGGTGCCTAGCCAAATACCTGGCACACAGTAAGGACTAAGTATTTGTTCAATGAACCAGTCTTCTGAAAACACAAAATTGATCGAATCATCCACAGGCTTAACCCTTTAAATAGTACGAACATACATGTACGTCCTCGTGCCTCCTGACCAACTAGAGCAGTGGTCCCCAACCCCCGGGTCGTGGACCAGTACCAGTCCGTGGGCCATTTGGTACTGGTCCACAGAGAAAGAATAAATAACTTACATTATTTCCGTTTTATTTATATTTAAGTCTGAACAATGTTTTATTTTTTAAAAATTACCAGATTCCCTCTGTTATATCCGTCTAAGACTCACTCTTGACGCTTGTCTCGGTCACATGATACATTTATCCGTCCCACCCTAAAGGCCGGTCCGTGAAAATATTTTCTGACATTAAACCGGTCCGTGGCCCAAAAAAAGTTGGGGACCACTGATCTAGAGTACGATCGTACATGTGTAGGGCAACATTAAAAAAAGGCAAATGTACGTTCTTCTTGTTTCCATAAATTGGTTATCAAACAAACATGATTTTAAGTTAATAAAACTGGGACTAATTCCATTTTGGGGGGGAAAAAAAAAACTTACTCCCAGGGGTCAGAAAGCATGAAAAAACTCACTACTCAAAAGGTTAAAAACATTTCATACTTTCTGAGTATAGGAAAGAGTCCAGATCCCTTTATATGAAACAGAAATGCTTCCCAAATATCAACATGCCCATGAACCACCAGGAGAGCTGGCTGGAACACAAATTCCCAGGTGTGACACTGACATTCTGATTTAGTAATTCAGGGGTGACACAGAGAAGGTTCATTTTAAAAATGGCCCAGGGGATGATGGTGCTGTTCTGGGGACCACACTTTGAGTAGCACAAGCATGGAGAACATTCCATCTCAACCCTTCATAGCCACTTCCCACACCGCTCCAACCACAGACACCCTCCCTGCCCTGACCTGCCACACTGCTCTCCTGCGCTGTCTTAGAGCATGGTGCTCGCTCTCCCCCACAGTCTTTTCTACCTAATAAACTGCACTTGAAAACTCAGGTTAAGGCTACCTCCTCTAGGAAGCCTCAGTTGGTTTCCTCCAAGTCAGCTGATCTGTCTGCACTGCTGCAGCCCTGGTTCCCGCAGCGCTGCAGCCCCAGGTCCATGGGTACCTGGCCTTGTCACACTGCACCAGAAGCACCTTTCTCCTCCGAGTCAGAATGCGACTCCTCCAGGAGAGGGGCCTGAGCACTCAGCATAAAGCCCTCACGGAACATTTGTGGACGAGAAATTGGTGTGGTACCCCATCTACCAGGTGAGGAGTGAGTCCAGGTGTGAAGAACGAGGGAGGGACCATGGGTTGCAGTGGTGAGTTCCAGAAATTAAACAGATTCCACTAAATTGGATCAGGGTAAGGTTATAGAAGGTGTAGAAAGTTAAGCCAAGGCATAAGCACTTTTTTTCTGAAGAAAAAAGCAGTTTTTAAGGACTTTAAGGATGAGACTGCTATTTACGTATATATGCCTTAAGAAGCGCAGAATAAGTATCAATTCTAGTACACTCTTTTTACTAAAACATGTCCCTCCCAATCGTTCCAAATAATTTTTTTTTTTTGCAACTGAGATAAAGATAGAGACAGAGAGAGGGACAGATAGGGACAGACAGACAGGAAAGGAGAGAGATGAGAAGCATCAATTCTTCATTGCGGCTTCTTAGTTGTTCATTGACTGATTTCTCACATGTGCCTTGACCGGGGGGCTACAGCAGACCGAGTACTTGCTCAAGCCAGCGACCTTTGGGCTCAAGCCACCGACCAGGGGGGGGTCATGTCTATGATACCATGCTCAAGCCAGCGACCCCACCCTCAAGCTGGTGAGCCCGCACTCAAGTCGGATGAGACTGCACTCAAGCCAGCGACCTCGGGGTTTCAAACCTGGGTTCTGCGCATCCCAGTCCAACGCTCTATCCACTGCACTACTGCCTGATCAGGCCCAAATAATTTCTTAAAATAACTTTATTTACATGTTATGCTTGAAAGACCTCAGAACTGTTCTTAAAATAGATTTTAAAAGTTATTAAAATTATATGAAAAACTGCAAATAATTTTTCACATCCTGAGAGAAAAAGGGGGAAATCTACATTGTAAAATTATATTCCCTCTTAGAATAAAACCCTTTTTAGGAAGCACTTTCATTTTCTGTGATACATTTGATTTATCATGGCCAAGAAGAATATTATTTATCTCATCTGATTGGGATTACTTTGACTGAAGCGTCACTTCTCATATATGGTACAAACTCCAAAGCTATGAAATCCAGCTGAACTTTCTTAACACGTGACAGTCACATCAGTCAAAGCAAGACTTTTTGAAACGATGGTTTCCAGGCATCCCTAGACTACGCCCGTGGGCTGCATGCGACACCCTGAGGCCATTTATCCGCCCCTGCTGCACTTCCGGAAGGGGCACCTCTTTCATTGGTGGTCAGTGAGAGAAGCACTGTATGTGGCAGCCCTCCAACGGTCTGAGGGACAGTGAACTGGCCCCCTGTGTAAAAAGTTTGAGGACCCCTGGTTTAACTGAAAAGGATTAAGTGCTGCTTTGCTATAGAGCTTGCCCACACATTTCACATGTTTATATGAACATACGCATAAACGTTCAAATTGGTTAAGCTAAGAGGAAACATTAGTGTCTAATTTTCTCCTGACTATAGCTTTTACTGAATTAGACAATTACAGATTTTAACTAGAGATTTTTTCTCACCACTTAAATGCTAATTATACCAGATTTAATATTAATATTGATAGATATTATCAAAGTATGCCCAGAGCTCGCACTAAATTAACAGTTACTAATTGTGTCACTGTGAACATATAGTGATGCAATTTCTGCTACATGGGCTGCAGTACTTTTCTTCCAACTTGTCATTTTAAATAATATTCATCTTATTGGCTGTTTTCAAAAAATATATAATGTATAATTTCTACTCTTGGGTTGGTTTTGTGTGGAGATGAATCCAAAGGGGAAATTAATTCTTTCCTATGTGTTTTAATTTGGTGCACCATGTCAATTTTCTAGTTAAATGTGGTCAGTCCTTGCTTTAATTTAAGTGAATAAACACAGGGTGAGGCAAAAGTAGGTTTACAGCTGTTCATATGGAAAATAATGCAATACCATCAGCAAAGAAAAAGGAAGTTTAAGAACTAATTCTTTGTCTATTTCATTTTTTTTTTATTATTCATTTTTCTAGAGAGGAGAGAGACAGAGGAGAGAGAGACAGAGAGAGAGAAGGGGGGAGGAGCTGGAAGCATCAACTCCCATATGTGCCTTGACCAGGCAAGCCCAGGGTTTCGAACCGGCCACCTCAGCATTTCCAGGTCGACGCTTTATCCACTGCGCCATCACAGGTCAGACTTTGTCTATTTCTTAATACCTACAACTAGATGATGGATTAGCAGGTTCTTTTAGTAGAAGTGTCATCTGGAACTTACATGCCCTTACATTTCCAAGTGTGACTTCAGCCTGTCAGTCCACCACCCACAGCCGCCCTCCTGTGAGACTAGTGTTATTAGTGAGCAGTCACCAGCCCTGCGTGGCTGGCTGCAGACGCAGGACCCTGATGTCAGCTTCTGCTAGACCACCGTTCTTGCAGATAATGGAGCTCTAGGTTAAGGGGCTGTTGCCCTCTAAGGGGGGGAAATAACAACTATTACCAGTTTCAAACTTCTCCTTCTAAGTATTTCTGGTATTGCAAAATCAAGCACCATTTAATAAAAGGTAAAATTTGACCTTTTTTTAATATCAGTTAAAAATTGTTTTACATATCTGTAGATGTGTTTGGTCCCACTACCCCTGAGATGACTGACAGGGTTAATAACTGAAAAAAACACACTCACAAACTACTAAATGGATTTAAAATCCAGAATACATTCAAACAAAACCTAAGCAACATATGTATGTATGCTAAACAAACTTCACCTCATTTTCCACAAACTATTTTAATACCAATTTAGTACTGAAGGCATTCCTACACCTATAGTTTTCCAGAATCTGGCCAAAAAATGTCCAAATTTTAAGCAACAGTTTTTATGTAAATGCTTCTACATTTACATGTATTTAAAATCATATGTAGTCATAGGGCATAATGTATTCATCTGTTATCCTTCTCCATCAGGAGGGGATGAGTAGGATCATTATAGCTATGTTTCAGATTTTACTATAATAAGCTTAAAATGTAACAGCCAAAAGATCATTATACATAAAACGAGCATAGTATAGACTAAGATCAACTGAAGAGGTTTATATAATATATACATGAAAATGACTGGTTCTTTGTTTTTGTTGTTTTGGGTCCTGTATTTTTTTTTAATTCAATGAGAGGGGAGAGGGGAGACACAGAGATAGACGCCCGCATGCACCCCAACCAGGATCAACCTGGCAAGCCCGCTAGGGGGTGATGCTCTGCCCATCTGGGGCGTTGATCCATTGCTCAGAAACCAAAGTTTTCCTTAGAACCTGAGATGGAGGCCATGGAACTATCCTCAAGGGCCAGGACCAACTTGCTCCAATTGAGCCATGGCTGCAAGAGAGGAAAAGAGAGAGAGAGAGAGAGAGAGAAAGAAGGAGGGAGAGAGAAAAGAGGGGGAGGGGTGGAAAAGCAGATGGGCGCTTCTCCTGTGTGCCCTGACTGGAAATCTAACCCAGATCGTCCACACATCAGACCAATGCTTTACCATTGAACCAACCAGACAAGGCCAACCCTGTATTTTTTAAATATATGTTTGTATCTATATTTGTATATTAACATGTCCATAGTATTATTACACTAAAAACTAATTTGCTAATTATATAACATCTAAATATTTTAAGGTTTTCTGTTTTTGTAATCCTTTTTTCTGTACAAAATGCTGTTAATCAATGCAAGACTTTTCTCATAACTCCAGGTCCTTATTATGTGAAAGGCGAAGTTTTCTGTCACCTTTAATGGCTAGTGCAAAGCATGCCATCCTGGACGTAGAAGGATGGAGTCTTAACAAGTGTAATCCTGTGGGTAAAACTGAACTACACCACCAAAATTTAAAACAATAGACAACAAAAAGAAATTTGTCTCAGAACACTTCTCTCATAGAACTCCGATATTTAAGTTTACCTTCAAACACTAAAATACTTAGGTCATGAGTTTTTCAAGGAGAAAAACAGAACTATCTCTACATAAGTCTTCACCACATCCTAGAACCATGATGGAGAACCTTTTTATAAAAACTGCCCACTTTTGCAGTGCTGGACAACCTGGTCAATCCCGCCAACTTGTGGGCTTTCTAGCTTTCATGGTGGGCAGTAGCGCAGCAACCAAACAGTGCCACGATTGGCCCACCATGAAAGCTGGAACGCCCACTAATGGGCAGGAGGGACCAGGTTGACCAGCACTGCAAAAGTGGGCAGTTTTTATAAAAAGGTTTGCCATCATGGTTTTAGAGTGACCTTCCCATGCAGACTGAACAGCAAAGAACCCAGGAGTGGCGCAGACCTTCTTACCAGGCATTTTGGTCTCTCTGTGGGTCCCTCACAGCAAGAGACACTCAAAATGTCTAGCCATCCTGACCAGTGAATCACAAGGTCACAGGATGATCTTAATAGTTAAAAAAAAAATCAGCCTTTGGCCTGACCAGGTGGTGGTGCAGTGGATAGAGCATTGGACTGGAATATGAAGGACCCAGGTTTGAAACCCCAAGGTCAGCAGCTTGAGCACAGGCTCACCAGTTTGAGCGTGGGGTCACTGGCTTAAACCCAAAGGTCTCTGGCTTGAGGCTCAAGGTCAGTGGCTTCATTCAGCAAGGGGTCACTCGCTCTGCTGGAGCCCCCTGGTCAAGGCACATATGAAAAAGAAATCAATGAACAACGAATGTGCCACAACGAATTGATGCTTCTCATCTCTCTCTCTTCCAGCCTGAGAGACAGATGTTTCTCTATCTGTCTCTGTCACACAAAAACAAAAAAAGAGAAAGAGAGGAAAGAAGGAAGGAAAGAAGGAAGAATGGAAGGGAGGGAGGGAGGGAGGGAAGAGGGAGGGAAGGGGAGGGAAAGGGAAGGGAGGGGAGGGGAGAGGAGGGAGGGGAGAGGAGGGAAGGAAGGGATGGGGGAGGAAGGGAGGTGGAGAGAGAGAGAAAGAAGAAATAAGTAAATAAGTAATAAATAAATAAATTGGCCTTCAGTGCAAAATAAATGTGTCTGACAAGCCAGCTGAACATCATCAAGACAACCACTCAGCACTGGATGGCTTCCTTGTGATGGCATATTAACCGAGAGTCTCCTGAGGGACAGACCCAGATCACTGATCAGCTCCAAAAGCAGAAATGCGCTCCCGCCACAAGTAAGTGTCTGTCTGGTTCTAGGAAGCTAAGCAACACCTAATCAGGCATGAGATCCAAACCAAATCATGACTGAATGGTGAAAGATGAATAAACTTTAGTATCCTTCTCCTTTCAAGTAGTTTAAATTCTTATAACTGCATGCATATACCCTTCACTAAGTCACACCCGAACCTCTCCAGATGACTCAGTGCCTACGTGAAGCCACCATCAGGCTGCCTGCTCCGCAGTGAAAGGTGTCAGACCCAATGCCATTATCTCAGGAGTGCCAGCTGGGCTGAACCGTTCCTACGTCATCCTGCTGTCTGCACTGATGTTCACATGAATCTGCTCTCGTGAAAGACCCTGAAATCTATGTTTCAGGCAACTACTTCATCTACCGTTCTCCCATTGGACAAGTGTTGGGGTGGGGCAGGAAAACTAAACAGGGACAGGAAGTGCAAACTTAGCAAGAAACTGAATTTTTTCAAATCCATTCTCATTAGTTATTAATACGTGCATTTAATATGTGCAAAAAGGGGGCACATGAGTGTGCTGCAGCTGTTTACAACAATTCCCTAACCGAAACTGTTGTTTCACAATATATCTGAGTAATAATAATAACAATAATAATGATATTTTCTATAAAAAAATAATAGCTGGAGTGACATGAAAGTTTGGAAAATGTTTTTTGTCCTTGTTGACAGACGGCTGCAAATGACTGCTCTGCTCTGCGCTCCTGTCCAAGAGTCAATGTGTTCACGTTAACACAGAGGCCCCGGTTACTGGACCCTCCGCCCTCTGGTTCAGAGGCCAGCTCCACAGCACAGACTAGTGTAAACACTCTGCCTCCTTTCCTTCTGCAAGCAGCCTCTGAAATCTACTGCAGAATTTTGATTTAACACTTTTCAGAGTTGGTATCTTTTGAAGTGATATTCTTTTGAAATTTTATATTATATTAAACCTCTATTAACTGAGTACAATCAGTGTTTCTACATATTTTTTCATGACTTTTAGGATCAAAATTACATTTCATGAATGTTAAATGAAAAAAATAGTAGGTACATAAAACTGACACAGAAACTTTCTGCTTTCTGTCCCAAATAATGACATTCCATTCCTCTCCTACTACGTTTCCTTCTGTAATATGATAGTAGGTTTTACTCTCTTTCAGTAGGTCTCCTTTTAAAGCCCTTCTATTTTTATAAGGGGTTGAAAATGAAAAGAGGTTGAATTATTTTAACTTCCCCTGGAGTAATTCTCCAGTAGCTTTTTGGAGCCTCTTCTAAATTCCCATGTACTAATTGCCTATTATCTTCAAGCAAGAGTACTTAAACACAAATTAGCCAACATAAACCCCACAATAAAAATGCTACATGGAGGGCTATTAAAAAGTTTTGTTTTAATGGGAAATTTTTAACATTGGATAAATTAAACTTAATGTTACAATATGACACAAAGATGTCAAATGCTGTTTGTTAAGCTGATCAATCTAAATATGTGATCTACTCATTTAAATTTAAAAGTTCCAAAGTTTGATTTAATTTTTGAAACTTTAAAATGTGAAGAAAAATGCTATAAATTTAAAAATTAAGCCAAACTTAAAATATACAAAGCATAACATATACAGCAAATGATGTAATATCTTACCTTCATCATGAATTTCTGTAGGGACATAAAAAAAAGAGAGAAAATATTAAATATATATTACTTCAAAGACTTATTTTAAAATGTCTCTTATTTATAAAAATTTGTAAATAGAGTTATGTAAACAATAAACTTATAGAAACACATTCACTATGTTGTCAAAACAAAACATTATCTACTACACATTAGATAAAAGCTGGAGTGAACAAAACTTTTCTAAAACGTTTCTACATTAATTCTTTTTCTGTGAAAACATGGTGCCCTACTTCAATGCATGATTCAATTTACAACATGTCTAAGCACCAAAAAAACCCCAAAGATGTAACCTTAGAAGAATATTCTGAAATGCTTTTAAAACTTTTTCATTTCATCTTTTGCATAAAAATGCAGTGATATAAGAGCAACACAATTACTGTTAGTAAAAACAGTGAATTATAAACAGGTAAGGTTGGTCACAACTACTGTGCTGTGATGGAAATGACCGGGAGCAGTTTCCCAGACACTACATGTGTAGTAGACATGAAGTCCAAAGACAATAATTATTAAAACTTTTCTCTTAAAAAGACATAGCCTCTTCTCATGATTTATAATAGCTCTTTTTTCTTCTACAAAACGTAATATGTGCATATATTCCTTAGTTTTTCTTTAGGCCCATAAATTTTCTCTGGCCTATTCCTAGGATACGTACACAGATAGAAAAGGGCTAAGAAGGGAAAATGACATTACTTTTGCAAACTTAGGGCTAACTTTAGTTGTCACAAGTATCTAAGTCCTACAGAATTAAAGATGCACGTATCCACATTAGTTTTACAGAAAACAGCAAGTGTTCTAACCCAGATATTCATAGATTCCATAGTTGGCTCCCTGAAGCATAAAAACATAGTGATAACATATTGGCAAAATTATATTGTGACTAATGCATTTCTTATATTTAATATTATAGTTTTAAGGAAAAAAATTGGAAAGAAACATGCTTAACAAATACAGGCTGTTTAATTACATATCTGTAACTGATATTAATGGTAAATCATGTCAGGAGATTATGGTCCGTGTTGAAACTGAACAATCACATACCTAAAGATCACTAGTAATGTAGCTATCACTAAATGAAGACATAGGAAAAATCATTTTTGAGCCCTAATTCAAAAAAAATCAAAACTCCAAAATTTTGCTACAGAACATGGTTTATAATAGATACTTTCTTCATAAGATTAGACTGATCCAGGTTTTGGAGATTTCTCTTTCAGAAACATTCCCAGTATGACTTTGTCCATTCTCTAGAGTGAATTACTCTAGAATTGTAACACGTAGAAAAAGCAATGGTCAGTGGCGTTGCAGAGTTCTGATATTCAAATATCTAAGTTGTAAGTTGTGTGCGACTGCAGGTAGAGCAAGTCACAGACAAAAGCAAAATAGAATGAGGACTAGAAATTAGCAAAGATGCAGATATCCTTCTACAGAAAAAGAATGAATAGCCTGACCAGGTGGTGGCACAGTGGATAGGGCGTCAGACTGCGACGTGGAAGACCCAGGTTCGAAACCCCAAGGTCACCGGCTTGAGCGCAGACTCATCTGGTTTGAGAAAGGCTCACCAGCTTGAGCCCAAGGTCGCTGGCTTAAGCAAGGGGTCACTTGGTCTGCTGTAGCCCTCTGGTCAAGGCACATATGAGAAAGCAATCAATGAACAACTAAGGTGCTACAATGAAGAATTGATGCTTCTCATCTCTCTCCCTTCCTGTCTGTCTGTCCCTATCTGTCCCTCTCGCTATCTCTCTCTGTCTCTATCACACACACAAAAAAAGAATGAATAGCAGAAGTAAAAGACACATATTATTTTTAGAAAGCAATCAGGAACCAAAAAAAAAAGAAGACAATCAGGAACATGAAAGGATTATTTGTGGCATTACTTTTTGTACAAATCACCTATTGGTTAAGTCATATGACCCAGTAGATCTGAAAGACCTCAATCATCTTCTTAGCATATGTCAATCATTATGAGTAGGAAAATCAAATAGCAATACCTTATCCTGAAAAATCAAACACTGGACATCAAAGGAAAGCATAATTATATTCAACCTGTTACTGATACAAAGAAAGAAACAGTAACTCGAGCACTATAAAACGTTCCACCATAATTATGGCTTCCAGTTGAACCTTGAAATCTTTTAACTATTATTTCAGTGTCATGAAATGACAAGTCATTAAAAAAATTAATGCGACGGAAATGGCGCCGTGAGCAGCGCGTCCGACAGCTCTCCCCTAAATCACAACAAATTTATCAACTAGAAACAGAAAAATTTATCCTCGGAGCATTCCGGAGTTCCACACAAACTGATAGCGAAAGGACTGTTATCACTTGAATCTGAGAGACGAGGGTGTGGAGGAATCTACCACAGGGACCTTCTTTCAAGCCGCGAGGAAGTGCGCCTGTGGTGAGTAAGCCCATATACTTGGGAACCGCGAGCCGCAACCGCGAGCGGCCGACGCGAGCCGCAACCGCGAGCCGCCGCGAGCCCCCGCGAGCAGCCGCGCACGCGCCCGGTCCGGTTGAGCACCGCTGACGTTCCCAGCGGCCCGCACACTGCGAGTGGGGGTCGCCGGCCACCGGTGCCCGGAGCGCCCCATTCGCGCCCAGGGCGCCCTGCTGGCCCGCACACCCAGGGGGCTCCATTATCCTGCGCCTGGTGCGGTCCAGCCACCAGCGGTGGGCCGAGCGGGAGAGGCTTGGGAGATTCTCTCCATGGGCGGGGCACCTCACCCAGCCATTCAAGCTAACAATCAAGCGTTGGGGGAGGGGCGCGCGCAGGCAGCCTAAAATACCTTCGGAAGCACAGCTGCGACCCAATCACTGAAATTAGCTTAACCCATAAAATCTGCGCACCCTCGGTTCTAATTGATAAGATCTCTCTCAGTTCAGCGATCCAAGACAAGAGGCGTGATATTTTTTAGTGCCTCTCGCTAAAGGGGCGGGGGCAACTTCTGATTGATAGAGCCTCCATATTTAGGGATAAACGCTAACAAGAAGGACTTGGCAGATAATAAGGTCTATACTACACTAGTCGTAAGCAGAGACTAGTGCCTCTTCTTCCCTGCAAAAACAGGCTACAAAGTGTGGAAAGCCTGGGTTGAGAGGTCCAACTAAATGATAGGCGCTGAACAGTCACCTTGACAACAATTGACTCCCACCCCGCCTGATTACACTGGAGGCCCTGACTGTCAGAGCCTTTCCCAAAGCCTTGCACTGAGTGGGGATAGAGTGGAGATTTCCCAGCTCTTTGAGCCTCTTACTCCCCAGGCAGAAGCAGTTGCAGCCTTATAGCTGGATCACCAGGCTGCTAATTCAGAAAGGGGGGACTAGGAGAGAGAATCCAGGAAAGCAAACTCTCTCATCGTTGGACCCTGCAAACGCCAACAAGCCTTTACTTCCAGCAAGACTAAAGCCAATTATATGACATTGCCATAGAATCCCATCAACTGCAAATCCCTACCTAAGAGTGACACAGGGGCAGAGCCTGGGGTACAGAGTCACCAACCAGGAAGAGGGAGAGAAAAGAAAAAGGAAGAAGTTAACCTCTCAAAATCAAGAAAAACCCACAGACTTTACAACTTGATCCACTAATTTTTTGTTGTTGTTGTTGTTGTTGTTTGTTTCTTCTATCTTTTTGCCTTTATTTCCTCCACCTCGGTCCTTCTATTCTCTGCCCATCTTATGCTTCCCCTTTCTTGAACTACACTACCCATGAGTGTTGCATTTTATTTTTCTTCTTCATCCTCACCCTCAAGGTTATACTCCAAAACACTTAACTCTCGCTCTCTCCTCTTTTGTTTCTTTTTTTTTGTCTTGCTTTATTTTGTTTTTTTCTCTTCCTATTTTATTTCTTCCTTCGCTTTTCTCTTTTTTTTATTTTTTCCTTTCTATTCGTTTTTTCTTTTCTCATTTTACTTTCCTCCCATATAATCCTCAGTCACAAACAAATTAGTTAATTTGGGACTCAAGGCTTTTTTTTTGGCTTTATTTCTCTTTTTTGCTTTTGTTTTTATTATTTTTTCTTGTTTGTTTATTTTTGTGGCATTTTGGGTCCTCCCAACCCAAGGTCTCCATTGTATTTAGTCTTCGCTCCACTTAATACAACAGATTTTTACTTATTATTTTTATTTTTTCTTCTTTATTATTCTTTTTTGGTCCTTTTTTCTGATTCCCTCTTATCCCTCTCATTATATCTCGTAGTTGACCATCACTTACAAGCAAATCATCTTATGCTTGTCTAAGATTTTCTTCCCTTTTTTTTTTTTTTTTTTTGCATTTAGTAGGTCCCTACTCCCTTTTTTTTGCCCCTTGAACTCTTCACCCCAAATCAGGCCCTCCATTATAGGCACAATATTTCCCTGAGGAGGGGAGAGGAGGGAAAGAGAAGAGAGAAAAAAAGGGGGAAATAATAAATTATTACTGTTTTTTTTTTGTGGGGTGTTTTACCTTTTTTTTTTTTTTTTTTTTTTTTTTACTTTTTACTCTTTATTAATTCTAATTAGTGCTATCAATAAGACCACCCTCAGATGCCGATAAGAAAGAGGAAATCGAATATTATGGATACAAAAGAAAGAGAGGTAACACAAATAGATGTGGAAAAATCTATGGAGAAAAGACAACATATTGGAAGCCTTGGAGCTAAATGACAGAGAATTTAAAATAGAAATCTTAAAAATACTCAGAGATATACAAGAAAACACAGAAAGGCAATATAGGGAGATCAGAAAACAACTCAATGAACACAAAGAATATATTACCAAGGAAATTGAAACTATAAAAACAAATCAAACAGAAATGAAAAACTCAATTCACGAGCTGAAAAACGAGGTAACAAGCTTAGCTAACAGAACAGCCCAGATTGAAGATAGGATTAGTGAAATAGAAGACAAACAACTTGAGGCACAACAGAGAGAAGAAGAAAGAGACTCAAAAATAATAAAAAATGAGAAAGCCCTACAGGAATTGTCTGACTCCATCAGAAAGAATAACATAAGAATAATAGGTATATCAGAGGGAGAAGAGAAAGAAAATGGAATGGAGAATATACTCAAACAAATAATAGACGAGAACTTCCCAAGCCTGTGGAAGGAACTAAAGCCTCAAATTCAAGAAGCAAACAGAACACCAAGTTTTCTTAACCCCAACAAACCCACTCCAAGGCACATCATAATAAAGATGACACAAACCAATGACAAAGAAAAAATTCTCAAGGCAGCCAGGGAAAAGAAGAGTACAACATATAAAGGAAGGCCTATTAGATTATCATCAGATTTCTCAGCAGAAACTCTACAAGCTAGAAGAGAGTGGACCCCAATATTTAAAGCCCTGAAAGAGAAGAACTTTCAGCCAAGAATACTATACCCATCAAAGCTATCCTTCAAGTATGAAGGAGATATAAAAACATTCACAAATACAGAAAAGATGAGAGAATTTATCAACAGAAAGCCCCCACTCCAGGAAATACTAAAGGGGGTTTTCCAACCAGATTCAAAGAACAAAAGAAAACAACACCACAAGTAACAGCTCCACCAAGAACACAATAAAACCAAACTTAAACTGTGACAACAAAGGAAAAAAAGGGGGGAGAGGATGGAGATTAACAGTAGCAAAGGATGATGAAGTGCAGAAATACTTATAAGATAGGGTACTACAATGAATATGGTAGGTACCCTTTTCATTACTTAATGGTAACCACCCTTAAAAAAACCACCACAAAAACACTTGATTTAAAAAAGGTAGCAACAGAGGAAAGAAGTATGGAACACAAACAAACAAAAACAAATGATAGAAAAACAAAAGAGAAGAATCAAACTAGATACAAAACTAACAGAAAGCAATTTATAAAATGGCAGTAGGGAACCCACAAGTGTCAATAATTACACTAAATGTAAATGGATTAAACTTACCAATAAAAAGACACAGAGTAGCAGAATGGATTAAAAAAGAAAATCCAACTATATGCTGCCTACAAGAAACACATCTAAGCAACAAGGATAAAAACAAATTCAAAGTGAAAGGCTGGAAAACAATACTCCAAGCAAACAACACCCAAAAAAAAGCAGGCGTAGCAATACTCATATCTAATAATGCTGACTACAAGACAGAAAAAGTACTCAGAGACAAAAATGGTCATTTCATAATGATTAAGGGGAAGTTGAATCAAGAAGACATAACAATCCTTAATATATATGCACCAAACCAAGGAGCACCAAAATACATAAGACAGCTACTTATTGACCTTAAAACAAAAACTGACAAAAATACAATCATACTTGGAGACCTCAATACACCGCTGACGGCTCTAGATCGGTCATCCAAACAGAGAATCAATAAAGATATAGTGGCCTTAAATGAAATACTAGAACACCTGGATATGATAGACATCTACAGGACACTTCATCCCAAAGCGACAGAGTATACATTTTTCTCTAGTGTACATGGAACATTCTCAAGAATTGACCATATGTTGGGCCACAAAGACAATATCAGCAAATTTAGAAAAACTGAAATTGTACCAAGCATATTTTCTGATCATAAAGCCTTGAAACTAGAATTCAACTGCAAAAAAGAGGGGGAAAAACCCACAAAAATGTGGAAACTAAACAACATACTTCTAAAAAATGAATGGGTCAAAGAAGAAATAAGCGCAGAAATCAAAAGATATATACAGACAAATGAAAATGAAAATACGACATATCAGAATCTCTGGGATGCAGCAAAAGCAGTAATAAGAGGAAAGTTCATATCACTTCAGCCCTATATGAACAAAGAAGAGAGAGCCGAAGTAAACCACTTAACTTCACACCTTAAGGAACTAGAAAAAGAAGAACAAAGACAACCCAAAACCAGCCGAAGAAAGGAGATAATAAAAATCAGAGCAGAAATAAATGAAATAGAGAACAGAAAAACTATAGAAAAATTCAATAAAACAAGGAGCTGGTTCTTTGAAAAGATCAACA
Organism: Saccopteryx bilineata; assembly: GCF_036850765.1. Classification (NCBI taxonomy): domain Eukaryota; kingdom Metazoa; phylum Chordata; class Mammalia; order Chiroptera; family Emballonuridae; genus Saccopteryx; species Saccopteryx bilineata. The sequence goes on from NC_089490.1 coordinate 208,914,977, forward strand.
AAATTGACAAACCCTTGGCAAGACTCACCAAGGAAAAAAGACACAGGACTCAAATAAATAAAATCCAAAATGAAAGAGGAGAGATCACCACAGACATCATAGATATACAAAGAATTATTGTAGAATACTATGAAAAATTATATGCCACCAAATACAACAATCTAGAAGAAATGGATAAATTCCTAGAACAATACAACCTTCCTAGACTGAGTCATGAAGAAGCAGAAAGCCTAAACAGACCAATCAGCAGGGAGGAAATAGAAAAAACTATTAAAAACCTCCCCAAAAATAAAAGTCCAGGCCCAGACGGTTATACTAGTGAATTCTATCAAACATTCAAAGAAGACTTGGTTCCTATTCTATTCAAAGTCTTCCAAAAAATTGAAGAAGAAGCAATACTTCCCAACACATTTTATGAGGCCAACATAACCCTCATACCAAAACCTGGCAAGGATGGCACAAAGAAAGAAAACTACAGACCAATATCTCTAATGAATACAGATGCTAAAATACTAAACAAAATACTGGCAAACCGAATACAACAACATATTAAAAAAATAATACATCATGATCAAGTGGGATTCATCCCAGAATCTCAAGGATGGTTCAACATACGCAAAACGGTTAACGTAATACACCATATCAACAAAACAAAGAACAAAAACCACATGATCTTATCAATAGATGCAGAAAAGGCTTTTGATAAAATACAACACAATTTTATGTTTAAGACTCTCAACAAAATGGGTATAGAAGGAAAATATCTCAACATGATAAAGGCCATATATGATAAACCATCAGCCAACATCCTATTAAACGGCATAAAACTGAGGACTTTCTACCTTAAATCAGGAACAAGACAGGGTTGTCCACTCTCTCCACTCTTATTCAACGTGGTGCTAGAAGTTCTGGCCAGAGCAATCAGACAAGACAAAGAAATAAAAGGCATCCATATCGGAAAAGAAGAAGTAAAGCTATCACTTTTTGCTGATGATATGATCCTATACATCGAAAACCCGAAGGACTCCACAAAAAGATTATTAGAAACAATAAACCAATACAGTAAGGTCGCAGGATACAAAATTAACATACAAAAGTCCATAGCCTTTCTATATACCAACAATGAAATATTAGAAAACGAACTCAAGAAAATAATCCCCTTCACGATTGCAACAAAAAAAATAAAATACCTAGGAATAAACATAACAAAGAACGTAAAGGACCTATATAATGAAAATTACAAAGCATTGTTAAGGGAAATCGAAAAAGATACAATGAGATGGAAAAATATTCCTTGTTCTTGGATAGGAAGAATAAATATAATCAAAATGGCCATATTACCCAAAGCAATATACAAATTTAATGCAATTCCCATCAAAATCCCTATGAGATTTTTTAAAGAAATGGAACAAAAAATCATCAGATTTATATGGAACTATAAAAAACCCCGAATAGCCAAAACAATCCTAAGGAAAAAGAATGAAGCTGGGGGCATTACAATACCTGACTTTAAACTATATTATAGGGCCACGATAATCAAAACAGCATGGTATTGGCAAAAATATAGACACTCAGACCAATGGAACAGAATAGAAAGCCCAGAAATAAAACCACATATATATGGTCAAATAATCTTTGATAAAGGGGCCAACAACACACAATGGAGAAAAGAAAGCCTCTTCAACAAATGGTGTTGGGAAAACTGGAAAGCCACATGCAAAAGAATGAAACTCGACTACAGCCTGTCCCCGTGTACTAAAATTAATTCAAAATGGATCAAAGACCTAAATATAAGACCTGAAACAATAAAGTACATAGAAGAAGACATAGGTACTAAAATCATGGACCTGGGTTTTAAAGAACATTTTATGAACTTGACTCCAATGGCAAGAGAAGTGAAGGCAAAGATAAATGAATGGGACTACATCAGAATTAAAAGTTTTTGCTCAGCAAGAGAAACTGATATCAAAATAAACAGACAGCCAACTATATGGGAACTGATATTTTCAAACGACAGCTCAGATAAGGGCCTAATATCCAAAATTTACAAAGAACTCATAAAACTCAACAACAAACAAACAAACAATCCAATAAAAAAATGGGAAGAGGACATGAACAGACACTTCTCCCAGGAAGAGATACAAATGGCCAACAGATATATGAAAAGATGCTCAGCTTCATTAGTTATTAGAGAAATGCAAATCAAAACTACAATGAGATACCACCTCACTCCTGTTAGATTAGCTATTATCAACAAGACGGGTAATAGCAAAGTTGGAGAGGCTGTGGAGAAAAAGGAACCCTCATTCACTGTTGGTGGGACTGTAAAGTAGTACAACCATTATGGAGGAAAGTATGGTGGTTCCTCAAAAAACTGCAAATAGAACTACCTTATGACCCAGCAATCCCTCTACTGGGTATATACCCCAAAACCTCAGAAACATTGATACGTGAAGACACATGTAGCCCCATGTTCATTGCAGCACTGTTCACAGTGGCCAAGACATGGAAACAACCAAAAAGCCCTTCAATAGAAGACTGGATAAAGAAGATGTGGCACATATACACTATGGAATACTACTCAGCCATAAGAAATGATGACATCACATCATTTACAGCAAAATGGTGGGATCTTGATAACATTATAAGGAGTGAAATAAGTAAATCAGAAAAAAACAAGAACTACATGATTCCATACATTGGTGGAACATAAAAATGAGTCTAAGAGACATGGACAAGAGTGTGGTGGTTACCAAGGGTGGGGGGGGAGGGAGGACATGGGAGGGAAGGAGGGAGAGAGTTAGGGGGAGGGGGAGGGGGAGGGGCACAGAGAACTAGATAGAGGGTGACGGAGGACAATCTGACTTTGGGCGAGGGGTTTGCAACATAATTTGATGACAAAATAACCTAGACATGTTTTCTTTGAATATATGTACCCTGATTTATTAATGTCATCCCATTACCATTAATAAAAATTTATTAAAAAAAATTAATGCTTCTCTATGTGGATTTGTCTTATAAGTTTCAAATAAAGCTTTGCTGAATATCTTTTCAAAATTATAAAAAATAAGGAATTAGCAATGAAGCAACAAAATAAACACTTGGAAACTACAAGAAAAATCAAATGTGACCATCTAAGAGATGAGAGCAAACTTTTGGCTCAGGAGTCCTTTTAACATAAAATGTCCCATCCTGCATACAAAATATCCATCAAATTTTAGCCTTTTCTGTCATCTTTCCTCTCCACGTATTAAGATGCTAAAACTGTCTTAACCTTCCAATTGGTAACCTCTCCTTTATGAGTGAGGATAATTTGTTAATGTTATCATGTTGAGAAAAGAAGTTATTTCATCACCAAAGACTTGAGTTTATTGATAGCTATTTTAAACTAATGATGATTAATGATGCTCTTAACAAATTTTAGAGAACAGAAGAAACTTAAGATTAACAATTTCAAGTTCCAAGCATATATCAATAAAGGGGGTCCTTGGGTTACGACACAGTCCCGTTCCTATGACAGTGACAGAACCCAAATCTTTTAAGTCGAAACATATCCTAGAGTCTAAGTCACTTACCTATCCTAACACAGTTGTTATATCATAATATAGAATATAAAAACACAACTAAGCCACAGAAAAAGGAAAAGGACATAAATATACTGCACTGTATATACTGTTCTGCATATTCTTCTATCATGGGCAACCAAACTAGTTTGCCCACATAGTCTGTAAGTACAATGCTAATGGCATAAGCCAAAACATTCATATCTCATTTTTTAAAGCTTTTATGTGAGTGAGTGTCGTAAACTCAAAGCATCGTATGTCAAGACTATTATAACCCAAGGACACCCTGTATATACTATTCAACAGTATATCTGGATATGCATTTGTGGAAAACCTCAACTATTTCTCTTACAATAAAAATATCCCATGTAAATGCTTAATTTTCTAAGGTTACCTCAATGAAAATATCCATTATTTTTTAAAACTACTACAGCTAGTGCTCAACTTACGACCATGATTGGTTCTGACAGACCAGCCGTAACACGATTTGGTCGTAAGTTGAGTAGGCTATATGTACAGTACTGTGAAATGATGTTATAAAAATCTTTAAGTCATATTTTATCATAATTTTCTTTCATATTGTTATATATCATAATTTTCTTTGTTCATTTTATGCCATTTGTATCATCTCTACACCATTTTGTTTCTTATTTTTACATTCGTCAGGTTTAAGTAAAACACCGCATTACCAGTACAACTGGTTTAATATTTGCAAAGACAATTTCCTCTTGGCAAACATCTTGGGAGGGGTTTGATGACAAATATCCAAGACACAAAACACAAATTGCTGTACCAAGTCTGGGATAACAGTTGAAATGGTACACACGGAGATGGTAGTGCTGCCGGAAGCTGGTCTGCACTGTCATATGCCCAGCTGGGCAACGCTTGCGCTGCCAGATGCAGAACAGCCATGGCTAGCGATTATGGTCGTAAAGTCGAATGGTCATAAGCTGCATAGGTCGAAAGTCAATCACTATTTGTATTGAGTTAGAAACACTTGCAAGGATTTTGTATTTTAACAATAACAACAGTATCAGTGTAACCTGAATGAGAGTATTGCAAGATATTATTCAGTGTATAAACAATGCTTCATATACAACATCAGAACCTTTTCCACCCTTTTTTGTCCTCAACCTTCCTATGACTTGTGATCCCAGGCCTTGTACTGGAAACCAACACTACAGGTTAGGGGTGCTAAAAGGCTACGGGAGTAGGAGAGGAAGATGGAAGTAACAATCACTTTTTAATCCAGGGTTCACAAATATTATTCTCTCCTGAAGGGTGAACAACAGCCACATTTGATTACTCAATGGGCTCATGATTAAACACTAAGGCCTCAAAGAGACATGGAGTGGGAGGGCAGGGGGAGGTTTATTAAGACAGACTGAATCTTGATGAAGTTATCCAGAATATCATATCTATCAGGAAAGTAGGATACATACTTTTAGAAATTTCAATGATTAGCAAAAACATTATATTATCCAATCATTATTTTCACTTCTAAATATTATTCTCTCTCTTACATCAGTGCAGTAAAGTGTTGTGGGATTTTTCTAGAAGAAAGAGAACTTGTAGTCAAGTGTCATGTTACTAATATTAGTAATAGAAGTCCTTTAAATATCTGAATTACAAAAGAGAAATCATTTCTTAGTAGCAAGAAAGTAACAGTAATATAATTGATTCAATATCCAAATGCCTCTCCCCCCAAAAAACAGACCTAGCAACAGTCTGTGCTGGGGCAAATTCTGGGCTCAAGACACAAGATGACAAGTGTCCACAGAATAAGAAAACTGACTAAAGTGCAAGAAAGTAATTACCAGAAGTAATACAGAATAATTTTATGACATGTCTCTTGTGAATGTTAACAAAAGTCACTTAATCCAGTGATCCCCAACTCCCGGGCTGTGGACCAGTACCTGTCCGTGGACCATTTGGTACCAGTCCGCAGAGAAAGAATAAATAACTTACATTATTTCCATTTTATTTATATTTAAGTCTGAACGATGTTTTATTTTTTAAAAATGACCAGATTCCCTCTGTTACATCTAAGACTCATTCTTGATGCTTGTCTCGTAAGTTTGACAATTATATTTAAAAATACCACAGTTTTTACACCAGTCGCATAATTTTATTTTGTGCATTTATCCGTCCCACCCTAAAGGCCAGTCTGTGAAAATATTTTCTGACATTAAACCGGTCCGTGGCCCAAAAAAGGTTTGGGACCACTGATTTAATCAAATGCCTGTAAATAGGGAAAAGGATAATGACTTATATGAAGCTAATCAAGGATAGGAAATACAAAATTCACAATAAAATTGACCAATTTTAGAGTATAAGCAATTACTAAAAACATACAGCATATGAGACAAATAAACATTTACTCCAATAACTTAAAAATACTAATATGTGGGGCCTGACCTGTGGTGGCGCAGTGGATAAAGCGTCGACCTGGAAATGCTGAGGTGGCCGGTTCGAAACCCTGGGCTTGCCTGGTCAAGGCACATATGGGAGTTGATGCTTCCAGCTCCTCCCCCCTTCTCTCTCTCTGTCTCTCTCTCCTGTCTCTCTCCTCTCTAAAAATGAATAAATAAAATAAAAAATTTTTTCAAAAAAAAAATACTAATATTTGGGATTTTAAAAAATATATTGGGCCCTGGCCAGTTTGCTCAGTGGTAGAGAGTCGGCCTGGCATGTAGAAGTCCCAAGTTTGATTATTGGCCAGGGCACATAAAATAAGTGACTATCTGCTTCTCCACCCCTCCCCCTCTCCTTCCTCTCCGTCTCTCTCTTCCCCTCCCGTCTCTCTCTTCCCCTCCCGCAGCCAAGGCTCCATTGGAGCAAAGTTGGCCCGGGCACTGGGGATGGCTCTATGGCCTCTGCCTCAGGCGCTAGAATGGCTCTGGTCACAACAGAGCAACGCCCCAGATGGGCAGAGCATCACCCCCTGGTAGGCGTGCCGGGTGGATCCGGTGGGGTGCATGCAGGAGTCTATCTCTCTGCCTCCCACTTCTCACTGCAGAAAAAAAAGTGTGTGTGTGTGTGTGTGTGTGTGTGTGTGTGTGTGTGTGTGTGTGTTCCAGCCCTGGCTCAATGGATATAGCATCAACCTGGTACACCAGAGGTCTTGGGTTCGACACCCAGTCAGGGCACATATGAGAAGCAATGAGTGCACAACTAAGTGGAACAAGTTTCTCTTTCTCTCTTTCTCTCTCCACCTCTTCTCCCTCTCATCCTCTTTCTCTCAAATCAATGGAAATATTTTTCAATATATGTATATTGGTTCCATTAATTCAGAGAAAATGAATATTTAAACATCTGTAAGAAATTTAAATTTTATCATCTTAGACTGAAAAAAAGGCCAATCTCATTTTTCAAATAAAATAATTTTAAGAAAAACAAAAGTCTTTGAAATACCAACTTGATTTAGCATACAGAATATAAGAATATAATATAAAAGTAATTAATTCTAAATTATATCATCACATGAAAGGTGAAACATTCGTATGACACCTCTATTTTTGTATTCACATTTTAATTAATAAATTTAGGGCGCTTGAGCATGAAGTGTTCCATAAACTTAAAGAAAAAAAATTTGGCTGTTTCTTCTATATTGCTCATTAAATCTATAGATCATATGTTAAGTACTTACTCTGTGCCAGGCTTTGGGCTAACACTTCACATATAATCTTACTGTCTGAATTTTACAAATGAGGACACAAATGGCATATAAAGGCATTATAAACCTTCCAAAACAATGATGACAAAATAAAGTCAAACGGCTACTAAATGAAGGAGCTTGACCTTGAAATTTGGTCTCTGAATTCAAAGCCCCATTTCCTAAGCCACCTCTATGTACACAAAATCCAAAACAAATCCTCTTTTTCTCTATTGTTTCATATTTTCAGTATGAAACAAATGGTAAGTGCCACCTAATACATTGTATCACCATCAAGATAAGAGAATGTCACATGTACATGTACCCAGAGAATCTTACCTCATCAAAGATGTTATTTTGCTTCACTGTTTAACCAGCATATCTAGTTGTTGTTGTTTTTTTGCAAGGAAAGTAATTAAAATATTTAATGCATGCTTACAATCCATCGCCCTGCTGTTAAATTTTTTAAAATAATGAATTGGAGGGGAAGAAACAAAACACTCTACCCTATAAATAATTCTCCACTGCACATGCTTATTACTAAGATTGGGGTAAAACTGGCCCTGGCCATTTGGCTCAGTGGTAGAGTGTTGGCCCAACAGCATGCCCGTGTTCAATCCTCTGTCAGGGTACACTGGAGAGGCGACCGTGTCAAGATTCTGGACTTGGCTACACGCCTCTCAAGAATGTTGATGGATTTGCTATAACGGGCAATTGACTTGGTGGTATGCAATCTAAAAACTGCACAGGTCTTGATTCAGAGTTGTCCTCGGTGACAACTGAACCGACGTGTGCCCCTCATCCCAACACACACACACACACACACACACACACACACACACACACACTGGGAATTAAGCATCAGCTAGAGAGTTGGGCAGAACTTAGGTGCAGATTCCGCCCCCCCCCCCGGGTTCTTCTTTCCCAGGATTACTCCCCCTGACTGTCCAAAGGCCCTGAACTCTACCCACTGGGAGACTGTGCGTGTTCTTCTAGAGTTTCATCTATCACCCAGCACTGACTTCAGTCCACACTTAGGCTGAAAGTCTTTTATTAATTTATTGGGGTGACATTGGTTAACAAAATCATATAGGTTTCAGGTGTATAATTTCATAATTGTTCTAGATGGGGACCTACCAGTGAAAACAAGGGGGGTATGTGTATAGTAAACAAAAAGACTCAAATACTCCACATAGAAACATAGTTCAGAGGAACGAAATGGAGTTCTAGATGCGGGCACTGGATGATCTGAGAGGGTAACAGAGCTGGTAGACCCGGGCAGAAGCCATGTGCAGGGGGCTCTGAAGCCTATGCTTTTAAGCTCTTGTTGAGAGTGTCCTGGAATAGAGAAGAGCCGTGGAGAGCCCGGCTGTCACCACTAAGGCAGTGGGAAGAGGAGGATCCCAGGGAAGACATCTGAGAGATCAGAGGAGACCAGGAGAGAACAGTCAGAGGCCGCCTGTGTTGGTTTCTATGATACACCATCCATACACTGCATCGCATTCACCCTTCTCTTCCATCACCATTTACTCCCCTTTACCCTCTTCTACCTGCCCTGACCCTTCCCCTCCTGTACTCAACTACACTGATGTGAGTCTGTGAGCTTTTATCCCTTTGTTTATCCCTTCACCCTTTTTATCCAGCCCCCAACTCCCTCCCTCTCTGACAACTGTCAGTCTCTTCTTTGTATCTATGAATCTAATTCTATTTTGTTTGTTAGTTTATTTTGTTCATTAGATCCCATATATAAGTGAAATCACATGGTTCTTGTCTTTATCTGATTGGCTTATTTCATTTAGTATAATGCTCTCCAGGTCCATCCATGCTGTCACAAAAGGTAAGATTTCCTTCTTACTAATGGTTGAGTAGTAATCTATTGTGTAAATATACCACAGCCTTTTTTATCCATTCATCTATTGATGGTCACTTGGGCTGTTTCCATATCTTAACTACTGTAAATAATGCTGCAATGTATTCTTTCAAATTAGTGTTTCATATTTCTTTGTACATATTCTCAAAAGAAGAACTGCTGGGTCATAAGGCAGTTTCATTTTTAATTTTTGAGGTAACTCCATACTGCTTTCCACAGCGGCTGCACCAATCTGTATTCCCACCCACCATGCATAAGGGTTTTCTTTTCTTCATATCCTTGTCAACACTTGTTGTTTGTGGATTTATTGATGATGGCCATTCTGACAGGTATGAGATGATATCTTGTGGTTTTCATTTGCATTTCTTTGATGATTAGTGACATTAAATATCTTTTCATATGTTTATTGGAGATCCATATGTCTTCTTCGGAGAACTCTATTCAAGTCCTTGGCCCTTTTCTTAATTGGATTTTTTTTTTTTTTTGGTGGTGAGTTTTAAAAGTACCTTATAAAGTTTGCACATTAAGTCCTTATCAGTTGTATCAGTGAGTATGTTTTCCCATTCAGTGTCTTTTCATTTTTTTGATGCTCTCTTTTGCTGTGCAAAAGCTTTTTAGTTCGATTTAAGTACCATTTGTTTATTTTTTCTTTTGTTTCCCTTGCCTGAGGTGATGTATCAAAAAAAAAAATAGTGCTACAAGAAATAATGCTACAAGAAGATTTTGTTGTCTACATTTTTTTCTAGGCTTTTTATGGTTTCAGGTCTAACATTTAAGTCTTTACTCAATTTTTAGTTTACTCTTGTATATGATGCAAGAAGGGGTCTAGATTCATTTTCTTTTGCATTATCTGTTCAATTTTCCAACATCTTTTATTGAATAGACTATCCTTACCCTAACGTATGTTTTTGCCTCCTTTGTTGAATATTAATTGACTATAAAGATATGGGTTTACTTCTGGGCTCTCTATTCTGTTGCATTGATCTCTCTGTCTGTTTTTATGCCAGTGCCATGTTGTTTAGATTATTACGGCTTTATAGTACAGCTTGATGTCAGGTAGCATGATTACTCCAATTTTGTTCTTCTTTCTCAAGATTTCTATGCTGTTCAGGGTCTTTTGTGGTTCCATACACATTTTTGAGTTCTTGTTTTAGGTCTGTGAAAGACACCATTGGTATCTTGATAGGAGTTGCATGAATCTATACATTGCTTGGGGTAGTATGGACATTTTAATGATGTTAACTCTATCTATGAACATAGAATATGCTTCCACTTATTTTATTTTCTTCAATTTCTTCTTCAGTGTCTTATAATTTTCCAAATACAGCTCTTTTTTACATCCTCAGTTAAATTTATTCCTAGGCATTTTATTATTGTTGAAGCAATTGTGAAGGGATTATTTTCTTAGTTTCCCTTTCTGATAGATCATTATTGGTATGTGAAAATGCAACTGATTTCTAGATATTTATTTTGTATCTTGCTACTTAACTGAATTCATTTATCAGTTCTAGCAGTCTTTTGGTGGAATCTTTGATACTGTATATAAGCTGAAAGTATTAAAAAATGGGAAACTCAATCTATACCTATCCCATTTTCCAAGTCTGATTCTCCTCCAGAAACTGTCTGGTTATGTTCAACACTCGAGAGCCTTCAGGAATTGGGGGCTTTGTTGTTTGTTTTGCTTTTAATTTACAATTTAGCCCAAAGTTTGCAGTTGTTTTTTCCAGAAAGGGCAGGTCATGTAGGAGTTTTTCAGGCAAACCCCAAGAAAAATCATAGTAATGAGACCAGCATAGTGGCAGTACCTCCTATGTGCCCAACTGTCCCACACTCTTCAGTTTCAGTGACTTACTAAATTCTCACAACAAAACTACAATGGAGAGACTATTACCTCCCCCAATTTATAAATGAGACAATAAAATCACATAAAGGTTAAACAGCTTGTTTAAGATTACCAGGAATTGAATTTGCTTATGGTGTCTGCTCTGGAATCTGCCTGTTAACCATGATGAGGTACAGCACAGACCTACCTGAAATTCAACTTCTGCTTCTGTGCCTATGCAAAATTATCTTTGGTGCAATTACTTGCCTGAAATTGGTGTTTCAATGTTTGATAAATGTATTTTTTTAAAACTCATTAATGATACTTCAATTTTTTAATGCATTTATAAAAAAGCTCATTTTTCAGTAAAGTTAGCTAGTTGCTTCTTATGCAATTTTTTAGTATTCTCCAGGACACAGGGGTTTTATTAAAAGAACAGTACAGTTATATTAATAATACTCTACCTTCTACAACTTTATTTTTCATAAAAACTAGACTTGACTGTGTCTGATGTGTATCTCTATTAATAACTAAGTCACCACAGTATTTTGTACTTTTTATTACAAGACAGAATGTAATTTAGAAATATGAAACATTCTTAAGATTTCATCTAAGATAATAAACCATTTTGGTAGACTCAAACATGACAACACTTTAAGAACATCTCTGGACACTGTGCACTGTCCTTCTGGCAAGTACTGTTTACTTTAGGAATTCTAAAGAATAACCTAAGCACGCCATATTGTTCCCTGGAAAAATATGTTTAATTATTTTTATATTACTAGTTCAAATAATTCTACTTGTCTTAGAAAATGCTGTAGAATTATTGTAGAAAATTCAGAGATATAACAAGTTCCACACACACATTCCTTCTTGATGAAAATCCTATAATCACACTCTTATGAAAACACTCATGAACTTGTACTGTAATGTTTTTCTTTACCTGCATTAATTGTAAACTCATTGATGAAGAAAGTCACTTATTATTCATTTTTCCATCCACAGAGGCTTGTAAAAAATGTATTTTATAAATCAGTGGTCCCCAACCCCCGAGCTGCGTACCAGTCCATGGACCATTTGGTACCGGTCCGCAGAGAAAGAATAAATACCTTACATTATTTCCGTTTTATTTATATTTAAGTCTGAACGATGTTTTATTTTTAAAAAATGACCAGATTCGCTCTGTCACATCCGTCTAAGACTCACTCTTGACGCTTGTCTCAGTCATGTGATACATTTATATGTCCCACCCTAAAGGCCGGTCCGTGAAAGTATTTTCTGACATTAAACCGGTCCGCGGCTTAATGTCAGAAAAAAGGTTGGGGACCACTGTTATAAATGATCAAATAAATGAATTTGTATTAAATAAACCAATGATTATAATTAAATGACTTTATTTATAACTTTTACAATATTACATTCTGAATGTTATAGATTTTGAAATATTATTCAAAATTTAGATTATAGTAATCCTCCAATTACCTAAAATGAGGGAAACATATGGCATAAGTTGAATAAATTATACCAATCACCTAAATTATAAATTCCAACCTATTTTCCCACCAAAGACCAATATATAAGGGGAACGTACTGGTTTAATTTTAGGTGTTTTTCTTGCTTCAAGGTATAATACTCTAATAGGGAACCAATATAGTCAAGTGGCACAAGCCAAAGTCAAAAAGAACAGTGTCCTACAATTCTCTCAGAAACAACTAAACCAAAGACAGAGCAGTCAATGTTACCATCTTAAACTATGCTCTCCTAAACAGAATACACAAAGAAGCTACTAAGTATACTCATGGCATTAAACAAAAGCAATGCCTTTTCAACAAATAAGAATTATTAAAATATTATTTGAAAAAGTAAGAATTTTCAATAAACATCATGAACCCCAAAAGCAAAGCTCTTTCTACTACACTACGTTGCCTGTCACTTCATATCTGCTCTCCTATGAAATGGAATCCAGGGATCCTGAAATTAAAGTACACACTAAAAAAAATAAAATTGTATAGGGAGAATCCCATTGAAAATATCTGTGAATTAAATAAGGTACAATGAAATAAAGAGCCAGAGCATAAGATCAGCTAAGTTGTTAAACTTTCTAGTAAGGACACACAAAAAAATGAGCAAATGCTATCACTGACTCTATTTACCATCACTGTGTCAGTATTAAGCAGCAGAACCACACGCCAGAACTGGTTGGGACACTGGGGGAGGACTGTGGACTGGACCAGTCAAGGTCACAGAGGAGGAAGCTGCCAAGGCCAGGGAAAGGCAGTCAGGGGTTAGCAACAGTCCGGCCAAGGGAACACAGATATGTAGTAAGTATGTGATAACAAGTCAAACAATAATGAGAGCCACTGTTAAATGTACGCAAATTCTTCTATATATGCCACCATTTAATGAACACTTAACCTGATGCTAACGACTCACCTTCCACAAAGCCACGGAGAGCACAGGTACAGAGCTGGTATTCTGAAGCAGTACTCTAAGAGACCTCAGAGCCCTGCCTTTCAGCCCTGCGCTATACCAGCAGTGTACAAAGTAACTCTGAGGAGTGACAAGGCTCAGAGCTGGATGTAGACAAGTCATCCAAAGCCACATCAATCCAGGGGGACAGAAGGACTATCAGAAGCCAGATGTGCACACAGAAGCCCTGGCAAACTTAAACCACAGGGTGGGCAGTGCCCCGGCAGTCACTTCTTCTTTCAAGCTTCATGTGTCTTGTCTCTACTCTCAGGACTGGGAAGGCCCTTATGAGCAGCTACCAAGATAAAGATGAACAGGTCTTGGCCTATTTAATCCTGATATGATTTGAATAAGAACAAAAGCTATATCATGTTCAATGGAATTACATATATCAGATCTAGATCTCCGTCTTATCACACTTTAATTAAACAGATATTTTTTTTAAAGTCTCTTCAGATAAAATACTTCAGAATGCATTTTTTGCCACAAAAATTTAATTATTTTTACTAAGACTCAAAATAAGCAACTCCATGGGACCAAAATAATGTTAAGTAATATTTTTCCTGTTTTATCTTCCACATCTTGTTTTGTTATCAATAATTTTCATGACTGTTTTTGGGACAAATGATGGTGGGAATGTCCTGCTAGGTGTCCTGCAGCTTTATGAAAACCAAGCACATGTTCATTGGGACCCAAGAATGTAAGCAAAACAACAATCACAAAAAGGCATGGTTGGTCCTCTTTTCCATCTCACTGCCATATCTGTCTGTACTGCTATACATGACAGCATTTGGAACATTAAATAGTATCGGTAGTATTTATTTAACTACATAAATAATTTAGGAATTTTTTTTTAAAGGTTACATAAAGAAAGCTGGTTATGAAAGACTGAGGTAATCAGGTGTAACATAGATTTTTTAATCAATTTTAATTTAAATGTTTTCAATTACAGTTGATATTCAATAGTATATTAGTTTTGGGTACAGTATGGGTTTAGACATTTATATATGTCTAGTATCCATCTGACTCCATACACAGTTATGACAACATTATTGACTATATTCCCTCTGCTAAACTGTACATCCCATAATTATACTGTAACTGCCAATTTGTACTTCTTAATCCCTTCACCTTTTCACCTACCCCTTAACACCCCCCCCATCTGGGGACCCATAAGACTCTTTTTGATAAACTATTAACTTAGAAGGTAATAAATGATTTCATGAAAATTAGCATCAGCCAGCTGACACACTTCATTCCAGTAGAAGCGATCATTCTTTAAGCAAATCTACAGCATATAATTTACTAAGCTGGAAATGACAACTTGCCTGACAAAAGGCTTTCTCATAATTCCTATAATGAATTCAAAGACGAGGTACCAGGAATGAGGACAGGATGCCCTTGGAGTCCAAACAAAGACATGACTCCAACATGTGCCAGCACACCCACTGATCACGTTATCAGACACGCCGTTCAGCCACTTGCACCTTATAATTAAAATGGCTGTTATAGGGAAAAACATCTGTCACTCTTGGTAAACAGTTCTGGCTCCAAGTCTTGAGTATCCCTAATCCTCTACCCTAGTCCTCTCCCAAATCTCTCAGACCCCAAAATCTCTCTAGGACCTCAGTGATGAATGAGGGCTGCTCTCAGTAATTGATGCTTGTGCCAAACTAGTTGATAAATACTTTAAATTAAATATCATTTCTGAGTATAATCAAAACTTTTTGTAATCTAAGAGAGAATCTTTCCCCAAAATACAGCATCCCTTTGAGCTACGTGAAAGTGGTTTCTCTCTAAATGTTAGCAGTCTAAAAGGGAAATTCAACTCATACATTCCTTTCTTGTACCAGGATTCTCTCCATTTTTATTTTCTAATTAGTGACTTCTAGTAGTTATGCTGGCTTTATACAATAGGATCCCACCCATCACATCAATTACCACTTCCTCTCTGATAGAGACTTTCTGGAGGGATTGACACTCAAAATAAACCTCAGCTAAATAATAATTTAAAAATAGGAATGGGAACAGGAAGCCTTACTAATAGATTTTGTTTTGTTTTGTTTTTTTTACAGACACAGAGAGAGTCAGAGAGAGGGATAGATAGGGACAGACAGACAGGAACGGAGAGAGATGAGAAGCATCAATCATCAGTTTTTTGTTGCGACACTTTAGTTCAGCGGTTCTCAACCTGTGTGTCGCGACCCCGGCGGGGGTCGAACAACCAAAACACAGGGGTCGCCTAAAGCCATCGGAAAATACATATTTATTATACAATACATTTTTAAATAAAATATGTATTTCCGATGGCTTTAAACGACCCCTGTGTTTTGGTCGTTACACTCCTGCCGGGGTCGCAACCCACAGGTTGAGAACCGCTGCTTTAGTTGTTCATTGCGCTCTCATGTTCCTTGACCGTGGGGCTACAGCAGACCAAGTAACCCCTTGCTCATGCCAGTGACCTTGGGTTCAAGCTGGTGAGCTTTGCTCAAACCAGATGAGCCCGCGCTCAAGCTGGAGACCTTGGGGTCTCGAACCTGGGTCCTCCGCGTCCCAGTCCAACGCTCTATCCACTGTGACACCGCCTGGTCAGGCCTAACAGGTATTTTTAAAGCATAAAATTTAAAACATTATTCCAAACACCTCATATAAACACAGCAAATTTAGAACTTGCCTAGTTGCAACTCCATGATTTTGGAGAGATAAAACATCTTTTCAAAAATTCAAATTTAGAAAAAGCTGCTTAGCAATGTCAAAATTAAATTTATGGCAATTTAGGCAGAAGTTGGTATCTGCAAAGATAAGTGAAATGACAACATACACCTTCCTAAAAGAAAAATAACTTTTCTTTACAAAGACAGATTTGAATTTCAAAGCTGATATGCACGGGTAATGTTTAAACTTGGAAAATTAAAATACACATAATACATTTGGATCTTCCATAAAATAAGTAATCTAACATCAGATAAAAATCACTAAGGTTTCTGTTCCGTGCTTAGTGTGTACTGTTTAAATTTTAAACTGGTTTAGAATTAATGTATAAACCAATCAAAGTCCTAAGCTATATGACACTAACATTTCTAAAAGGAGAAGGCTACTGAAAATGTGATACATCATAATTGTTCATTTTCTGTTGAACGGTGTATTACCATTTTTAAATCTCTTCACTTACCAAGACCTGAACAATGATTAACAACAGCAACACATAGACCAATAATGGCAAAAAAAAAAAAAAGTTCCGTTTCATGCCTAAAAATAGTATAGTTTATTAAATCATAGCCTGCAGTAATTATAGCACACACAAAAAAGTTTGACCATTAATCCTCCTGTTTCATTCTAAATTTTAAAGAATTGGCCAAGAATAGGCAGTAACCCCAAAATTAGTCATAGCAAGTCACAGCATGAAAAATATATTTCCAAAAGCGCTTTCAAAGAACATTGTCTGCATTAAGAGACAGAATAGGAATTTCCATTTGCAGAAGAAAATAAGTAGCTGTTTAGAAAATCACAACTGACTAAAGTCGTATCACCATAATTTCATTACTTCAGATATATGAGTGCCATGAAATTTTACTTGCATAAAGAAGCTTGGAACACAGTACATGGTTAGGGCTTTGAAAATGAAATAAAGACTAATGACAAACAGCCGTGCATACATAAAAGCAGTTAGTTAATAGTAACAATAACAGTTCTGAAGATGGGAGAAAACACACAAATACTCAAAGAAAGATACCTTTTTAAACCAAAGACATTAGAACGAACTTAAAGGAGATGGATCATTCTGAGGTTAGTCTTTTTTTTTAAGTTCTTTAAGCATCACAGGTGTGCTAGATCAAGCAGAGTGTCAAACTCAAGGAAATCACAAGTAAAAGACATTGACTTATTTCAGCAAAAAGAAAATCTCCAATACTTGTGCAATAAATCATTCACATAGTAGCCAAGTTCATTAAAATACTGCATAAATAAGTACATAAATTAAGTACTTGCCCCTTCTGATTTCTCCACCGTGTTAGCCAGCATCTCCTGCAGGGCCCGGACAGAGAGGGACTGTTCCAGCACAAAGGTGCAGATGGAGAGGTCTGGGGGAACATTCTGTATAGAAAGAGGAAAAGCCACCATTATCATCACCGACATTATCATCACCATCACCAACACCACCATCATCACCACCATCATCAGCATCACCACCATCACCACCACAAGCTTGCATAAAGAAGCTTGGCACACAGTACCAAGATCATTATTGGTTAGATCATTATTACCAACACCACGATCACCATCACTACCATTATGACCATCATTATCACCACCATCATCATCATCATTACCATCATCACCCCCACCATCATCATCATCACCACCATCATCGTCATCATGTATCCAGACCCAATTTACCCTATGATACTTCAGTTTCTTTCACACAAACAGTAAGAGTACTTACCAATTCTCTAATATGAGCTCACAAATCATTTTATATACATTGTCTATACTACTTGTTCTTGATCCATTTTTAGCTATGGGTAACAATAGCTACCATTTTAGTCCAAATCTGATAACAAAAAAAGTTAGGTTACTTTTCATGATTATTGAATTTTTCAAGCCAGTTTCTCTAACTCTCAAGCATGTATTTCTCACCTATAAAGCAGTCACCTGATAAAAAATTAAAAGAACAGAAAAATGTTTGCTCAAATTAATATTGAGTCCCTAGGTAGCTCAACTGGTTAGAGCATCATCCCAATACACCTAGGTCATGGGTTTGATCCCTTTTCAGGGAACATAAAAAAATCAGCCAAGCCTGACTTGTGGTGGCGCAGTGGATAAAGCGTCGACCTGGAATTGCTGAGGTCGCCGGTTCGAAACCCTGGGCTTGCCTGGTCTAGGCACATATGGGAGTAGATGCTTCCAGCTCCTCCCCCCTTCTCTCTGTCTCTCCCTCTCCTCTCTAAAGAATGAATAAAAAAAAATCAGCCAAAGAATGCATAAATAACTGGAACAACAAATTGATGTTTCTCTCTCCCTCTCTTTCTCGCCTCTCCCTCTCTTCCCCCTTACTCTCTTTCCAAAATCAATAATAAAAAATTAAGATTGACATTAAAGAAATACAAAACTGAATTGATATAAAGTATTCATTTACACTGGCTTCTCCTTATTGACAAAGATAATTATTTTGTTTTATCTATGTTGGATATTATATTTGGCCTCTAACTTGGATGTGGCCAACTCACTTCTGTTTTGTGTGTGTTATTTTCTCATTCACTTTTTCCCTTATTTTTCCTTTCTTTAAACGTCCACTTCAATAACCCCATAGAGGGTGTTCTTAGGTTACGACACAGTTTCATTCCTAGAACAGTGACGTAACCTGAATTTTGGTGTAGGTTGAAACACACCCTAGCCTAAGTCACTTACCTATTCTAATAGAGTTGTAAAATCATAATCTAGAATATAAAAACACAACTAAGCCACAGAAAAAGGAAAAGGACTTAAATATACTGTACTGTACACTGTACTGCTACTGCATATTCTTCCACCGCGTGCAACCAAACTAGTTCGCCCATGTATAATGCCAACAGTGTAAGCGAAACACTCACGTCTTATTTTTTTTATTTATTTTTTTGACAGAGACAGAGAGAAAATCAGAGAGAGGGATAGGCAGAGACAGACAGAAAAGGAGAGATGTGAGAAGCATCAATTCTTCGTTATGGCCCCTAAGTTGTTCATTGATTGCTTTCTTGTATGTGCCTTGACGGGGGGCTAGAACAGAGTGAGTGACCCCTTGCTGAAGCCAGTGACCTTGGGTTCAAGCCAACAACCTTGGGCTTCAAGCCAGTGACTTTTGGTCTCACGCCAGCAACCATGGGGTCATGTCTATGATCCCATGCTCAAGCCAGCAACCCCGTGCTCAAGCCAGTGACCTTGGGATTTCAAACCTGGGTCCTCTACGTCCCAGTCTGATGCCCTATCCACTGAGTCACTGCCTGGTCAGGCTCAATTTTTTTAAGTTTTTATGGGAGTGAACATCATCAATTCAAAACATATTTTGGGACTGTCATAACCCGAGGACCTCAGTAAATGCTGAAAATCCCAAAAGATAAATACTAAGGGGGTAAAGGAAACAGGATAAGAATTAATTGGCAAGTTACAGAGAACTCTTTCCATGAGGATGAAATATATTATTATCTGTATCTGCTTCTGCTTTAGATAAGCAGGATCCAGTAAGCAACCAAGTGGGAACGGAAAACACTCAAAGGAGGATTTTCCTGGTGGAAGAAAATTATAAATACATTAACCACAAAATTTGAGCAAGAGTGTGTCTTCAGAGAAAGAGCATTAGGAGGAGGAATTGGATCACCTGTTGCAATGAACCAAAATGACAATGTATAATGTTTGTGCATGTATTCCACTGAAACACTACCATCAGAATGGTTCTTAGCCACTAAGCTACTCATAACCCACACACATTCCAGAGCTCTTGTTTTTGTTTTACTCCTTTTATTAATTTTAATGGGGTGACATTGATAAATCAGGGTACATATGTTCAAAGAAAACACCTCTAGGTTATTGACATTTGATTATGCTGCATTCCCATCACCCAAAGTCCAATTGTCTTCCGTCACCTTCTAACTGGTTTTCTTTGTGCCCCTCCCCTCCGCCAACCTCCTCCCTATCCTCCCCCCCCCACCCTGTAACCCCCACATTCTTGTCCATGTCTCTGAGTCTCATTTTTATGTCCCACCTATGTATGGAATCATACAGTTCTTAGTTTTTTCTGATTTACTTATTTAGCTCAGTATAATGTTATCAAGGTCCATCCATGTTGTTGTAAATGATCCGATGTCATCATTTCTTATGGCTGAGTAGTATTCAATTGTATATATGTACCAAAGCTTTTTAATCCACTCGTCCACTGACGGACACTTGGGCTATTTCCAGATCTTCGCTATTGTAAACAATGCAGCCATAATCTTGTTTTGTTTTGTGTTGCTTCGTATGACCTTTCTGTCTCTGGATTCCTCTGTCTACCACCATGGGCCTCTGCACTCCCTGCCCAATCTCTCTCCATCTTTCCTCTGACAACCTCAGTCGTAATCACAGAAATCTCTCAAGTCCGGGTGCAGCTGCTGCATTCACACTCTGCAGTCAGCCAGATAGACGTGAGCTTTCTTTCCAAAATCCTCAGAGAAAAGAGACTGGAAGGTAGGCAAGTGACTCTTCTACAGTGAAATTTAGAAATAAATTCCTTTAAATGTAATTTTCTCAGTTCTAACTATACTAATTACAATTAACTCAGACCAAGACAAATGCTACTAAGAAAAAAAAACTGCTATGGATGTATTTTTTTCATTCCTAACCATTTAAATTATGAGGGTTTGGAAGCTATAATCTGAAAAATAGTACTGCAGAGCACAATGTTCTTAAATTGTATGTTAAGTCAACTAATTCCCCCAAAAAGATTACCTTGATTTATGTCATTTACCCGTTTCTGTGATATAAATACCCGTATGACTGCTAATTTCAAAGTGCCTAAATCTCTAATTGGCTCTTGGAGTCTAGAAGAGCCATGTCTGGAACACCACTGGGCTGATTTCAGACCAATACTCACTAATTCCTTGAGAATCAATATATTACAGCAATTAAGAGCCTGGAGTCTATAAACATATCACCTAAGCAAGAAGCCTGGCCTCACTACTCACGAGCTAGTAACTTTCTAATCTTTGTTTTCTTTCCCTAAGAAATGGGATATTATACCACTTTCACAGGGTTGTTGTGAAAATAAAGAAAATATAAGTAGAGTGTCCAGAGCATAACAAAACACAACATAAGTGAGCTATTCTCATTAGTTTTTCATATTGTCATTTCTCTCCATTTGGGGCATTTATGAGGCACTACTCGCTTCTCAAAATTCATTCTTAAGTAGATTCTATTTTGAAGAAACGGTATTTGAGACCACAAATCAAGCATTATGCACCTGTTCATCATATCCAAAATGTTCCAATATTTTCAAGAAAAGGTACTTTCTGGAAATATTTCAAAATTTAACATAATGATCGCTTCTCAGTCTTGTGGCCAAGATCAAGTGTAGTAGTACCTGTTCTCGTCAGTTTGCAAGTTTACATACTGGGTGCATTTCCTGCTGCACTCTGATTAAAATGTTCAACTCTGAGCCCTGGCCGGTTGGCTCAGCGGTAGAGCGTCGGCCTAGCGTGCGGAGGACCCGGGTTCGATTCCCGGCCAGGGCACACAGGAGAAGCGCCCATTTGCTTCTCCATCCCTCCGCCGCACTTTCCTCTCTGTCTCTCTCTTCCCCTCCCACAGCCAAGGCTCCATTGGAGCAAAGATGGCCCGGGCGCTGGGGATGGCTCTGTGGCCTCTGCCCCAGGCGCTAGAGTGTCTCTGGTCGCAACATGGTGACGCCCAGGATGGGCAGAGCATCGCCCCCTGGTGGGCAGAGCGTCGCCCCTGGTGGGCGTGCCGGGTGGATCCCGGTCGGGCGCAAGCGGGAGTCTGTCTGACTGTCTCTCCCTGTTTCCAGCTTCAGAAAAATGGAAAAGAAAGAAAAAAAAAAAAAAAAAAGTTCAACTCTGGATCTTTGTAACATGCTACATTTACTCTAAACATCCCTGAGAGCCACATGCCTCTGAAACAGATTAATCCTGCCAAGCTAATTTCATTTGCCACAGTGACATGCCTGTTGGATTTCTCCAGCTAGTGGGTGTTAGCTAGAATGAAGGCACAGAAATGCACAAAAGCAGCTCTGTCTCGTAGAGAAATAGTGTGTCTCTTGACGCATTTTCCCCTGACCCACCTTTATCACGGCCTCTCTTTGCACTCATAGCCCCCTCAGAAGACACATAAATGTAACAGCAAAGCTGAAACAGTAAAAAATATTATTTATTCCTTTCAGTAAAACTTGAAACAATACAAATCACAGTATCCTAATATTATCTGTTTGTTTTTGCTCTGAAGAAAAGTGGTCTTGTTATTTTGGGCAACACAGTCATTACTGTAACTCCTTACCTTTCAAAGTAAACTACTAAAAGTATTCGCTAATTTAGATGCATATTTCTTCAAATTACCTTGAAATTTGTATGTATACCATACCATAATGTTTATGGTAAGCCTTTGTTCTCAGCTCCCAAAATAAAGTTGCATGAGTGGAAAATAAAGATTTACATTCATGAATGAAAGACCAACTAAATCAGTGGTAGTCAACCTGGTCCCTACCACCCACAAGTGGGCATTCCAGCTTTCATGGTGGGCGGTAGCAGAGCAACCAAAGTGTAAATAAAAAGATAGATTTAACTATAGTAAATTGTTTTATAAAGACTTATTCTGCAAAACTTAGCAAAAATCCGACATAATGTACTTGGTAAGTAATTATTATTATATGCTTTAACTTGCTGTAACTCTGCTTTATAAATTTTATAAAGTTACTTCCCTACTTTATGAATCACCGTTACTGTGGAACCAGTGGGTGGTTAGAAAATTTTACTACTAACAGAGATACAAAATTGGGCAGTAGGTATAAAAAGGTTGACTACCCCTGAACTAAATGGTCCCAAAATGGAAAGGAAATTGAGCCCTAACACCAAGCAAAACAGAGAAAGGACATCCTATAAATCTCTATCGTGATAGCTCAGATTCAAAAGCATTTGCAATTTACAACTTTTATCTTAATCTTAACTTTTTTTTACTTGTCTTATTACTGAGAAACTTAATTTTTTAGAACTTCAATTTGAAAGAATTTGGCTAAACCTTACAAATAGTGTGCTCCCAAATCATAGGACCACCTGTGCAGACAGAAGGTTAATTCTGCTTTTTATATGGAAACAACACTAATTTTATCTGGATACATGATATATACTTCTCATAAAAGTTAGGGGACATTTTATCACTTCACATTCAATTTGAAATATCCCCTAATTTTTTTAAGCAGTATATTACCTTTGGCAAAGAAAAGAAACCTTGGATTGCGGTGATGAACACACAATACAATATACAGATACTGAATTATAGAGTTGTACACCTGAAACCCATATACCATATTTTTTACTCCATAAAACAAACTTTTTCCCCCAAAAAGTGGAAAAAAAATGCCCCTGTATCTTATGAAGCAAAATATATGGTATTTTATTAAATATTTTAACACACCATTTGAATCAGAATATTTTTTTCTTATTTTCCTCCTCAAAACCTTAGGTGTGTCTTACGGTCCGGTGCGTCTTATGAAGCAAAAAATACGGTAATTTTATTGACCAATGTTACCCCAATAGATTCAATTTTTAAAAACTATGATTGTAATATTCACTCACACACAGAAACATAAAAGAGAAGTTGAGGATGCCTAATTAAAATATAATTACACAGACATAAATGTCATTATACAATAAAAATAAAGTTAAAAAAATTACACAAACACCTTCTCCAGAGAGGAGGAAACAACTTTTAGATGTCTTCAAAGTCTCACTCTAGGCCCAAACTCTGAACACTTAGAAAAATAAACAATATTAGAGTAATGGTTGCTTTACAATACATGTTTTTTGTTTTGTTTTGTTTTTGTTTTTGTTTTTTTTGCATTTTTCTGAAGCTGGAAACAGGGAGAGACAGTCAGACAGACTCCCGCATGCGCCCGACTGGGATCCACCCGGCACGCCCACCATGGGGCGATGCTCTGCCCACCAGGGGGCGATGCTCTCCCATCCTGGGCGTCGCCATGTTGCGACCAGAGCAACTCTAGCGCCTGGGGCAGAGGCCACAGAGCCATCCCCAGCGCCCGGGCCATCTTTGCTCCAATGGAGCCTCGGCTGCGGGAGGGGAAGAGAGAGACAGAGAGGAAGGCGCGGCGGAGGGGTGGAGAAGCAAATGGGCGCTTCTCCTGTGTGCCCTGGCCGGGATTCGAACCCGGGTCCTCCGCACGGTAGGCCGATGCTCTTCCGCTGAGACAACCGGCCAGGGCCTTACAATACATGTTTTAACAAATAAATCCAAGATCAACTAAAATTAAGTACATTGTACAGATTCCCCAAATACTGTATATTTTTACACACAGGTAACAATGGTATATACACTAAACTATAGCCTAGGTTTGTAGTTATTGTGAATGTGTTATATAGCAAAGAATTTATACTTTATATATATCAATACCTACTTATTATTTTTTATTATTAATTTTAAAGGGGTGACATTGATAAATCAGGGTACATATGTTCAGATAAAACATCTCCAGGTTATTTTGACATTTGATTATGTTGCATACCCCTCACCCAAAGTCAAATTGTCTTCCGTCACCTTCTATCTTGTTTTCTTTGAGCCACTCCCCGTCCCCCCTCTCTTTCCAACTCCCCCCCGTAACCACCACCCTCTTGTCCATGTCTCTGAGTCTCATTTTTATGTCCCACTTATGTATGGAATCATATACTTCTTAGTTTTTTCTGATTTACTTATTTCACTCAGTATAATGTTATCAAGGTCCATCCATGTTATTGTAAAGAATCCGATGTCATCATTTCTTATGGCTGAATAGCGGCATTCCCTGGTGGTCTACTGGTTAGGATTTGGCGCTTTCTTATGGCTGAGTACTATTCCATAGTATATATGTACCAAAGCTTTTCAATCCACTCGTCCACTGATGGACACTTGGGGTGTTTCCAGATCTTCGCTATTGTGAACAATGCTGCCATCAACATGGGGTGCATTTCTCCTTCTAAAACAGTGATATGGTATTCTTGGGGAATATTCCTAAAAGTGGGATAGCTGGGTCAAAAGGCAGTTTGATTTTTAATTTTTTGAGGAATCTCCATACTGTTTTCCACAGTGGCTGCACCAGTCTGCATTCCCACCAGCAGTGCAGGAGGGTTCCCTTTTCTCCATTTCCTCACCAGCACTTATTCTGGGTTGTTTTGTTGATGAGCACCATTCTGACTGGTGTGAGGTGGTATATCACTGGGGTTTTAATTTGCATTTCTCTAATAATTCATGATGTTGAATATTTTTTCATATGCCTACTGGTCATCTGTATATCCTCTTTGGAGATATGTCTATTCATTTATTTTGCCCATTTTTGATTGGACTGTTTGTCTTCCTAGTGTTGAGTTTTACAAATTCTTTATAAATTTTGGTTATTAACCCCTTATCAGACGCATTGTCGAATATGTTCTTCCACTGTGTGGTTTGTCTTTTAATTCTGTTCTTATTGCCTTTGCTGTGCTAAAGCAATTTAGTTTGATATAGTCCTATTGTTTTATCCTGTCTTTTATTTCATTTGCCCCTGGAGATAAATCAGCAAATATATTGTTGCGATAGATGTCAGAGAGCTTACTGCCTATGTTTTCTTCTAAGATGCTTATGGTTTCAGGGCTTACATTAAGTCTTTTAACCATTTTGAGTTTATTTTTGTGAATGGTGTAAGTTGCTGGTCTAGTTTCACTTTTTTGCAGGTAGATGTCCAATTTTCCCAACACCATTTGTTAAAGAAGCTGTCTTTACTCCAATGTATGCTCTTATCTCCTTTGTCAAATATCAGTTGTCCATAAAGCTGTAGGTTTATTTCTAGGTTCTAGGTTCTGTTTCATTGATCTATATGCCTGTTCTTATGCCAGTACCAAGCTGTTTTGAGTACAATGGCCTTGTAGTATAACTTGATATGAGGAAGTGTGATACCTCCAACTTGATTCTTCCTTTTCAAGATTACTAAGGCTATTCATGTTCTTTTTAGGTTCCATATAAATTTTTGGAATATGTGTTCTATATCGTTGAAGTAAGTCATTGGTATTATAAATGGTATTGCATTGAATTAATAAATTGCTTTGGGTAATATAGACATTTTAATGATGTTTATTCTTCCTAACCATGAGCAAGGTATATGCTCCCACTTGTTTGCATCTTCCTTAATTTCTTTTATCAATGTTTTATAATTTTCCAGGTACAAGTCCTTAATCTCCCTGTTTAAATTTAATCCTAGGTATTTTATGGTTTTGGTTACAATAGTGAAGGATATTGTTTCCTTAATTTCTCTTTCTGACAGTTCATTGTTGGTGTATAAAAATGCCTCTGAGCCCTGGCCAGTTGGCTCAGCGGTAGAGTGTCGGCCTGGCGTATGGGGGACCCAGGTTCGATTCCCGGCCAGGGCACATAGGAAAAGCGCCCATTTGCTTCTCCACCCCCACCGCCTCCTTCCTCTCCGTCTCTCTCTTCCCCTCCCGCAGCCAAGGCTCCATTGGAGCAAAGATGGCCCAGGCGCTGGGGATGGCTCCTTGGCCTCTGCCCCAGGCGCTAGAGTGGCTCTGGTCGTGGCAGAGCGACGCCCCGGAGGGGCAGAGCATCGCCCCCTGGTGGGCAGAGCTTTGCCCCTGGTGGGCGTGCCGGGTGGATCCCGGTCGGGCGCATGCGGGAGTCTGTCTGACTGTCTCTCCCCGTTTCCAGCTTCAGAAAAATACAAAAAAGGAAAAAAAAAATGCGGCCTGACCTGTGGTGGCACAGTGGATAAAGCGTCGACCTGGAAATGCTGAGGTCGCCGGTTCGAAACCCTGGGTTTGCCTGGTCAAGGCACATATGGGAGTTGATGCTTCCTGCTCCTCCCCCTTCTCTCCCTCTCTCTCTCCTCTCTCAAATGAATAAATAAAATTTAAAAAAAAAAAGATAAGAAAAAAAAATGCCTCTGATTTCTGAGTATTAATTTTATATCCTGCCACCTTGCTGAATTCATTTATCAGGTCTAGTAGTTTTTTTACTGTGACTTTAGGGTTTTCTATATACAATATCACATCATCTGCAAATAATGATAGTTTTACTTCTTCTTTTCCAATTTGGATGCCTTTTATTTCCTTTTCTTCTCTGATTGCTGTGGCTATGACTTCCAGAACTATGCTGAATAAGAATGGTGAAAGGGGGCACCCCTGCCTTGTTCCTGATCTTAAGGGCATTGCTTTCAATTTTTGCCCACTGAGTATGATGTTGGCTGTGGGTTTGTCATAGATGGCCTTTATCATGTTAAGGTATGTTCCTTGTACTTCCACTTTGCTGAGAGTTTAGATCATGTTGGGTGCTGGATTTTATCAAATGCCTTTTCTGCATCCATTGAAATTATCATGTGGTTTTTCTCCTTCTTTTTGTTTATGTGATGAATCACATTGATTGATTTGCAAATATTGTACAAGGCTTGCCTCCCTAGAATAAATCCCACTTGATCATTATGTATGATTTTATTCATATATTGCTGGATCTGGTTTGCTAATATTTTGTTGAGGATTTTAGCGTCTAAATTCATCAGAGATATTTGCCTATAATATTCTTTCTTTGTGTTGTCTTTGCCTGGTTTTAGAATCAGAATTATGTTCGTCTCTTAAAAGAAGCTTGGAAGTCTTCCCTCCTCTTGAATTTTTTGAAATAGCTTGAGAAGGATAGGAGTTAGTTCTTTGAGTATTTGATAGAATTCACTTGTGAAGCCATCAAGCCCAGGACTGTTCTTTGTTGGGAGTTTTTAGATAACTGTTTCGATCTCCTTTGTTGTAATTGATCTGTTTAGGTTTTCTGATTCTTCCAGATCAATATTTTTTCTTTTTTCTGAAGCTGGAAACGGGGAGAGACAGCCAGACAGACTCCCGCATGCGCCCGACTGGGATCCACCTGGCACGCCCACCATGGGCAACGCTCTGCCCATCCTAGGCATCGCTATGTCGCGACCAGAGCCACTCTAGCGCCTGAGGCAGAGGCCACAGAGCCATCCCCAGCACCCGGGCCATCTTTGCTTCAATGGAGCCTTAGCTGCGGGAGGGGAAGAGAGAGACAGAGAGGAAGGAGAGGGGGAGGGGTGGAGAAGCAGATGGGCGCCTCTTCTGTGTGCCCTGGCCGGGAATCGAACCCGGGACTTCTGCACGCCAGGCCAACGCTCTACCACTGAGCCAACTGACCAGGGCCAGATCAATTTTTGAAAGATTATATGTTTCAAGGAATTTGTCCATTTCATCTAGGTTATCTAATTTTTTGGCATACAATTCTTCATAGTATTTTCTCACAATATCTTGTATTTTGGTTGTGTCGGTTGTTATTTCTCCATTCTCTTTTCTAATTTTATTTATTTGAGTCTTCTCTTTTTTTTTTCTTAGTGAGGCTGGTTAAAGGTTCATCGATCTTGTTTACCTTTTCATAAAAACAGCTCCTGGTTTCATTGATCCTCTGTATTGTTTCTTTAGCCTCTGTGTCATTTTTATCCACTTTCTGATCTTTATTATTTCCTTTCTTTTACTACCTCTGTGCTTTACTTGCTTTTCTTTTTCTAGTTATTTTAGATGCAGAGTCAAGTTGTTTATTTGAGCTTTTCTAGCTTCTTAAGGAATGCCTGTAATGCCATGAATTTCCCTCTCAGGGCTGTTTTTGCTCTGTCCCATAAATTTCAAGTTGATGTATGCTCATTATCATTCGTTTCTATGAATTTCTTTATTTCTTCTTTGATCTCATTGTTAACCCATTCGCTATTTAATAACATGCTACTGAGTTTCCAAGTGTTTGAGTATTTTTCAGTTTTTCTGTTGTGGTTGATTTCTAGTTTCATGCCATTGTGATCAGAGAGAATGCTTGATATGATTTCAATCTTCTTAAATTTGTTGAGACCGCTTTTGTGCCCTAACATGTGGTCTATCCTAGAGAATGTACCATGAGCACCTGAAAAAAATGTGTATTCTGCTGCTTTAGGATGAAAGGCTCTGAAGATATCTATTAAATCCTGTTGATCTAGTGTATCCTTTAAGTCTGCTGTTTCTTTGTTACTTTTCTTTCTTGAGGATATATCTAGTGATGTTATGGGGTATTGAAATTCCTTATTATTAAAGTATTCCTGTGATCTCGCCCTTTATAGCCATCAAAGTCTGCTTTATATATTTAGGTGCTCCTACATTAGGTGCATAGATATTTATAATGGTTATATCTTTCTGTTGGATTGCTCCCTTTATCGTTATGTAGTGACCTTTTTATCTCTTACTATAGCCTTTATTTTAAAGTACATTTTGTCAGATGTAAGTATTGTTACCCCTGCTTTTCTTCATTTCCATTTGCATAAAATATTTTTTCTAACCTTTTAACCTTCAGTCTCTGTGCATCTTTGTTTTAAGGTGTGTCTCTTGTAGAATGCATATGTATTGGTCCTGTTTTCTTATCCATGCAGCTACCCTATGTCTTTTGATTGGATCATTTAATCCATTTACATTTAAGGTTATTATTGATATGTAGTTGTTTATTGCCATTTTATTCTTTAAAGCTGTATTCCTCTTTTGCTATATTCTTTTTCCTCTTTGATCTGTTTACAACAGGCCCCTTAGCATTTCTTGCAGCCTTGGTTTGGTTGTAGTGAATTCCTTTAGTTTATTTTTGTCTGGGAAGCTTTTTATTTCTCCTTCAATTTTAAATGATAGCCTTGCTGGGTAAAGTAGTCTTGGTTGTAGGCTTTTGTTCTGCATTACTTTGAATATTTCTTGCCATTCCCTTCTGGCGTCAAGTGTTTCTGTTGAGAAGTCAAATGTCATCCTTATAGGGGCTCCTTTGTAGATGATAATCTTTTTTTCTCTAGCAGCTTTTAACATTTTCTCTTTATCACTTAGCTTTGATATTTTAATTATGATGTGTCTTAGTGTTGATTTCTTTGGGTTTCTCTTTAATGGGGTTCTCTGTGATTCTTGAACATGTGAGATGTTTTCATGCCTTAATTGAGGGAAGTTTTCAGCTATGATATGCTTGAACAAAGTCTCTATCCCTTGTTATTTCTCTTCTTCTTCAGGAACCCCTATGACATGGATGATATTTCTCTTCATGTTGTCACAGAGCTCTCTTAGAGTTTCCTCAGACTTTTTGGTTCTTTTTTCTTTTTTCTTCTCTGCTTCTTTGCCTTTATTTATCTTGTCCTCTAACTCACTGATTCGATTCTCAGCTTCATCCACTCTGCTTTTAATTCCTTCCATTGTGTTCATTTCTGATATTGTATTCATCATCTGACTGATTCTTTTTTATTATTTCAATGTCCTTTTTTATATTTGATATGTCTTTATGTACGTGTTCGTAATGACCATCTGTTGTTGTTCTAAGATCTTTGAGCATCCTAACAATCATTATTTTAAACTCTGCATTTGGTAACTTGGTTATATCTGACTCATTCAGGTCCTTTTCTGGGGACTTCTCTTGATTCATTTGTGTTGCATTTCTCTGCCTTCTCATTTTGTCTGTGTATAAGACGGTTTTGGCCACTGGAATCCATGGGTGTGGCCTCTGTGTTCCCTATGTGTGTTCTGTCTGCAGGCCCACCAGCCCCTCTGCTGCTGCTGCCTAGGGTGTTCGGGTATGGACATTGCCAGTGCCATGCCCTTGGGTTGCTGGCACTGTCGCTGCAGTTTTTGCCTCTCTTCCATGGAAGGGGCTGTGATCACGTGCCTTGGTTACAAGCCTCGGTGGCCTCAGCCTTTGCTCCACTCCCGCAGGTGGGGTTATGTGCCGTGCCTGGGCCACAAGCCTTGGCACTGCATGCAGGGTTGAGCACCTTTGCTCAGCTTAGGGTCTCTGCCTGTTTCTGGGCTTTGCCCTGGCCCCGCAGGAGGAGCCCACTCGGGTTGGCTGCAAGCTTTGGTTCCACAGGCCAGACGAGGCTGCCCACCATGCCCTTGCTCAGCGGCAGGTCTCCGCCCCTTCTGGGGCTCCCGCCCTTCCCTCCACAGGCGGGATTGCAGGTGGCCCACAGCTGGGACTGACCGCTTTCGCGCATCCCCGCCACCTCCGCCGGGGAAGACTGAGCTCACATCCAGGCCTCAGTCATGGCCGGCCAGCTTCTGCCCTTGCCAACAGAACCGCACTTTCGCATCCTGCCACTGCCCGCCCTCTGGGGAGCCCTCAACCGTGTGTGGAGGGGCACTGCTACTCAGACACTCACACTCACTACTGTAGTCCTGAAAACTCCCTCCTTCTAAGCGGCTCTGCTCTGAGCACTGCAGGAAAGCTTGTTTGGCTGGTGTCCTGCTTCCCATTGCTGGTATTGCTGTTTCCAGGGGAAATATTCACTTCAGATATGGGGAGTGACTCAGCCCAGGGGTTAGGGTGGCTGTCCCTCAAAGTGTTTCTCCCTGTGCCTCCTAGATTACACTCTCTTCCTGCTAATCCAGTACTCTCCTCTCTCCCATCCCCTGGAGCCCTGAGTGGGTGCTTGTGAGAGAGCTGTTCTGCGCGGTCCCTTTAAGAAGAATCCTGGGTCTGAGAAATCTGTCTCTTTCTCACAAACAGTATCCTGTCTTGTTTCCAGCTAAATACTGTCCATTTGCCTCTTCTAGGCTCTGGGGATGGAGGCTGGGGCTTTGTTCCTGGGGCTCAGGACTCTTCCCTCTCCACTAAACTCACTTCCCAACACGCGAGTCTCTCCTGGCTGCCATTCTCTCCTGGGAGCTGGGTAGCCCTCTCTGCGTTTCTGCTTTTCTCTTTTTACCAGTCTCAGTGTGGCTTCTTCAGTGATCCTTGGTTAAAGAGTCCTCTTAGTTTAGTCCAAAGTTGGTTTTTCCAGATGATGGCTCTTAAAATTAGTTTGTAATCCACTTTGGTTCTAGGAAGTGGAAGTTGGTACGTCTGGCTACTTCATCACCATCTTCCCACTCCTCAAGAACTTGTCTCTTTAAAATTCACTATATCTAAAAAGCATTTTGCCACAACATAACACGTCTTGTCATCACTGTGTAAAAGCCGCATGCCAGCAAATTGCTCCACTGTAACATCCTGATCCATTTGCTGCCATTTCTTCTTTCTCTGCCTGAAATGCTCATCTCCAGACTATTTCATGTTTTAAGTCACACATAAATAAAAATCACGTATGAAAACATTATCCTTGTTGAAAATTCAAACAATACTGAAAATCTGAAAATTCTCCTTTTCCAAATTTAATTACAGTTAACCCTTAACATGGGTGGCAGGGCAAAAATCTGCATATAAATTTTTAATCCCCTAAAACTTAACTACTAACAGCCTATTGTTTACTGGAAGTCTTACAATAACATAAAAGCCTAACAAATAACACATATTTTCTATGTTATATTAACACTGTAGTCTTACAGTCGAGCTAGAGAAAAGGTTATTAAAAAAAAAAGAAAAAATACATTTACACTACTGTACTATTTATTGATACCATAAGTTGACCTCATTTTTGTTTACAAGATGAAAAAACCCGTGTTAAGTGACCCCAGTAAGTCAAACACGTGTTGCCCAGGGGTCAACTGTGAACTCACTCTTCCTCTCTGGCACAGCCACGTGGGAGTTTGATGAGCCCTGGGATGTGCATCTTTTCAGGGATTTTCTAATCACACGCATACCTGTGTGCTCATACAGAAGGATGTACATTGGCTTTTCCCATTAATGGGCGGCTCACTTTGTACAAATTACATTTTTAATTGAATTTACTGGTGTGACACTGGTTAACAAAATTATACAATCTTCAAATGTACAATTCTATAACACATCTTCTGTACACCGTATTGTGTTTACCCTCCAAGCCAAGTCTTCTTCCAACACCATTTATCCCACCTATACCCTTTTATGCCCTCCACCCCTGGCAATTACCATTCACTAATATATATTAAATGTCATTGTCTGTTTGTAGCCCTATATCTTGTTTATTCTTTATGACTGCTAGAGAATCTCTACCTAAAAACTGGTTCAAGTTTCTGCTATGCAACACTGTATTCTGCTTAGACCCTCCTCCCATACCACTATGTTAATTCTCTGTGACTACTTTATAACTATTAGTTTGTAGTTCATAATCTCTTCAACTTTTCACCCATTCCTCCAATCCCCCTTTCATTAGGAAACCATCAATTTTTTCTCTATATTTATGAGTCTGTTTCTGTTTTGTTTTTTCATTTATTTACAGATTCCATATAGAAGTAAAATCATTTGGTATTTGTCTTTCTCTTATTCCCAAAGAAATCCAGAACATGAATTCGGAAAGATCTATGCACCCCTATGTTCAATGTATCATTATTTACAATAACCATTATATGGGAGCAACCTAAGTGTCCATCAATAGACAAGTGGATAAGAAAGCATTGCTACATATATATAATGGAATATGACTCAACCATAGAAAATGAAATCTTACCATTTGCCACAAAATGGAAGGACCTAGAGGGTATTGTGCTAAGTGAAATAAGCCAGACAAAGAAAGAAAAATACATTACCTTTCTATAGTACTCCAAATAGCCTTTGAGGTAACACAGAGATATCTCAAAATAGTATTTTGAAAATTAATGATGGCCCTGGCCGGTTGGCTCAGTGGTAGAGCATCGGCCTGGCGTGCAGAAGTCCCGGGTTCGATTCCCAGCCAGGGCACACAGGAGAGGCGCCCATCTGCTTCTCCACCCCTCCCTCTCTCCTTCCTCTCTGTCTCTCTCTTTCCCTCCCACAGCCGAGGCTCCACTGGAGCAAAAGATGGCCCAGGCGCTGGGGATGGCTCCTTGGCCTCTGCCCCAGGTGCTAGAGTGGCTCTGGTCATGACAGAACGACGCCCCGGATGGGCAGAGCATCGTCCCTTGGTGGGCATGCCTGGTGGGTCCCAATCGGGCGCATGCGGGAGTCTGTCTGACTGCCTGCCTCCCGGTTTCCAGCTTCAGAAAAATACAAAAGAAAAAAAAAAAAAAAAGAAAAGAAAGAAAATTAATGAGGTATTAAATCTTGATAGTTTGACAGCATACAGAAATGGGCAAATTACTGTGCCAGAGGACATGGGATTCAGTTTCAGGTGAGCCAGCCTGAGCTTCCTCATCCATTAAGTGGAAAAATGTTTATCATACTTCAAAAAATCATTCTGTAGTTCAGATAATAATAAAAAAAAATCAATGC
Source organism: Saccopteryx bilineata (assembly GCF_036850765.1). Lineage (NCBI taxonomy): Eukaryota > Metazoa > Chordata > Mammalia > Chiroptera > Emballonuridae > Saccopteryx > Saccopteryx bilineata. The sequence goes on from NC_089490.1 coordinate 208,949,206, forward strand.
ACTGTAAGCTGAGAAATACCAATAAAATATAACTTTATCTGCCTAATTGAAGAAAAGCCTAAGTCAGATTGGAAGCTCAGAATCAGAGACATAAGTTAAGGGAAAAGCTGCTCATCTATCAAGAAATTGGAAGACAGCACACTTTATAGAGGGGAGTAGATGGTCTAAAGTTGAGGTAGATTTGTTTCTACTCAACCACCATCTGCGGAGTGACCTTCGGCAAGGCCCTATAACCACTGAAGGTCAGCTTCCCCACAGACTAAGGGCACACCAAACTACATCTTCTCCAAAATATTAGTTGTTGTTGTTTTTAAATTGCCAACTGGAGACATGAACGAGGCAAATTTTCACCTACCAGACGGGAAATAATATCCTTTAAAATGTTTACATATTCTCCTTTGCCAACAAAATGATGGGGGATCCCTCTGACTCCTCTGACTTACAAGAAGTACTGTGAGAGGCAAATGGCAGCAGGACCACAAGGAAAATCTTAGTTCATTCTTTCCTCTCTCTGTTTCTTCAAATCTCTAATCCTAATGCTTCGCCAAGTTCGCAATCTGAATTGTGGTCATGATCGACCTGCACACTTTTCCATGGGGGTCCATTGTTCCAGATAGTTTTTCTTATCATACGTCTCCTCTTCATCCCACTTTGCACCAAATGTTAACATGATACTGCCTTACAGAAGGAAACATTTGTTCTGTGCCAATTAATTCTTCCAAATCAGCATTTTGAAAGACAAAGCGAAATATAATCATAATACGTGAAACTGAAATGCCTGGATTTCCCCAGGTGTAAGGCCTTTGAATCTCTTGAGAGAAACTCAAGCCATTCTGCTTGGCGTTCTTGACAACACCAGCCCAGGTGGGGGAGGATACATTAGCAAGTTTAAATGACTGGTAATTAGCAGTACATCATCACTGCAAATGGCTACAGCTGTGCCAATTTAGCAGTTAATTATGAAAACCCCTAGTTATGAGTCAAGTTTCATACAATTCACTCAATGTCTATTTTGCTATCTTCTGCAATGCAATGTCCTTTGAGCATAATATAAAGTAGATAAGCAAGCTATCTTATTTTTTACAATTATTTTAACATTCAGATGACTTATTATGGCAATGCAATTCTAGAAGTACATGGTTTGTCATTCTATCCCATATTACCTCTTACAACAGGACTATTATCTCAGGTCAAGTCTGGTCATATACAATGTAGGTGGGAACCATTGTTCGTACGAACACAATTACATGGCATTTTTTAAAGCAAAACACTCAAAGGGAAACCACAAGAAAGACTTCTGCTATCTATTAAACCCCAATATGCAGATATCTTAAAAGTCACATATGCTACTAATAGCTTATTGGATATAACCTGCTTGTAAACATTGTCAAGCCCATCTATTAGTCACAATCTTAACAAAACCAACTTACCCAACCAACTCTCCAGAATCCAAGTATTAACCTATTTAACTTATATTTATAACACATAATTTCTAGCTTATCAGTTTACTGCAATGGTGTGCTGCAAGTTGGGGTTCAAGCTGAGAAATCTACAGTTAAAAAGCTATGGAGTCTCACCATTAGATTCTGTTTAGGGCTATTTAAGTAAATATATGGGGTAAGTAGGCAAATAAACCAAAAGAACAAATAAAGCAGTGGAACCACGGCTATAGTCAGGTAGCCACAAACTACTGTGAAGTAAAGTGTCACCTACTTGAAAGAGATTTTTTCAAAGTTAGTGAAATACATACATGTTCATTATGTACATAGTAAGTAACTACATTGCCCAATGCCACTGGCTGAGGCCAGGCAGGTCCACATAGGATTCAGGCAGACGGTAGAGAAACTGTGGAGCCAGAAAGGGTTGGACCATTTCTGTTTAATAGAGCCTCGCGATGGCGGATGAGCTACAGGAAGGGGACCTCTCATGGCAGCAGGCAAACACACAGCAAAATCGGTCCCTCAGAGTGGCAGGCAGGCAACCTGCAATCCTCAGGGTGGACTGCACATGTGGCCCTGCCAGGTGTTCACACACTAATTAGTCAAAGTATGAGCAAGCAAACCTCACACAGCTGTTTTCCCAACACCCTGATAACAAGGATATATTGATACTAAGACAAAAATAATGTATGGCCCAGGAATCTGTGGATATCAGAATGAGCAGCATCTCAGCCTTCCTCCCTGCAAGATCCCAGTGAACCACGGATGGTGACCAAACTTAGGACATCCTCTATGCTGTGATTATCAGCAGTGTTGTCTCCAGGGATTTTTGTAAAAAGAAGATTTAGAGAGAATCTATTGACAGGCTCACTGCCTGGAAGCATTTGGAACAAAAGTAAATTCTACCATAACTCGGTCAACCTGATCATCTGCCATATGATCTTTGCTACAATACCATAGTCCCTTGCTTGTAATCTGCTTCAAGAAAAGGGTGACAATTCACAGAACTCTGTGGGTGAGGGCAACCAGCAGAATCTGACTTACTACAGATCCACAGAAAGTCAGAAGGAGACAAAAAAAAGTGAAAACAAGAATGAAGGCTTCCACATCAAGTGCTTTAAAATGTCTTCAAATTTAATTAATTACATAGAGCAGAGCAGATTTATTCAGGCAAAACCATACATACACCAGTAATCTCACTTTTTAAAGGTGTCTCATCCTGTGAAAATATGCTAGATAATTTCATCTAAATTAATCTAAAATGGCAAGAGCTAAATTAATTACTTGGTATCTGTCTAAACGAATCAGTGGACTTGAGTCTGCAATACCTCTAGGAACTTCAAATCTGAATTCCAAGTAGACTCAGTGTCAGACATTCAACATCCTAGAATTCTTACTAGGAATCTTACTAGAATGGAATTCCTATACAGTTTCAAAATGTAAAATAATAATCATGAGATAAAATCATATAAATAAATAATGGTTATATCACTTTTTCAATGTTCTCCATGTGCTAGATCCCAATTTTCGTCACAGCCCTACAAGGGTTTATTATCCCCTACAAGGTATTACTATCCCCACTTTAGAAATGAGTAAATGGCAAGTCATAAAATTAAATAACTTGATCTAAGCTAGAAACTATTAAAAGGCATATCTGCTTAGCCCAAAAAAACCATACCACATTGCCTCCCACAAAGTAGTATCAGCCTGGCTCTCAGTTGTTTTTCTTTGGTATTTGTTTCCTAGTCCCCTGGCGCAAACACTGACCATTGGTAAATGAAACCTAAAGGTGACAGTGCTTACGCTCCAAAACAGCTCAGAGTCATGATTCCCCAAAGGCCATGATTTTGGCTTGAGGGACATTTTAGAAGCTCATAACCTGGTATGAGACGCTCTGGAAATGTACTAGCAAAAGCAAACGTGTGTGTAGTAAGACATTAAAATAATCATGCTTTCTGGATGGGTGCCTGTGGGTGTGCTTGGATATGGGAATCTTTCTCTTGCTGTCTGCAAATAAGAGTGACTATGTCAGGGGGAGATGCAGTATCTTCTAGCTGAAGAATCTTGATGAGAGAGGTGCATCATCAGGGAAGGTGTTTGGGTTGTAAGGACCAAAATAGCTATACAGAACTAAAACTGAAACTGTATTTGTGAGACTTCACTCTGACTTAACATGCAGTGAGCTGGATGTACTCCAGACTCCTATTAATCCCCATAAAAGACAAACCTACCACTGAAGCCAACAGAACACAAACACAGCATGTAGTCTAACCTAACATAGACTTTGGCTAGGAGGGGGGCTTTAATTAACACAAAGAAATCAAGGGATATTTTAGGAAGATAACTATTATCTAGGTACATGATGAATTAGAGCCACAGTGTGACACTTTTTATGTTCAAGGATCAAATCAGGAAAGAGTAAAAGGTTTATGACCTACATTTTTCAAAGAAACTAGTGGGACTTTTATGTCCAAGTAAGGAGGTTGACAAATTCTCTTTAAAAAGCAAGCTTGATAAAATGGATAAAAAATAACCCTTCCAAGCTGAGAGACTTAATCAAAGGCATGGGAAAAAAAAAAAGACAAATGTTAATTCTTGAAAACTGCTGAACTTGAGGAAGAGCAGCAAGGGTCAGTGGCATCTGTCTAGGCTGCTGCCACCTGGGGGTGGAGGTGGCTGACAGTTGTGCTGACTCACAGAAGGCACAGAGGCAGCGACAGAGCACTGTCTGTGAAAGTGACACTTTTTAGGATACTTATGTTTTCACGATTTACATTTAAGTCCTTTATCCATTTTGAGTTTATTTTTGTGCATGGGGTAAGTTGGTGGTCTAGTTTCATTTTTTTTTTTTTTTTTGCAGGTAGCTGTCCAGTTTTCCCAACACCATTTGTTAAACAGACTGTCTTTATTCCATTGTATGCTCTTACCTCCTGTGTCAAATATCAGTTGTCCGTAAAGGTATGGGTTTATTTCTGGGTTCTATTCCATTGATCTATATGCCTGTTCTTATGCCAGTACCAAGCTGTTTTGAGTATAATGGCCTTGTAGTATAACTTGATATCAGGAAGTGTGATACCTCCCACTTTATTCTTCTTTTTCAAGATTGCTGAGGCTATTCGTAAGTATCCTAGAAGAAAACTTAGGCAGCAAGCTCTCTGACATCTATCACAGCAATATCTTTGCTGAATTATCTCCACAGGCAAATGAAATAAAAGACAGGATAAACAAATGGGACTATATCAAACTAAAAAGCTTTTGCACAGGTAAAGACAATATGAACAGAATAAAAAGACAAACCACACAATGGGAGAACATATTCGACAATACATCTGATAAGAGATTAATAACCAAAATTTATAAAGAACTTGTAAAACTCAACACCAGGAAGACAAACAATCCAATCCAAAAATGGGCAAAAGAAATGAATAGACACTTCTCCAAAGAGACATACAGATGGCCAATAGGCATATGAAAAAATGTTCAACATCACTAATCATTAGAGAAATGCAAATTAAAACCACAATGAGATACCACCTCACACCAGTCAGAATGGCGCTCATTGACAAAACATCACACGATAGGTGCTAGCGAGAATGTGGAGAAAGGGGAACCCTCCTGCACTGCTGGTGGGAATGCAGACTGGTACAGCCACTGTGGAAAACAGTATGAAGATTCCTCAAAAAATTAGAAATGGAACTGCCCTTTAACCCAGCCATCCCACTTAGAGGAATATATCCCAAGGACACCATATCACCAACTGAAAAAAAGAAATGCACCCCCATGTTTATGGCAGCATTGTTCACAATAGCGAAGATCTGGAAACAGCCCAACTGTCTGTCAGTGGATGAGTGGATTAAGAAGCAGTGGTACATATATACAATGAAATACTATGGGGATATGAAAAAGAAGGTATTATTACCTTTTGCAACAATATGTAGGGACCTGGAAACTATTATGTTGAGTGAAATAAGCCAGGCAGAAAAAGAAAAATATCATATGACCTCACTCATTTGAGGAATCCAAGGAATAATGAGAACTGAGAAATGGAATTGAGACAGAGGAGGGATCAAAGGGACCAGAGGAAAAGAGGACAGAGGGAAAGGGGATGACAGGATGGGATAAACCTGAAGGGAAGGGGGGAGGGCGCTATAGGGAGGGGGCAAAGGAGATGTTGAGGGGAATGAGGGGAGGGGGGATGCATTCAGGGTGACCCTAGAATCTATGTAAACACAATTAATTAAATTTAAAAAATAAGGCCCTGGCCGGTTGGCTCAGTGGTAGAGCATTGGCCTGGCGTGTGGAAGTCCTGGGTTCAATTCCCGGCCAGGGCACACAGGAGAAGCGCCCATCTGTTTCTCCACCCCCCCTCCTTCCTCTCTGTCTCTCTCTTCCCCTCCCGCAGCCAAGGCCCCATTGGAGCAAAGTTGGCCCGGGCGCTGAGGATGGCTCTGTGGCCTCTGCCCCAGGCACTAGAGTGGCTCTGGTCACAACAGAGTGACGCCCCGGATGGGCAGAGCATTGCCCCCTGGTGGGCGTGCCGGGTGGATCTCGGTCGGGCACATGCGGGAGTCTGTCTGACTGCCTCCCCGTTTCTAGCTTCAGAAAAATACAAAAAAAGAAATAAATAAAAATAAAATAAAAAATAAAAAAGTGACACTTTCCAGGGAAGCCAACAGCTTTTCCCGCCTGACAGAATATGCCTGAGTGAACTTGAAAGCAGAGTACTCTCGACCTATGCACACACCCCTTGCTGACCCTACGCAGCATGTGCACAAGAGACACAGGAACCCAGCAGAGAGGAAATCAGGCTGATTTCAATCACTCTGAGCTTCGTGGGCCTCCCCCCCACACACACACACACAGGTCCATTCAAAGACAGCAGAGCCTCAGTGTTCAAAGAACCTGGGGACAACCTCTGTGCCATCACTGCCTCAACTTGAGTGATGCCAAAACAAGGCAACCTCTAGGAAGCCAGGCTAAAATAAAAACGAGAAGGAAAATAAAAAACAAAAAAAACTGGTGCAGCAGTAACATGAGCAGCAATACCTTGCAGGTGAGACACCTCTCAGGTTTGCCCAGGCAAGCTGCTCATCAAAGATAAACAAAAAAGCAACAACAATGTTCAGAAGGGCAATATCAGAAATCGGAGTTCCTCTAATATAGTACCTAAAAGGTCTAGTTCTAACAGTAAAACAGGCAAAAACTACAAACAAAAAAGGAAAGTGTAATCTTTATTAAGGGAAAAGATAATGGAGAAAAACTGTCCCTGAGTGTTTCAGATGTTGGAGTTACTAGACAAAGGCATCAAAACAGCATTTGAACACATGAATATAATATTTAAGATGATATTTAATAAAGAACTAAAGGAAAGCATGTTTTAAAAAATAAAAGAAAGTATGATAATAATGAATCAACAAATAGAAATTCTCAGTAAGGATATATGAATTACAAAAAGAGAACTAAATGGAAATTACGTATTTTAGTACAATAACTGAAACAATAAATATATTAGTGGGGCTCAACAGAATACTGGAGATGAAAAGAAAAAATATCAGTGATCTTAAGTATTAATCAATAGAAATTATTCCATTGGAAGTACATAGATAAAAAGCATGAAAAAATTTAACAGAGTCTTGGAACCCTGCGGGACAATATTAAATTCATTAATATATCTTTAATGTGAATCCCAGAAAAACAGGAGAGGAGAAAAAGGCCAGAAAATATAGTTAAAGAAATAATGGCTGATAACTTCCAAATTTTATTAAATGACATGGTTTACACATCCAAGAAGCATAACAAACCCCAAGTAGGATAAATAAAAAGAACTTTCAAAATGACACACTAACCATTTTACCAAAATAATGAAAATAATGAAATAACAAAAGAGAAGATGAACAACAACAAAAACAGGAGGCATATAGCACAATATGTAAATTCATCATTTTAAAAAGAAAATGTGATACAGAGAGAGAGAGAAGAAATCAGCCTTACAAAGGAAGGAAACTCAAATTTGACACCAATGAACTTGGCATTATTTGAAATATGTTGGACTGAGAAAGACAAATACTGCATGATCTCACCTTACATGGTATCTAACAGAGTCAAACTCAGAGAAGCAGAGAACAAAGTGGTTGTTGCTAGGGACTGGGGGAAGGGACTTGGAGAAAAGTTGGACTAGGGGTACAAAATTTCAGTTATGCAAAATGAATAACTTCAGATATAATCTATAACATGGCTATTATAGTTAATGATGCTGCATTGTATACCTGAAATTTGATAAGAGAATTGATCTTAAGTGTTCTCACCACAAAAAAGTAACTATATAAAATTAGGGAGATGTTAACTAGCCTGATTGTGGTAATCACTACACAACAAATACATATATCAAAATATCACATTTTGTACCTTAAATATATAAAATTTTTATTTTTCAATTACGACCTAAAAAAGCTGGAAGGAAAACCACTGTTTAAAAATATTACGGCGAGTTTCCTACCTGGGTCCCATATTCTGGATCCAAGCTCGTTTTCCAGCCTGGACTCATTGCTTACTATAATTAGGCTAAGTTAGATTACTGTTTCCACAGACATATTTTCTTCTCCCATCTTCGTATCTGTCCAATGTCTACTCATCTGTCAACTGCAAGCCCAAATACCACACTGTCCACAAAGCATCTCCTGACAGAAACAGCCATACATATACACATACACATACATATGTGTACACAGCACATGTCCACATGACCTCATAAACTGCTGAGACTGTTATCTTCTATTCTGCCTTGATATGTAGCTTGCTGAATATTTCTAATAGTGTTGCCTGTGCTTCGTGTTTTCAAAGTCCATTAAGGAAAAACAATTTTCGTTATTGGACACATGTATCACCTCACTGCAAATAGACCACTGAAAAAATATTAGTAAATATGCCCTAGAAATATATTTAAATTATTTTAAACTATTAGCTAATGAATTTTAAATGATTTCTCAAGGTAAACATGTTAAAATAATGTAAAACTGTACCATAATATTTGATGATGGGCCCAAAATCTCAGTTAGGCAGTTAAAAAAATATTCATAGGGTTGAACAGTAAAAAATATCAAAATTATCTGCACAGAATTCAATTACATTATTTCAAGATCTTCTAGTGCAGGAAATTAAACGCATACATATCCCTTGCCTTCACATGCAGGTCACTAACTTGAGAGAATCACTGCATCCTTATAGGACTAAATCCCTTGGTGATAGAATTACACACTTCTAAATCTTTTATTTGGCAAATACCATAATATAATTCAATGTTCGATGTCAGGTTTAATCCTAAAGAGACAATAATAAAATCACCCATTAAAATGACCACCCATCCATTTCCTACAAGCTAATTCCAGTTTCCCTTCATTTCACCCACATGAACCACAACTGTAGATGCTCATACCCGCATGTGCCTGCTGAAACACAACTTTGTTAGACCAACCTCCACTGCAGAGATCAAGCCCACTTCATTACGGAGCACCAAGCCATAAAGACAAGTGAAAAGCAAGCAGCAGGACGTGCCAGGGGCCTCAGGAAAACCCCATCTCCACTCCAGACCAGTCTCATCTTTAAGCATTCGAGTGCTCAAACTTTTTCAGTTTATGATCTACCTGCAAACACTAACCAACTTAAACAGCTCACACTGAAGCAATATATGCTCAGTAAAAGTAAAATTTGGTGTAGTATACTCATTTTGGTTTTCTAGTGTTATTTTAGCCAGTTTTATGACGAGAAGAATAATTTTTTTTTTCACAAAGAAATGTGATTTTTGGTGTTCCACTATTAAAGAAGACATAGTAAGAAACTTCTAAATATTTTTCAGGGACATTTCAAATCATGTTTTCAAACTTCATGTTCTAAATGTTTACTTTTTAAAGGTTGTATAGAGGGTATTCAGCTCTGAAATAAGAGCTCTCAGGGCTGTAAAGAGCTCTCAGGGCTGTAAAAACACCACAGGGAATGGCACGGACTCCAGGAAAAGCCCTGAGTGTTTCAGGAGACACAAAGCTAACAAAACGCTAACAAATATGAAAAACAGGAACAAAATTCAAATGAGCTTAATACATAAGATAAACGACAAAGGTCAAAAGGCAAATAAACCAATATAGACACATATAGATGCTAAAATTGTACTGAACATATTTATGATAGTAATTTCCCAATTATTAGCAAAGTTCTATTTCTGTGACTTTTTCACCATTATATTATACTACGAAAACCCAGACCAGCATACCTTCATGCTAAAGACAGTGTACACGTTGTAGTTAGAAAGAACCAGGTTAGAATCTTGAATTTGCTAATGACAGTTGATCACGTTGTAGTTAGAAAGAAGTGGGTTAGAAATCCTGACTCTGCTACTCAGCTGCTGTGTGATCTTGGGTAAATCATACCCTCTAAACTTTAGCTTCTCCCTAAAGATGTAAAGAAAAAGTGAAAGAATGAAACCAAGATACCTAGCAGAGCCTGTGATGCACCTGTGTGTGTAAAAAACTCTAATAACATTGTTACTCTAAAGCTTTGAAGGTAGAAAAAATATATACTGGCTAGACTCCAGTAAAGTAGAAAAAATATCTTAGGTAGGAAACATGTAACAGAGAAAATAAACTAAATATGACTCATCAAGGTAATTGCTGTTTTCTCAGACATAAGTTACTAAAGTGTTGGGGTGTAAACACACATCTCATATTGGTTAGACTAACCTTTCCACTGATTAAACGGTGTATTTGTGGTCATCATATGCAGGCAGAAATGATAGAGAAGAAATGATGCTCCAGAACTTGGCTCAACTTTTAATTTTGATTTTATCATTTAAGGACTGACTTTTAAGTTATGTAACTGCAATGCCCCAATGACCCTACAGAAACACACGAAGGGATAAAATCATTTCTAGCCTCAAGTTCATTTTCTAAACAGCATACAACGTGACCACTCAGCTTGGTCTGGCCACATGCTGTTAAGATTTGGTTTTGTGCCTGACCAGGCAGTAAGTCTGTGGATAGAGCGTCGGACTGGGGTACAGAGGACCCAGGTTCGAGACCCCGAGGTCGCCAGCTTGAGTGCGGGCTCATCTGGTTTGAGCAAAAGCTCACCAGCTTGGACCCAGGGTCACTGGCTCGAGCAAGGAGTTACTCGGTCTGCTGTAGCCCCATGGTCAAGGCACATATGAGAAAACAATCAATGAACAACTAAGGTGTCGCAACAAAAAACTAATGATTGATGCTTCTCATCTCTCTCCATTCCTGTCTGTCTCTATCTATCCCTCTCTCTGATTCTCTCTCTGTCTCTGTAAAAAAAAAAAAAAAAAAAAAAAAGGATTTGGTTTTGCAGTTTTTAATGCAACAAAAACAATTTAAATCATAGAAACAAACTACTGGCGGGAGAATGTTTATCACACAAAAGGCCAAATAATTGTTTTAAATTTCAATCCCATGAAGTGTATCCAAGAGAACAACGTTGAATAAGTATTCTCCACTTTCCATTTTCTTTCTTTTTTTTTTTTATTCAGAGAGAGGAGAGGAGGCAAAGACAGACACCCACATGAGCCTCGACCAGGATCCACCCAGTAAGCCCACTAGGGGGTGATGCTCTGCCTATCTGGGGCATTGCTCTGTTGCTCAGCAACCAAGCTCTTCTTATCACCTGAGGCAGAGGCCACAGAGCCAACCTCAGTGCCCAGGGCCAAATCACTCCAATTAAGCCATGACTGCAGAAGTGAGGAAGAGAGAATGAGAGAGAGAAAAGTGAGAGGAAGAGGGGTGAAGAAGCAGATGGGCGCTTCTCCTGTGTGCCCTAACTGGGAATCAAACCCAGGACATCCACACAGCTGGCCAATGCTCTACAACTGAGCAAACCGGCCAGGGCAGCATTCTCCATTTTCATTAACTTCAAAAGAAACCTATTTAAATGTCTTCACATATTTGGATGCACATGAAGAAACTTGGTGTTATAAAAAGATTAATGTAATAATTTATAGACTCTTCATACATATATACTTTAAAATAATGTTAGGTTACTATCATTGTCAAGCCATTGACTACGGATTTAAAAACATAATCTCATGTAATGGGTGTTTAACAGACACATGAATTACCTTTAGCTCACACACGGTATAACTTTAATTTTGTGATAGGATATAAGACTTCATTGGGCTGATTTTTAGCATAGTAAATGGATTATTAAAATAGCTTTTAATCCTAACAGCTACTGTATGCTTACTCCAGTCTTAGTAAATGTTTTAAGTTTCTCTTCTCCAGTTCACTGAGTCAGTTTCTTCTTCTGCAAACTTGCTCTTCTGCTTGTCAATGCAGCATCAGTAAAACCATAGTTGAAACTTCTCATGTATTGCTAACATTTTCTGTAGATTATGGCTGACGTTTGCAGACTGGCCCCCAACCAACATCTTCTAGGCCCTCAAAGTCGTATTAAAAAAGGATCATACATTCAACAGAACGTATGTAAAAAATAAATTAAAAAAAGATGTTTTAAATGAAAGGAACACCCATAAAGCCATCAAGCAGGTAAAAAATTATAACATTATAAGTTAACTCTGAAGGTCCCTGTGTTCCTCCAGCCAATGACAGTTCTTGCTTTTCTTTATGTGTTTATCACAAATTTATGTTTACTGATCCAACATCATTACTTAAATTAACCGGGTTTTGCCCTTTATATTATAATAAATATAAAATATGTAACTTCTTTTCGGTGGTGCAATATTATATTTTTGAGATTCTCCCATGTTGACCTTAATACTGTGTTTCATTCATTTTTACTGCTACAGAGTGATCTAGTAGATAACTGTAGTTCAAGATATTTAGTTGGTCTGATAGTTTCAATTTTTTTATTACCAATAACATGGTAACAAATATCCTTATATTTGTTTTCCTGTGCAAAATACTCACTAGGATATGTACTTAAGAGTAACAATGCTAAATTATGGCGTGTGCACATCTTCAAGTCTACTTAGTAATTGCCACTCTGCAGTATACAATCCTACCAGAAGTGGGCAGAAATCCCCATTGCTCCACATTCTCACCAACAATATTGTCAAACTGTGAAGCATTTCACTGTGCTTTTTTTTTTTTTTTTTTTTGTATTCTTCCAAAGCTGGAAACGGGGAGAGACAGTCAGACAGACTCCCGCATGCGCCCCACCGGGATCCACCCGGCATGCCCAACAGGGGCCAAGCTCTGCCCACCAGGGGGCGATGCTCTGCCCCTCTGAGGGGTCGTCGCTCTGCCGCGACCAGAGCCACTCTAGCGCCTGGGGCAGAGGCCAAGGAGCCATCCCCAGCGCCCGGGCCATCTTTGCGCAAATGGGCGCTTCTCCTATGTGCCCTGGCTGGGAATCGAACCTGGGTTCCCTGCACACCAGGCTGACGCTCTACTGCTGAGCCAACCGGCCAGGGCCTTCACTGTGCTTTTAATTTTTATTTCCCCAATTAATAATGAGGCTGATGGTGTTTTCCCATTATAATTGTCCGATTATGTTTCCTCTTCTGTGAAATGTCTATTCATGTGTACCTCCCCTTTTTTCTGTCTGGTTATTTGTCATTCTCATATGGATTGACAGGAATACTCTATATATTCTGGATACTTCTAGGTCTTCAATTATATCTTTTGGTATGGAAGCAACCAAACAATAAAACAGGGTTTTTCTTTGACACTCTATACATTTTGCTTTGTTGATAAAATAAATTTTCATAAAGTCCATGGCTCTTTAATGGTTATATCTATATTTAAGAATAATATACACAAATAAGTACCAAGAGAAAACTTTTATCACTTTTATTTTGATCACCTGACCTAATTTCCCACACCTACAAATGAAAGACAACGCAAGAAAGTAGCCAAGTAAGCTTAGGGTATATGAACATACCTCTTCATAGGCAGCCTTCAAGACCAGCTAGCTAGGTGACAGCCTATGTGCATCTCTGGGCACTGAGCTGACACACGGTGCTCAGAGTGCGGATTCTTCTCTTTCCTTAACAGCAGCTTACATCTATAGAGTGCTTTCAGGATTCTCAGTGGATTTCACAAACTTTTAAGATGCTCAAAACAATTCTAGGCCTGACCTGTGGTGGCGAAGTGGATAAAGCGTCGACCTGGAAATGCTGAGGTCACCGGTTCGAAACCCTGGGCTTGCCTGGTCAAGGCACATATGGGAGTTGATGCTTCCAGCTCCACCCCACCTTCTCTCTCTGTCTCTCTCTCCTCTCTCTCTCCCTCTCTGTCTCTCTCTCTCCCTTTCTCCTCTCTAAAATGAATAAATAAAAACAAACAAAAAAATTCTAATGGGTGAAGAAAGGGAATTATTATTGCCACTTCCAAACTAAGAGAGTAAGGAGATAAGGGGACTTGCCCAAAATAGGACAAACTTGGCACAAGTTCGGGCTTCTGCCCTTGGTCTGCCAGGCTTCCCAACATCACGCTGCCTTCCAAGGTAAGGAATGAAGGTTGCTAAGGCTGGGAGATGGAGTTTTTTCAAAGTCTGACTCATCCATGTAGTCAGCTTGTATTACTGTTTATAAAAGGATTATGCTGTGGTCAGAAAGAATTCTGATGTGAAGCAAGGCCATGACAGATGCTAAGACAAAACTGGAGGTCAGTCACCTGTAACCTCACCCACACTGCTCATTTCCCTACTAAGTCAAGACTTTCCCTAAACACAGACCTCAGCCTGAACAGAAGATTTACACAGAACGTGGCTATGGTGGTGGGAATTACTGAATTACCTGATAACTAGGAACATAAGGTTGGACAAAAGATGCTTAGAAGTGGCCCTGTGAGTCTACATTCCACGGTAGTATGGTGACCATGTGAAGTAGAGCATATTCTGTGAGTTCTCACTGTAGCAGTCCTAAAAACTGGCGAAAAGCTAGATGGTTGATATAACTGCAAATATTATTGTAATTTATATAATTGCCAGGAGAAGGTAAGGAATAGGTATATATGTATATTTAATATCATAAATGAATAAAATATTCAGCTTTTCTTTTAAAATAAAATTTAAAAGGAAAGCCAAAGAACCATTTTCATAAGACTGAATATAAAAATTTTTTAAATTATTAATAAATTAAACTCTTTGGAACTTTAATGTAGTGATATTCATATTAGTTAGAGGTACAAAAGAGATTCTCATTGTACCTTTGAATGCTGTATCACTAAATATATCACCAATTTAAAAAATACAATTTAAAACCCCTATGCCTTATATCAAAATTAAATCTATAAAGATTAAGAACATAAGAAAACTATGGTAGTAGCAGAGAAAAACACCAACATGTATTTTTATAATTATGGAGTATGAAAGACTTTTGTAAAGACAAAAATATTAAGAACAAAATTCATAGATTTATTCAGTTGTAAAACTTTGATATAACAAAAAAAACACTATAAAACAGTATGTTAACAAGAAATCTGGAAATTTATATACATGTGATAATGTGTGTGTATGAAAGGTCGACCTTATTGGTAAACAAAAAGTACAATTTTTCCAAAAAAGAGACCTTTTACTTTTCAAATTAGTAAGCTTCTTTTTATTTACAATTAAAATGCTGGCCCAGGTAGCTCAGTTGATTAGAACATGGTCCTGATACTCTAAGGTTGTGGAGTTGACCCCCCAGTAAGGGCATATACAGGAGTCAACCAGTGAGTATAGAAATAAGTGGAACAACAAACTGAGGTCTTTATGTCTGTCTCTATATATCGCTCTCTTTCTCTAAAAATCACTAATTAGATTTTTTTTTTAAAAAAATAAAAATAAACACAAAATGCTGAGGGAGACAGGGAATGGGAAAACAAACAATCACAGACATGGCTCACCGGATTCCTCTGGAGGGTAACACGGCAGTAAATATCAAAAGCTCTTAAGAGGACACGCCTTTGCTTGACCTGTGGTGGCTCAGTGAATCAAGCGTCGACCTGGAATGCTGAGGTCACCGGATCAAAACTGTGGGCATGCCCGGTCAAGACACATATGGGAGTTGGTGCTTCCTACTCCTCCCCCCTTCTCTCTCTCTCTCTTCTCTAACATGAATAAATAAATAAATTAAAAATAAATTTAAAAAAGAGGACACGCCTGTATCTAACAATTCATTCCAGGGAAATAACTGAACAGTGCCCAGAGACGTTTGCATGTGGTTGTATACTGAAGTGTTTCTTTGTTTTTTTAATAGAAAAATAAAACAAAAAAACCTGAAAACAAAAACATAAGTGATAGAGCTGGGGTTTTAACTGGAAGCCTTCTGCCTTCAGTGCCTGGGCCCTGCTCACTTTCAACCCCATTCTCTTAGCTTACCAGCCTTCCTGCTCCTTCCTCACCTGTAGAAGCCACCACAGATGCAGATGCGCTGGGAAGGGGATACCTAGCTGAACAGTCCGCAGGAAGGGGAGCAACCTGCAGAACCCAGGGCACTGGTAACAACTAGCCCTCCACTGTGAAGACAGTGAGGCTTGTTTGCATTCCAGGCCTATCTTAGCATCTGTTACTAAACAAATGAACCTCGGTCAGAATTCCTAGAGCTCTTAGTAAAAAGGTTATCACCCTGCTTTCGAACCTATTACATAAACTGTTGAATCACACTGATACATTCATTTTCTATCACATCAAAAGGTTAAGTTAGGCTATTAAGTTAGTGAGGAAAAGAAGTAAAAAATATAAAAGTTTCTGGCTTTTAATTCAGTTATTATTCGTTTGATAGTGGATAAGTTTACAAATTGTTAAAATAACAAAACCTTTTGAGAAGAAGCTTGAGGCTTACTCTTTTTAAATATATACAGAAGCTCCCCGACTTATGATGAGCTTACGTCCCCAGTAAACCCATTGTAAGTTGAAAATATTGAAACTCAAAAATACATTTTTGATGGCGCTGGAGTAGGCGGACGTACCAACAACCACCTCCCAGAACCAAAGTGGATTACAAACTAATTTTAAGAACTATCATCTGGAAAAACCAACTTTGGACTAAACTAAGAGGACTCTTCAACCAAGGAAAACTGAAGAAGCCACATGGAGACTGGTAGGAAAAGCGGAAACGCGGAGAGGGCTGCCCAGCTCCCCGGAGCGAACGGCAGCCAGGACCCCGTGGCAGGAGGTGAGTTTAGCACAGAGGGGAGGGGCCGGAGCCCCAGGAACAAAGCCCTAGCCTGTGGTCCCAGAGCCTAGAAGAGGCGTATGGAGAGTATTTAGCTGGAAACAAGTCAGGATACTGTTTGTGAGAAAGAGACTGATTTCTCAAACCCAGGATTCTTCTTAAAGGGACCACATAGAACACCACACTCACAACCACTCACCCAGGGCTCCAGGGGATGGAAAGAGAGGAGAGTACCATAGTAGCAGAAAGAGAGTGTAATCTAGGAGGCACAGAGAGAAACATTTTGGGAGACAGCCACCCTACCCTCTGGGACGAGTCACTCCCCAAATCTGAAGTGAATATTTCCCCTGGAAACAGCAATACCAGCAAAGGGAAGGAGGATACCAGCCAAACAAGATCTCCTGTGGCATTCAGAGCAGAGTCGCTTAGAAGGAGGGAGCTTTCGGAACTACAGCAGTGAGTATGAGGGTCTGAGATGCAGCGCCCCCACCCACATGGCTGAGAGCTAGCCCGAGGGCGGGACACGGAAGCGCAGTTCTGTTGGCAAGGGTGGGAGCTGGCTGGCCACCACTGGGCCTAGGTGTGAGCTCACTCTTGCTCAGCTGGGGAGGAGAGGACGTGCAAAAGCAGTCAAGCCCAGCTGCGGGCCACCTGCAATACAGCCTGCGGGGGTAAGGGTGGTAACCCGAGAAGGGGTGGAGACCAGCCCTTAAGCAAGGGCACAGAAGCACAGTATTGTCCCATGCGTGAAAACGAGGCTTGTAGCCTGACTTGGGAGCCAGCTCCTTCCGCAGGGTTAGAGCCAAAAACCCAGAAAAGGAAGAGTACTGCTACTGAGACAGGGCACGCAGTTCCGCCCGGCCTGTGGAGCCAAGGTTTGCAGACATAGCAAAAGCCAGCTCCTAGTGCAAGGGCAGGGCAAAAGCCCGGAAACAGGCAGAGACCCGCAGCTGAGTAAAGCTGCTTGCTACTGCCCTCAGAGCCCAGCATAATGCCACCCACAGGGGCAGGGAAAAGGCCAAGGCCACCAAGGCTTGTACACCTAAACACATGATCACAGCCACTCCCATGAAGGAGAGGAGGAAACCAAGCAACAGCCCCAGTGGGCAGGCCCTGCAACACACATACCCAAACACCCTAGGCAGCAACAGCAAAGGGGGTGCCAGGCCTGCAAACAGACCATACCTAGGGAACAGAGCCCACACCCAGTGGATCCCAGCGGCCAAAACCTTCCTGTACACAGAGAAAATGAGAAGGCAGAGGAATGAAACAAAAATGAATCAAGAGAAATCCCCAAAAGGACCTGAATGAATCAGATATAACCAAATTTACAGATGTAGAGTTTAAAATAACGATTGTTAGGATGCTCAAAGACATTAGAACAACAACAGATGGTCATTACAAACACGTACATAAAGACAGAGAAAATATAAAAAAGGACATTGAAATAATAAAAAAGAATCAGTCAGAAATGACAAATACAATATCAGAAATGAAGAACACAGTGGAAAGAATTAAAAGCAGCATGGATGAAGCTGAGAATCAAATCAGCAAGTTAGAGGACAAGATAAATAAAGGCAAAGAAGCAGAGAAGAAAAAAGAAAAAAGAACCAAAAAGTCTGAGGAAACTCTAAGAGAGCTCTGTGACAACATGAAGAGAAATATCATCCATGTCATAGGGGTTCCTGAAGAAGAAGAGAAATAACAAGGGATAGAGACTTTATTCAAGCATATCATAGCTGAAAACTTCCCTCAATTAAGGCATGAAAACATCTCACATGTTCAAGAATCACAGAGAACTCCATTAAAGAGAAACCCAAAGAAATCAACACGAAGACACATTATAATTAAAATACCAAAGCTAAGTGATAAAGAGAAAATATAAAAAGCTGCTAGAGAAAAAAAGACTATCACCTACAAAGGAGCCTCCATAAGGATGACCTCCAACTTCTCAACAGAAACACTTGAGGTCAGAAGGGAATGGCAAGAAATATTCAAAGTAATGCAGAACAAGAACCTACAACCAAGACTACTTTATCCAACAAGGCTATCAATTAAAATTGGAGAGGCCCTGGCAGGTTGGCTCAGTGGTAGAGTGTCGGCCTGGCGTGCAGGAGTCCCAGGTTCGATTCCCGGCCAGGGCACACAGGAGAAGTGCCCATCTGCTTTTCCAACCCTCCCCCTCTCCTTCCTCTCTGTCTCTCTTTTCCCCTCCTGCAGCCAAGGCTCCACTGGAGCAAAGTTCCCCCGGGTGCTGAGGATGGCTCTGTGGCTTCTGCCTTAGGCACTAGAATGGCTCTCATTGCGGCACAGTGACAACCCAAGATGGGCAGAGCATCGCCCTCTGGTGGGATTGCCGGGTAGATCCCGGTCGGACGCATGTGGGAGTCTGACTACCTCCCCGTTTCCAGCTTCAGAAAAATACAAAAAAAAAAAAAAATTGAAGGAGAAATAAAAAGCTTTCCAGTCAAAAAAAAAAAAAAAAAAACTCAAGGAATTCACTACAATGAAACCAAGGCTGCAAGAAATGCTAAGGGGCCTGTTATAAACAGATCAAAGGAGAAAAAGAATATAGCAAAAGACGAATACAGTTTTAAAGAATAAAATGGCAATAAACAACTACATGTCAATAATAACCTTAAAAGTAAATGGATTAAATGATCCAATCAAAAGACAAAGGGTAGCTGCGTGGATAAGAAAACAGGACCAATACATATGCTGTCTACAAAACACAAACCTTAAAAAAAAAGATGCACATACATTGAAGATAAAAGAATGGAAAAAAATATTTCACACAAATGGAAATGAAACAAAAAGCTGGGGAAGCAATACTTATATCAGACAAAATGGACTTTAAAACAAAGACTATATATCGCCTGACTAGGTGGTGGCACAGTGGATAGAGCATCAAACTCGGATGCAGAGGACCCAGGTTCGAGACCCCGAGATCGCCAGCTTGAGCGTGGGCTCATCTGGTTTGAGCAAAAGCCCACCAGCTTGAACTCAAGGTCGCTGGCTCCAGCAAGCGGTTACTCGGTCTGCTGAAGGCCCACGGTCAAGGCACGTATGAGAAAGCAATCAATGAACAACTAAGGTGTTGCAATGTGCAATGAAAAACTAATGATTGATGCTTCTCATCTCCGTTCCTGTCTGTCTGTCCCTGTCTATCCCTCTCTCTGATTTACTCTCTCTGTCTCTATAAAAAATAAATAAATAAATAAAATTTAAAATATATATATAAAACAAAGACTATATTTAGAGATACAGAAGGTCACTACATAATGATAAAGGGAGCAATCCAACAAGAAGATATAACCGTTATAAATATCTACACACCTAATATAGGAGCACCTAAATGTAAGAAACAGACTTTGATGAATTTAAAGGGTGAGATCAACAGCAATACTATAATAGTAGGGGATTTCAATACTCCACTAACAATACTAGATCCTCAAGAAAGAAAATTAACAAAGCAACAGCAGACTTAAAGGATATACTAGATCAACTCGATTTAATAGATATCTTCAGAACCTTTCACCCTAAGACAGCAGAATATACATTCTTTTCAAGTGCTCATGGTACATTCTCGAAAATAGACCACATGTTAGGGCACAAAAGTGGTCTGAACAAATTTAAGAAGATAGAAATCAAATCGAGCACTTTCTCTGATCACAATGGCATGAAACTAGAAATCAACCACAACAGAAAAACTAAAAAATACTCAAACACTTGGAAACTAAATAGCATGTTATTAAATAATGAATGGGTATAAAATGAGATCAAAAAACAGATAAAAAATTCCTAGAAACGAATGATAATGCGAATACATCAACTCAAAATTTGTGAGACACAGCAAAAGCACTCCTAAGAGGGAAGTTTATACCATTACAGGCATACTTCAGGAACCGAGAAAAAGTTCAAATTAACAACTTGACCCTACATATAAAGGAACTAGAAAAAGAACAGTAAGTAAAGCCCAGAGCTAGTAGAAGGAAGGAAATAATAAAGATCAGAGCAGAAATAAATGACATAGAGGCTAAAGAAACAATACAGAGGATCAATGAAACCAGGAGCTGGTTTTTTGAAAAGGTAATCAAGATCGATGAACCTTTAACCAGACTCACCAAGAAAAAATGAAAGAGGACTCAAATAAATTAAATTAGAAACAAGAGTGGAGAAATAACAACTGACACAACAAAAATACAAAATATTGTAAGAAAATACTATGAATGCCAAAAAACTAGGCAACCTAGATGAAATGGATTAATTCCTGGAAATATATAATCTTCCAAAAATTAATCTGGAAGAATCAGAAAACCTAAACAGGCCAATTACAACCAATGAGATTGAAACAGTTATCAAAAAACTCCCAAAAAAGAAAAGTCCTGGAACTGATAACCATCAGAATTCACAAGTGAATTCTACCAAATATTCAAAGAAGAACTAACTCCTATTCTTCTCAAGCTATATCAAAAAATTCAAGAGGAAGGAAGACTTCCAAGCTCCTTTTATGAGGCAAGCATAATTTCATTCTAAAACCAGGAAAAGACAACACAAAGAAAGAAAATTATAGGCCACTATCTCTGATGAATTTAGATACTAAAATTGTCATCAAAATATTAGCAAACCGGATCCAGCAATATATAAAAAAATCATACACCATAATCAAGTGGGATTTACTCTTGGGAGGCAAGGCTGGTAAAATATTCGCAAATTAATCAATGTGATTCATCACAGAAACAAAAGGAAGGAGAAAAACCACATGATAATTTCAACAGATGCAGAAAAAGCATTTGATAAAATCCAGCACCCATTTAATATCGAAACTGTCAGCAAAGTGGGAATACAGGAAAGATACCTCAACATGATAAAGGCTATCTATGACAAACCCACAGCCAACATCATACTCAATGGGAAAAAATTAAAAACATCCCCTTAAGATCAGGAACAAGGCATGGGTGCCCCCTTTCACCACTCTTATTCAACATAGTTCTGGAAGTCCTACCCACAGCAATCAGACAAGAAAAAGAAATAAAAGGCATCCAAATTGGAAAAGAAGAAGTAAAACTATCATTATTTGCAGATGATATGATATTGTATATAGAAAACCCTAAAGTCGCAGTCAAAAAACTACTAGACCTGATAAATGAATTCGGCAAGGTGGCAGGATATAAAATTAATACTCAGGAATCAGAGACATTTTTATACACTAACAATGTACTCTCAGAAAGAGAAATTAAAGAATCAATCCCTTTACCATTGAAACCAAAAAAATAAAGTACCTAGGAATAAATTTAACCAGGGAGATTAAAGACTTGTACTTGGAAAATTATAAAACATTGATAAAAGATATCAGGAAAGATGCAAACAAGTAGAAGCATATACCAAGCTCATGATTAGGAAGAATAAACATCATTAAAATGTCTATATTACCCCCCCCAAAAAAAATGTCTATAT
This sequence comes from Saccopteryx bilineata, assembly GCF_036850765.1. Lineage (NCBI taxonomy): Eukaryota > Metazoa > Chordata > Mammalia > Chiroptera > Emballonuridae > Saccopteryx > Saccopteryx bilineata. Next base: position 208,971,223 of record NC_089490.1, read on the forward strand.
TACCCAAAGCAATTTATAAATTCAATGCAATACCGATTAAAATACCAATGACCTACTTTAAAGATATAGAACACATATTGCGAAAATTTATATGGAACCAAAAGAGAACACGAATAGCCTCAACAATCTTGAAAAGGAAGAATAAAGTGGGAGGTACCAAAATTCCGGATATCAAGCTTTATTATAAGGCCATTGTACTCAAAACAGCCTGGTACTGGCATAAGAACAGGCATATAGATCAATGGAACAGAACAGAGAACCCAGAAATAAACCCACACTTTCATGGACAACTGATATTTGACAAAGGAGGTAAGAGCATACATTGGAGTAAAGACAGCTTGTTCAACAAATGGTGTTGGGAAAACTGGACAGCTACCTGCAAAAAAATGAAACTAGACCACCAACTTACACTACTCACAAAAATAAACTCAAAATGGATAAAAGACTTAAATGTAAGCTGTAAAATCATATGCATCTTAGAAGAAATCATAGGCAGTAAGCTCTCTGACATCTCTCACAGCAATACATTTGCCAATTTGACTCCACAGGCAAGTAAAATAAAAGGATAAACAAATGGGACTTTATCAAACTAAAAAGCTATTGCACAGCTAAAGACAATAAGAACAGAGTAAAAAACAAATAGAATATATTTGACAATGCATCTGATAAGGGGTTAATAACCAAAATTTATAAAGAACTTGTAAACTTAATACCAGGAAGACAAACAATCCAATCCAAAAATGGGCAAAAGAAATGAATAGACACTTCTCCAAAGAGGACATACAGATGGCCAATAGGTATATGAAAAAATGCTTAACATCACTAATCATTAGAGTAATGCAAATTAAAACCACAATGAGATATCACCTCACACCAGTCAGAATGGCACTCATCAACAAAACAACACAGAATAAGTGCTGGCGAGGATGTGGAGAAAAGGGAACCCTCCTGCACTGCTGGTGGGAATGCAGACTGGTGCAGCCACTGTGGAAAACAGTATGGAGATTCCTCAAGAAATTAAAAATCAAACTGCCTTTTGACCCAGCTATACCACTGTTAGGAATGTACCCCAAGGACACCATAGCACTGTTGGAAAAGAAGAAATGCACCCCCATGTTTATGGCAGCATGGTTCACAGTAGCAAAGATCTGGAAACAGCCCAAGTGTCCGTCAGTGGACGAGTGGATTAAAAAGCTTTGGTACATATATACTATGGAATAATAACCATAAGAAATGATGACATCGGATCATTTACAACAACATGAATGGACCTTGATAACATTATACTGAGTGAAATAAGTAAATCAGAAAAAACTAAGAACTATATGACTCCATACATAGATGGGATATAAAAATGAGACTGAGACATGGACAAGAGTGTGGGGGTTACAGTGTGTGGGGGGAGGGGGTTGCGGGAGGGGAGGGTCACAAAGAAAACCAGTAGAAGGTGATGGAAGACAACTGGACTTTGGGTGATGGGAATGCAGCATAATCAAATGTCAAAATAACCTAGAGATGTTTTCTCTGAACATATGTACCCTGATTTATCAATGTTATCCCATTAAAATTAATCCAAAAAAAGAAAGAATTTGTCTCACAGCTAATTCAGGCAGTTAGAAGAATAATATAAGGATGCTAATTCTGCTTCTCAGGCCACATCCTGCAAAAGGGGCCCCAAGATAATTGGTAATTTGGCTCCTCTGATTTTGCCAATTGGATTTTAAAAAATAGGTCAGGAATGCCTTGAAAAGGAACTAGCAATACATACGCATAAATTTAAAGGACTTTTAGATACTGGAGCTGATGTATCTGTTATTGCTAAGCTACATTAGCCTCCTTCCTGGCCCACTCACGCAGCAGCCACAGAATTACAAGGGATAGGGCAGAGTAAATCCCCGCAACAAAGTTCTAGTTTTTTACATTGGGAAGATTAAGGTCATTCTGGATTTTTTTAAAAAATGGGAGCCTTATGTGCTCCCAGGATGGCCACTTAATTTGTGGGATAGAGATGTTCTTAAAAATACGGGAGCATTGCTTGTCAGTCCTAATGGTTTAGTCAGTACTCAGATGCCTGATCAGGGATTTTTGCCCACTAAGGGACTAGGGAAAGAACAGTGAGGAATTCTCACCCCCATAGAAGTGGCACCTGGAGTTCACAGCATGAGGCTGGGCAGGTGGGATGGGCTCCCCACACCACCAGCTTTCCTGGACCTGCTTCTCCCTCTTGTGGCCTTTGACGAAGCGGAGTTAACTTTCCACAGGCAGAACAGATATTATCAGTGACGACAGAGAAATGGCACCGTGAGGAGCACGACCGACAAATCTCCCCAAAATTTCAACAAGTTCATCAACCAGAGACTTAAAAATCTATCCTTGGAAGGTCCAGGAGTTCCACACACTGAAGGCGAAGCCAAAACAGGATACAAACTGCGGGAAGCCTGGGGAGAGTGTTTCCACAGAGTGCTAGGCATGCTCAACAGGCCTGGAGGTTCATAGAAAGTCAACTTGAGAGCAGTTGGCTCCCAGCCCCGCCTGATTACGCTGGCGGCTCTGACTGACAGAGCCTTACCCAGAGCCCTGCATTGAGTGGGGATAGAGTAGGGATTAGCCAGCTTTTTGAGCCTCTTACTCCCCAGGCAGAGGCAGCGGCAGCCTCATAGCTGGATCATCAGGCTGCTAATTCAGGAAGGAGAGACTAGGAGAGAGGCTCCAGGAAAACGGACTCTCTCACTGTTGGAGCCTGCAAACGCTAACAAGCCTTGACTACCAACGAGACTGAAGCCTAATATATGACATTGCCGTAGAGTCTCATAAACTGCAAATCTCTACGTAAGCGTGAAACAGGGGCAGAGCCTGGGGTACAGACTCACCGACCAGGAAGAGGAAGAGGAAAAGAAAAAGGAAGAAATTAACCTCTCAAAATGAAGAAAAATCCACAGACTTTATAACTTGTTCCACTATTTTTTTTGTTTCTTTCATCTTCTTGCCATTATTATTATTATTTCTATTTCCTCCACCTTGGTCCTTTTATTCTCTGCCCTTCTTATTCTTTCCTCTTCTTGAAGTACACTACCCATAAGTGTTACATTTTATTTCTTTTCTTCTTCCTTACTCTCTATGATGGTTACACTGCAAAACCCTTAACACACTCTCTCTCTCTTTCTCTTTGTTTTTTTTTTCTTTTATCTTCTTTCCCTTTTCCCCTTTTTCTTATTTCTCCCACTCTATTAGTTTCTTCTTTTCTCCTTTTACCTTTCCTCTCATTTAATCCTCAATCAATAACAAATTATTTAATTTGGGACTCAAGTTTTCTTTGGTGGAATTTAGGGTGCTTTTTACTTTGCTTTTTACCTCATTAGCATTCCTCCCAACACAGGATCTACATTCTACATAGTATTTCCTCAACTTAATACAATAGTTATTCTTTTTCCTTTTTCCTGTTTCCCTCTTATCCCTCTCGTTATATCTCTTAGCCGACCATCACTTACAAGCAAATCATTTTATACTTGACCCAAATTTTTTCCTTTTTTGGATATTTTGGGCCCCAACTTCCTTTTTTGCACCTTGAACACTTCCGCCCAACTCAGGCCCTCAATTATAAGCAGTTTTGTTCCATTTAACATAATACAATTCACATTTCATGATGATATTTTCCTAAGAAGGAGGGGAGAGCAGAGGAAGAGAAGAAAAGGGGGGGGATAATAAATTATTATTGTGTTTTTTTGTGTTATTTTCCCCAATTTTTTCCACTTTTTTTTTATTAATTCTCATTAGTGCTATCAATAAGACCACCCTCAGATGCCATTAAGAAAAAAGAAATCGAATATCATGGATATAAAAGATAGAGAAGTAGCACAGATAGATGTGGAAAAATCTATGGAGAAAAAATTTAATATATTGGAAATCTTGGAGATAAATGATAGAGAATTTAAAATACAAATCCTAAAAATACTCAGAGATATACAAGAAAACACAAAAAGGCAATTTAGGGAGCTCAGAAAACAACTCAACAAACACAAAGAATATATTACCAAGGAAATTGAAACTATAAAAACAAATCAAACAGAGATGAAAAACTCAATTCATAAACTGAAAAACGAGGTAACAAGCTTAACTAATAGAACAGGCCAGATAGAAGGTAGGATTAGTGACATAGAAGACAAGCAACTTCAGGCACAATAGGAGAAGAAGAGAGAAACTCAAAAATTTTAAAAAATGAGAAAGCCCTACAGGAATTGTCTGAATCCATCAAAAACAATAACATAAAAATAATAGGTATATCAGAGGGATAAGAGGAAGAAAATGGAATGAAGAATATATTCAAACAAATAATTGACGAGAACTTCACAAGGCTGTGGAAAAAAATAAAGCCTTAAATTAAAGAAGCAAACAGAACACCAACTTTTCTTAACCACAACAAGCCTACTCCAAGGCACATCACAATGAAATTGGCACAAACCAACGACAACAAAAGAGAAGAATCAAACAAGATACAAAACTAACAGAAAGTAATTTATAAAATGACAATAGGGAACCCACAGTGTCAATAATTACACTAAATGTAAATGGTTGAAACTCACCAATAAAAAGACACAGAGTAGCAGAATGAATTAAAAAAGAAAATCCAACTGTATGCTGCCTACAAGAAACACATCTAAGCAACAAGGATAAAAACAAATTCAAAGTGAAAAGCTGGAAAACAATACTCCAAGCAAATAACATCCAAAAGAATGCAGGTGTAGCAATACTCCTATCTAATAATGCTGACTACAAGACAGAAAAAGTACTCAGAGACAAAAATGGTCATTTCATAATGATTAAGGGGACATTGAATCAAGAAGACATAACAATGCTTAATATATATGCACCAAACCAAGGAGCACCAAAATATATAAGACAGCTACTCACTGACCTAAAAAAAAAACCTGACAAAAATACAATCATACTTGGAAGACCTCAATACACTGCTGATGGCTCTAGATCGGTCATCCAACCAGAGAATCAATAAAGAAATATTGGCCTTAAATGAAACACTAGAGCAATTGGATATGATAGACATGTACAGGACACTTCATCCCAAAGTGACAGAATATACATTTTTCTCTAGTGTACATGGAACATTCTAAAGAATCGACCATATGTTGGGCTACAAAAATAACATCAGCAAATTCAGAAAAATTGAAATTGTACCAAGCATATTTTCTGATCATAAAGCCTTGAAACTACAATTCAACTGCAAAAAAGAGGTAAAAAACACCACAAAAATGTGGAAACTAAACAACGTACTTTTAAAAAAATGAATGGGTCAAAGAAGCAATAAGCGCAGAGATCAAAAGATCTATACAGACAAATGAAAATGACAATACGGCATATCAGAATCTCTGGGATGCAGCAAAAGCAGTAATAAGAGGAAAGTTCATATCACTTCAGGCCTATATGAACAAACAAGAGAGAGCCCGAGTGAACCACTTAACTTCACACCTTAAAGAACTAGAAAAAGAAGAACAAAGACAACCCAAAACCAGCCGAAGAAAGGAAATAATAAAAATCAGAGCAGAAATAAATGAAATACAGAACAGAAAAACTATAGAAAAAATTAATAAAACAAGGAGCTAATTCTTTGAAAAGATCAACAAAATTGACAAACCCTTGGCAAGACTCACCAAGAAAAAAAGAGAAAGGACTCATATAAACAAAATCCAAAAAGAAAGAGGAGAAATCACCACAGACATCATAGATATAAAAATAATTATTATAGAATACCAAGAAAAACTATATGCCACCAAATTGAACAATCTAGAAGAAACGGATAAAATCCTAGAACAATACAACCTTCCTAGACTGAGTCATGAAGAAGCAGAAAGCCTAAACAGACCAATTTGCAGGGAGGAAATAGAAAAAACTATTAAAAACCTCCCCCAAAATAAAAGTCCAGGCCCTGACGGTTGTAATAGTGAATTCTATCAAACATTCAAAGAAGACTTGGTTCCTATTCTACTCAAAGTCTTCCAAAAAATTGAAGAAGAAGCAATACTTCCAAACACATTTTATGAAGCCAACATAACCCTCATACCGAAACCTGGCAAGGATGGCACAAAAAAAGAAAACTACAGACCAATATCTCTAATGAATACAGATGCTAAAATACTAAACAAAATACTGGCAAATAGAATACAACAACATATTTAAAAAATAAGACATCATGAGCAAGTGGGATTCATTCCAGAATCTCAAGGATGGTTCAACATACGTAAAACGGTTAACGTAATATACCATTTCAACACAACAAAGAACAAAAACCACATGATCTTATCAATAGATGCGGAAAAGGCATTCTATAAAATACAGCACAACTTTATGTTTAAGACACTCAACAAAATGGGTATAGAAGGAAAGTATCTCAACATAATAAAGGCCATATATGATAAACCATCAGCTAACATCATATTAAATGGCATAAAACTGAGGACTTTCCACCTTAAATCAGGAACAAGACAGGGTTGTCTACTCTCTCCACTCTTATTTAACGTGGTGCTAGAAGTTCTGGCCAGAGCAATCAGACAAGAGAAAGAAATAAAAGGCATCCATATCGGAAAAGAAGAAGCAAAGGTATCACTTTTTGAGGATGATATGATCCTATACATCAAAAACCCCAAAGACTCCATAAAAAGATTACTAGAAACAATAAACCAATACAGTAAGGTCTCAGGATACAAAATTAACATACAAAAGTACATAGCCTTTCTATATGCCAACAATGAAATATTATAAAACGAACTCAAAAAAATAATCCCCTTCACAATTGCAAAAAAATAAATAAAAAACCTAGGAATAAACATAAGAAAGAATTAAAGGACCTATATAACGAAAACTACAAAGCATTTTAAAGGAAATTGAAAAAGATACGAGATGGAAAAATATTCCTTGAACTTGGATAGGAAGAATAAATATAATCAAAATGGCCATATTACCCAAAGCAATTTATAAATTTAATGCAATTCCCATAAAAATTCCTATTACATTTTTTAAAGAAATGGAACAAAAAAATCATCAGATTCATATGGAACTATAAAAAAACCCAAATAGCCAAAGCAATCCTAGGAAAAAGAATGAAGCTGGGGGCATTACAATACCTGACTTCAAACTATATTATAGGGCCACAACAATCAAAACAGCAGGGTATTGGCTGAAAAATAGACACTTAGACCAATGGAACAGAATAGAAAGCCCAGAAATAAAACCACATATATATGATCAAATAATTTTCGATAAAGGGGTCAACAACACAATGGTGAAAAGAAAGCTTCTTCAACAAATGGTGCTAGGAAAACTGGAAAGCCACATGCAAAAGAATGAAACTTGACTACAGCTTGTCCCCTTGTACTAAAATTAATTCAAAATGGATCAAAGACCTAAATATAAGACCTGAAACAATAAAGTACACAGAAGAAGACATAGGTACTAAACTCATGGACCTGGGTTTTAAAGAGCATTTTATGAATTTGACACCAAAGGCAAGAGAAGTGAAGGCAAAGATAAATGAATGGGACTACATCAGACTAAAAAGTTTTTGCTCAGCAAGAGAAACTGACAACAAAATAAACAGACAGCCAACTAAATGGGAAATAATATTTTCAAACAACAGCTCAGATAAGGGCCTAATATCCAAAATATACAAAGAACTCATAAAACTCAACAAAAACAAAGAAACACTCCAATAAAAAAATGGGAAGAGGACATGAATAGACACTTCTCCCAGGAAGAAATACAAATGGCCAACAGATACATGAAAAGATGCTCATCTTCATTAGTTATTAGAGAAATGCAAATCAAAACTACAATGAGATACCACCTCACACCTGTTAGATTAGCTATTATCAACAAGACAGGTAATAGCAAATGTTGGAGAGGCTGTGGAGAAAAAGGAACTCTCATTCACTGTTGGTGGGAATGTAAAGTAGTACAACCATTATGGTAGAAAGTATGGTGATTCCTCAAAAAAATGAAAATAGAACTACCTTATGACCCAGCAATCTCTCTACTGGATATACCCAAAAAAACTCAGAAACATTGATAAGTAAAGACACATGTAGCCCCAGGTTCATTGCAGCATTGTTCACAGTGGCCAAGACATGGAAACAACCAAAAAGCCCTTCAGTAGAAGACTGGATAAAGAAGATGTGGAACATATACACTATGGAATACTACTCAGCCATAATGAATGATGACATCCGATCATTTACAACAAAATGGTGGGATCTTGATAACATTATACGGAGTGAAATAAGTAAATCAGAAAAAAACAAGAACTACATGATTCCATGCATTGGTGGGACATAAAAACGAGACTAAGAGACATGTACAAGAATATGGTGGTTACTGGAGGTGAGGGGGAGGGGGGTACGGGAGAGAAGGAGGAAGAGGGGAAGGGGAGGGGGAGGGGCACAAAAAAAACTAGACAGAGGGTGACAGAGGACAATCTGACTTTGGGTGATGGGTATGCAACATAATTGAATGACAAGATAACCTGGACATGTTTTCTTTGAATATATGTACCCTGATTTATTGATATCACCCCATTAACATTAACAAAAATTTATTTATAAAAAAAAGAATAAATAGATATTATCAACATCAAAAAAAAAAAAAAAAAAGAAGTTGCACCCAATACCAGAAGTGGTGGATTAGGATATCAAAATTTAGCATTGGGGCCTTGGTAGCTCCTGCTACCCCAATAATGCATTGTGTAGACCCAATTACTTGGAAATCAGATAATCCTGTATGGGTAGAGCAATGGCCCCTTTCTCAGGAGAAACTTAGGGCAGCTGCTCAATTGGTACAAGAGCAGCTAGCTTCGGCACATTGAACCATGTAATAGCCCATGGAATAAACTTCCATATTTTGATCTTGTCGCCTCCTGGATTATCAAGGGACATAGGCAACACTTACAGCGTATAGGTTTTCAGCCTAAAAATTATTGTTGTTCCTTTTTTCAAAGGATCAACAACAATGGCTTTGGGAAACTTCCACTAAATGGCAAATCGCTTTTGCAAATCAATGGACAACTTCATACTGAAACAGTCAACTTAAAATCAGCTCAAAGACTAGAATTATATGCTATTATCATGGCTTTTCAGCATTTGCCATATTCCTCCTTTAATCTATATACAGACAGCAAATATTTATTTATGGTTGTTTCCACTATAAAGACTGCTGTCTTAGGGACAACTGCGGATGAACTATTTCAGCAGTTCCTCCTTCTTCAAAGACTTGTATGTCAATATAGAGCTTCATGTTTTATAAGACATACTCGAGCTCACTCCATGCTCCCTGGAGCTTTAGTACAAGGGAATGCCCTGGTTGATCAAGCTACCCAAAAGAAAATTATTTGGAGCAACCATGAAAAATCAAGCAATTCAGTCTCATACTATTCATCACCAGAATGCTGCAGCCCTGTGTAAACAGTTTCAACTTTCTCGGGACGCAGCATGGCAAATTGGTAAATCCTGTGCAAGGGGTCCTATACTACAATCTGTCCCTTCCTTTGGAATTAACCCTCAAGGTCTCCTACCAGGACAACTTTGGCAAATGGATGTTATTCATATACATTTATTTGGCAAACAGTCCTATGTCTGTGTTACAGTGGATACTTATTCTGGATTTATAGTAACCTCTGTCAGAACAGGAGAGGCTGCTCAGTATGTTACAGCTCATTGTCCGTATGCATTGTTCTATTATTGGACTTCCTAAACTGGTTAAACTGACAATGCTCCTGCATATGTAGCAAAAGCATTTACTGTATTTGGTCAAATCTTTCGAATTATGGGTATTTCTTACAACCTTTAAAGTCAAGGTATTATTAAAGTGTAACCAGCCAATATTTTAAGGTCAATTTAAAAAAATTTAAAAGGGGGGAGTCATAACCTCGAACTCCTATGGGTCTACCATGTCATGCTTTTTACTTAAAAATTTTAAAATTTCTTTTGAATGCTGATGAACAGGAGACGCCAAATCTTTTTCTCTTGCAAACTTCTACCTTCTTTTATTTGATCCAGCTAATAACACTGTTTTATCTTTTTACAAATAGCTCCAGATATATGGAAAAGGTTTATATAGGCAGATGGGGATCCTCAAACCCCTGAGCAAGATCTTCTGAGCATGGCTTTTAAGGTACCAAGAGGCAGAAAAGGCCCAATAGAGATCAGGTGAACTACCAACTTTTAGGAAATGCCCTTAAAGGCTCCAACGCTCCAAAGGGGTCTCATAGGATTCCATCTGGGTCCTGCTTCAATAGTGAATAGGAAGGTCATTGAGCTAAAGCCTGCCAGGCTTACATGCCTTTGCTGTGAGGAAAAAGGGACACTGGAAGGTAGGCTTCCCCCTCACTCCTCTAAGGGAGGGTTCAGTCTCTTCCAGCCCTGCTCCAGCCACCTATGACCTAACCTTGCCCAGAATGCTGGGGTTTGCCACTAAAGGCTGAAGGGGCCCAGGGCCGTTGGCCCCATCTACGTCACTGTGGACGAGCCTAGGGTATTTCTTCCAAGAAGCAGGTAAACTGATCTCATTTGCACAAGGGCCACTTAACTATGTCTCACCTGAATAGTCAGGTTTTTTATTCTTCCCTCGAAGATCTCTGTTGTGGGTGTTGATAGTCCTATTTTCTGCTGCTTTGTTTAATATATAGTGTTTCCTTTATTCTTCCTACTTCAATGCTCCACTCATATTTCAGGCTGGGACCTACTCCTAATTTAGAGCTCTCTTTCCTCATTTTGCCAACTTCTATTATGAATTTACCTTTGCCACCCAGCTTAGTGTATCACAAGGTTCTCTTTAACATGCCACAGTTGCAGAGCTCCAGGGAAAAGCAAACTGGTCTCATCTCTCCAGGCAGAGGAGAACAGAAGCTCCATCTCTACACATGCTGCAGATGGCTTTTCCAGTCTACCTAAATCAGTACCAGCTAGAAGCAGCAGTCATTGGGACTTGGACATGAGCTGCAAAGTATAGAATTGTGGCAACAATTCCAGTGCCATGCGAACTTTTCCTAGATGTGAACTTTTCCTGGACTCCCATTCCTTGTGAGAGCTCCTAATGGACTGAACTGGGGTTGGGTTGCATTTGCAGTGATTTGGAATGGTGTTGGTGCCAACTTGGACTTGGTGGACATGTTAAGGACACTACTCTTTTATGGATTCTTGCTGTATTGGCAAGAGTTTGCTTAAAGTGCATAAAGAAGATGTGGCTCATATACACTAGGGTATGCTACTCAGCCATAAGAAATGATGACATCGAATCATTTACAACAACATGGTGGGATCTTGATAACATTATACAGAGTGAAATAAGTAAATAAAAAAAAAACAAGAACTGCATGATTCTATACACAGGTGGGACATAAAAACGAAACTAAGAAAAAAAATGAGACTAAGAGACATGGTCAAGAGTGTGGTGGTTACGGGGGTGGGGGGAGGGAAGAAGGGAGAGGGGGAGAGGGAGGGGGAGGGGCACAAAGAAAACTAGACAGAGGGTGACAGAGGACAATCTGACTTTGGGTGATGGGTATCTTGAATGATAAGATAACCTGGACATGTTTTCCTTGAATATATGTACCCTGATTTATTGATGTCACTCCATTAAAATTAATAAAAAAAATTTTTAAAATACAATTTTAATACACCTAACCTCATGAAAACCAGGGCTTAGCCAAGCCCACTTTAAATCTGCTCAGAACATAATATACAAAAAATGTCAGCATACGGCACATTGTAGAGTACCCGCGATGACCCTTGTGACGGCATGGCTGACCTCACTCCACTGCCTAGAATCACAAGGAGGTATCAAACTACAAATTATCAGTGCAGAAAAGCTAAAATTTAAACTTCAAAGTATGGTTTTCCCAGAATGAGTACCACTTTCACAGCACTGTGAAGTCTAAAGATAGTAACTAGAACCATTAGAAGTTGGGAACCATCTGTATTATCAATTATCTTATCACTAAAAATTCACAAATTAAATAAAAACATATTGCAATAATATATCTATTACATTCATGTCAATTAAATTATGCCTTTGGTACAACAGCATGAGCCTGTCTGTTCTTCAGAGAGAAAAGCTGAGGAGGATTGGAGATCATATCACCAACAAGGGAACTACTCTCGAGCTAAGGAAGTCTTGAGATGAATAAGCCTGACAGGTGAGCCTACTGGTCTTATCACATGCCTTTCCTCACTTTACAAACTGTCTGCCTGAAGTACTAACTAGACTACTTTTTTCTTTTGTCACTGAGAAGATACAAAGTCATCAGACTTTGTTTTAGCATCCCCATTACTGAGAAAATGATGCTGTTTAATAATATTAGGGGAGGACCTGGCCAGTTGGTTCAGTAGGTAGAGCATCAGCCTCTCCCATGTTCAGTCCCAAGTCAGGGCACACATGAGAAGCGACCATCTGCTTCTCTTCTCCATCTTCTCCCCGTTCTCTTTCTCTTCCCCTCTCATAGCCAGTGGCTCAATTTCAGCCTCAGGCACTGAAGATAGTTTGGCTGATTCAAGCATTGGCCCCAGATGGAGGCTGCCAGGTGAATCCCAGTTGGGGTGCATGTGGAAGTCTGTTTCTCTATCTACTCTCTTCTCACTTAAAAAATAATAATAACAACAATAATAATAATAATACCAATAATAATAATGCGAGGGGAAAAAATTCTAAATAAGAAAAAATTTTAGTTGTAACAAGAAGCTCTGTTTTTAATTTTTTTATATTATTTTATTTTTTTAGAGACAGAGAGAGAGTCAGAGTGAGGGATAGACAGGGATAGACAGACAGTAACGGAGAGATGAGAAGCATCAATCATTAGTTTTTTGTTGCGCATTGCGACACCTTAGTTGCTCATTGATTGCTTTCTCATATGTGCCTTGACCATGGGCCTTCAGCAGACCAAGTAACCCCTTGCTTGAGCCAGCGACCTTGGATCCAAGCTGGTAAATTTTTGCTCAAACCAGATGAACCCACGCTCAAGCTGGTGACCTCGGGGTCTCGACCTAGGTCTTCCGCATCCCAGTCCAGCGCTCTATCCACTGCGCCACCACCTGGTCAGGCAAGAAGAAGCTCTGTTGCCCTGGCCGGTTGGCTCAGCGGTAGAGCGTCGGCCTAGCGTGAGGAGGACCCGGGTTCGATTCCCGGCCAGGGCACACAGGAGAAGCGCCCATTTGCTTCTCCACCCCTCCGCCGCGCTTTCCTCTCTGTCTCTCTCTTCCCCTCCCGCAGCTAAGGCTCCATTGGAGCAGAGATGGCCCGGGCGCTGGGGATGGCTCTGTGGCCTCTGCCTCAGGCGCTAGAGTGGCTCTGGTCGCAATATGGCGACGCCCAGGATGGGCAGAGCATCGCCCCCTGGTGGGCAGAGCGTCGCCCCTGGTGGGCGTGCCGGGTGGATCCCGGTGGGGCGCATGCGGGAATCTGTCTGACTGTCTCTCCCCGTTTCCAGCTTCAGAAAAATGAAAAAAAAAAAAAAAAAAAGAAGAAGCTCTGTTTTTAGTAAAGAGGACCACTGAACATTTTAAACACATATAAAGTACTGGGAAGTCTCTGGAATGATCAGGATTACACATTCTTTCAAACATTAACTGTTGCTATCCTCTCTATCATGCATGTTCAGTGCAGTTCCTGCAACATGCTCCCCCTAGCATTTTGTCTTCAATATTTTAACAAATATACTATAATAGTAGGGGATTTCAATACCCCATTAACATCATTAGATAGATCCTCAAGAAAGAAAATTAACAAAGAAACAGCAGACTTAAAGGACATATTAGATCAACTCGATTTAATAGATATCTTTAGAACCTTTCACCCTAAAACAGCAGAATATACATTCTTTTCAAGCGCTCATGGTACATTCTCTAGAATAGACCACATGTTAGGGCACAAAAGCGGGCTCAACAAATTTAATAAGATCGAAATCATATCGAGCACTTTCTCTGATCACAATGGCATTAAACTAGAAATCAACCACAATAGAAAAATTGAAAAACATTCAAACACTTGGAAACTAAATAGCACGTTATTAAACAATGAATGGGTTAACATTGAGATCAAAGAAGAAATTTAAAAATTCCTAGAAACAAACGATAATGAGCATACATCAACTCAAAATTTATGGGACACAACAAAAGCAGTCCTGAGAGGGAAGTTTATAGCATTACAGGCATACCTCAAGAAGCTAGAAAAAGCTCAAATAAACAACTTAACCCTGCATCTAAAAGAACTAGAAAAAGAACAGCAAGTAAAGCCCAGAGCTAGTAGAAGGAAGGAAATAATAAAGATCAGAGCAGAAATAAATAAATGACATAGAGGCTAAAGAAACAATACAGAGGATCAATGAAACCAGGAGCTGGTTCTTTGAAAAGGTAAACAAGATCGATGAACCTTTAACAAGAAAAAGTGAGAGGACTCAAATAAATAAAATTAGAAACGAGAGTGGAGAAATAACAACTGACACAACAGAAATACAAAATATTGTAAGAAAATACTATGAAGAACTGTACGCCAAAAAACTAGACAACCTAGATGAAATGGACAAATTCCTTGAATCATATAATCTTCCAAAAATCAATCTGGAAGAATATTTTAACAAATAGCATGCTATTAAAACATACATAACTCTCTTGAAAATACAGAAGCTATATGTTCTAATACTAAATATTTGCAACCTTGAGTTTCACAGAGATAAGAGCAGTTTATTCAGTTGAGGAAGATCTCAGGTGAGTACAAAGCAAAGAATAGCACTTGTATTTTTTTCAGTTTCCAAGTATATTTTAATTATGAAATCATAATTTTTAGAATCTGTTAACTATTTGACCCAGTTTATCAGTGTTTAAAGAGTATATGGCATACAATGTGGTATACAAATCATGTATCATAGAGAGCTACACTTGAAACGTATATAATCTTACTGACCAATGTCACTCCAATAAACTTAATTTAAAAAAAAGATTATATGGCAGCCCTGGACAGTTGGCTCAGCGGTAGTGTCAGCTTGGTATATGAAAGTTCTGGGTTCAATTCCCAGTCAAGACACATGGAAGATGCAACCATCTGCTTCTTCAGCCCTCCCCTTTATTATTATTTTCTCTTTCTCTCTCTCTCTCTCCCTCTCTCTCTCTCACACTGCCTCCTGTACCCATGGCTCGAATGAGCAAGTTGGCCCTGGGTGCTGAGAATGGCTCCATGGCCTTGCCTCAGGAGCTAAAACTAGCTCAGTTATCGAGCAACAGAGCATCAGCCCCAGACTGGGGTTGCTGGGTGGATCCTGGTCAGGGTACATTGAGTCTGTCTCTCTACCTCCCTGCCTTTCACTTGATTTAATAAATAAATAAATAAATAAATAAATAAGTAAGTAAGTAAGCATGTAGCAACTGAGTGGTCACTACAAAGCATATGTTTAAATCAAAGCCACTTGTCACAAACACTCACAAATCCTATCACATTCATAGCACACCCACTTCCTTCCCTCAAGGAACCAAAGTCCTTATCAATTCAGTTCCACAAACAGTGAATGAGTCCCCACTTTGCACCAGGAGAACTACGTATCTATTAAGTTCATCTCAATTATTATAAAACAATTACAAAGTCTTGCTTATACCTCAGACAGATTGGCAGAAAAATAAGCAGACCATACTGATGCCCTGATGTTCCCAGCACTGAGGACCAGCAAGCTGTCCCAGATTCCCAACCAGACAGAGAATGCCATTAAAAGTTCATATTCCATTATTTATGGCTTGAACCCCACTTAACCATAACAGTAGGAAAGAGATATCTCAAATGTTCACTATCCGCATGTCACCTATTGCATCTGCTCAATGATACTCAGTAGCCTCCCCTGTTATAGCTTGTCCCTATGTTATAGCCATGGCAGATGAAATGCAACAGTGAGGGACAACCCTGGCCTAAAATCTGGGTCCCCAAAGTCTATAACACCACTGCCTCTCCTCCATCGTGCAGTTAGGAATGCTGAGAGCCAATCATATTCTTCAACTCGAGAAATAAAAATGAGAGGTGGTGTCCCAAGCAAAATTATCTTTCAATTATGCCGGGTTGAACCCTGGTCTGTGCTGTCCATCCCAGCAATTTAAAATACACTGAACTTGTCGGCAGCTCCGGGATCCATGGCCCTTGGCATAATTAAAACCCATTCTTTCAGTTCACAGTGTAATGGTGCCACGTGTGCTGTGAAAAGAACTTATCCTAAAGGGCCCTAGGAGGGCATAAAACATTCATAACCCACAATAGAAACTTAGCACACATATAAAAGTATAAAACGTTTTACTAATAGGCAGCACAACTCCCCATGCAGGGAGACTATACTTAGGTCCAGCAGATCCTGGTTTATGACTTGGAACTAACAGAGGTGGGAAAGTTTCTCAGGGCCCAGAATTCCAGCATGCCAAAGGTCATCATAGTGCTGACAAATTTCTACTGGGGAAATTGCATAGTCAAAGACTCTCAACCTGATTGTCTTATTTTGTATTATCCTTTCTCTTTATTATAAACCCTTAATGACTCAAATCTCGTGCTTTTCTTCTGTATCGAACAGGGCAAGTTTCATACCTAGCCTCTTTCTCTCTAGCAGAAGGCAACCTTCTGGGAGCCACAGTACGGTAAATGCACTCTAACAATGATAACTCTTCATTACATCTTGTGCTAAGTGTCTTTTGCCATGCAGAAGCTTTTTAGTTTGATATACTCCCATTCATTTATTTTTGCCTTTACTTCCCTTGCCGTTTGGGATCAATTCTTAAAATGTTCTCTACAGTCAAGATCCGTAAGTTTAGCACCTATGTTTTCTTCTATGTGATTTATTGTTTCAGTTCTTATATTTAGGTCTTTGATCCATTTTAAATTAATGTTTGTGCATGGGGACAAACAGTAGTCAAGCTTTATTCTTTTGCATGTGGCTTTCCGATTTTCTCAGCAGCATTTATTTTTTTAAAAATTTTATTTATTCATTTTAGAGAGGAGAGAGAAAGAGAGAGAGACAGAGAAGATGGGCGAGAAGCAGGAAGCATCAACCCCCAATGTGCCTTGACCAGGCAAGTCCAGGGTTTTGAACCGGGCCTCAATGTTCCAGGTCAACACTTTATCCACTGCGCCACCACAGGTCAGGCTCAGCAGCATTTATTCAAGAGACTTTCTTTTCTCCATGTGTGTTTTTGGCTAATTTATCAAAAATTATTTGTCCATATATATGTGGTTTTATTTCTGGGTTCTTGAATCTGTTCCATTAGTCTGTATGTCTGTTTTCCTGCCAATACCATACTGTTTTGATTACCGTGGCTCTATAGTATAATTTGAAGTCAGGTAGTGTAATACCTCTGGCTTCATTCTGTTTTCTCAGGATTGCTTTAACTAATCAGGGTCTTTTGTGGTTCCATACAATCTGATAATTTTTATTTTATTTCCTTAAAAAATGACATTGGGATTTTAATGGGGGTTGCCTTAAATCTGTATATTGCTTTGGGTAATAGGGCCATTTTAGCTATATTGATTCTTCTAATCCACAAACATAGAATATCTTTTCATTTCATTGTGTCTCTTGCAATCTCTTTAAATAATGCTTTGCAGTTTTCAGTATATAGGTCCTTCACGTCTTTCGTTAAGTTTATTCCCAGGTATTTTTGTTGTTGTTGCAATTGTAAAAGGAATTTTTTTTTAATTTGTTTTAAATTTATTTTATTTTTTACTTTATTTATTCATTTTTAGAGAGGAGAGAGAGAGGGAGAGAGAGAGACAGAGAGAGAGAAGGGGGGGGAGCTGGAAGCATCAACTCCCATATGTGCCTTGACCAGGCAAGCCCAGGGTTTTGAACCAGCGACCTCAGCACTTCCAGGTCGACGCTTTATCCACTGCGCCACCACAGGTCAGGCAAAAGGAATTGTTTTTGTTGTTGTTTTAATTTTATTTTCTGAGGTTTCATTATTGGCATACAGGAAAGCAGTAGGCTTTTGTATATTGATTTTGTATCCTGAGATTTTTACTGTATTTGTTTATTGTTCCTAATTTTTTTTTTTGGTGGAGTCTTTGGGGTTTCCTATATATAGAATCATGTCATCTGCCAAAAGTGATACCTTCACTACTTTGTTCCCAATTTAGGTGCTTTTTATGCTGATTGCTCTGACTAGGACTTCCAGAACTATGTTCAATAACAGTGGCGAGAAAAAACTTTCAGCTTTTCACCATTGCATATGACATTGGCTGAGGGTTTGTCATATATGGCCTTTGTTGAGTTTTATACTCATTTTATTGAGTGTTTTAGTCATAATGCATGTTGTAGCTTATCGAATGCCTTTTCAGCATCTACTGATGGGATCATCTGATTTTTATCCTTTGTTTTGTTGATGTGGTGTGTTACATTGATCAATGTGTGTATGTTGAACCATCCTTGAGCTCCTGAAATAAACCCTACTTGATTGTGATGTATTATTTTTAATGCATTTTTGTATTCAATTTGTTAGTATTTTGTTTAAGATTTTTGCATCAGTATTCTTCAGAGATATTTGTCTAGTTTTCTTTTTGTGTGTGTTGTCCTTGCCTGGTTTTGGTATGAGGGTTATGTTGGCCTCATAAAATGTATTAGGAAATACTGCCTCATCTTCAATTTTTTGAAAGCTTTGAAAAGGGTCAAGACCAAATCTTTGAATGTTTGGTAGAATTCACTAGTGAAGCCATCTGGTCCTGAACTTTTATTTTTTGGGAAGGTTTTTGATAGTTGTTTCAGTTTCCTCAATGTCAATCAGTCTATTTAGGTTTTGCACTTTTTTGTGACTCAGTCTAGGAAAATTGTATAGATCTAGGAATTTATTCATTTTCTCTAGGTTATTGAATTTGGTGGCATACAGTCTTTCATAGTATTCTAGGATGGTCTTTTGCATACCTATGTCTGTGGTAACGTCTCTTTCATTTTGGATTTTGTTTATATGAGTCCTTTCTCTTTTTTCCTTAGTGAGTCTACCCAGGGGTTTGTCAATGTTTTTATTTTTTCAAAGAAACAGTTCTTTATTGAATTATTTTTTTGTAGTTTTTTGTTGTTCTCTATTTCACTCAGTTCTGCTCTAATTTTCATTATTTCCTTTCTTCTGCTTACTTTGGGTTACCTTTGTTATTCTCTTTCCAGTACTTTGATATGTGATATTTGGTTGTTTACTGGGGATTTCTCTTGTTTCTTGAGATAGGTCTGTGAATGATACGAAGTTTAGATATGTCATGTTGTCATTCTTGTTTGTCTCTATATATCTTTTGATTTATGCCTTTATTTCTTTTTTGATTTTGTCATTTCTGATAGTGTCGTTTAATTTCCACATTTTTGTGGGTTTCTTTACTTCTGTTCATTTGTTTGATTGTTTAAGTTTCAACCTCTTTGGTCAAGTACTCGTTTTGTTCATTAATTTTTCCAAATGCATTAAATTGCCTTTCAGTGTTTTCTCACATCTCACTGGATATTTTCAGAACTTCAATTTTGAATTCTGTGTGGCTTATACCCCAAGTTTCCATGTGTTTAAGATCGCTTTCTGGAGATTTTTCATTTTCTTTCTGCACTGTGTCTCTCTCTTAGCTATTCATGGTATTCGATGGACTCCTTTTGTGTCTAGGCATTTATGAGTGGTTCTTTCTTAATAATTTACTTCCAAGAAGCTTTTCCATTATTCTCCATTAGGTGGCGGTGGATTATAAATTTTGCTTTTGTGAAATCCCTAGGCTAACACCCACCAGGATACTGGCTGCTGTTGACCTTGTTACCTTCTTTGTTCTTCCTCTTGACAAAGGTGACCATGGGCCTCTGCATTACTCCCCTGCACCCTGACATACCTGGGGACCAGACAGAGAATGCTCCCATTCCTCAGATGAAATATTGGTTCTGCAGAGTTAGTTCCAGGGTATGCCACTGAGGCACCCTGCACCCCAACACCAAGGGTAAAGAGAGGTGAGTTCTGGGAGGCTGGGGGAGGGTGTGTGGCACTTCATGTGTCTGTTTCTCTGTCCAAAGTATGGGTGGCAGACAGACTGCAGAGAACTGCAGTGTCCCAGAGTCTCGTCTTCCGCCCTGTCCCTGCACTCAGCACCACTCTAGTCTCTCCCTCCTGAGAATGCCAACCCCTTCCAAATCTCTCCCCTCCTCCTGGCAGGGGAGTGGAGAGGACACCTAGACACAAGGGGTGCCTTCCCTCTCCAGAGCTCCGTGCCAAGGGCTTGATTGTGGGCTGTGTCCTTATCTTTCGCCTCCCCACCTCACCCCCAACTTCCTACCCACCATTAGTTGCTTCAGTGCAGATATTTTTCAGGTGTGCCTGTGCACCCACTGGGATTCCTTTGCTGAGTTATAGCTGTTCAAGTGGTTGAAATTTCAAGAGGAGAGATCAAAGGGATCTCTCACTTTGTCTTTCCTTTGACATCACTCTTCTATGTCTTTTCATGGCTTAATAGCTCATTTCTTTATAATAATATTCCATTGACTGAATGGACCCAAATTTATTTATCCATTCACCTATTGAAGGACATCAAGGTAGCTTCCAGGTTTTGACAATTATCAATAAAGCTGCAACAAATATCTGTGTGCATTGTGCATTCATATACATTTTTAACTCATTTGGGTAAATACCTTGGAGCACAGCTGCTGGCTCGTTATGTTTTATTTTGTAAGAAGGCACTAAATGGTCTTCCAAAGTGACTGCACCATGTTGTGTTCTCACCAACAATGAATTAGAGTTCCTGTGCTCCTCATCCTTGCCAGCATTTGGTGTTGTCAGAGTTTTGGATTTCACAAATCAATAGATGTGTAGCAGTGTTGTGTTTGTTTTTGCTATTACAAAACTGCAGAAATAAATATGGGGTGGGCAAAAGTAGGTTTACAGTTGTTCCTATGGAAAATAAGACAATAATTAATAAAGAATACTACAAGAATAAACTCTGTGTTTTCACAGACTCACAAATGTAAACTACTTTTGCCCACTCCTGTATGTATGTACATATTTCATGAGCATATGCAAAAGTCAGTCTAGGCCAGGCTTATTTCTTGGAGTGAATTTGCTAAGTCCCAAGTATTACACCTTAAACATTATTATATATAATTATATTGCTCTTCAAAGAAGTGAATCAGTTTACAATCCTAACAGGAATGTATGAAAATCTCCACTGGTCCATATCTTTTCCAGTTTTGACATTGCAGCATTCATCAACTTTTGCCAATCTATGCACAAGAATCAGATTGTGACTTTAAGTTGCACATCCCTTATTACTAATGGTCTTGAGCATCTTTCTAAATATTGCAAAGCCATTGAGTTTTCTATGAAGTTTTCTTCAAACCTTCTGCATATTTTAAACTGGATAGTCTTTCTTCTTTGTCTGTAGAAGTTCTTTATATAGCTTGAATAGTAACATTTTATCAATTCTTGATGCAAAAATAAATCTTCTAGGGTAAAAATATCTTCTCCCTATCTGAGGCTCATTTATTTTTTCATGGTATTTGTTGATATTCAGAAGTCTTTCATTTTAATGTTATAAAACATTCATTTATTTTTGTTTAGCCATTTGGACTTTGTTTTTTAAAAATCAGCTTTACTTTTATATGATTTAGTGCAATAAAACTCACCATTAATACATAGACAACTTAATGAGTTTTAACACGTTTACAATCATTAACCAACATCACAATCATGAAATAGAACATGTCCTTCTATTTTATAGAATGACAATGTTTGCTTGTCTCTGCTATAAATCCTCACCTCCTCCCTAGCCACTGATAACCAGTGGTCTGCTTGTCACTGTACCTTGGTCTTTCTATAATTTCTTATGAATGTAATCATTCAGCAAGTAGTCCTAGAGTATCTTGCTTCTGTCACTTCACTTAGTGCTCTTGAGTTACATCTAAGTTGTTTTACAGATTAACAGTCCATTCTCTCCATTACTAAGTAGTATTCCTTTGTCAGCTGACAATTTGGGTTGTTGCCAGTCTCTGACTATTAGGAGTAAAGCTGCTCCAAACAGGAGTACAAGACTGTGCAGCAGTGTGGGTAAGAACTCTGGGATGAACAGCTGGCAGTGACTTGGGGAATTGTGTCAAGAGTTTATGCTGAACCTTGCAAGCAACTTTTTTCCCATGTGACCACACATCTCTCACTGCCGGTAGCGTGTGAAAGCATGGCTGCTCTCGGGACTGCCAACCCTTGGTGTATGTGTCTTTAGTCTCAGGCGTTTCAGTATGCAGGCAATGTATTCACTGGTTTTAATGTGTGTCGCCCAAATAACTAATGTTGGCGATCATCTCATGTTATTTGCCTCCTTCACCAAGATGTTTTTGAATCTAAGCACAATGTTGAAACAGCTCCTGTGAGTTCTCCAAAGGCCATTCTAAACATACCCCTTTCCTCTTCCCACTTGTCATCCCCCAGACTCCTGCTGCACACACTACACTGACCATCACTCCTTCCCACTAACAACGCTCTCCTCCCCGGCCTCTCTGACTCTGACTGAGCCTGTCCTCCTCCTAGTGCTGTCCTCGTTCTCACCTTCAGCCTCATCCTGGCCTCCTACCTTCAAGTTCAGCACAGTTCACAAATACACCCCCACAGCCAACCTCCACACCTACTTAAGAGTCCACTGCAATTCTGAAAGCTGCCTGGCTGCCGCCTCGGAGATGATGCCTCTCCTGGAGAGGGAGCCTCTGCCCACGCTGAATGAGCCTCTGATGGATTTGATTACGTGAATGTCTTGTGCTGTTCCCTGGCTGTTTTCTGTTCTTTTCTCTCCAGTGTGGGCATGATTTTAAGTTTTTTTAAGAAAAAGAGGACATTTTAGTAGTAAAATGTATGCTAAGCATTTTATAAGTGATGCTTCCTGATCTATAATTTAAACAAAATAAATAAAAATACAAAGTTCTTGGCCCTGGCCGGCTGGCTCAGTGGTAGAGTGTCGGCCCAGCATGTGGATGTCCCGGGTTCAATTCCCAGCCAGGGCACACAGGAGAAGTGCCATCTGCTTCTCCGCCCTTCCCCCTCTCTTCTCTCTGTATCTCTCTCTATCCCTTCCACAGTCAAGGCTCCATTGGAACAAAGTTGGCCCAGGCTCTGAGGATGGCTCCACGGGCTCCCCCTCAGGTGCTAGAATGGCTCCCGTTGCAAATGAGCAACGGCCCAGATGGGCAGAACATCACCCCCTAGTGGGCATGCTGCATGGATCCCAGTTAAGCACATGTGGAAGTCTGTCTCTCTGCTTCCCTGCTTTTCAATTCAGAAAAATACAAAAAAAAAAGCAAAGTTATTTATTACTTTCTATAAACAATGTGTAAAATTAAAATATTTCTATGCCAGAGAATTATGCTGACTAAAAAAAATGATCTTAGCATTTTATTCTGCATCAACTTGGTCAACTACATATGATTTTATTTTTTTAGTAAAGCATGTGAATATTTAAATTATATATGAGTATACTAACAAAAATTCATAACGTAGTAAATGAATTAGTACTGAAAATGCATTGTACCAAGTCTGTTATCCATCTTTATAGGATTAAGCATTATTATATCCCCAAATATGAATATTTATTCTGGTAACATTAAAGACAATACATTAATTTCTTGGAGCAAGAAGACTGCAGTCTTTAGAAAGTACAGTAGGATTTTTTTAAAAATCCAAATGAATTGGTTAACTGCCAAACTACATAGATCAATATTAAGTCATTATTCCAAAGAAGGAAAATCAGCTAAAATTAACCAACATTTATTAATCATCTGTTTCTTTCAAAAACATACCATGAATGAGATGCTGTCTCTCCCTCCAAGTTTGTCTATGATCATGATTTCATAAGAATTTCAAAAAGTAGACATAAAGGAACACGTGATTCTGCACCACGAAGCACAGTGTAAGAATTTATTTTGCCCGAAAGAGAGACAGAGGAAGAACAGGAGGAAAGAAGGGAGGAAAAGAGGGAGAAAAGGAGAAAAAAGGATGGAAGGAGGAAAGGAGGATGTGGGGGAGGGAAGGAAAGAGGGAGAAAGAAGAGCTAGAGGGAGACAGTAACTTTTGCAGGGAGAAGGGAGATGCACAGAAATGCAGGAGGGCTTCACAAAGGAGGCTCCCTGAAGCCTTTCCCTAAAGCATGGAAAGGTTTCCTTCTGGTGAAGATTGTGCAAGGGTGTTCCAGGAAGAGAGAAAATAGAGCCCATTCAAAGGCATCACACCTCCGGGGAAGTTTATTCAAGTTTAAATGTATAAATAGGTAAGTAATAACAAAGACTTGCTTCTTGAGTGAACTCTAGCCAGGCCCCTCTGAACCTTCTTCTTGACTAGGCCTCAACTTCAGTTTGTAAAAATTATAAACTCAATGCAAATGATTTTTATCCTCTCCCCCCCACATTAAAAGACTTGAACAAACACTAACAGTTTCTAATAGCCCAAAGCACATCCCTAGGATAACCCCAGCACCGCTGAATGCTGTCTAAGAAAGTTCAAGGATGTTGAAAGAACTTGGTGTTCGTTTAGCCAACACCTAATTACAGGCCCCTGACCACCCCTTCTTAGACCATTTTCTAAAGACACCCTATAATTATGAATTCTTCTCTTGCCCTTTGAGATGTACCTGTACCTCCAACAACTCAGAAATGTCTTTCTCAAGGACCTTAAATTCATCCTTTTAAATATTATCACTGGGAAGGGTGGGGCTTCTGTCCCCCAGTATCCTACGAGGATAAATCCTAACTTCTGATAACTGCCAACTGACCAACACAGCTGGCCTTGTCACACTTACAGGGACCAACACTTGTTAATTTTTTCACATCCCTTACTCTACAAGACCCTCTACCCACCTCCTCCCTACTCCGTCACTCTCCCTTTCAAATACCCAGTCACCTGTGTACAAATCAAAGTGCAGGTCAGTTCACACTGGACTCTCTCCCCTGCAGCAATAGTACATTAAGGATTAAAATCTGTCCTGCGCACTTTAACCAGCGTCCAGCTTTGTTTACCTTTGCTGGTGGTAGAACGTGAAACAATGCTGTCCAGCGTTCTACATCTCTGTCAAACACACCTGTGCTGGTTCCTTGTGGTGAAGGCCCACCCCGCCCCCAACAGGACAACTGGGAATTCCCAATCAGGGACAAATGCTTCTCTGGTCTCTTTGTCCTCGTCCTTTTTATGAAGTGCTTCCCTCCATATTACACTCTGTTTATCTACATTATTTTTCTCCTTTAGTCTTTCACTCATTCGTACATCAAACACATTCATTAATTTTTAATGACTATCCATCCATCCAGGAGCCCCACCCAAATGCCATGCATCCACCTTCCTCAAGCATCACTAAGAGCTCCAGCCAGAAGTACTCTCTCTACATCTAACCCACAGGCAGGCCTACTGTGTTTGCTCTAGCTGCTCCTTTAAGAATATACTATTTTCCATCCATTACACCAGGGACAGACGCACCCTGTCATGTTGCCCAATGCCTGTTTCTATACAGTGCACCAGCTACCCTTTTTTTTTTATAGGGACAGAGACAGAGTCAGAGAGAGGAATAGATAAGGACAGACAGACAGGAATGGAGAGAGATGAGAAGCATCAATCATCAGTTTTTCATTGTGACACCTTAGTTGTTAATTGATTGCTTTCTCATATGTGCCTTGACCGTGGGGCTGCAGCAGACCGAGTAACCCCTTGCTCGAGCCAGCGACCTTGGGTCCAAGCTGGTGAGCTCTGATCAAACCAGATGAGCCCACGCTCAAGCTGGCGACCTCGGGGTCTCGAACCTGGGTCCTCCACATCCCAGTCTGATTCTCTATCCACTGCGCCACCACCTGGTCAGGCACCAGCTACACTTTTAATGGCTGAAAAAAAATATCATAAGAAGAATAAATAAAGTTTTATGTCACATGCAATCATAAAGTCAAATTTCAGTGTCCATAAATACAGTTTTGGGGAACAGAGCCATGTTCACCAGTTTGTACACTGTCTGGCTGTTTTCATGTCAATGTCAAGGTCACAGTTGAGTTGTAACAAAAGAACATATGCCCCAGGAAGCCTAAAGTATTTATTATCCAGCTTTTTACAAGAAGAGTGTGCCCACCCCTGTGTTGACCATCCTGTGCTGTGGCCATGTCTGATGAGCAATGGGTCACTGCACCCTCAGAGCTGGAAAGTGGGGCAGAGTGTGGCCTGCTGCACTGCTCAGTGTTTGCGGTCACTGCTTCCCCCAGTCTGAGCATCTGAATTGGCCACTCCTCCTACCCCCACATGCCAGGATCTGCTCTCTGTCACCCCAGCAAATGTTCCAGAATCAAAATCGCAGTTTCCACCTGCTTTCCCCACAATGCCCTTATCTCTGCATGTGTCTTTAGTTCTTATTTGTGAGAACTACATCTCCCAGAATGCAATAGGTCATCACCAGCCCCTTGCCTACCGATTCCAGGATACTGGTGGGAGTCTGAGCCATGAGACAGAGGTGTAGGAAGTACATATAAGAACACTGCTATTCATTTCACTTTCATAACCAACAGCCCCTTGTTCAGAGAACAGGAGATGACATGGACTAACATGTCTGTCAATCTTTCCACAATGTTTGGGGTAAACCTCGTAAACTTCAGGTGGGTCTTTCTCCCACTGGTTCCATCTACCGTATAAATATGGGGGCACTGCTTCCAGATTTTAGATTTTCCATTCTCAGATTTCAGTGTTTTGAATTTTCATGTCATGTCACGAAACACAATGGGAAATCAGAAGCTCATATTTCACAACCATGAGAATTCTTTTAAATCTTTAAAATATTCCAAGAATGAGCCTTTAGCTCACACGAATATGTATCAGAGCTGTAGTATTCTCATATTTCAGAAAATGCTTCCTATTTGGGGGATTTCAATTGTATCATCTTTGTCCTATTGTACCACCACCCTTTTCTGACTGGGCAGAAGCATCCATGCATGTTTCAAACACTAAGAAACATTGTTTCCACACAACAAATAGGTTATAATTTAACAAACAGTTCCATTCTGGCCAATATATAATTATCTGCCAAACACATTTTCTTATAACTCGTGTCCTATCAGAATTTTAAGTGTGCAATCACTTACCCTTTATAGACTGGGCATTCATTCATCATTAGGCTATCTCCTTTCTGCCACACCCACCAGCCACTTGATTTTTCTTTCAAAGTATCAGCAAGGAAATAATATAGTAACTAATGCACAAAAATTTTGAGAAACAAATATGGCTACTGAAGGTTGGTTTTTTCCCCAATCACACTGGTCTTTCTTTTCTTCCAGATTGCCCCCTCCCCAAAATTCTTTGCAAAAAAGTAAATAAAGTGAACAGAACAACAAAAATATTTAATATTTATTCTCCATATAATTATGTTTTACTCATTCAATTAATTGTTAGGGGAACATACTAAGAAACAAGCATCTGTTGTTTAAAATGTTCCATAAAGTTTATTTTAAAAGCGATTCTTGTATCATCCAGCATTTATCTTATACTGACATTTTTATTATTCAATAATTCTCACTTGAATAAGAAGAGCAGTTCATCTAGAATATCACAACTATTATGCATCATTAATACCCTAATACATTATTTATGGTGGTGAATAATACCCTGAAATGAAAAGTCACTGAAGATAAAATATTGCTCTGTCATGTTCCATTATGAGAGGAAATACTTTTAATTAAAGTAATGCTATAGAAACTGGAAGAAACAGGAAGAGCTCATATTTTTCTATCTTAAGGCACACTTTCTTGTTTGGAAGCCTGTTTAAGTCAAGTCTTGTTTAATACATACAGTAGATATGAACCAGTCTCAGAAATACATAATCAATGAAGTGCTGGGCTGAAACAAATCTTAAAAACCCTCTTACTTGCTCTGTCCCGTGTCCACAAAGACTAACACCAGAAGACTATTCTTGTAGCACAAAGGTCATTAAACAAGAATCCTTTTGTTTTCGATAAATTTTCTTTCTCAAGAAATTACTTTATGACTAATGACAAATAATTTTCCTACAACCATTGCTGATCCCCTTGCTAACTTAAAGTAAACTTGAATTTGTGTGTGCGTGTGTGTGTGTGCCAATGTCATTCCATATATGTGTAAGTTTCAATATACTTTCTAACTGGTATATATATATGATATGAAGGCTGATGATACACTGATCATACAACCAATTACTTTGTGGATTTCTCTCATAAATCTAATTTTTCCAGTAGTTTTTCCATGGACTCTTTTGGGATTCTTACATATATGATACGTATAATCAAATCACCTGCAACAAGGGATAGCTTACCTCTTCATATCCAAACGAAGTCTCCATGTCTAATTACCTCCAGCACACACATGCCCAGAAGAAATACCAAACATCCTCTTTTAAGTTATACCTAATTCTAGCCACTCATCTTTCCTATAAATAGGTGCTGAATCTTAAACTAAAGTGCATGTGTGTGTTTATGTGTAAAATAATGTTAAGAAACTATACATCAATTCTTATTAATTTTTTAAACAAATAGGCTTCGAATTTTGTCAAGTAACTTGTCCTTAATTCACAGATGTCCAAATAATTTTTTTTTCTGTAGAGCTCTATTCATATAAAAACTTACATTTCTGGAGTTTGGGGGATTGAGCCACTCTTGGATTCCTGGAATAAACCTCATTCAGTCATCATGTATATTTCATGTTTTAATGCAACCTTGGTTTCTTTTTTAATATTTTATTTCAGATATGTGTATCACTATTAAGTGAAATTGAGTTACAGTTTTCCAAAGTAATTTTTTAAGATTTTTGTAATCCATGTTGTACTCATTTGATAAAATAAAATTTGGAAGTTTTCTTCTTTTTGCTATGCTTTTAAATAATTTAAATAAGAGTTTTCTGATCTTGCATTTCTTCTCAAGAAATTAATTTACTACTTTATTGATTTTCTTATAATTACTCTATTTAGACTTATTTTTTCTGAAAAAATGATACATTTTATAAAGATTTTCAAATACACTTGCATTTAATTTAGCAAATGGTCCCTAATATTTTCCTGTTTTAATAATGATCCCTCTCGACTTTATATAACTTTAAATATTATAATATTTGTGCTTTTTCCTCTTTTCTTGATTAACAAGGTTTGACTACTGATTTTTCTCCAAAGAATAAAATTTTAAATTAATTCATCAATTTCCTTATTACCTTTAATAATTCTATCATATTGCTTTCTTTTATTTCTATTATTCTTTTTCTAGTTTTCTTTTTGGTTGTTTAATTATTTTTAAAACTTTTATTAATATATCCATTTAAAGATAAAAATTTTATTCTGAAAACTTCCTCAGTTAGTTCCCATGTATTCTAAAAGATCATATATTTTTTTCATAGGTTCAAGAGATTCTCCAATTTTATTTGATGTTTCTCTTTTGACCCAAAATTTATTTAATAGTACTATGCTTTTCCATTTTTAGGTAGATGCAATTTTTGTCTTTTTGACCTTTGTTTAGAAAATTAATTTCTAGTTTTATTCCATTATAGTCAGGCTTGTATTATTTCTACTCTGGAATTTACTGAGATTTTCTTTGTGGCTTAAGCATGGTCAAAATTATTTACTGTTGTATTTGAAGCTTTGAAATATATATATAAGGTCTACCGGAAAGTTCTGTCCATTTCTATCACAACAAGTTTCAACATGTAAGCACGTTTATTTGGCGCATGTGTGCCTCTCTATTTTTATCACTTAATGTATATATACTGACGTAGCAAATTAACTAAAACAAAGTTGATTCACGTTAGTCTTATGTGTGAAGCGATAGTGTGCCCATGGCTACTGATAAAGTTCATTTATGCCACTGTAATTTTTACGAATTTCAACGAGGAAGAAATGCTACAGAAGCATGTCTGTCGCATCCACCATATCCCCCGGACTTAGCACCCTCCGTCTATCACTTGTTTTTGTCCTTACAAAATTTTTTGAAGGGCAAAAAATTCAAAAATGAAGAAGATATCAAACAAGCACTGGTTCAATTTTTCGCATCAAAAGATATAACATTTTTCAAAAATGGGATATACAAATTGCCCTCACGCTGGCAAGAAATCATTAATAATGATGACAATTATATTATTTAATAAAGTTTATTGATGGTAAGGAAATTTTGTATTTTGTTTTATTCCAAAAACGGACAGAACTTTCCAGTAGACCTTATTCATTGGAATATTACCTGGTCATAAAAAAGAATGAAATTTTACCATTTGCAACAGCATAAATAGACCTAGAGGATATCATGCTAAGTGAAATAAGTCAGACATAGAAAGACAAATACCACAGATTTCACTTATATGTGGAATCTAATAAAACAGAAACAGAGTCATATATATACAGAGAACAAATTGATGGTTTCCTGATTAAAAGAGGAAATTGGGAAGCTTGGTAAAAACAAAGAAGTAATAAGAAGTACAGATTGGTAATATAAAACAGTCCCAGGGGTGTAAAGTACAGCATAGGGGAAATAGTCAATTTTAATGTAGTAACTATGTATGGTGTTGGGCATTACTACATTTACTGGAGGGATCACTTTATAAATTCTATAAATGGCAACCACTATGCTATACACCTAAATCTAATATAAATTCTGAATGTCAACTATAATTGAAAATTTCAAAAAATAATAAAATACCCAAGGTGGGTCTGTCTGAATGTGACTGGGTCCTAAGAGCAAAAGCCCAACTTCTCACTTCAAAAATATAGAAAGAAAAATGACAAGCCAGTCACATGAAAAGTGCACAGTAAAAACCTATAGGGATGAATGATGATAAACTAAAAGAAACATCGTCAGATTTAATGTTTATATTTTCTGCTGGAATTAAGCAACATTCTCTTCCAGGCCAACGTCATTCTGAATAAATATACTTGGATCATGAACCAGTCATCTGAGGAAATCCTCTCTTGATTTAAAGATTCTGTAGCTTAAGATATTTCTGGGATAACTTCCAGGAACACATATATAATTTACAGTGACTGACTACTCACTGTCAATGATAATTCTGTTGTCCCAAACTTTATAATAAATGCAGGAGAAGCCAATTTGAGAAAGAAAAAGGCCAACTCCCATTTTATAACAATGAAAGTCAGATCCAGATATATCCACATGACACAAATCCGTACCCAAGCTTATGTATTTGAAGCATGAACTGAAATTTAGAATTCTGACTCTTATTATAGAAAATTAAGGCTATCTTATAAAAAATATAATTGGCCTAAGACTAGTGGTTCCCTTTCAAACTTAATACTCTTAATTTTAATATCATTCCTTATTTTATTATTATTATTTTATTCTTTAATTTTTTTATTATTAACCTATTATTCTTAGTAATCAAACTTAATAATTTTATGGATGACTTAATAGTTCAAGATACTGTGTTTAGTACTGAGAAATCAGAAAATAAAGGAGATATACTCTGGTCCTCAAAGAATTCGGATGCTTATGTATATAAATGAGAGTTTACCACAAGGATTACTCAGGAAAAAAAGGTGGTAAAGCTATGACACAAAATTAAGCCCAACTGGCAATACACTGGAAGTATAAACAAAGCATTAAGAAACTCACAACTCAAAAAAAACCCCTCACAACTCAAGGCATTTAGAAAACAGCAACCCAGAAGCCCAGAAGAAGGACTGTATGAGACAGGCTTAATGGGACAAAAGATCACCCACAGGACAAAATCCAGGACACACACACATTGGGGAGAGCAGAGGCAAAGTTCTCAAAGGGAGGCACAAAGAAAATGGACAAAGTGGGGGACCTTCAAGAAATCTGAATGGGGAAAAGAAAAGTACATTGTAAGAACTTTAAAAAAAAGTTCATATTGGGTTTATTGGACTTCAACTGCTTAACAATTTCAATATCTCATCCTACTTGCAAATTTTCATATAAACCAGTAAAGAATAAGATGGCATGACAGCAATGAAAATGGTTAAAATGGTCAGTTCACTAGGTCATCAGTAACCACTTAGTCAAGTACTCTTGCTGGAAACAGAGTTGCTGAAATGGATGCCTCTCTGTTTCCCAGGTGATGTGATAAGGGGGCATTCATTCTGGTATTTTGTTTGTTTATTTGTTTGTTTGGTGCAGAGAAAGAGTTTTGTTTGAATCTAAATTTTATTATATTGATAACATGTTTTCTCTTGTTAAATGTGATTCTCTTTTTTTTATTAATTTTAATGGGATGACATTAATAAATCAGGGTACACAGGTTCAGAGAAAACATCTCCAGGTTATTTTGACACTTGATTATGTTGCATACTCATCACCCCAAGTCAAATTGTCTTCCGAAGGGGCATTCACTTTGGAAACCAGCTAAGTAAGTTACAAGACCAAGAGAACAGCAGCTGGTCAGTGTTCGTTGTCACTTAAAAAGTCAAAACCAGCCAAGGGCCTGCCTAGCTTCGGCCACTGCAAAACATCAGAGACCACCAGGAAAGAGCTAAATACTGAAATGTTCAATATTTCCTTTTTAAGAAGAATATTTTCACAACTGATACTTATCACAATAATTTTTGCAAGAGGAAGGAACGCTAAACATTTGTCAAGTTAACCATAAACCTAAGCAGGGCTATAAAACGCATCATGCTTTCCTACCCACTATGACATTGTTCATAATGTCGCTTGGCAAAAAATCATTATGATAAATAAACCGTATGTAGACACTACTCAGCACTATTTCACAGAATAACCAAAGAGGGATGTGTTTTAAAGGAAAGAACCAGGAATGTGTTGCCTAGACGCTGAGGTCTAAGCATTAAAAGCCCATGCCAATGGGGCTGCTCCTGATCACCGGAACGTGTCAGCCTCACACCTGGCCTCTCTTAGCTTTCCAATTCCCCATCTGGGCAAAGGATATGACAGCCACAACTATGCACATTCTCACTGTGACAGTTAAATGAGGTCATGCAGGTCACAAGACTCTAAACAAAAAAGAGCTACACAAAAGATTAAATTGACTGTCTTCAGGTTGATTTCCTACTCCCAACATCTTCATTTCCTCTCTCCCCTGTCACACTACACAGCTGGTTCTATCAGCACATCTGTAAGTGCCCAAAGTACATCCCCTGCCCCATTTTCCCACCAACCCTAGCTCTGGTCTGAGGACCCATCATGCCTGCAAGCACCTTCCCACCCGTCTCCTGGCTTCCTCTCTTCTCTCAATCCTCCAATCCACATGACAGCCACAGCCCTCGAACCATCCACATGAAATGGCATTACTCACCTCTTCTAATGGCCTCCCTTCATTCTGGGGGAAAACCTCACCTCCTAACCTTGTCTGGGCAGGTGCTCCTTCTTCTCAGGTGAGACCTCATCTGCCATCAAAAGTCCCTGCAGCCGCTATGGTCTCTTAGGTATTCCTTGAACACCCTGCAAGCATATTCAAGGTCCCCTAAGGGGCCTTGAATTACCTGGTTCCTCTTTCCAGTACATCCCAGACTTAGTACTGCTCATTCCCTAATTTCGATCCTGTCTGCTCCAATGTCACCTCCCAGGAAGGCCTTCCCTCTATGCCCTCCGTGGTAGGGTGAGTCCTTGCCTCATTGCTCATTACTCTGCTCTTCCTGTAGCCCTTAGTTCTGAAATAATGTCACTTATTTACTTGTTTACTTGTCTGCTGGCATATAAACATCACAGGAGAAGGACTTTGCCATTCTTGCAAACAATCATATCTGAATTATCTGTAAAGAGTAGGGGCTCAATTCAAAATCAGCCTAATAAACAGCAAACACATTTTTCACATACATTTCAGTTTACATGTTCCACAGAAAAGCCTAGTGTGCCTGTAAGCCACTTCAATGTGACGAGCAAACCCGCATGATCTGAACGGCCTCAAAAGGCTTGACCGCACCTTGGAATTCGAGGTGGACTCCAGGAAGCAGAGTCTGTTCCCAAATCCTTCCGCCGCCAAACACAGTTTCTGCTGCTCCTTGTGGGTGGCTGCCGTGCACTGCAGCACCACCTCGTCATCCTGCAGGGACAAGAGGAGACACAGTCAGATGACAGAACTAAGTCTGAACCAGATCTAAAATAGTGCATTACAAACACATTAGAGGAAAAGGTAAGAATAATTGTCCAAAAAGAAAGCCACAGGATCAATTCGTAGAGCACTTTTCCTCTAGTGGGGGAAAGGGGGGGCTGTTACTACCATTCGAGGCATCAGCGTGTCCTCGTTATCAATCCTCACCACTGCATGTACAATACAGGCTCCCACGTTATCGCTCTCACACACTGTCTCACTCATCAAAAACACCAAAGAATTATTTGATAAATTCCTAGGACATTAAGTGCCATCAAGAATAAAACAGATTTTAACAGCGCACATATTCCAAAATTAACACAGGAAAACAGATCCATAACAGAACTTCGGGTTGAAATGGACCAGAAAGGTCATCTTTACTATACTGCGCATTGGCATATAGTAACTGAAATGATCCTGGTTGCTAAAAAAGGTACAAGAGATGCAGATGACCTGCTACTTCAGGCCTCTGACATCAGGTTTCC
Source organism: Saccopteryx bilineata (assembly GCF_036850765.1). NCBI lineage: Eukaryota > Metazoa > Chordata > Mammalia > Chiroptera > Emballonuridae > Saccopteryx > Saccopteryx bilineata. The sequence continues at coordinate 209,005,751 of NC_089490.1, forward strand.
AATCATTTGGTTCAGCAGGATTGGAAAAAACACTTTAGAGGAAAAAGATGGTAAGCAGTGACAGTCTTGGCAGCAGGAGCCAGAGCAGGGACATCAGAAATAGCAGTAGCTGGACCCTAGTTTTCCCAGGTGCAGGTCAGATGACCCAGGCAACATATGAATCCTTAAAACCACGAGGTGACATAAAGAACCCTACATCAGTGGTTTTATAATCTTCACAAGATATCGGGGTGGTTAACTCTTTCACAGACAGGCACAAAATTTCTGGCGGACTGGTGGTTGAAAACTACTGCCCAACATGGTGACTGACATGTCAAAGGCAGTAAATGGACTATGACTGGGAGATACTGCTATCACTTGACTGACTGATTGAGAGAGACAGGAAGAGAGAGGGATGAAACTCATAGTTGTGGCACTTTTAGTTGTACATTGATTGCTTTCTCATATGTGCCTTGACCAGGGGGCTCCAGCGAGCCACTGACCCCTTGCTCAAGCCACTGACCTTGGGCTCAAGCCAGCAACCATGGAGTCATGTCTATGATTCCACGCTCAAGCTGGTGACCCCAGCGACCTCAGGGTTTTGAACCTGGGTCCTTGGCATCCCATGTTGACATTCTATCTACTGTGCCACTGCCTGGTCAGGCAACCATTCATTTTTTAACAAAGGATCTCTCTTGAACAGATTCTAAGTGGCAAATTCTGAAACAGTCTAACCCCGTGATGGTGAACCTATGACTTGATTATTCATTTCAAGTGATTGTTAAGTGTTGCTTTTGACTTTTTTCTAAAACTATTTGCTGTTAAATGATTTGATGGCAAGTCTAAAATTACTGTAATTGTAATATGAAGAGGGATTTAACTTTCTCTTTTAAATATATCAAATAACAGGAATAACATTAGAAATATTTATTTTTAAAAGTATTCAATCTATCATTAAGGTGACATTTTCTTTCTCTCCACTTCTATTAGCCAAAACTAGTTTGTTATTTTGCAATTCAGAGGTTTTTCAAGAATAAATAAAATATAATGGCTTTTCATGATTACTTTTAGCTATTTTTCTTAGGGTAATGTAATATTTCAACATTTCATTCTCCTTTAAAAGGAAGCATCTAGACACACTGTGGGGGCAGACCAGACAACAGAGCTCCTCAGGGAGACTGCTGTCCTCACGGACAGGCAGACAGGACGGTGTGAGGGGCACGTGCCTGCAATCCCCAACAGGTCTCCTCCTCTGTGGGGGCTCATGGTTACAACCCCGTCAGTTTACCTGGAGCACACACTATGCTCAGTGCGAAGCCCTCTGGTTTTCAGCTCTCTGTGATCTGAGTAGCATGTAACTCCCGAGACGTACTCCAACTAGCATCAGCGCACGGTCCCACCACAGGCAGCCACTTTGGGCCCCAGTGGCTGGAGCACCAAGATAGAAGCCAATTCGATACCCCAAGGAAGATCCAAGGCCTTGCCCCCTTCAGAACCCTGCCCATAGGCCTTTACCTGAAGTCCTCCATTAAAAGACAAACCTCACTGCAGCAAACACGGTGAAACTCAGAAATAAAAAAAAGAAGCACTAACATGGAACCATCGGCCTGCAACATGCATAATAGTCCATCAAGAATGACATGTCAAGGCCCTGGCCAGTGGGCTTGGCGGTAGAGCATTGGCCTGGCGTGCGGGGGATCCGGGTTCGATTCCCGGCCAGGGCACACAGGAGAAGCGCCCATTTGCTTCTCCACCCCCCGCCTCCTTCCTCTCTGTCTCTCTCTTCCCCTCCCGCAGCCAAGGCTCCAGCAAAGATGGCCGGGGCACTGGGGATGGCTACTTGGCCTCTGCCCCAGGCGCTAGAGTGGCTCTGGTCGCGGCAGAGCAACGCTCTGGAGGGGCAGAGCATCGCCCCCTGGTGGGCAGAGCTTCGCCCCTGGTGGGCGTGCCGGGTGGATCCAGGTCGGGCGCATGCGGGAGTCTGACTGTCTCTCCCCGTTTCCAGCTTCAGAAAAATACAAAAAAAAAAAAAAAAAAGAATGACATGTCAAGCCCTGGCTGGATGGCTCAGTGGCAGAGCGTCGGCCTGGCGTGCAGGAGTCCTGGGTTTGATTCCTGGCCAGGGCACACAGGAGAAGCGCCCATCTGCTTCTCCACCACGCCCCCTCTCCTTCCTCTCTGTCTCTCTCTTCCCCTTCCGCAGCCAAGGCTCCATTGGAGCAAAGTTGGCCCGAGCACTGAGGATGGCTCTATGGCCTCTGCCTCAGGCGTTAGAATGGCTCTGGTTGCAACAGAGTGAAGCCCCAGATGGGCAGAGCATCGCCCCCTGGTGGGCATGCCGGGTGGATCCTGGTCGGGCGCATGTAGGAGTCTGTCTGACTGCCTCCCCATTTCCAACTTCAGAAAAATACAAAAAAAAAAAAAAAAAGAAAAAGAAAAAGAATGACATGTCCCAGGGATTTCCATCTTCATTCCCTCAGCAGATTAAACCAGGGGCATAAGGCAGCACCGGTGCCAGCCAGTGTTGTAAAGACCCCACTGCTCATCAGCTGGCTGGGTTTACAGTCACCCAAGTGACTCCCCTCCACATCCCAGACTCCCACCTGCAGACAGTGACCAAGGTCTACAGTTGTTTTAATGCTTCATCATTAGTCACCTGTCAGATTTCAGGTGACACTATCAAATTTGCAAATATCTTTATCACTCTTTCCAACCCTGACTTCAAACATCTTATTTACCTATTTAATTTCCCTTTCCTAATTACTTCATTTGTTTTACTCATTTATTCTATATCAAGTATGTCCCATTTAAAGGTGACACTTTCCTCAAATGGCTACCCTACTTAACCACCACCCTTAGGAGTAACGAGTCATGCTGACGGGAGTGAACCGGAGGAGGCTGAGCACTAAGAATAACCCTTAAACACACACTGCAATTACTCGGACACACTGAAGGCATACTGGCATGCAGGGAAATCAAGTGGGCCATTGTTGATGTGTCTTAAAAGTGGGGCCATTGTGGTTCAGAAGCCTGTCAAATGGGTAAGTGTTATAAAGCAAGGCATAAATCCACCGCAGGGAGACTGTCTTCTGGAAAGGAAGTGACTCACTGGTTTGGTTTAAGCATTGGTCCAGTGTGGGGAAAATTCCTTGGCCAGTGTGAGGAGGGGCAAGTTTTCATCCCAGCTGGACCCCTTACTAGCTGTTAGAAGAACACTCGTAAACCTATCTCTAGGCTTCATGTCCTCTTCTGAAAGAAAAGGAAAATGAACTCTGAGAAATGTCAAGAGTATTGTTTGAGGTGCAAATGCAAAACAGTCATGCTACAAGGGATAAATCAAAGAGCATAAGCAGCCTGACCTGTGGTGGCGCAGTGGGATAAAGCGTCGACCTGGAACACTGAGGTTGCCGGTTCGAAACCCTGGGCTTGCCTGGTCAAGGCACATATGGGAGTTGATGCTTCCTGCTCCTCCCCCTTCTCTCTTTCTCTCTCTCTCTCTCTCTCTTTCTCTCTCACTTCTCTCTCTCTAAAAATCAATCAATAAATAAAAAAATAAAATAAAATAAAAAAAAAATAAAAAAAAAAAAAAAAGAAGAGCATAAGCAGGTTCTACAAACCTTAGCCCCTCTCCTATCAGAGTCAACTCACTAGCTGTACACATACAGTCAAATACGGGTGCTGGCATGGCCCATCACAGGCCCCCTGGCTCCATATCAGGGCTGGAAATGCCCGTGATACAGGGGCCACAGTGAGCCTAGAACTGAGTGGTCTATGGACCAGTTTCCATGACCTGTTCCAACAGGGAAGAAATGCACACATCCATCCTGACCTGTCTCCATCTGGGAATGCCAACTGCTAGCTTCAGCAGTACCTAGGGCCTACTGAGGCTGAACGGGGCTCTGAATCAGACCTGTGCCTCACAGTGCCCAGACTTCGCTGCTGGGATGACAAGCAACTCACTAATCTCCATTGCCCTCCCTATTTCCAACAGAAATATCTGTGACAACACAGGCTGCAAAGGTGAAACAGCACTGGAAATTAAGAAAACCAATTAAGTACTTATCAGTCTCTGAGTAATCCCCAACTCCGACCCTTAGGTCCTGGAGCAGGATCGCTGACCACAGAGCCTCTTCCGGTAAGGGGGGTGAAATATAGTGGTCTCCATCCACACAGCTGGGCTAGCCTAAGCACCTCTCTGCACAGATGCCCACAGGACCACTGCACCCAGGAATGCAGGCTGTCAGGGGCCAATGGGCTTCAGGACATAGAGCCAGCAGAATTCAGTGGCAGAGACAGGAAAAAGACAAGGAAGAGCAGAGAAGATGCTGACTCAGGCCCAGATCCACCCATATCAGATATTACAAGTGAGACAGCAAAGTCACCAGGTCTGGGCACAACAATCTGACTTACGACCTGGAGGGAGGTTGCAGGAGCATCAGGACCTATGAGACCATCAGTAAAGAGTGGCTCTTTTATTTGGGGAAGGGTATACAGGGGAAAATGGCACCTACAGAAAGACTCTGAAACATAAAACAGAGAGAATCGCAAAAATTCAAAAGAAAAACGTACTATCTGAAATGGGGCACAGCCATGTTCAAAATCAGTGTTACAAAGAGTTTACTGATAGGGAAACGATAATGATAAAAACAAAGAAAAGCAAGACATGCTTGATGGAAGATGATTCCGAACTTATTCTTAAAAAATAGGAAATAAGAAAATACAGAGGACACAAGAGAAAAGGAATGAAATAAAGTAGAATAAATATTCGCAGCAATTTATCGCTGGATAACAAGATTAAAAGTAGTTTTTATTTTGTTCTATACTTCCGTATTTTCCAAATTTTTACATGTTACAATTCTAATACTAAATACCATTATCAACAAAGAGAAAAAAGAAGTACAGTCTTTCTGAAGTCTTAAGGATGATTCAGGTGTGTTTAATTCACTTGGACTCATTGTTCCCAAATGGAAAAAATACATAAGCTGATTCTACACTATAGCAAAATTGGAGTGTCAGCACAAAGCTTTAATATATACAAACATATATACATATATATTATACATAATTTCTAAATACTGTCACTTATCACATAAATTAAAAATTTTAGATGACAGCACCTCCAAAATTATGCCCATCCATCAAAATGTTACATGTATCTAAAGCACCTCAAAAAGTATGTCTACTCAGCACTTCTAGTTCAACCACTTATTCAAGTATTTCAAAAGAAATCACATTCTTATGCATTTCAACAATTTTTTAAAGAGAGAAGCAGGGAGAAAAAAACATAGAGAGAGGAACATCTGTTCCTGTATGTGTCCTGACTGGGGATCAAACCAGCAACCTCTGCACTTTGGAACAGTGCTCCAACCAACTGACCTAGCAAGGGCTTAATTTCTTACTTATTGGTTGATTTTTAGAGAGACAGAGCGAGAAAGGGAGAGAGAAAGTAAGGGAAGGTAAACATTCCTTTGTTGTTCCACTCAGTTGGGCATTCAATGGTTGCTTCTCGTGTGTGCCCTGACCAGGGATCAAACTCGCAACTTCATCATTTCAGGATGATGCTCTTCACTGACTGAACTAATTGGCCAGGGCCTCAATAACCTTTTTGATGGGATGGAGCACAGAGGGCTTCAGGTGAGGACCACACACACACACACACACACCCAGAAGGAAGCCACTCAGCAACTGGTGTTAGCATCTCTATGGATACTAAAAATTCACACCACCATAAAGACACTGTGGAGCCAGCAAACCTCATGATAAACCCACTTTTTTGTCCCTGGTTCAACAGTTACCAGTGATAACGTTGAAATGATTAGCTACTCTACACATTCCTTAACCCACCAAGACAAAGCTCATTCCAAAACTGCACACTGGCTGCAACAAAGCAAATGGGCTCTAATGTGTGAACATTTGTCCATGACTTTCTCTGGTCAACTGAGTGTCAGCCCATCTCATGCGTGAAGGTGGCTATTCCACAAGGGCCTCACTTAAAGCAAATCTAAAACCTTACATCTATCTAGATCTGTGATGGCGAACCTATGACACACATGTCAGCACTGACATGTGTAGCCATTTTTGATGACACGTGGCCACATGCGGCTGGATACTAGAGAAGTATGGGGCCGCATGCCAAGAAGGATATTTCATCCTCGTCTCCTGCATGGCCAGGTGCAGTAGCCAAGGATAAAACATTAGCTGTAGTATAGACACTCGTGCCGGAGGTCTGTAGGCCAAAACAACAGAACTATGGCACAGGGCATCTAGTTCTGGGACCTCCGGTTAGGCTGTTAGGGGATCTTTGACTTCACTTCCAGCTGGCGGAGCAGGGAGCAGCGGAATGCCCCGGGGTACGCATCTTTGGGGGCCCTGTGATCGCCAACCACATAATCACAGCAACCATCATCCAATCTACTGTTCTAGGGTGTCGTGGACTTCTAATTGACCATCATTACTGAGATAAGTGAGGCCTGTGCTATGGGTGCCATTTCCCGCCATTAAAAATAGCGGCAGCCATCTTAATTTACATAAGATGCAACTTGCAGAATTTCAAGACAGCATCTGGGCTCAGGTGTTTGTTGACTTGAGGTCAAAGCTTGAGGATCTGGAAAGGTGACGCTTGGAGAATCAAGAGTGCCACTACGAACAGGAAATTTGGAGTGCCTGGAACCGATTACCAGACACTTTTAGCACCCTGAAAAATATAGCAATGGCTTTACTCATAATTTTTCCTTCTACGTACTTTAGTGAGACCTTATTCTCAGCGTTAAATAATATCAAAACCAACAAAAGAAACAGATTGACAGGTGAAGTTAGTAGTGCTAGCTTGGGCTTGAAGTGTACAAAATACCCACCTTCAATTGAAGATTTAGCCAATGAAATTCAGCAACAAAAAAGTCATTAATAGGCAGGTTAGTTAAAGAATTCCCCCTCCCCCTCACTTATCTTAGTTCACGGCACTCCACACAAGTTAAATAATATCAAGACCAACAAAAGAAACCGACTGACAGATGAACAAAGAAGTCACTAAGCAGGTAAGTTAAATAATTAGTTTTTAGTTTATTAAATACATTATATATTACAATTATACATTTTTGTTATTTAAACTATAAATATTGCAAAATTATGGCTTTTTTCTCAAAGTGACACACCACCCAAGTTATGCTTGGTTTTTTGGCAAATGCTAATACTCCTCAACTTTGAAAAAAAGATCCTATCTAAGGTGAAAAATAAAAAAAATAATAATAATACTCTAGTTTTGAAATTATGCACAAAGCCAGGAAGGATGGAATATTTTAGAGTGTTGGAATCCTACCAGCTGGGAAATGAATTTTTTCTATAATTCATGTTAGGACAATTTAAAAAGAATAATCATTATAAGCAGTATGGTAAACTACACATGACATAAAATATTTCACAATAACTACTTTTCCCATAATAATTTATCCCATTATTTTTCACCATCAGTGGTTTTGCAAATGCTTGGCTTCTTCCATAAAAAGGCCCTGGAAAGCATTATTTGATGGGAAATCAAGTAAGGATTTCCTAAATAAATAATGTGCATTATTTGTAATAGCTGAAGAGTGGGCATGACCTAAATAGCCCACAATAAGGGAATACTTCCAAAATTAAGATACATCTACTTGACTCAATATTATTTGAGATTTAATTATGGGATAACTATAGTAGTATGGCAAAATGTTAACTGCAAAAGTCAACATATGAAAATGTCTCTATTATTACATCTATATGGACAGAAACACACAAACAAAAAGAGTTGGTCAATTAGGGTAAAAGAATTGTGAAAAACTTTGTCCTTGAAGAAAATTTTTCTTATATGGCTTCATGAAGGTGTTCCTACAGTGACCATCCCATTTAGGTGGTTTGGCATGTACAATGTTGTTCCTCACCTGCTCTCCATCCTCCTCCCTCTTCACCTTCCACCATCACAGAGTGAGGAGCTCAGAGCTCAGAGCAAGGAGAAACCTCTGAGCACCCAGCCATTTCCAAAATTACTAAATACACTGCTCATAGCAAGATTTCAGTTAAAAAGTATCTTTTTAAAGGAAACTCCTTTTCAGAAAAAGGTCCGTGTATAATCTGCAAAGAAAATGGACTAAGGGAAAATTTGGATTATGCTAAAAGATTATTAAGTATCTTCCCAATGTTGAAGTGCTCATAACCAACACCAGGTGGGGAAAGTCTTGCAATTAGAAATGAATAATAAGGAGGTCCTAGCAGATTAGTTTAATTGGTTAGAGCATCATCCCAAACACCAAGGTTGTTGGTTCGATTCCCAGTCAGGGCACATACAGGAAGCAATCAATGAATGCAAAACTAAGTGGAACAACAAATGAATGTCTCTCCTCTCTCTCTCTCTCTCTCCAATCAATAAAAAAAATGAGTGATGAGGAAATGAGAGCAGCATCAGACACAAAGATACATCCCTCAGATCACACACACACGTCTATCTTGAGCAAATTTTCATGCAAAGTTTATAAGTACCATATTTTTTGCTCCATAAGACGCACCTGACCATAAGACACAGCTAGGGTATTAAGGAAGAAAATAAGAAAATATTCTGAACCAAACTATGTGTTAAAGTATATATTTAATAAAATACCATATTTTTCACTCCATAAGTGGAGGGGAAAATGCCCATGCATGTTATGGTGCGAAAAACATGGTAAATGTAGGATTTTTTGTTGTTGTTGTATTTTTCTGAAGTTGGAAACGGGGAGGCAGTCAGACAGACTCCCACATGCGCCCGAACGGGATCCACCAAGCATGCCCCCCAGGGGGCGATGCACTGCCCATCTGGGGTGGCACTCCGCTGCAACCAGAGCCATTCTAGTGCCTGAGGCAGAGGCCATTGGAGCCATCCTCAGAGCCCGGGCCAACTTTGCTCCAATGGAGCCTTGGCTGCGGGAGGGGAAGAGAGAGACAGAGAGGAAGGAGAGGGGGCGTGGTGGAGAAGCAGATGGGCGCTTCTCCTGTGTGCCCTGGACAGGAATCGAACCCAGGACTCCCTCACACCAGGCCAACGCTCTACCACTGAGCCAACTGGCCAGGGCCAAATGTAGAATTTTGGTGACATTAAGATAGAAATATTTTATCATATATGAGAAAATTCATAGTAGCCAATAATATCCTTTGGGTCTTGCACTAAGGTTTCTGTCTACACCAGCCTCATTTCTCCCATTCTCGACTGACCATGCTGCTTTATGTCTTACACTCACGCTCACCTGGAGCTGAGAAAATCCAGCAACTGGGAGAGCCTGCCTTGCAGTCATCGAGCAGGGATTCAATAAATCAGTAGACATGATGAAAACCAGACAGAGCCAGATGATGCTTATCGAACTAGTCTGAATATACTGTCTTTCAGCCTAGTGCCTGACAAATACTATAGCACACAAGGCCCGTCCACAACCTTCCCCACAGGAAGTGCCCAAGCCACCATGTGGCTGAGGGAAGACCAAGTCACAGGGTGCCTCTAGGACCCGTGCCCCAGGGAGAATTCCATACATGAAGCAGAAGTTTCTGTTAACACTCAGAGGCGAGGATAGGGGACTGTGGGAGGATGCTAATGCCAGTTTGTGGAAAGGGGCTTGCCAGAATTATTGTGAACACTGAACCTGTGGACTAACAACTAATTTAGTTTCTAGTGCATCAAGTTTTTAGGAAAAGAACATGGTATCCATGTCTGCTTGAAATTTCCCTGTAACAACCAGGAAAATACAAATGATATTTCACAGCAAAAATCACAAAGTTATCTCATATGATACTACAAATCAAGATATCTGTCCAAGACGCTAAAGAAGGAAAAAACAGAAAGCTGTCAAGACCAAGTTATGCCAGTAAAACAGGATCTTGACTGACAAGCAAAGGCAGTATAGGGACCTTAAAGTGACACGAGTGGACTGCAGAAGTCAGCAGGTACCACGCCAGGGCGATTTCTTGCATCCAGTTTCCAGCAAACATGGCTATGACAGACACCCATCAAACGTGTCTTGGTCCAGCCATTTTCAATTCTTGGCTAAAAGAGATTTATTCTGAAAACACAGATCAAGAAAATAATACTCTGATGTTTCTTATTATTGAAATGACTATCTTTCCATGAATGTTATCCTGTGATATTAAAACTCCACCTGGAAAGGCCTGCAGAAGGAACAGAAATAATCAGATTTGGGAATCCTATAAAGAATTAACAAATATTCCTTAAATATACTCTTTGATGACTGTCCCACTGAGAGGGCCAGGTTCCAGAACGCCTGACTGACAGCCCAGCACATCTCACACTTTCAAAGAAAAGACACAGTAGAAAAATCTTATTTTATGACCTCAGGATAAAAAGCATTTCTTAAATAAAAGAAAAAGAACACAGAACATTAAAAAAAGGATGAAAATCCTGTTTATTCATTTTTTTAAAGAGGAGAGAGAGAGAGAGAGAGAGAGAGGGAGAGAGAGAAGGGAGGAGGAGCAGGAAGCATCAACTCCCATATGTGCCTTGACTAGGCAAGCCCAGGGTTTTGAACCGGTGACCTCAGTGTTCTAGGTTGACCCTTTATTCACTGAGCCACCACAGGTCAGGCAAAGGGCTAAAAATTTTGACTTCATTTTTACATTGTTTATCAAAGGACAGCAGAATGTTAAAAGTCAAACCAAAAGCTGGGGAAAATACCTGGAACACAGAAGAAAAATGCTTACATCCTCTGCATAAAATGAACCAAGGAAAACAACCCAGTGGTAAGTAGATAAAGAATAAAAATAGGAAATTCTCAGAAGTGGGAATCCAAATGTCCAATAAATATAAAAAAAGATGTTCAACCTAACTAACAGTCAGGAAAATATAAGTTTAAAACTTTGAAATAACATTATAACACCACTCTAATTGGCAAAAAAGAAATAAAATAAAAATAAAAAACTGAAAATCTGGTTTATCAACTGTTAGCAAAGATGTGGAGAGTGAGGACCTCTCTTCATTAGACAGCACGACCACCCAGGACAGCAATTTGTCACCAGCTGGGAAAGTTGAACATGCACACGGCCTCAGACGTGGCAATGCCCACACTGGGCTTACGGTCGAGAGAATCTCTGCACATGTGCCCACGGAGACCTGAATAAGAATGCTCACTCACAAGGACAGTGTCTCAGATAGGAAGAAACCACCTGAAAACAGTATAAATAACCAAAATACAGGAGAACATATGTGGTATATGCAATATGCTTACAAAGAAACACAGTAACAAAATTCAGTGAACTGGGTTACTCAGATCAACCTGGAGAAATTCTAAAGCCATGCTGAAGAAATAAAGCCAGCTACAAAAAACTACAAAAAGTATTATATTGTTTTATGTTTCAAAACATGCAAAAGGATACCATACGCATGTGAGTGGTAAAATAAATTGAGGGGAACAGTTCCCTCTGAGAAGGCCGGGAGGGAATGGACCACGGAGGAATGCAGGGGAGGCTCTGGTTGTTTGTTTGTTTGTTTCTTTCTTTCTTTTTTTTTTTTTCCATTTTTCCGAAGCTGGAAACAGGGAGGCGGTCAGACAGACTCCCGCATGCACCCGACCGGGATCCACCCGGCATGCCCACCAGGGGGCGATGCTCTGCCTATCTTGGGGCGTCGCTCTGTTGCATCCAGAGCCATTATAGCGCCTGAGGCAGAGACCACAGAGCCATCCTCAGCGCCTGGGCCATCTTTGCTCCAATGGAGCCTCGGCTGCGGGAGGGGAAGAGAGAGACAGAGAGGAAGGAGAGGGGGAGGGGTGGAGAAGCAGATGGGCGCCTCTCCTGTGTGCCCTGTCCGGGAATCGAACCCGGGACTCCTGCACACCAGGTCGATGCTCTACCGCTGAGCCAACCGCCAGGGCCGGCTGTTTCTTTCTTAATCTGAGTAGTGGATACGTGAATGTTCATTTGTTGGGCAGATAAAATATATTATGCTCACTTTGTTAAAGATGGCGCTGCCCATGTGGAAGCCGTCGCCCCGGTGATAGTAATGTGTGTTGGGGGCGGGCTGTGGGCAGGCAGGATCCTTGTAACCTGGGGCTTGGTGTTAGGACTAAGCCTTTCCCACCCTTTTTGATGTGGGATGGTGCAATCCCATCATGCCTCAGATAAGTGACTTTGTATTAGAGACTTCCCTATTTTGTACATTGGATTAAAGGTTTGGATTTCTACACTATAAATTGGGGCAGACCGGGAGCTTGCTCTCTGGGTTCCTGAGATTAGCATTAGAGTAGAGAGCAGAGAAAGGAGAGCAGAGAAAAGGCCACATAGAGGAGGCCAGGAGAAGCAACCAAGATGGTGGAGTGCTGAAGGAGAAGCCTGTTTGTACAGAGTTTGTGCAGGGAGAAAGAGATGGGGAACAAAGGATAATGAGGCTAGTGAGCTAGAAACCTTTGATTCTAGGGAACTCAGATAAGTCAGTGGCTTTGTGAGCACTGAATGAGTGGGTTTTGGAGCTCAGTGTGTGTTTTTACTTGCCCGCTGGGTGCAAGCTAGGATTAAAGGTAATGGCCCACCAGTTCTTGGCTCCATTGTTTCATTACCATCTGTCCAAATCCAATGCAAACCTGCACTGCCAGGCAGCTGTGATAGTGGCCATGGATACTGGCTTTACATCATTATAATATTCTTCATACTTTTCATATGCCTAAAATATTGCATTATTTTTTAACAGCTTTAGAAAATAGAGAAATCTGAAGCTAGAAAACATGTGGACTACAGAGAAGAAAATTTTCACCAAGAAAATAAAAACTTCACCTGGACCTTAAAAACGAATGGATATAGGCCCTGGCCGGTTGGCTCAGCGGTAGAGCGTCGGCCTGGTGTGCGGGGAACCCGGGTTCGATTCCCGGCCAGGGCACATAGGAGAAGCGCCCATTTGCTTCTCCACCCCGCCCCCCCTCCTTCCTCTCTGTCTCTCTCTTCCCCTCCCGCAGCCAAGGCTCCATTGGAGCAAAGATGGCCCGGGCGCTGGGGATGGCTCCTTGGCCTCTGCCCCAGGTGCTAGAACTCGGCTCTGGTCGCTGCAGAGCGACCCCCTGGAGGGGCAGAGCATCGCCCCCTGTTGGGCAGAGCATCGCCCCCTGTTGGGCAGAGCGTGGCCCCGGTGGGCGTGCCGGGTGGATCCCGGTCGGGCGCATGCGGGAGTCTGTCTGACTGTCTCTCCCCGTTTCCGGCTTCAGAAAAAAAAAAAAAAAAAAAAAAAAAAACGAATGGATATAATTTGCCCAAACTGAGAGGAAGGGATGCATGGTCCAGACTCAACCAGAGGCTGGTCCTGTACCTGTTACCACAGGCAAGTACAAACCCAGTCAATACCTCCATGAGCAGAAAAAATGAGGCATCATCTCTCATTGAAACTTTATTCCATGAGCGAGTTTCCTAAAGACTGACCTAATGTAAAAGAAGTCTTTACATTAACATAGGAACATATCTTTAACATTAACATATGAAACATTATCAATGTGACTCTGTCAGGCACTCAGAAATTAAGTTCCTCAAAATGTAATTATCTAGTTTTCCTTTTTTGGTTTTCCAGCAACTTCTTCCCTCTTCTGATAAGTAGTATTTGCCACTGCCATCATTTTAGCTTTGTCACATTCTCTATGGTCTGATCTGGAATGTTCTAACATCACCATCGCACGCAGAGACAGCAACAATTTAAATATGTTTCTTGAATGAATGAATATGAATATATTCAGTCTTTAGTGACCACAAGTAATGTTTTTTAAAATATGTGATATATACTGAGGACCCTCATTCTTCAATCCATTCCTAGATAAAATGTAAAAAAATAAATTAAATATTAGTAAAAACAGATCACCTTTTTCATATCCTTTTGCTCACTGTTAAAGGATCTTTTCCCAGTAAGGACATAGGAATAAAATTACAAAGACATGCTCAAGTTTAGATATTTGAGCCATAGTTTCAAACTATAGGAGCTTGGATTAAGTAACTGCTGAATTCCCTCATCACACTAAAATTATGATTTTATAAAATATCACTAGCCTTGTCCTCAGAGCTAAAATCTGCAGCTCTACCACATACCAGTTAGGTGGTGGCCTAGATCACATCTCTTATCTCTCCAGGTCTCAGTGTCCTCGTCTGTCAAACCAGGATACAATAGTCGATTGGGTGTTATTGCTGCTATTATAATTAATGAACTGATATAGCTATCGTAAAGTGTCATACAATATGCAGAGTTGGCATACATTTTCATTAAAATCTTCGTAATCGCTAGCAATGTTTCCCTTATTCATTAGTTTTAGTACTCTCCAAATGAGAATAATATCTTTAATCTATTTAATATACAAACCTGAGTCAGCCTAGTCCTGTAAACATTTTAATTTTGCTGGACATTCTCAGTGCCCACCGACTTTTTCCAGCCCAGTGATTCTACACCAGAGCACTTTGCCCCATCACATCCTCTGGGGAGAGCTGGTTCTTTCTGAGACTATTTTTACTGTCACACTTGGAGCTGGTGTTAGAGGAGCTACTAACATCCATCAAAAAGAGGACAGGGACACTCCCAAACACACTACCATAGACATGGTAAACCCCTCCCCTCCACAGCAAGGAACCATCAGGTCTAAAATGCCAACAGCACTAAGCTGAGAAACCCTGATACAACCCTGTCATGGTTTCCCTCTCTACTACTGGTAAAAATATTATTGAAATTAAAAGTTTTTACCATTTTAAAAGGAGCACAAGAAAATCCTATAGAAATGATGGTAAATGTTTTATAAACTGATTATGCTGATAGTTACTGTAGTATAAAAATTTGTCAAAATTACCCTGACCAGATAGCTCGGTTGGTTAGAGCATTGGTCTCCAACCTTTTTTGGGCCATGGACCAGTTTAATGTCAGAAAACATTTTCACAGACCAGCCTTTAGGGTGGGACAGATAAATGTATCATGTGACCAAGACAAGCATCAAGAGTGAGTCTTAGATGGATGTAACAGAAGGAATGTGGTCATTTTTTAAAAATAAAACATAGTTCAGACTTAAATATAAATAAAACAGAAATAATGTAAGTTATTTATTCTTTCTCTGCGGACCGGTACCAAATGGCCCATGGACTGGTACCAGTCCATGGCCCGGGGGTTGGGGACCACTGGGTTAGAGCATCATCCGGAAAGCAGAGGTCGCCAATCCAATCCCTGATCAGGGCATATACAGGAACAGATCGATATTCCTGTCTTTCTCTCTCACCCCCCTCCTCTCTCTAAAATCAATAAAATAAACATTAAAAATTTTGTGAAAATTTATAGAATTGTACATTTTAAATAGATTTATTTAATTATATATAAAACTATTTTTTTAAAAAGGAAAAAATTTACAACATGTATTTAAGGAAATGTTGAATAAAACATGATCCAGATAGTTTGGGTCCAGTTCCAACCTGGATTCCTAAAAGATGAAGCCTAAACTAGATATGGGTAAAATATTTTAAAGTAATAAAAAAAGAATAATTTTTAATAATAACGCAAGAACTCATGTATGAGTATAGAATTGATGTTAATAAATTATATTTTAAATTAATTTTAATACATTAACTTTGGAAAGCTTATTTTTATTAATTTTCTTACTAATTACTACAATATCAAAAATATTAATTTCTGGCCCTGGCTGGTTGGCTCAGTGGTAGAGCATCAGCCAGGCATGTAGAAGTTCTGGATTCGATTCCCAGTCAGGCCACACAGGAGAAGCAACCATCTGCTTCTTCACCCTCATCTCTCTCTTTTTTTCTCTCTCTCTCTTCCCCTCCCACAGCCATGGCTCAAATGGTTCAAGCAAAGTTGACCCCAGGTGCTGAGGATGGCTCCATGGCCACAGCTTCAGGTGCTAAAATATAGCTCAGTTGCCAAGCAATAGAGCTGCAGATCAGCCAGGCAGAGTATCACCTGGTAAAGGCTTGCTGGGTGAATCCAGGTTGAGGCACATGTGGAGTCTGTCTCTGCCTCCCTGCCTCTTACTAAATTTAAATAAATATATATATATATATATATATATATATATATATATATATATATCTTTATTATATGCGGCTTAAGTGTCTGTTTGTCGCCGGTAGCTTATTGGTTGCTTGCGTAACTGTACTAGCCAATGGGGTGAAGTTGCCACGGCTGAACGCAAATTGAGCGAGTCAGGGGGAAGGTAAACATTTGTTTGCATTGGCAATCATCTGCTTTTGAAACAATTTAAGACTGAACGCAAATTGAGCGTGTCAGGGGGAAGGTGAACATTTGTTTCATTGGCAATCATCTGTTTTACATAAAAACTATGTCTTAACATAATTTCTTTTAAGAATGCCTCCTAGAAAATACAGCACTGAAGAGGAGAGAAAAGGAGCTAAAGCTACACAAAAATGGCTTTCTCGACAAAAAGAAACCACTGAGCAGAGAAAGACAAGGCTTGCTTCAGTCACAGAGCAAATGCGTCTTTCTCGGCAAAATGAGACTGATGAGCATAGAGAAACAAGGCTTGCCTCAGATGCAAAACAAAAAAGCCTATCTCGACAAAATGAGTCCCTTGAACAAAGGCAGGAGAGAAATGCAAAAAAACGACAGAGTAATGCTGACCGAAATGCAAAAAGGATTAAAACAGTTTCAAACGGAGAAACTTTAATTTTTGAGCATTCCTCTGGTGCCATGAATATTAAATGTGAACACTGTCAGTCCTTAAACCTCAAGTTAGAAACTAATCAATTTGACCTTTGCAAGAAAGAATTTTCTCAATGTTGCAAGTACGGAAACATTGTAGTTCCACTAATTGAGAATTATCCACCATTCTTGAATAAATTATTGACTAATCAGCATCCAAATAGCAAACAGTACATGGATAGCATTCGATCCATTAATAGTTCGTTTGCTTTTGCGTCCATGGGAAACAAACCAATTGACTTGCCTGGACCAGGAGGAATTTTTAAATAGTCTGTCGCCTTCTGGCATGCCTCCTCACAAATTGAGGTTAAAGATTGGAGCAATTATTATGCTGTTAAGAAATCTTAACACCAGAAAGGGTCTTTGCAATGGTACAAGACTAGAGGTTCTCCAATTGAAAAATAATGTCATAATAGCTAAGTCTTTGACTGGCTCCTCTAAAGGTGAAATACATGTCATTCCAAGAACTGATTTGGCTCCATCTCAAACAGGGTTGCCGTTTCAATTGAGACGTAGACAATTTCCTGTAAAACTTGCCTTTGCTATGACCATCAATAAGTCTCAGGGCCAAACGCTTAAGCGTGTTGGCTTTTACCTGAGCCTGAATTTGGACACGGTCAACTTTATGTTGCCTGTTCAAGAGTTCGTGAAAGAACGGACGTAAAATTAAAAATAATTGATGGTCCTCTGCAAGGCGAGCTTAAAAATGATGGAAAGATCTACACAAGAAATGTTGTGTACAAAGAGATCTTTGACATGTGAATTAACATTTTATTATTTAAGTCACCTTTATTTATTGAGTTAGCAGTGGCTCTTAAGAAATGTACCGCCAGTGGTTTCCTTCATTGCACTGTAAGCAATTAAGCAAGCAGAAGGGGGAAACCCCATGGGGCACTAAGCAAAGGGGCATCCTCGCCACCTGCCCTGGGTAATTCAGTTTGAATTAGCAGACACCTTTGCACAAATCATTTTAATTACAATTTATAATATCTAGAACAGCAGTCATTTCGTATGACCGCCGGGCTTTCTAGTGTTGTGTGTGTGTGTGTGTGTGTGTGTGTGTGTATATGTCTTTGTTTTTAAAGCCAAAAGATTTTTCTCCATAAACACAAATCCTAGTAGCCAAATCACGATCATTTTATCTTATATAACATATATAACATTTACCATTGGATAAGAAGAGAAAACTTTGGTTCTAATCTAGCTAGCCATTAATTCTTTTTAATCTATTAAATTAATAAATATGAAACATTTTTAAAAAATATAAGGAGGTAATACTATCAGTATCATAAAGACAGATAAGCATGACTCCATGTTTTATCACTTTACTGAGGTTATCCAACTCAAAAACTTTTTTCTTTAATTTTCCTTGTCTGGATATATTTATCTAATATGGTTAAAATGCAAGTAAAATAATTTATTAGAACATTAAAAGTATATTTCCCTAAGTAGTCTTAGACTGAAATGTCTTCAGTTCTTCCTGCAGCTGCCATTTTGACACTGGTCACTAATGACTCCTTAGCATGTGACCTTCGCACATGAGAAGAGAAAGTATGGCTATGACCTCCGGGAAGGTCTCCTTGAGGTGGAAAATCCAGCAGGTTCCTTTCAGTAGCTAATGGTTTAAATAACCTGCCACACAAGAGATACTATTAGACAGTTAGATATTTGAAGACTTAAATTATACAAAACTTTTCCCAAAGAACTGTTTTTGTTTCCTTGTTACTATTCATAATTCAGTAACAAGAAGCATCTTCAGCAGTGGCTGGGTGCCCACTGCTTCCTGGGTAATATGCCAGCCCTCACATGTCTACCATTCCTCACACCCACACAATGAAGTGGGCAATATCATGTCTCTTTACAGGTAAGTAAACAGGTGTAAAGAGGTCAAATAGGTAACCAAAGACGGTGTAACTACTAATAGTAGGTTTGGGACCAGAACACAGGCCCTGTCTGGTGACAAACCTGGTATTTGCAACCACTACTGCACAGGGCCCCCAGCGATGCTCTTATGCCTCTGTGCATAAAAGCACATGTGCAAAAGGCAGAGCAGACAACATGCCCCAGTCAACCCAGAGCAGACACTGAAGGACTCCTTCCAAACTCTAATACTGGTTCTTTCTAAGTAGCAGAATTGTTTAATTCTTATATTGAATTTTTCTAATTTTAATAATGGGAGTTTTTATTTTTTTATATTCCCCAAAAGGTATACAATAGGCATGTTCAACTTTTATAGTAAAAGTAAAAATACTGGAAAAATAACAAGAAAATATGTTTATATGTATGAACCTAACACAGTGATGGGCAATCTTTTGAGCTTGGTGTGCCAAAATTCATCAAAAAACCGAGCATAACTCAGGTGGTGTGTCACTTCGAGAAAAAAAACCATAATTTCGCAATATCTATAGTTTAAATAACAAAATGTATAATTGTAATATATAATGTATTTAATAAACTAAAAACTAATTATTTAACTTACCTGCTTAGTGACTTCTTTATTCACCTGTCAGTCGGTTTCTTTTGTTGGTCTTGATATTATTTAACTTGTGTGGGGTGCCATGAACTAAGATAAGTGAGGGGGAGGGGGAATTCTTTAACTAACCTGCCTATTAGTGACTTTTTTGTTGCTGAATTTCATTGGCTAAATCTTCAATTGAAGGTGGGTATTTTGTACATTTCAAGCCCAAGCTAGCACTACTAACTTCACCTGTCAATCTGTTTCTTTTGTTGGTTTTGATATTATTTAACGCTGAGAATAAGGTCTCACTAAAGTACGTAGAAGGAAAAATTATGAGTAAAGCCATTGCTATATTTTTCAGGGTGCTAAAAGTGTCTGGTAATCGGTTCCAGGCACTCCAAATTTCCTGTTCGTAGTGGCACTCTTGATTCTCCAAGCGTCACCTTTCCAGATCCTCAAGCTTTGACCTCAAGTCAACAAACACCTGAGCCCAGATGCTGTCTTGAAATTCTGCAAGTTGCATCTTATGTAAATTAAGATGGCTGCCGCTATTTTTAATGGCGGGAAATGGCACCCATAGCACAGGCCTCACTTATCTCAGTAATGATGGTCAATTAGAAGTCCACGACACCCTAGAACAGTAGATTGGATGATGGTTGCTGTGATTATGTGGTTGCTGGTAATGGCGATCACAGGGCCTCCAGAGATGCATCCCACATGGCATTCCGCTGCTCCCTGCTCCGCAGGCCGGAAGTGAGGTCAAAGATCCCCTAATGGCCTAACCGGAAGTCCAAGAACTAGATGTCCTGTGCCGGAGTTCTGTTGTTTTGGCCTACAGACCTCTGGCACAGAGTGTCTATACTACAGCTAATGTTTTATCCTTGGCTACTGCACCTGGCTGTGCAGGAGACGAGGACAAATGTCCTTCTCGGCATGCGGCCCTATACTTCTCTGGTATGCGGCCGCATGTCATTGAAAATGGCTACGCTTGTCAGTGCTGACACATGTGTCATAGGTTCACCATCACAGACCTAACAGCTTGAGTAATATAGCTTAAAAGAGTTCAGAGTTTGGAGAAATCTTAACATCTCCATTCACAGATTTAGTTAACATTTGCTGATCACGTGGTTGGCGCCAGGTACTGCGTGAGGACCCTGTGCAAACACCATTGTAGCACCTGCTTGCTGAGACAGCCCCCACTTTGTTATAAAGGTAAGGTTCAGAGGCACTCAGAGAGTGCACTCCAGCCCGGCGTTCCTCCCACGTGTCCTCGGCCGCCTCCATTATAGCAAGGAAAGATTTACCTGGGGCAACATGATGTACGTTTTGGAAGCTAGCAGCTAAAACTGCTTCAAAGTCCTGGCTCTGCTTGTCAGACTCAGGAGGAGGTGAGATGTCTCATCACCCTCCTCTCCAATCAGTCAGTTCTGTGGTTGGGCTCAGGGCTCATGCTCCGGATTTAGTACAGATGACACCTGCAGGCCAGCCACGAGGCAGCATCAGGTCTGCATCAGCATTGACTTCTGCAACTCTCTGCCTTGGCACCAGCCTGTCCGATGCAATGGGCCCTCCCCGTGCCTCTCTGTCTTGCCATCAGCACAGGTTGCTTCCAGCACAGCATCTCAGGCTCTAGACTGTTACCACCTGGAGGGCTGTGTCCCATTCATGTAGAATGCACAGTGGGTTCAATGAACAGCTTAGGAATAACTAAGTGGCTAATGACCTTGACTCTGCCTGAGAGAACCAAGAAAGCCACAACATCTGTTTTCTTCCATGCATTTCTAAGTCAGGTGCCCCCTGCTGGCCCTACCCGTGTCCAAGATTAGAAAGGGGGAATCAGTAATGATAAAATTTTATCTGTGTGCTGCCAGCGATTACACCAAGGTCAAGGAAAGAAGGAAGTAAATGCATTATGCAAAGGAAATGTTTGCAAATGCAGAGGAGACACATTTCCAAGCACAATTTCTTTTCAAGTGCTCAGTCAATGGCAAGTGCTCAGAGGGATCCAAAGAGCCCCTTCCTCAAGGTATAAAGAAATAAAGTTAAAGGTGAAATGCTACTTATGAGACTCAAGAAAAAGATAATCTCATCAGAATTTTTTTACTAAACTACTAAAAATATAGTGAGAAAAAAAGTGACATGTAACAAATATATTCTTTTTAAATTTGGTTAAAGTCCTCATAATTATGATTTTTATAGTGTCTCATATTTGTGTCTCTCGATGAGGACTTGTAGGTTTTGATAATATTAGTAGAAAATATGCATCACATTTGTACAAAGTTCTCAGATTTTGAAAAGTAAAAACTGTGAGTTACATAAAAATGTGATCCAAATACACCTGAAAATTACATTAATAACACCTTCTTTTGTCCCAAAAAGCAACATTTAGTGTCTAGACCCAGGGTTAGACATTGAGTAAGGATACTAACCTGTGGAGGACAATGAACTCCCCCTGGATTAATCATTTTACGTGGTTAATGTTGTCATTATGACAAATTATAAGTCACTCAAAACATTCAAAATATTTTTAAAAAGCAATCAAAGGTAATTTTCAGAAAGAGTCCAAACAGGTAGCATCTTACTTACAGGTTTCAGATTTGTCAGAATACTAAACATTATGACTGCTTTTTCTATGCCGTATGTTTTCAATCTAAGTAACATCAAATAATTTAACTATATATACTACCCAGAATACTATTATAGAAAACACTGGTGGGATTTAGCTGGTTCACACCGCTTCAGGAGAACACATACCTAATTTTTTGTTGAATTCAGTGAACTGGTTGTTAAAATGGCACTTGTAATCAGGGTTCTCTCTAAAGTAAGCTCCTGATGTGGAAATCACAAATTTACATTTCTTACTCTTTTTTAACATTCATCTGTGCAACAGTGTATTCTAAGCACCTGTAGTAATGTTCATTCTGTTCACAGGTGAAAAACATTGCCAGTGAGGATGCCAAACAAGAAGCAATATGGAAAAATCTTAAATAACAGTTTTATTGTTTTTTTGTCAGGTACTGTTTAATATTTTTCATTAATATTTTAAAACTTTCTTATAATCTAGTTCTGTGCACCTCTTTTATTGTTCTCATTTAAGTTTTAAATGCATAAAATAATAAACTACCTTATACTTCAAATTCTCATTAGGGCAGAGAACTGGTTGTTAAATTATTTGAATCCCACCACCAATTTAAGTGGAGCAAAATAAAAGTAAAAAAAAATTTGGCTTTAATTATTATATTTTTAATTACAAGTCTCTTTTTCAGCTGAAAATAAATGGCCTCAGCCTTCCTCCCTTTCTTGAATTTTAAGATGGCTAATGTCTTTCATGCTCTTTGACTCCTTGTGAAGGCTCTGTTAAAGGCTAATTAATTGGCCTAGTATTCGAATGTGCAAATCTATTACATAACTGAGCTCAAAGAATTTAAAATTACCAGTGAACGTATTAAATGCCATCTGAAATGGCATGTTCTAGACAGAGCACAGATCACAGTGTGACTAAGCATGGCTCTGCCCCTCAGAGCCACCAGGCCTGGGACAAACCACCACTGCTCTGAGCTTCATACACTCACACTAAACATTTTCCAGAAAGTCCTGTTGCACCTAGTTCACTACAGTGTTGGGAAGAGGCCATGGAAGAAATTCAAAAAAGTACGGCTATGATTAACCAGGAACTCACAAACACACAACACTCAGTTACTCTCGCTGAAGTGAGCAGACCCAAAAATGTAGCAAATGCTACTAAGGAAGTAATAACAAGGGCAACAACAACAGAAAATGCCCACCACCTACGTCTTCCTCTGTCAAGACTGTCCACTAGTCATTTGATATATTAAATCACCATCTTTTTCATGTCAAATTATATTTGTCAGCAAGAATAATAAATGCTCACTATTTCTATCATTAAATCAATCAAAAACTGCTAAAATAGTCTTTTCACCATACAGTGCTCAAGATCACTTGTGTCCAGGCTGCTGTGCCTGATTTGACAGTGATGCTCCTATTCTGGTCAGTCAGAGCAAAACTGGGCAGCACAGACCCCACAGTAAAAGAAACACTGTTCTACAATCAATGGCTCACTTTTCTTGTTAAAACTGGTGAACAGTTTTGTCCCATAAAATCTAAGGCAGTCAAGATATAATGCAATCCCTATCAAAATCCCAATGGCATTCTTTGCAGAAAGAGAAAAAAAAATCTTGAAATTCATATAGAATCTCAAGGGACCCAAACAGCCAAAACAATGCTGAAAAAAAAAGAACAAAGTTGGAAGCCTTACACTTCCTGATTTCAAGACATAACACGGTGCAACAGTAATCAAGATGGTGTGGTACTGGCATAGAGACAGATGTAAAGACCAATCGAACAGAGTAGAGTCCAGAGAAAATTCTTTAGCACCAAATGATTTTCAACAAGAGTGCCACAAGTTCACAACAGGGAAGGGCAGTATCTTCAACAGTGGTCCTCAGATAACTGGACATCCACATGCAAAAGAACAAAGTAAAGCCCTTACCTCACAACATATACAAAATTACCTAAGAATGGATGAGAGATCTCATCATAAGACCTAAAACTAAAAAATTCCCTAGAAGAAAACAAAGGAGTAAAGTTTCACAACATTGGATGTGGCAGTGATTTCTTATATATAATAGCAAAAGCACAGGCAAAAAAAAAAAAAAAGACAGAAAGAAAGAAAACAAAAGGGAAAAAAAGAAAATTGACTACATGATATCAAACTTTAAAAAAATAAAATAATCAACAGAGTGAAAAGGAAACCTACATAATGGGATATAATATCTGCAACTAAATCATATACTTGTTAAAGGGTTCATAGCCAAAATATGTAAGAAACTTCTACCAAAAAAAAATAACCCAATTTAAAAATGGGCACAGGATTGGAATAGACAGTGCTCAAAAAAGGACCTGTAAATTGTCAACAAACATGAAAAGATAGTCAACTCAGTCATTATAAGAGAAATGCAAATCAAAACCACAGTACACCACCACCCAATAGGATAGCCACTATCAGAATCAATGAAAATATCAAGTGTTGGTGAGGGTGCAGAGGAATTAGAACCCCTTGTGCTCTGTTGGTGGAAATGTAAATTTGTGCAGCCACTATGGAAAAACAATATGGAGATTCATCAGCAAATTAAAAATTGAATTACCATATGATCAAGCAATCCCACTTCTAATCATTTGTCCAAAAAAATTCAAAACAGAATTTTGAAGAGGTTATTTATAGCATTATTCACAATACACAAGGTTTGAAAAGCAACCCAGATGTCCATCAACAGAGAAGTGAATAAAGAAAATGTGGTCTTTATATAAAATAAAAAATTATGCACCCTTAAAAAAAGAAGAAAATACTGTCACATGCTACAACATAGGTGAGCCAGGAGAACATTACACTAAGTGAAATAAGCCAGGCACACAAGGACAAACACTGTGTGATTCCACTTACATGAAAATCATAGAAACAGAAAGTAGAATGGTGGTTGCCAAGGGCTGGAGAAAGGAAAGAAGGAGAATTGGTGTTTAATGGTCAAAGAGTTCCAGTTTTGGAAGATGAGAAAATTCCAGAGATCTGTTGTATAATGACATGAGTATACTGAACTGTATACTTAAAAATAATGCAGATGAAAATTTTAGTGTTATGTTTATCATAATAAAAAAAGAAAAAGAACATAAGACAAAACAAAACCCTGTTTTAAAAAATCAAAGGGGCCTGACCTGTGGTGGCGCAGTGGATAAAGCGTCGACCTAGAAATGCTGAGGTCGCCAGTTCGAAACCCTGGGCTTGCCTGGTCAAGGCACATATGGGAGTTGATGCTTCCAGCTCCTCCCCCCCCCTCTCTGTCTCTCCTCTCTCTCTCTCTCTCTGTCTCTCTCTCTCCTCTCTAAAAAAAAATGAATAAATAAAAAATTTTTTAAAATATATAAAAAAAAAATCAAAGGCAGTCAATATTGAGACTACAAAATACCGCTCTAACAAAAGTCTTCCCAGATAAAATCACCTAAATTTGTCCAAAAGAATTCAAATGCTATGATGCTAAATACTAACATTTAGTGAACATACATGCCAGACACTGTGCATATATTTTCTCATTTAATGATTCCAATCGTTAGATCAGTATTATGATCTTCATATTATGCAAAATATTGAAGCTTAAAGAGCTCACTCTCTGAGCAGAGCCACTGGCCCCAGGCAGTGCTGCTGAGTGCTGTGCTCCATCTCTGACTCAACTCTTCCCTAGATCGGGGAACAGCACATGCAGCACATGCCACCTACCCCAGTGAGACAGAAAGGAACAGCCAAAACAGCATCGCTGGGCTTTAAAAAAGGAGTGAACGAAGTGCCCCATGTCAGCTCCCCACTTTGAAAGACAAAGGCCGTAACACCTGCCCCAAATGAGGCCCTCACTCTTCTCCTCCCTTTTGGAACCATATTTAGAAATAAATGCTCAAAAACCCCTGGGGAGTGCATTCACAGCTGACACATCCTGAGTCCCCAACCCCGCACAGCAGAATTAGAGCAGGCAGATGTACTCACAACCTGCACCACCAACAGCAGCCAGCAAGGCCACGAGGGAGGGGGCGGTCCACACCAGCAGCTCAGGGTCTGGGCAACGACACAAGGCTGATGCTGCTGGCTGGGCACCCAGCCTCGGGAACATGGGAAAAGGGGAGAACAAGTGAACTCAGAGTGATAGTGAAGGAGACTGCTCAGCAGTCTGCAGATTATGACAGATGACAAAGAGCTGTAAGGTTTTTCAGAGACATAACTAAAACACAAACAGCCATGAAAAAAAATCAAACACAAGTCCCTGCTCTGATGGAGGCTGTGTGGTAAGGGCCTCAGTTCTTTTTTTTTTTTTTAAGTGAGAGGAGGAGAGGCAGAAACAGACTCCCAGCAAGCCCCCTAGGGGGCAATGCTCTGCCCATCTGGGCCATTGCTCAGCAATGAGCCTTTTTTTTTTTTTTTTTTTGCACCTGAGGCAGAGGCCATGAATCCATCCTCAGCACCCAGAGCCAACTCACTGGAACAAATTGAGCCATGGAAGGAAGGGGAAGAGAGAGAGAGAGGGAGGGAGGGAGGGAGGGAGGGAGAGAGAGAGAGAGAGAGAGAGAGAGAGAGAGAGAGAGATTAGAGAAGCAGATGGTTGCTTCTCCCGTGTGACCTGACCAAGAATTGAACCCAGGACATCCATATGTCAGGTTGACACACTACCACTGAGCCAACAGGCCATAGCCGGCCTCAGTTCTTAAAACAACCCCACGCCTCTCAGGCCACAGAAGACAGAGCAGTTCTGTCATCCCTTCTGCCCAGAGAGCAATTTCGCAGTTAGTCACACATGGCATTCCCAGGGCCACAGGTCAGTGACAGTAGTAACCAGACTGGGAGTGAGGCACTGGGAAGGACCCACGGCTTACTGGGTGAACCGAGCCCAGAGCCGGGCCTGGGCACAGCTGCAGTGAGCTGCCTGGACTTTCAAGTGGTGGAAGCTGACCTCTTTCCAAGTTCCCCCCGGGGTTCCCCCTGACAACACTGGAGTGGAAAGAGGCACTGTCGCAGCAAGCTCTCCAGAGGCTGCGTGGGGGTGCGCTCTGCAGCCTGTTAGCTCTGCAGACATTTGACATAAATACGTCCAGATGCTGAAAGCTTACTGCAGGCTTCAGCGACACTCCCCACCACAAGGAAAAGGGAACAATTATTTTTTTAAAGGCTTTCTCTCTGTTTCCAACAGTAAATCAAGACAATGGGACTTCCAGGGACACGAGGGAAAGAAGAGCCAGTACTTTAGGCACAGTGATGCTGCCTGTTATGAAAGCAGGTCTTACACTGTTTCTGTTGTCACATTAGAAGGAACACCCAGCAGGATCACCCAGAATTTATCTTCAATCTTGGTCAAAGTAAAGAGAAACATGTAGATCAAACCATCTAACCAAAAATTAGGGGTCGCTTACATCTTAAAAGTCAAAGAATCAATGTAACTTCCATACTCAGCCCTGTGTGTTGGTCATCGTCCAGTTAGACGGAAACTAGACGGCACAGTCTGATGAGGAGTCCAGACTGCTCATCATCATCCAAAGGTTCCCAGAGGGCCATGTGTTTGTTCTTACATATGCAACTATATGTTTTCAAAGAGGCAGACATAACCACAATGCTGGTTTAAAATAGTTCTAAATATACGATCAGTGCCAGTGGGGAG
This sequence comes from Saccopteryx bilineata, assembly GCF_036850765.1. Taxonomy (NCBI): domain Eukaryota; kingdom Metazoa; phylum Chordata; class Mammalia; order Chiroptera; family Emballonuridae; genus Saccopteryx; species Saccopteryx bilineata. The sequence continues at coordinate 209,033,076 of NC_089490.1, forward strand.
ACTCTGCCACAGGTGGCAGTTATGTCTGAAAATGGCACCCAGAGAAAAAGAGACCACAAACATTCAAGATAGGAGGATCCCATCACTCCTGAATCAGAACGGTCCCTCACCCACAAGAGGTGCTGGCAGATGGGGTCTTCTCTTCCATGGAAGTGCACCCCCACTGCAGATGGTAGGGCTGCAGAGAGAAAAGGGTGGCACCTCTTTCAAATCCAAGGGGCACCAACCTGAAGCTGGTAAGAGGGACTTGTCACCAGTGAACAATGAAGGAGCGTTCTAAGGAAAGACGAGTCTGTGCGGGTGCTGTCACCAGGGACCACCCACGGAGGGGCTCAGAGAACACAGGAAGCTAGGTCTCACATCATGGAGACTGGGCATCTGGGATCAGTACGTGTAAGGGTGTTGACCCTATTCATGACCTCATTACCCCCCAAGACCCCCACCTCCTGATCCTGTCACAGTGGGGGTCAGGTTTCAATGTAAGAACATGAATTTGAAGAGGACGCAAACATTCAGTCCACAGCAGAGCCCCAAAACTAAAGTGAATTTGGAAAAACGTCAAAATCTAAATATGTTCTGTTAATTATACCTGTACAACAGTGATGCGCAGGATATTTTTGAATGGACTGCTCCAGATGCAATCAGACCCTCGACCCCACTACAGAAGAAGCAGGCACTGCCATTGGTGAGACTGCAGGAGCTTCTATACACATCTAATGAAAAGGAACACAAACTTAAAAAACTACGGAGAAATTTATACCAGAGCAATAGAAGCAGCATCACATGGTGAACATGAGTAATGTACAAAAACGAGGCTGAATATCCAAGCTCATTACAGACCATCCTCGTACCCCAAATAGCCCTTCAGTAAGAGCTGAACTGTTATCTAATTTTTAAATAAAAGCAGACTGTGTAAGTATTATTTTTGTTAGAAGTCTATATACTCTGCCAAGAACTTTCAAGTCATACAATGATATTATTTAACAGAAAATAAATTATGTAAGCCTCTAGGGGGAAAAAAATATACACTCTTGATTAAATTAATGGTTCCTGAAAAGTAGGTCTTTTACTTGAAACTGCATGCCACAATTTGAGAAGATCTGCATCACCCAGCCCAGAGAAAGCTGCGTTAGCATCTTCCCGTCTCATAGTGGGAAATGGGGCAGGAGCCACGTGTGTCCCCAAGGCTGGAGAGATGAATCACTCCTCAGTTGCCACCTCACTCCCCATTAGTACCCAACATCCCTCCTCACAGCCGACTCTGGGGACACAGGCTTTTCCGAGGGAGGCAGGGGCCCCCAGAGGCCCTGATGCTCTGTTGCCCCCACTCTAGCACATCTATTCAAAGGTTACATGTGGACGAGCACTCCCAGAGGAGACAGTGACACAGGCAGCCTCCTAAAGCAACAAATTATGTGAGAAGCATTGTGTCATAAATCCTGACCAATTTAACTTCAAGACCTCACCATGTTTGGAGCCTCCTTCCCTTAAGCATCTGGGGTGTCAGAGTCCTAGTCATTGATTCACCCAGAAATTACTATATGCAAGCCAAAGCTACATCTTCATTGTCAGATAAACTCAAATGGAGCATGGAGAATACGGCTAGTGCCAGCTGTCCCCATTTACAGAGAAACTCCTCCTATCCTTGCCATCGTGTCCCAGGTCACTGGTATTTTAGTCAAAGTCTCTAAATGGAGCAAAAGATGAGACATCATATCAGATGAAGGTTTGGAAAGGGTACTGAAACATCACCTAGTCTGTCCCATTTCTCCCACAGCCTAAATCTCACTGTAGCCTTTTCCCTTCTTTCTAAGGTAAAAGTCCCCACAACCGGCTGCTATGTGTAGTCCTTCTCTTTACTATCTGGAAACTCTCCCCTTCTCCTAATGTGAACCTGTCACACTAACAGCTGAAGGCACCTTGCTCATTGCTACTCAGTGGTTTCCACCCCCCACATCGTTCCTGAAACTGCTACAGAAAGGTCGTGATGGTCTCTAACTAGTGAACCTAGAGGGCTGTAGTTCTCAGCACAGCACACCTCGTTTTGTCCTGCTGGTCCTGCACTGAGCTCATGCCTTCCCTCCATTCCCCCTTCCTGCTTCTGGTTCTTTCCCTCTAACTCATCCTTCCTGGCCCCTGTCACAGGCTCTTCTTCCTCCTCCACCAAACTCAACTGGGCTCACTCTCAGATTCCACTACCAAACGCAGCCAAGGACTGCCCAGTCGGTTCTGTGTGCACAGGGTTAGCAAGTTGGGGTGATATCATTTTGAAAAAGAAAAGGATTTGTAGTACACAGTTATATATTCAGATCTGCAATTCCTGTAACAGCCGACCTGCTGCGTGGGGACTGGTCCAGAAGGACTAGTCAGGATCTTGCCAGCAAAGAGCAGCCCCTGCTGGAGCAGGTGGGTGGACAGCAGTCTAGTTGACCCACTAATGTCTTCACTATCTCTCTACACCAGAGTCACCTGTGTTTGTGGTGGTGTCCCAGATAAGGGGCATATCCTAGAAAATAAATACGAAGTAATTCACTATAAACTCCACCACATCACGCCTCTCCCAAGAACCCCATGGTAGAGTCTCATGTGACTTAGAATAAAATCCACACCCCTGCTACCATTTCAAATCATCCTGGACTCAACCTCTAGATTTTTTTAAATTGTGTATGTTCATACAACAGAGGAGTATACATCAAATCACTGAAGAACATACACAAAGGAGAGAATAAGAAAAAGAGAGCCAGATGGAGGCTGCTTCCAGGGGAGTAGGCACGAAGGGAGGAGGGAAGAAGGGGAGGAGAGGACAGGCTCAAGAGGAAGCCCAGGGAACTAACTGCATTTTGCAATCAAGCCACATAGCCTACATGTATAGAACACACATTCTTTTGTATATACCAAATGTTTCCTGATTTAAGAAGATAGGTAACACCCAGTGCAATGTGCCACAGCATGGCTACCTGCAGCCAGACCACCATCCACCCACCTGCTCTTGCCCACTCTGGGGACTGTAGGGCTGCTCTTTGCTGGCAAGATCCTGACTCTAGTCCTCGAGGCTAGTCACCACACAGCAAGTTAGCTGTTACAGGAATTACAGATTTGAAAGCAACTATATCACCAGGAATCCTTCACTATCTCACACACTATTATCCTGTTCCTCAGCCCTCTCGCACACGGACCCCACTCGGCACTCATCATCTCGTTTCTTGCCATTACCTCCTGCCGCCATCATGTGGTGCCTATGTTCTGAGGACATGAACATGGGTGGGCTGGCGGGGTTTGCCCCCGAGTTTCCAGCTGAACAGAATCAGAGCCAGCGTATGAACATGTCCTGCTGCCCCCTTCTGCCACATTCCCCAAGCAAACCATCTGACATGCCCTGGGCTGTTCTGCTATCTGCCATGGTCCCTCAAAGGACGCCAGGATGTCAGAGAGCTCTGAGCTCCCAGCCAGAATTCAATTGTTGCCTCTACTACTTGCCAACAAGTCTGATCTTGAGCCGAGGGCTTTGGTGAGAATGGTCCCTGGGTCCCCAGGGATGCTGTGAGGAGACAAGCTGACACAAATGAGTCCTGAGAACAGGGGCTGCACCTGCTCTGTGAGGTCAACAATGACAACAGGACTGCTGCCGGTATTATCTTCTCAGCTGACCAGAAGGGCAAAGCAGGAAAGAGGAGCTGCTCTCAAAGATCGAACCCCAGCAAAGTCTCCAAGGGACATCAAGCCAAGCTGTGTATTAGAGGCAAGGGCCCAGAGGGTCCCTATAACACAGTAATCAAGAGGGAAACCAGGGTCCAAACAAGAGGAAAATGCAGAGCGCAGGCCACACAGAGCAGCCACCTCTATCGCTGACAGGAAAAGATGAACAGACCAGGGCTAAGCCAGGAATCCTCCACTGTCACTGGTCCCCTGTGCTGTGCTTCCCCCTGCCTGCTCCCCCCAGCCCCCACGAGAGCCTCATTGTTCAGGCCGGGGGACTTATGGCAGCCTTCTCCTGTCAGGTGACGGTCCCAGGCCCTCTTTCCTTCACTGGGAATCTTAAAACTGCCTTTACGTGTGACTGTGACCCCCCCACGGAAGAAAAGGACAAGGACACGGTTCAGTGAACTGGATTTTCCATCAACAACATGCCCAGCAGTCAAAGCCTTATGGTTTATGGTGTCATAGACCCAAGAAGCGGTCAGAAAGCCAGTGTCACTTTGGCACCTTGCTTTGTCCTCAGGCTCATGAGAGGCACGCTGCCCCTCTGGACTCTTTGCTTCCCCTGAGTCACTGAAGCAGAATTCAGTCTCAGCATGGAGCTCGGCAAGGGGCAAGGACCGTGAGGATGTCGAGGCACAGACCAACTGGGAAGGGCCAGCCCGCTCTCCCACATCCCTGCACTGAGTCCAGAGCCTCGGCAGCAGCACATGGACTCTGGCATGGACTCAGGCAGGTCTGGCAGAGACACAGGATGAAGCCCTAGCAGACCTGTGCATGATGGGACTTCCCTGAGTGACCTTGCCTGTCCCAGTCAGTGTTCTCAACTAAGGACAAGAGGACTGTCCACTGCAGAGATGCTGGGAAGTTAAATAAACTAATGCAAACAAAGGGTTGAGCAGAGTAGTTGGAATTCACTGTTTACAATGAACCTTCCCCTCTGCTTCCTCCTCCTCACTCTGGAGCACAGTCTACAGGCTGCTGAAGGGACTCCTGGTCCCAAATTTACAGAATTTCCGGGAAACCACAAGAATCTATTGCCAGCTTCTAAATTTCATGCTACATCTTCAAGCTTGCCCATAAAACAATAATTAGAAAGTACGACTTAAACCAATATGATAATACTAACAGGAGATAGTAGTTTTACTGAGTCTTTGCCCCACAAGCTCTGTAAATCAGTCTATCTGAAATATTTCTGAAGGTGAGTGAAAGCAACCAGAAGTCCTAGGACTATTTCTGTTTCTCAGTGACCTGTGATATGGGAGATACTGTTGAAGAATAGGAACAAAGATTGCCCTAAAAGATAACAAACGTAATACAAATGGCTATTCTAACTTAGGCAAGACAGTGACAGACCAATTAACAGAATAGAGCTCACAAACACACATATTATGCCTGACTGCTGGTGGCACAGTGGATAGAGCATCAACCCAGAGTACCAAGGTTGCTTGCTGGATCTCAAGGTTCCTGGTTTGAACCCAAGATAGCCAGCTTGAGCCCAGGGTTGCCGGCTCCTCCATCCCAAGGTAGCCGGCTTGAGCCCAAGGTCCCCAGTTTAATCTCCAGTACAATCCCCAGTCAAGGCACATATGAAAAGCAATCAATGGGTTCACAACTACGTGGAACAAGCCAATACTTCTCTCTCTCCCTCTCTCCCTTCCTCTAAAAGAAAAAAATATATATACAGTGGTACCTTGACACAAGAGCACTTTAAATCACGAGCAATTTGAGAGACGAACAGTCACTCATGGGATTTTTGCTTTAAGTCACGAGTGGATATTTGAATCACGAGCTTCTGCCACTCTCCAATAGATGGCCTGCAAATGTTCTGAAAGGGTGGAAGAAACAAACTTCCATGGAAAGGTTTTTGTTGAAACGGCCTCTAAGTGAAAGTGAGGAAAGTGTGGCAAAAAGGCCAAATGTCAGTGAAGAAAATGATGACTGTTGGGCAAATGAGTTTGTAAAATTTCTATTTTCTGAGTTTGCTCACTTTTATTGTTACAAATGGCGCTGGGCAGCTGTCTGTGAAATTGCAAACTAGGTTCCTGCTTGGGACGGGCCATTGTTATGCTAATGATGCTAGAGGAGGGTTTTTTGCACCAAAAAGTTTTGAAAAGAGAGGAGGAGGAGGAGGAGGAGGAGGAGAAGGAAGCCGTGCAATGATGATTAAGCAAAGTAAAAAAATAGCAATTCAGTTTGGTGATAAATTACATATCATACATAGTAAGTTAAATTTTGCAATTAAATGTAGCATAGCATTAAGTGTGTAGAGAGTAAGTTATGTTAAGCAATAGTGCACGAAATGAAAACTTTCTCCTCCAATCTCCTCCCCCTCCACTAGTATCTTCACCTGACCTTGAAGGTAAATACACTTCATAAACCAGTTTATTTCTTTACATTCTCTCTTATTGTGTGTGTGTATGTATGTGTATAATGAAATTACTACTAAGTATTTAGTATGAATTAATTATACCCCCCCACACACTTGGTTAACTGCTACGTGAGAAAGGAGTAGGTGTATCTGAAGTAACGAAGATTGGTGAATTTCATATTAGGTTTAAAAATAAATAAAGATCAGCAATAAGAAAGAATGAAATACTGCCATTTGCAACAACACGGATGCATCCTGGGAACATCAAGCTAAGCAAAATAAGTCAGTCAGAAAAACTTATGAACCATAGGATTTCACTCGTATGTGGGGATATAAAACTGAAAACAACAAATGAACAAACAGACAGACAAAAGCTTTTCGATTCCCAGTCAGGGCACACAGGAGAAGTGTTCAGCTGCTTCTCCACCCCTCCCCCTCTAGCTTCTTTCTCTCTTTCTCTCTCTCTCTCTCTCTCTCTCTCTCTCTCTCCCTTCCTCCCTCCCTCCCTCTCTCCCTCCCTCCTGCAGCCATGACTAAATTGGAACGAGTTGGCCCTGGGCACTGAGGATGGCTCTACAGCATCCGCCTCAGGAGCTAAGATGAGCTCGGTTACTGAGCCACAGAGCAACACCCCAGATGGGCAGAGCATTGCCCCCTAGTAGACTTGCCAGATGGATTCCAGGCAGAGTGCATGCAGGAGTCTGTCTCTCTGCCTCCCCTCCTCTTACTGAATTAAAAAAATAAAAGGACAAAAACTCATAGACACAGACAACAGCATGGCAGTTACCAGAGGGCAAGGGATGGGAGGGCAGTAAAGGGTAAAGGGGGTCAAATACATGGTAAGAAACCTATATCATTTTATTAATCAAAGTTTTCCCAATAAATTTAATAACATTCTTTGAAAGTAAAGAACAAAATAGGTAACTGCAACTCCCTGTATTGAGTGCTATTGCAGGATGGGAAGTTGACCTCCAATGGGGCAGTGAGGTCAGTGAAGCTGGGGTTGGGGATAGGGCAGTGGGCGGGGCAGTGTGGTCAGTGAAGCTGAGGTCAGGGTAGGGCAGTGGGCAGGGCAATGCGGTCAGTGAAGCTGGGGTTGGGGGTAGGGCAGTGCGGTCAGTGAAGCTGAGATCAGGGTAGGGCAGTGGGCAGGGCAGTGTGGTCAGTGAAGCTGAGCCTGGGAGTAGGGCAGTGGGTGTGGCAGTGAGGTCAGTGAAGCTGGGGTCAGGGTAGGGCAGTGGGCGGGGCAGTGAGGTCAGTGAAGCTGGGGTTGGGAGTAGGGTAGTGGGTGGGGCAGTGAGGTCAGTGAAGCTGGGGTTGGGGTAGGGCAGTGGGCGGGGCAGTGAGGTCTGTGAAGCTGGGGTTGGGGTAGGGCAGTGGGCGGGGCAGTGAGGTCTGTGAAGCTGAGATCAGGGTAGGGCAGTGGGCAGGGCAGTGTGGTCAGTGAAGCTAAGTCTGGGGGTAGGGCAGTGGGTGTGGCAGTGAGGTCAGTGAAGCTGGGGTCAGGGTAGGGCAGTGGGCGGGGCAGTGAGGTCTGTGAAGCTGGGGTTGGGGGTAGGGCAGTGGGCAGGGCAGTGAGGTCAGTGAAGCTGGGGTTGGGGGTAGGGCAGTGGGCAGGGCAGTGAGGTCAGTGAAGCTGGGGTTGGGGTAGGGCAGTGGGCGGGGCAATGCAGGAGGCAGGTGCAACACCAAGAGAAAGGAGGTGCATCTAAAATCAAAGTCCAGTTGGAAAGAAGCCCAGTTTAGGAGAAAGTGACTAGAAATGAGACCCCAGAGCTAGACAAGAAATCAGATCACAAAGGTGTTACAGCCAGGTTGGTAATTACAAGAACATACAGGTTGTTTACAATGGATTGATATCACCACTAATCTGAGAAAATATTAAAACTCATAATACTTAGGGGAAACACTGAGCCACACCAATTTACTATAAATGCACTGCCTCTAATCTCATTAAATATTTTTGCTTTAAATATTAAAGTAATTGAATGAAGAAAAATGAGACACTTTTGTTAAATATTGAATACTCTATCAAAATCAAGCATCCCTGGAACTATCTCTTTTATATCCAATAAAATGAACTATGCTAGTCTTTTATCGTGAAGGTCAAACTCTCTTTTTTAATGTCTGTCTAGTATTTAACCCTGCTGCACAATCACAGCCACACATAAAAATGGCAGTGCACAGGGACATAGGAACTACAGCAAGTGGCTGTGTGTGCCCCTGCTGTCCATGCGGAACTGAAGACGCAGAGAAAGACCAGCCGCTCTGTAAGGGAAAGACTGTCACTCTACTGAGCTGCTCAGATCCTGGTCAGTGTTTTCTCAAGGAAGCTGTTCCCATAATAACATCACCAGTCTGCAATTCCAGAGAGCAGACCATGTGCAGGCTCTCCTAACACAGACCACCACTCAGGGAAATGCGTTCTACTCTATTATTGCCTGTATTTTACAAAGGAGAAGATTAAGCTTTGGGAAGACTAAGTAATCTGTGCGAGGCACACAGCTAGTTAGCAGCAGAGCCAGACCACAGAAACAGCGAGCCAAGCAGCAAGACACGCACCAAACCCACACGTTCGCTCCCTCTCCCTATCAGAGCTGCCTCTCGCGGCACTGCAGCCGTGGAGCCACTGAGTGAGAGTCTTCAGCTGAATCTATAGCATTTCTACAGCAAGACACCTGCCTTCAAATCACCTCTCAGAACCTTTTTTCTCATCTGAAAAGTCAGGTTAATAGTACCTTGGTGGTCATCACAATAACCTAAACAGAGTTCCTTGAGGATCAAATGGGTCATATGACTTACCCCCATGTGCAACCAGCCAACAGTTCCCAGTAGCAGGCTTCTGGCATTTCATGTCCCAAGAACTTGAATGCAGCGAAGAACCTTTCCCAGATCTAAGTCCGCCCACCTCTGTGCAGGCGGCCTGGCATAACGCCAACCACAGTCCCAGAAGGGAAAGTCTGGGTTCCCCTCAAACCTTCTGGGGGCCTAACAGTCACATTCAGACCTATAGGACACTGGTATTTCCTCCTGCTCCTGCATTCTGCACACAGTGAGGACTTAAAGAAAATAAATCAGTAACACTAGTTTATCTGGAAGCGCCCCAGGGCAAAAGAAAATTTGGTACATTTCTGAAATTTCTTTCTTATGTTCTGCATCTCTTCTTACCTAACTTAATAAAAACACTCTATTTTGTCACTGGCTTCATGAGAGTGTTCTGCTTGTTGGAACCCTGGCTTTCCTCTTTTTTAAAAAAAAAATCAAAATTGGTAGCTAAGATGAAAGATAACAGCTTTTAAATGATCATCTCCTTTGTTTGCTCTGCACACTGGGCCATGAACTAGGTGACATTAATTTTCTAGGTCTCAGCTCTGACTTCTTAAATAATGCTGCTCACGGTGGTAGCAAGTCTGCATAGTTTCTTTGATGGAAACCGGGTAAATGGTCAGAAGCCGTAGTGTGGACCCACGCCTGGGGAACATAATCAGCTCCACCTCGCAGTGCAAACAGAAGTCTAAGTCTAGTGAAAAAGCCTACTGATTAAATTCTTCTATGAGCAAACATTAAGAACTTAAAGAGGGGTAAGAGCTCTATAATAAAAGAATTAAATAGTGATCTAATTATGCTCAAATATTAGTAGGAAGAATGGAGACCATTTAAGCGGAGACCATTCTGCTGAACGTGCTGCCTCCTGCCAGAGGTCTGTTTCAGGGCACAGCCCAGCGGCTTGCTGCACAGTGGGCTGACATTACAGCACACAGAGTCCAGGTCCAGGGAACACTATACCAATTCACCTTCTGTAGCAAAGCAGAGAAACCCGAAGCACAGCGGACTTGTTCTGTTCCAGCTAAGAGACCGCCGATGTTTTGCAGAGCTCTGAGCTCTGCACCCTGTGAAACAATGAAGCAGGTACAGATGGCCCTACCACAGCCTGATCTAAACTGCAGCACTGGGCAGAGAAGCTCTGGTGACAGCAGGTTTTGAACAATAAGTTCCAGAAGGCCCTGGCCAGCTGGCCTATTGAATAAGAATATAGGCCCAGCATGTGGACATCCCAGGTTCAATCCCCGGTCAGGGCACACAAGAGTTGTGACCATCTGCTTCTCTTCCCTCCTTATTCCCCTTGTCTCTCCCTTCCTCTCTTGAAACCAGTGGATTAACTTGTCTGAGCATCAGCCCCAGTAACTGAGGACAGCTCAGCTGATTCGAGCATCGGCCTCAGATGGGGGTTGCTGGGTGGGTCCCAGTGCGGGCACATGTGGGGGAATCTGTCTCTCTACCTCCCCTCTTCTCACTTAAAAATAATAATAATAATAATAAGAAGAAGAAGAAGAAGAAGAAGAAGTAGTTCCAGAAGAGTGGCAGGGATTTTTGCTTGTCCCTCAATAATATCTAACAATATTTTGATATTGCAAGTGACTAAATAGCCAAAATATCAAAAGGCAGTTGTCTACGACCCTGAGCTGTGAAGGTTCCTACGCATCATAGGGAAATGAATATAAGGAGATGAGAAGTAGCAAAATGAGTCGAAGGAAGTGAGAAGTAAGGGGAAGAGTATAAGGAGGTGAAAGGGAGTGAGTCCTCGGCACCCTGACCCAGGTGTTCATGTCAATCCTATACTGCTCTGTAGGCGCCATCAGCAGCACTGGCTCAGTGAGATGGAAGTAAGTGGCCGAAAGGGTTAAAAATGAGAAAGTCCTCTGTCTCTGTAAACATCATCTGTTCACGCCATGCAAAGTTCATGTAGTAATTGCCATTTTATTTTTTTTTCTTCTTTTTCCAAGTGAGAGAAGGGGAGATAGACAAACTCCCTCATGCACTCTGATGGAGATCCACCTAGCAACCCATCTGGGGCCAATACTCTGCCCATCTGGGGCCATGCTCGCAACCAAACTATTTTTAGTGCTTGAGCTGGAGGCTCTATGGAGCCATCCTCAGCACCCAGGGCCAACACACTCAAATCAAATCAAGCCATGGCTGCAGGAGGGGAAGAGAGAGAAAGAAAAGGGGGAGAAGGAGGAGTGGAGAAACAGATGGTCACTTCTCCTGTGTGCCCTGACCATGAATTGAACCTGGGACAGCCACACACCACACTGATGCTCTACCACTGAGCCAACTGGCCAGGGCCGGTAATTGCCATTTTAAAGCAGAACATTTTAAAACCTATTCTCAGAGAAGTCCACCCCTTTGGCCTCACTCTCTTTACCATAACCAAAGTCACTTCCAGAATTTCCAAGAAATCCTAGAATGATATGAGACACAGATTAAAATTACTGGTGTCATGCATACACTTCCTCCTCCTCCTCCAGCTACTCCTGCATCTCCACCTATACACACCCCTAGTCTGTTTGCAGAGCCACTTCTAAGTCCAGCCTCTCTCTCCATCCAGCTCCATGGGCATGTGTGTACCTTCTCGATGAGTTTTCTAAAGCTTTTCTAGACCCAAAGGAGAGTAACCTCTTGTTTCCTAATTTCTTTCTTCTATCCTCACAGAGTATGTTAAGAAATATTTATTGTAAATATTAAGAAACACACAGGCTTGTTATGAGGGTGAAATATATACTCTGATTAACTATAAGGCCGTTTCTATTTAGTCACATTTTATAATTAGTTCACTGGTCTTGCCAGCCATTGGTGTCACCCAGATCACCATGCTGAAACTGATGAGAGTTAATGCTGTGTTATAATAGTTCAAGTCCTGTCCTCATTTAAAGCCCACCTCTCTACCCTCCACCTCACACTGGACATAATTCTGCCACATGTCCCCAACGTGCCAGCTCCCTCTTGCCTGAGAGCTCGCACTCGCTGCTTCTGTGTCGAAGTTCTTCCCCAGGTATTTCCAGGGCTGGCCCCCATACATCTGGAGTGATGACTTCACACAATAAACACTCAACAAATGAATACAGGGGAAAAACAATGCATAAACTATAGCTCGATCAGTATTAAAAAGCTAATCTTAAAGGTTCATTTAGATTTGGAGGTTTATGTTGAGTCTAAATGGTGGGAGCCTAAGAGGAGCTCAATCTTAGCTTCATCACTAAACAACATGTCATTCCTGCAGTGCATACGCTATCTACACAACAGACTGATGTGAGTCCAAACAGTACAATTACTTCTAGGGCTTCAGCAGATCTGCTTACTTTATCATTCTTTGCTTAAAACATTTTAACTACGCATTTAGAAATGTGAAAGTAAAATCCAAGTCATATTTATTTTTAAAACCCAGCAAGAAATCAGAAGCATATTTTACCTGGTACAAAGCAATCACACACAATAGCCCATCTGTGTCATGAGTCAAAAAGCAAAATGATCTCTTGCTGTTTGAGAGAAAGTAAATTAGAATCTGATTAAATGACATTTAGAAAGTGATGAACAGTGTTTCAAACTAACAATTTAATAATGATTTAATATTTTATGTAATCACAAACATCTCTCATTCTGCCACTATCATAAGACAAAAAGAAACTACTGTGGCTTATCAAGGATATTCAAAGGTTCTTATTTTTATTATGGAAGACACAAAGATGAGGAAAAAAAAGTCACAGGCTCAAATATCTAAAATAAAACAGTTAATCAACTCTATTCTTTCTGGTTGACTAAAATGAAAAAAAAAAAGTTGTTTACAATGAAAGGAACCACATGGGAGGAAAGAATTGAATAGACTGATATCAACGCCCTAAATTATCAAAAGGCAAAGCCGCTCGTGACCACCAATTACATCGACAGCCTGTAGAGAGCCTCTACCACCGAGAGCAGGCACACCTGCCCTGCTGCCCTTCACACTGGCATACAAAAGAGGCAAAAACAGATCAATGAAATCAAAACTTCAAATCATCCCAACCTTACCTTTTCCCTAAAACTGTAACTCAAGTATCAGGAGGTACACATTTTTTCACCTCCATCTTCAGAAGTCACTGATGCCCCTCCCAGAGGAAGGCTGGGGAAGAGATGACGCAGAGGAGCGGAAGGCCTGACAATCAGTCACTCAAGAAATATCAGACTTGCCCTGGCCAGGTAGCTCAGTTGGTTAGAGCACTGTCCCCACACACCAAGGCTGTGGGTTTGCTCCCTGGTCAAGGCACATGCAAGAAGTAATCAGTGAATGCATAAATAAGTGGAACAACAAATTGATGTTTCTCTCTCTCTCCCTTCTTCTCTTTCTAAAAAAAATCAAGAAAGTAAAAAAAAAATCTAAAAAGAGAAATATCAGACTCTACCTCACAGGGGTAAAGATCATAACCTTTAGATAATGACCAAAAGTGAAAATATGATCTCAAAAATGGTGATATGAAATTCCTAACCCAGTCTCTCCACATATGGAAGATCAAACTTCTGTTTCTGAAACTTCATCTCTATAAAATGTTGAGTGATTAACACCCAGGATCAGAGGACATTACTGGGCAGAGTGGAGCTAACATTTACCCTTTGCTGGGCATCTGGCCAGCCCCATCTGTATCATGTGGGATCCACACAGAGCGTTCACAGGTGAACTGAGTGACAATGGTGGGCCTTTTCTAAGACACACTGTGACAACCGCAGTTTCCAGCCTGCCCTGACCCCCAGCACAATGGCATCTGGGACCAGAATCCTAATAAATCAGTTTCCTCTTGACTGGATGGGTAACCAGGAAAAGAAGGAATTGTTGTGGTTTGGTTTTTATTTGAAGAGAAAGTCAGACTATACCTAGAACCACAACTTCCAACTCTGGATTCCTTACAGCAAAGCACCAGCCCAGAAGTATACTGATGCCCTGACTCTGAGAGGACCACTCTGGACTGACCACACTGCATACTTGCTGCCTTAGGCCAGAGTGATGGCACTGTCACATTCATCAAGTGGAAAAGTGACTACAAACAAAAGGACACCCTCACCACCATGCCCAGAGCTGTAACTAAGCAAACCACTCTCCCTGGGGACACAGTGCTGCACAGCCTCTGTTCCTGTGAGGGAAGCTGGACCCAATTTGTTTGATGAAAGGACCCTGAGTCTCAGTGCTCATGGAATTTTTACTGGAAGGTAGGTAATCCTAAATGTTCACATGTCATCTGGTGCCTACTTATTTGATTGGAGCAATCACACTTCTCCCCTGTGTTCTCCACACTGAGAATGAACCCCAGGAAATTTCCAAAACAATAAATCCTAAAGCTGCCAGCATGAACCACAGAACCACCCTGCAGATGTCCACAGTCTGCTCATCAAATATTCAGCAGAGCCCGGCTCTCCAAACGAGTGGGGAAGCTCTGGTTACAGCTCCTTTTAGCTCGTTCCGACCATTTCAGGGTGCCAAGTGTTAAAGGCCGATCCACGGTGTGCAGGTTGTTTTGTTTGTTCATTTATTTGTTGTTTCCTTATTTTTCAGTACATTTTTGTTCAAACCCAAACAAAAACATCTTTATAATTTAATGCCAAGCACACTTGCTGGTGATGGATTTTCTGGTTCTTACTAGCACAGAGATTGAACCTGAAACCCCGGCATCGAACAAGTATGATCCGAGGTTTTTTCTCCCCTCTGAACCCGTATGTGAGGCACCGAACATTCTGAGCTTCAGGAAGACCTTCTACCCTTCAGTATAATGTATAACCAGAATTGCAAATGCTCAGCTGTATCAGCTGCCAACAAGAAATCTCGATACTCCAGAGAATTATTTTCTGTCTTACTCATTCTATGACTCAATGATGTAATATGCCTAAAAAATAAAATACACTTTAGATTTTACCTGCTTTTCAAGTTAACTCTCTGATGCTCACACATTTCAAAACACATGGCTAATTTCACCTACTTGAGTGTTTTACATTAAAAATTTTTCCAAATAACTTTAAAATCTGGGCTCCGGCACCAAGACATTTTCACTCTAAATTTCATTGTAAGTAGTAGCAAATCATCAATTTTAAAAGGACCATCCATGTGTAAAAACGGTTCATACGCATCAGAAAACAAAATGTCTGATTGGCTCATCTTTCTGCCTCCAAACACATCCATGCAGAATCTCTGCTCCATTGCTGGTGTTGTCCAAGACGATTTTCAAGACTGCTCACAAATAATATCAGAGAGGCCGGTGGATATTGGCCAAAAAATGACACGCTCCAGATCACATGACTGGCACCTGTCCTTACGAAGCTAATTTCCCAGGCTGAGTTCTAACGGGACCAGTCCCATGAAAACACAAGTTAATAACACGTGAAAGAACACTGAAATTATATTCAATAACACTATGTCATTTAGGAGTGGCCAGTTCCCAACTTACCCTGACCTGAAGCAAGCCTGCGCCCAATTTCTGACAGTCTCAAAAATGTGTAACTCACAAATCTGTTTCTACAGTGCTTTCAGGTGACACACATCTAAAGCAGAGATTTGGGTTCATTTTAAGAATTTTCATCTCTATTAAGTCAGCAGAAATTTGCATGTGAATTGGTTAAGAATACCAAAGATTTTTCTCCTGAAAATGTTTCATTTCTATAATGTTACTGATTTTCAACCACCCACCATGTTAAGTCACGGTTCTGCCTTCCCCCCAGCACTCACATTCCAGGAATAAAAAACAAAATGAGTAATAAACAACAGGAGCCCTGAAATGACAAACTGCAAATAATTGTCTGAAATACATCCCTAGAGGGACCAGAATATTTCACGATTTTAAATAGGTATATTTCTACGTGAACAAATAATTAATAAGACAATTATACATTATAACGGTTCAGAATTTACTTACAAAAAACAATTCTGTCATCAATTTTCAGAATCAATTCTTAGGTTTTGTTTTGTTACATTTTTTTTTATTATTATCTGTTAGGGGGTAAAATATCCAAGTTTAAGCCAATCACCTTGAGCTTGTAAAGTCTCACCTTCCCAGAAAAGAACTATAAAGATTAATGAGAAGCTGTCAGTAGACATTAGTGAAATGGACAAGTCCATTAACCATGGGGTGAATAGTCATTTAGACACTCAGGGCTACACTCAAACTTCCCTTCCATTAAAAAAAAATTACAAAAATTTGTTTCAAGTACAAAACAAGGACTCAGCGATGAGAAAAAATAAAAAAACCTGTCTTTCAGGATGGCAAAAAAGAAATACAGAATCAAATGTAGTTAAAGACAATAACAGCACTATTGAACTGTACTGACACCTTTGAAAAACATTTGGTCTAAAAGCTGAGAATTTAAATAAATAAGTGAATAATAAAAATAAAACCTGACAAGCTTTTGCCTCCAAATACATTATCAATTTGTACACTCTAGAATCATAATAAAATAATATGAATCCAGATAAACTTGCTTTATCATTTGAACTGCTTTATGCCAGTATTAAGGTTCATATTCTTAGATTTCAGGGTTAAGACAATCCAAAGATTTCATTGTTTCTATAGTATATATTTGTAGAGACTGCAGGAATCATATAAGATTATTCTATTAACACGTCTACCATCCCATTATGAAGGCATGGTTCCTGACCTCAAATATTCAATGTAGAGGGGAAAATAAAACTAATACCCACAAGGGAAGCAATTAATAAATAATATAACACAAAATTGAGTTTCCAACTGCGCATTAATAATTTTGTGGGATTCTGTTTTCATTGGAGAGTGTGCCACAGAGATGCCCAATGATATGGCCCTTAAAAGACAGCTCAGGCCTGACCTGTGGTGGTGCAGTGGATAAAGCGTCGACCTGGAAATGCTGAGGTCGCCGGTTCGAAACCCTGGGCTTGCCTGGTCAAGGCACATATGGGAGTTGATGCTTCCAGCTCCTCCCCCCTGTCTCTCTCTCTCTCCTCTCTTTCTCTGTTTCTCTCTCTCCCTCTCTCTCTCCTCTCTAAAATGAATTTAAAAAAATTTTAAAAAAGACAGCTCAGATTTGTATGTTTGTTTCTCCATAAGATTGAAAATTTCCCAAAGGATTCATCTACCATAAACTCTGTATCCCTCTGAATCTCAGCCCTTTGCTGAGTACACGTTTAAATAAGTATTTAATAAACTGAATCACAAGTGCCACAAAAATACATTTATTTCTCATTAAAGCAATGACATGAGCCTCTATCCTCACACACTTGACAGAGAGGCTCCTGTCCCTCCATCACCGTGTCCTTCCTGGGCGCACCCCCGCAGACCACACTTTGTCCTGTATGTACTACGCTGCTCTCAGCCAGGTCACAGCAATCTGAAAAAAAGTACTTATTACTAATAACGGCTACCACCTGACCCTTCAAATAAACTATTTAAGTTCCTCCATCTCAATTCTAGATACACAATTCGATACATTTTTTTCTTCTTTTTCCAAGGGAGAGGAGGGGAGACAGACTCCTGCATGTGCCCTGATTGTGACCTACCTGGCAACCTCTGTCTGGGGCCATGCTCGCAACTGAGCTATTTTTACTGCCTGAAGCTGAGCCATTCTCAGTGCCCAGGCCAATAAACTCAAACCAATCGAGTTATGGCTGTGGGAAGGGAAGAGAGAAAGAGAGACGGGGAAGGGGAAGGGGTGGAGAAGCAGAGGAGCACTTCTCCTGTGTACCTTGACTGGGAATCGAACCTGGGACATCCACATGCCTGGCCAGCGTGCTAGCACTGAGCCAACCAGCCAGGACCTAGATACATATTCACGCACTCACTCATTCACTCATTCATTCAGCTGTAATCACTCAGCCCATAACTACTCTATATTGAACATGATACTAAGCAGTAAGGGGATGAAAATGAATATGATTCTCACTCCAAAAGAGCCCATAGCCTGTCAGTTCAGGTGTTAACTAAAATAGAATAAAAATATTTTTAACAAAAGACTAAAAGCTAAAGGTGAAGAAGTGAACATTGAGGCATTTTTTGGAGGAGAAGGAAGTGGAAGAGAAAGAGAAAGAAAGCAAAACTGTTTAATAATACCTAAAATATGTCTAAAGAGAAAACCATTGCCAGTCTCCCCCTCAAAACTCAGAGAAAAAAAGCGGATGAGAAGAATAAGCTGTGGGCATGAACACACTGCTTCTGAAGGGTCAGTGCGTCTGTGCCCCAGGCATGTGCCCATCTCGTTCTCTCTAGCATCCTGTCCCTTTGTCTCCACACGTCCCAACCCTGTCAGCCCTCTAACTCGTGACTACAGAACCTTCCTGACCCCACAGTCAGACGTGATCTCATCCTAAACACCCAATCACTTCACCTGGAGATGTCTGATGATCATGTTACTGTCCAGGGGAACAGAGAGGAGCTTCCATTTGTTACCTCCTACACCATTTACTTAAAATCCACTCATTCTTTTATTCCTCACAAGCCGTTTTTCATTTCCACTTAACAGATAAAGAAATCAAAGCAGTCACCAAAAGTCGCCCAGCTCAATGGGGTTGTTCTAGTATTCAAACCTCGGCCTGTGTCTCCGCAGTCCTTCACACATTATCGTGTTGATTTGAGTATTTAATTTACATGTATTTACTGAAGGCTTCTTCTAACCTCTGTTCTAGGACCACAGTGTAGTCCTGTCCATAACCTCAAGAAGATGACCATTTAACGTGGGAGAGATCCATTAAGCAGGTAATTACAATTTAATGTCCCAAGAGACTATTAATTAGCTGGACATTAATAGGTCATTGTACAAATAGGGAACATTGAGTCAAGCACAGTTAAACATGTTTTTAAGAAGTCTCAGGGCCCTGGCCTGACCTATGGTGGCGCAGTGGATAAAGCGTCGACCTGGAAATGCTGAGGTCGCCGGTTTGAAACCCTGGGCTTGCTTGGTCAGGCACATATGGGAGTTGATGCTTCCAGCTCCTCCCACCTGTCTCTCTCTCCTCTCTCTCTCTGTCTCTCCTCTCTAAAATGAATAAATAAAAAGAAAAAAAAAAAAAAAAAAGAAGTCTCAGGGCCCTGACCAGTTGGCTCAGCGGTAGAGCATCGGCCTAGCATATGGAAGTCCTGGGTTCAATTCCTGGTCAGGGCACACAGGAGAAGTGACCATCTGCTTCTCCACCTCTTCCCCTTACACAGCTCTGCCCTTACCAGGTACTTCTCCGAGAACCTCCATTAGAGCAACATCACATTCCACATTACTTTCTTTACCTGCAACTGCTTCTTTATTCACTGCCTCAAATAGCGTTGATCATGTTCAACCAATAAAGCTGGTGGTTGGATGTGGTACCGGAAAGTTGGGTCATGGATGCATACTCAAATCCACCTGCACACCCCACCTGCAAAATAGGCTCTGCTTTCTCTCTGTGTGCTTCACAGTCTCAGCCTGAAAGATGGCAGCATAGAAAGATGCTCTAGTAGTTTTGGTAGAGAATGCAGGAAAGTGAAGGCATAAGACAAGTCCATCAAACTTGAGGAGTCTCAATAAGCCATCAATCAAAACTTAATGTAAAACACAAGGAGTAAAAGGATCTGGGGGAGGCTGCAGCATGACTTCAGAATTTGTAAGGCAGAAGAGGAATGAGAAACCTCTGTCCCCATGAAATTCTATTTCGGGCCCTTTTTTATTTGCTCACAGTGTTATATCATACAGATAATTGATGAGTGGTGCTGCACCATCCTCCGTTGCTGCTGCCAAGATTTCTTGAAGATACCTGAAAATAAACTAAATGTAATGAGTCACCTTACATAAGGCATTGAAAGCATGAGTCACCTGCCCCCCACCCAGAGCTTGCATACTAAATATGTTGCAAACAGCTTACGAGTTAACAAAAAGTGATCTACATTTTATATTTTCTGGATAAAGTCCCTACTTCAAGTTCCTGGCATGGTTCTGCTCCATCGCTTCAATTTTTCGTGCTGCAAACAGACACAGAATAGCAGAGCAAAGAGTTTGGAGCCCAAGTATCTGGGTTTGAATCCCAGCCTGGTGTCTTCCTAGCCCTAGGACTCTGTCTCCCCATCTGTAGAATAGGGATGAGAAGAACTACCATCACCCAGTGCTCTGAGGACTAAAGGAGTTAATCAATGCAGAGAACTCCCAGCAGGTTCTGACATTTTCACAGCTGCTTATCATCATATGGTTATTATGATATCAAAAATGTGAGTAACTCCTTTTGACCATTTGCTTTAAAAGGAAGTAGTACATACTATTACACCCTGCTCATCTCTTACATATATTATAATCGAAGAGAGTTTCAGACAAAGCCATTACAAAATAACTAAACACTAAAAATCACTTGTTACTCTTCCCAAAGGGGTGGGGGCTGACAGCAGGTGGACAATAGAGTTGGCTGCGCCAGGAACAGAGCCGGCCACCAGAACAGTATTCTGAGCAGGAACTTCCTAGGCTCCCCCACAGCGGTGTCCTGGGAGCAGCACTGGTGCTGGCTCAATCCCATGGATGGATGGATGGATGACAGGGTAGTCATCCCAATGAGATCGGGGCTCCAAGCCCTAGGAAACGCCTCTAACGGCTGCTACCGGAAACGTAGGCAACCGGGTGCGTGGCCTTTCCTACAGGATGACCCCCTGCGCAGGCGCTCCAGCACCCCTACTAACCACAAATCACTGCCATCTAAGAGGAAATCCAACCGAGTGTGTGTATTTAAGAGGGTCACGTCCACACTGCTCTCTACGTTTTCTTCCTGTGCTTAAATTATAATAAAAAGATGCTGACTGGGTGGAAATAATTAGATTTCTCAGCTTCCACAAAAGAGCTCAACCCTACCTGCTGTTTCAACTGGATGCAAATAAATATTTAGTAAGGTCTTTATCAGACCTGACAAATTATTTGCTAACTCTTACCAAATCTCCAGTGAGGAAGGTAGTCTGGGAACACATTCTATCCCCAAATGGTCTAAAGCTAAACCACGCAGACAACCTTGACCCTTTCCTGGTTTCTCCCCTTCCAGTCATCTTGTTCCCCACCACATCTCCATCTCCAAGACTTCACTAGTTCAATTCCCCCAGCGTCCCACTCACACTCTACTAGTGCTCTGTCTGCAGGGCTGTCTGTCCCCATGCACCCCCCACCTGTCACCTGCCGCCAGCCCTCTGTCTCCCATCCCCACCTCCCTCAGTCCTCAACCCCTCATCTTCCAGCGGGAGTCTCTGAGCCCTCCTCACATCACTCCCGGGTGTACGCCCCCAGTTCCCTGTCCTCTCCTCCTTCCCTCTCCTTGCCTGACTAAACCGTCCCTGGTAACACCCCAGCTCCACCGACACTAAGCTAAGTGGGAACAGGAGAACCGGTGGGCTTTCCCTGTTCAATCTCTCAGCATCCTAGGCTATATCATGTTCCTCTCCCCTTACAACTCCAATATCTTCGCAATCCTCACTCTCAGGGGAAGACCATGCCATTGACTTCACCCAGTACACATAAGCAACCAGAAAAATTGCCCAAGCTCCCTCCACATTCACTCACTAATTACACTTAAATCCATATTCTCTGCCTTCTTCCATCTATATGGAAGACCAACTCAGCTCCTAAGGCCAACCTTTAGCTAGAAACAACCTTTAGTGGACTCACTGTATTGCGGATTTTAAATTATATACATCCAATTTTTTATCGCAGATTTTTCACTATATTGTGGAATTTTGTAGTATATAGGTATTTTTATATATTTATTATTTTAATTATTTTTGCAGCAAAATAAGTGTAGGAAAGGTTAATAGCAGTGTGGGAAAGGTTTATAAGAGTGTGGGGAGGGTTTATAAAGCCTTAAAATATATATAAATACTAAAATAAATATAAGGTCACTACTTGGCAGATTTTTGCCTGTCACAGGGGGTCTGGAACCTAACCTCCATGAGAGATGAGGGACCACTGTATATAGTTTCAGGAGTACAACCCAGTGATCAGATACTATATAACTTATTAAGTAATCACCCTGACAAGCCCAGACCCATCTAACAGTGAACATAGTTATTATAATATTATTGACTATATTCCCTATGCTGTACTTTATAATCCCTGTGACTTATTCTGTAACTACCAATCTGTACTTCTTGATCCCTTCACCTTCTTCACCCATCCCATCTGGCAATTATCAGGATGCTCTCTGTATCTGTGAGACTTCTGTTCTGCTTGTCTATTTCTAAGACTGCAAGTTTGGTTTGACATTCAAAAGTCAATCAATATTATTCACCATATTAACAAGATGAAAAATTATAACATCATTTCAGAGATGAAGAATATATTTTACAAAGTTCAATATCCAGTCACAATAAAAGACTTTTGGAAAAGTGGGAATGAAAATAAACATATTCAATCTGATTTTAAAAAGTACTGACAACAGCCCTGGCCAGATGGTTAGAGTACTGTCCTAAAGCACAGAGGTTGCCAGTTCGATCCCCGGTCAGGGCACATACAGGGAACAGATCGATGTTCCTGTCTCGCTCTCGCTCTTTCCCTTCCTCTCTTTAAAATCAGTAAAATAAATATATTTTTTAAAAGTAGTGACAAAAAAAATCTACAGGAAATATTCTTCTTGGCACTATGGAAATACTTTGGCTTTTAATTCGTGTTGGTCATTTACTGGGAGGGATGTATTAAACTCTACCATGGCTGTGGATTTAGTAGTAACTCTTTAAAGCTCCGCCAGTTTTCACTTTATATATTTTAAGACTACATTATTTGTTGTATACAAATTTAGAATTATTAAATGAATCTTCTATCATTACAAAATACCTAATTCTACTAATTAGCATTGTTCACTAAAGTTTACTTCACCTGGTATTCATATATGATACCACCTGTGTTTACATTGTATAGCTTTCTCCAGTCTTCCACTGTTAACATTTCTGCATCCTTATATGAGCCCTTGAATAGCACTAGTGACTGGCACTGATGAGTGTTCTAAAAATGTTGTGATTGAAATGGTGTCAAAATCTTCTATATGCTTATTGATTTTCTTTTTTTTCTACTCATGAATACAGGCGTGTTGAAATATCAAACTATAATTGTGGATGTATCTATTTCTCTTTTCAATTCTATCAGTTTTTCCTTCATGTATTATGGTTGTTATTAGATGAACAAACATTTAAAATGATTCCTTTTTGACAAATTTTTTATGTATTTTATCATTATGTAGTATCATTTTTTATCTTTTATAGCTTTATCTAGAATCTACTTTGTGTTACTATAGCAACTCCAGTTTTTTTTAGATTAGTGTTTGAGTGGAATATATTTTCCATACTTACATATACATCTTTATTTTTAAAGTAGGCTTCCTATAGAAACCATATAGTTGGTTCTTGGTTTTTTTAATCCAATCTAACAACCTCTTTTAAGTAGTGTTTGGATTATTCACATTCAATGCAATTATATGTATTTACCATCTTATTTTGTTTTTTACTTCTTTCATGTGTTCTTTTTTCTTTTTCTCTCCTTTCTTGATTTTTCATTGAGAATTTTTATAATTCCATTTTATCCTACTATTTGGTTATTACCTGTATCTATTTATTTTTTGTTATTGCTCCAGAGTTCACAACACACATTAACATGACTGTCTCCCTGCAAATACAATTGCTGCACTTCACATAGGGGAATGGCCCTTTCTGCGGGCTGCCTCCCGCCCTTTGTGCGATCACTGTCAAACTTCCACAGGTGTTACAAACCCCACAAAACACTGTTGTTTTTCTTTAGAGAGCCAATTATGGCTTTAGGTAGAAAACTAGAGGGAAATGTCTGTTCTTATTTGCCTACATTCTTACCATTTCCAGTACTCTTCATCCCTCTTTATAGACCCGAGATTCCCTCGGTTATCATTTCCCACTTACCTGTCAGCTCCATTGAAAAATTCCTTATACTCCTGATCTGTTGGTAATGTGTTTATGCAACTTTGGCTTGTCTGAAAATGTTTTTATTTTATCTCCATTTTTTGAAAATTATTCTGTATAACATCTAGACTAAAAGGATTTCTTTTTTCTTTTAGTCCTTTAAACTATCATTCCTCTGTCTCCTGAAGCAAAGAGTTAATGAGAAGACAAATGTCATCACTACCTTTACAGTGGTTCTGTGAGATACGAATAGACCAACATATGAATTTTTTAAGATACAAGCTGCGACTTAGTCCGTGTTTTTGTTCGAGATCCAAGCGAAATTCCAAGATACAAGTCGTGATTCGGGAACATGCCGCTAGTTGGTGCTTTGGCGTACAGGTCCAGTATCTGCAGTTTGATATATGAGTTGACTTACGAGCTCAGTTACAGAACGAATTATATTCTTATCTCAAAGTATCACTGTATTCCTGTTTGTACCAGTTGTTTCTTTACATGCCTTCAAGATTTTATCTTTACCTCTGGTTATCAACAGTTTACTATGTGATCAGGTGTGTTTTTTCTATGTACTTATCCGCTGGGGTCCTCTAAACTTCTTGGATCTATGGTTTATTGTCTTTCATTAATTTTTGAAAGTTCTCTCACATTATTTTTAAACACATTTCTTCTGCATCTTTCTCTATCGCTCCTCCTTCTGTGAGTGCAACTAAATGGAGCTGATATTTGCTTCACAGATCTTTGCTAGGCTGTTCTCTTCTGTTTTGCATTGCTTTCATTCCATGTGTTCTGGTTTAACTTTTATAGTGCTATCTTCAAGTTCACTGATTCTGTCCTCTAAAGTATCCAGTCCGAGGATAAGCCCACTAAGTATCATTATCCACTTCTATATAGTAAAGTAACTCAAAACTCAGAGGCTTAAAGCACAGTTTCTGTGGACAGGAATTCACACCTTAGCAGACAGTTCTGGCTCAAGGTCTCTCACGAGGTTGCCATCAATATGTCACCAGGGCTGCAATCATATAACTTACTGGCAGGAGCTGGAGGAGTGCTTCTTGGATGACACACTCACGTAGAGCTGTTGATTGTTGGCAGAAGACCACAGAGCCCCTCCTCAGGGGCTCTGTACAGATTACTAGAGTGTCTTCATCACACAGTGGGACCGTGAACCTCAGAAACTGTGACCAAGCAGAGCAAGACAGAAGCCACAATGTATATTCTGATGCTGTCTCAGAAGTCACACACTGTCATTTTCAAAGCATCCCAGTGGTTACACAGGTCCCCCTAGGGAGTGTGAGAAGGGAGTACACAGGGTGTGGACACTAAGAGTCAGGGATCACTAGGGATCATCTCAGAGGCTGGCTACCATCCTGTCAAAAGAATTATCTCTGGTACTGTGTTGTTCATTTTTAGCATTTCTGATTCATTTTTATGGTTTCCATCTTCCTCCTGAAATTCCCCATCATTTCATGCCTATTACTTACTTTCCCCACTTAGACTCTTCAAATATTAATAGTTATTTTTAACATCCCTGTCCAACAGTTTCAATATCTGAGCCATCTCTTTGTCTGCTTCTGTTGACTATTTTATTTCTTAACATGGGTCTTTCATCTCTCCCACTTTTTCTCTTTTGTTTATCTCGTATATATTTTTTATTTAGTGCCATTCTCTTTAAAGTAACCCAAATGAGTAATATTTCCGACCAGAAATGAGCAAACCTCTTCTTCTATCAGGTCATAGTGTGGGAAATTGAGTCAAACTAGTTAGCTAGGTTTGGGTTTGGTTGTTCTTATAGTTGCCTTCCATGCTCCACAGACTTCAGATTCCTCCAGGGGAGAGCTATAATTACCTTGTGCTTAGTGAGAGGCCCAAGGTGTCTTTTCTCAGTATTCCTGCTCCACCTTCACTTGCAGCACAGTCTGTACAACTCTGCCAGAGGCCAGGTTTCCCTGTGCTTTTGCCTCCCTCCAGGTGGTATGATGCTGTTGCTTTTTACTCAGAATAAAGCTCAGGTTGGGGTTTGGAGAGCTACCCATTTCTCTTACTCCAGCCTCAGTCTTAGGAAGCCCTGTGTATGTGTCTCAGGGTGGGGTTTTCTCAGTATTTGTTTCCCATATAACAGTCATAAACAAACTAGTTTAGATTTCCGTTAGATCCTGTATCTGAAAAATTGTTTGTATAATTAATTTGAAGTTTATGATAATGTTACCATTCTCAGATATTAACCTTTGCTTCTGCCAGATACTTGATCATAATCCAAGATCACCTCAGTCCAATATCAGCTAAAAAGGTAATTTTTAGTGGGCAGGGAAAACCTTCAGATCCAGATGAAGGTCTGACATTTATGAAAGAGAGAAGGAAGGAAGGAGGGTAAGGAGGAGGAGACTCAGACTGAAGTGCAGCTCTGAGCAAGGGTTGGTAAGACTGATAGGGGTCTGGGGAAGGGACAGCAAAGATTGCCCATAAGAAGAGTTCCATGAGGGATAGGAGGCCCAGATTAGTCCCTCCACCAGACTAAGTCATTGGACAAGAACAGAACAGGGGGGATGTGGCTTTGGCATAAACTCTACAGCATATCTGAAGGTCCAACAGCTGAAGGCTCTCACATGTTTATTTTGGGTTTGTTTGGTTTTTTTTACAAACATTATTATATTTTGTACATGAGAGAAAGTGACAATTTGAAAATGGGTATTTTCATTTATAAGTAGCAACGGTCTCTTCTCGCCCATGCTAAATTAAAACAGAAATAGGCACTAAAGGAAAACATTAAGATTCCTTTAAATATATGTTTATTTTTCTTTTTGAAAAATACCTTAATTTGAAAAACTGTGTTTAACTGATTTTTCATTCATTTTGATAATTTTCTAAATGCACTTGAGGAACTTAGAATAGAAACTTTGTTGCTGATACTTTTTTTTAGAATTGTTCCACTGATTTGAGAGAGAGAGAAAGGAAGGGAGAGAGGGAGGTAGAGAAGAAGGAAGGTAGAGAAGAGGGGAGGGAGGGAGGGAGAGAGGGAGGGAGGGAGGGAGGGAGGGAGGGAGGGAGGGAAGAAGGTAGAGAGGGAAGGAGAGAGAGAAAGAGAGAAGCATTAACTCATTGTTCCAACTTAGTTGTTCCATTTAGTTTTGTACTCATAATTGTTTCTCACACATGCCCTGACCAGGGATTGAACCCATAACCTCAACACACCAGGACAACATTTTATCCACTGAGCCATCCAGCCAGGACAAGTGCTGCTAATACTTTTATCTCTTAGTTTATCAGTTTTCAGTCTAAAGTTAAATTTTTATCTTTCCAAAGTGAATCAGAACCACCAAAGAATGCCCCATAATCCCTCACAACCAACCCAAATCTAGGCCTGGTGGCAGCCACCTTAAAAATACCTTCCCAACATCAACCACATAGATAGTGCAACTAAGATTTTAACCATCCCAATGTCCTACAGATTCTTCTGGGCCCTTTATACAAAACTCTTAAGTTTCTCCTCTTCCTGGCAAACACCAAGCAAATACCTCTCGAGAATGCACAGGTTAACATCGCAGCCAGCAGGGAGGGGCACTCCTTCCCATGATTTCGTTTCCACCACAGTCTTTTCTCAGTCTCCCCACTCAGTGCTGCTGGTCTTCTCAACACTGACATCCCCACATTTCCTTACTCTACTTCTAAAAACTCACCTGTTGTATCGACAGGAGTCATTGTCATAATTCAACATGTGTGTTTTCTAAAACTGGAACCACCAGACAACAGAATGGGCTGCCTTAGAATAGTGTGGCAGGCCCAGAAGTGGACCCCAAAATGTCCACATCCTAATCTTTACAGCCTGTGAATAGGTCACCTTCCCTGGCAAAGGGGTATTAAGATTGCAGATAGAATTTTGGCTGCTAACCAGCTGGCCTTAAAATAAAGAAATTATCCCAGATTATCTGGGCAGACTCAAAGTAACCACTAGGGTGCTTTGAAAGTAGAAGAGGGAAGCAGGAGGTGTATGAGTAACAGTGGGACATGGGGAAGACTCAGCTGGCCTTCGCCGGCTTTGAAGAGGGAATGCGCCAACGAACGGAAGCAGCCTCTAGAAGCCAGAAAAGGCATGAAAACAGATGCAGCCCCACCAGCACCTTGAGTTCAGTCCAGTGAGGCCCATCTCAGACTTCCAAACTACAAACCTGTAAGAAAGTAAGTCTGTGTTGTTTTCATCCACTAAATGTGTGGTGGTTTGTAAAAGCAGAAACAGAAAACTGATGCAGTGAGCTCCCGTTTCTAAGGGAATCAACTGTAAGGACACCACCGAAGTGACTTCTGCACCAATGAGTGAAAACACGGAACAGGTACTCTAGATTGTAAGCTATATTTTCTCCTAATTTCCAGACATGAAGTGCTGAGAGGTTTGGGGTGAGTCATACCAAACCGGCAATCAACCATGACCCACTCCAGCTTGTGTACTCGGCCTTGCCATTCACTGTGACTCCCCTGTGAAGCAGACACTCTTCGCCATCCACAAGGGCTGACCTGACACACTTGCTATGATACCACATGAGGTGATGACAGAAAACACTTCCTCCTTAGACAAAAGGGACACCACAGCATTAAACATGTCCTGAGGCTGTGCCACATAGGGCTTCAAAAGTCATGAGTGACAAAATCAACAGAAGGATCATTACTAGCATTTATAGACAATAACAGAACAGACTCAAGGCAGAAAACATGAGGCAGTGTCAGACAGAGGGCTCTAGTTCATAAATTTTTGGCTTCAAGTCTGTGTATGTGCATGCATGTGCACACACTAGATCACCATGCAAAACTGAGTTCTCACTGTGGGTCACAGCCGCCAGAGTGTGAGAGGCACACACATCACAATGCAGCATTGGCTGCATTGCACACAGCAGGTATAACTATGGCACTTGTCACTAGGCAACTTCAAGGAAAATATAAATGTCTTTTCATCTTGGAGTCTCTGGAAAATCTATTTTAGCCCTTATATACATGAGGTTTTCATTTTTACAAATTTAAAGAGAAAAACATGTTAACTTTCAATGACAATTAATTTGAGAAAGGGTTGGCACATTTCCAAACAGCTTAAACTTGACCGGAATTGCAAAAAATCAGTGCTTCTGAAACACCTTTAAAAAAAAAAGCATGCCCAAAAGAAAGTTAGCTAGCTGCTTCTCCTATCTTTTAACTAGGATCATAGGATAAATCTTTATTTATCCTCATATGCTGTCACTGTTGTGTATGTTCCCTTTTAGCCGTAATTCTGTTTTGAGATGATGTCAGAGTAATGGCAGTGTGAGAGATACTCCTGATCTTTCCCCTTGAAATTTCAATGAATTGAACAATTGTAATGCAGCAAAGGAACACCAGCTGGGCTCACAGGCATGCCTGAAAGACCCTCGCACCAGATGGACTAAAGGTGGGATGGGGTGAGAAGGGGGCGGAAGATAAAACACACTCGCAGTGGGCTTTGGGAGGATAGAAGACAAACCTGGAGTGACTGGGGGATTTTTTCTCTGCTGGACTAAGGAGAGGAGGGAAGCTCGGGCTCTGAATTTTGTCTGAGGGGTATGGAGAGGGTAACTTGGAATGACTGGTCTCCTTCTACTAGGAGGAGCAGTGAGATGGAGGGGCAGAGGGGGAGATAAACCAAAGCAGCCATAGCCTGGAGTCACAGCCAGTGTTTCCACGGTCTGCCTGCAGCCTGCACTCGGCAGAGACAGAGACCGCAAAAGTGCAGCCCCCAGCCTCCCAGATCCCGCCTCCCTCATCTTGTAGTATGGAGAGTGGCAGAGACAAACCCTCAGCTAGCTCTCCAGAGCCGCTCTCTCTCCTGAAGAACAGACATGTTCCATGTCCAGTCCCCAGGTCTGTTGAAACATTGGAAGGAGCGCCTAGAAGCCTGAGATCACCATTGCTAGAGCCATAAAGCCAGAAAGCTGAAGCCGTAAGGCAAAAGCTGTAAAGCCCTCACAACACACCCCACCCACCAATACAACTGCAGCCCTGCCCACATTATTGCAACAGCAACATCTCAGTGGAGGACAGCCCAGGAACTTCACAGAGCAAAAAGTTGTAATACAGCAACACCTACTGGAAGAAACCTCTCAAAACATTAATTTATTTTTCCTTTCTTTCCCCCTTTTTTCCTTTTTTTCTTCTTATTCTTTTTTCTTTTTCTCTTTTGAATTTCATTTCTTTTCACTTTCATTTTTATATTTTTTATTCTTATTTTTGAGTGTTTTGTTTTTTATTTTTTTGTTTGCTTTTAATCATTTTTCCTGTGGTTTCTCTTTTTTACCTGTCATATTTTTTTAATTTTTGTAGTTTTTATTGTATTTTTTTATTTTAATTTCTCATTTATTTTAGGTTTTTTGATGTTGTTGTTGTTAGGGTTCTTACCAATACCACTTTCAAATGCCATCAAGGAAGAAAAAAACAAATACCATGGCTACACAGCACAGAGCCAGAATGCAGAAAGAAAATAGAAACCTGTTTTCTATTTCAAGCCAGTACACAGCATACGTGAAGGGCCTTCACTGCTGTAATGACTCTCGCCTCTGAATTTTTTCCCTCTCCACTGGTGTGTTTCCCTCAGCAGCCCTGACTTTGAACTGCAACCCCAGCTTTCTAGCAGCTAACAGTCACCAACCCTACATTTTACACGTATCTGATAAGCCCACCATTGATGCCTCCTTCAAAGCCCTGATGAAAATGTGGAAGCCAGGGGCTCTGCAGGCTGCCCCACACACAAACCCAGCAGTGCTGTGCGGCAGGTCCCCACAGGTGCTGGGGACCACTGCTGCCCTTGCCTGCAAACAGAGACCTGAGTATCAGGCCAGAGCCTCACCTGAGACCAACACCGAAACCTCCACCTAAATCTGTGGGATTCAGCCCTGTCTCTGGCGCTTCCTCTCCCCACAGCTCCACCATGACTAATGGAGGTTCAGCAACAAATCCCAGAAAAATCCTAGCAAGTAATCTATCCAGATCAGGAAACCAACTCACTTGGGGGTTACCTGCTCCTTCCTTATCCTGACTTCGAGGCTCTTTCCAGCCCATGTTTACAGGCTAGGCTCCCCTTCACTGAGAAAACAGAGCCACACATGCCGGGTGCTATCTCTCCATCATCAGCTACTCTTATGCTGCAGGACAGTCTGTGTGAAATGCCCACCACAGTCTCAGAAACACCTGCTTCCTTCTTTTCCTTATGTCCCCAGGAGCGGAGGGATTCCTTTTTCGTTTTCCTCCTTGGTCATGAAAGATGATTTTGTTGTTTTGTCTGCTTTTTGCAAACTGCGTAAGCCTGAGCTCCCTGGGAGCCACCTGATAAATGGGTACCGTGCCCTCTCCATACCACCCGCACGTATTCTGGTGGTCCTACTAAAGTAAATATGTGTGCTCACACTCTCACAGTACAGCTCAAGTCCAGCTGGGGGCTCCAGCCAAAGGAGACCCCTCCTTCTCTAGGAGGGTTATCCTGGACCAGCTCAGAGCCTCAGCAGGGATGCCCCTGACAAGAGGGATACCACACAACTCTCCAGATCACCTGGTGATTGGGGGTGCCACATGGCCACTGAGAACCCCACTCTGGAAAGCGCCCCCAATGGCCACTGCATATTTCAGAGAGCCAGATCAGGGGAAAACAACAGCAGCAACAATAATACGAAACTCTACAAGCTCCACACATACAGTCAACCTCACAGAAACTGGAGGGGATAGGTGCTGCTACTGTTGTGTATCATCAAGGAGGACACTGGGGCTCAGGAGCCTGAGACTCACCGAAGGTAGCTGAGCTGCTTAGTGTTGGAGCCAGCCACCATCCTTGTGTATGAACCAGCCTCCATACATGTTAAACACACTGCATACACTGTGATTTCTCAGACCCATGGCAGCTCTGCATTCATAAAGATTAGTCAGCTACTATCTCTGACACCAACATACACAGAGCTAAACACTGCAGAGTCATTGGAATACATACATAGTGCATTCCCAGCACCTGGTATTTCCAAAGTGCTTTTTGACAGGATTGTCGAGTAACATAGTCACAGGAACTGACATTTATCAGGCTCTTCCTAGGTGTCCAGCAAAGTGACAAAGCCATAAATAAGTTACCTCCTTAATCCTCCCAATGCCACTATAATGAAGAACTATTAAACCACTTTATAGATGAGGAAACTAAAGGTCAGAGAAGCTGATACATTAACTGATGGATATAAAGTGAGCCTGGGGAGACAGAAGTAAAAATCAAGTGGTTTGTCCCCAGAGACCATAAAAATAAACATTAGACGGCACCACACCTGCTTAAAGGAGCAAGTGCCTGGGCATTCGGACTGAAGCACTTGCCTGTACTCTCCGAGAGAAAGGCGACTGCTCCGTCCTTTAATAGAAATGTTAGGAGAAATAAGCAAATTATCACTCAACACCATACATGTGAACTAAACCAAAACTATGAATAAAAGTGATCTCACTCATCTGAGATCAGAGAGGAGACAGGGTTTTCCTAGACCGACGACAGGGGTCTAGGTGAACAAGGTTTCCTCCAGGTGTCCCTGCATTTCCAAACAGCCCATGCTCTAGCCTGACTTCAAAGGGTAAAACGTGAGTACCCAGACCATGGAGGTCAAGCTCGCATTCCCCACCCCTTCATCTCCCAAAGAAGGTGATCATTCTCAGAGAGAGTGACCCGCTGGAGCCAGAATGGCCATCTGGCACCACACCTGCAGGATTGCCTTCGGACACCTGGTGTCTGCCGGGGCCAGCCCAGTGTTCAGATGCTCACTTAGGTGCATCAACATGAGAGCACCCACACACACAACTTTAACAGTCATGCTCTGTTCCAGTGTGCTCGGCGCTGTGAGGACCAAGTACTACAGGGTAGCTGGCTTCAATGACAAACTGAGTTCTTAGAAGCCTCAGGTGACAGTGACAGTGGGACGGTTTATTCTGAGGCCTTTCTCCTGTCTTGCTGATGGCCATCCCCAACTCACTGCAGGAATCCAAAAATACCCACTTTAGGTCGAGAATCAAAGAGTAATGAGACCCTCCACCCAACCTACCCATCCTCCATCACGACCACACTAATCTTCCTAATAACACAGCCTGGTCTTTCCCCTCCGTTACACCGACCTGCAGCCTGGATATGTAGGTCAGAACCCCCAGGGTAACAGAGGTCTTTGAGCTCTGAGATCGACCCGCCCTCCACCATCTGTCTACCCATCCTATGCAGGCTACACATCTATTACACCGTCCTTCTCAACTGTTACCTAAAATCTTCTCCCTTTTCTTTCTCTGCTTCACATCTCCATTCTTTCTTCCTTCTTCTTCGTCACCTTTTTTACTTGAGAAGCTGCTATCTACCCTTGAAGACATAGCCTCCCATTATCTAGGCCCTACTCAGCATACACACAGCAAGGCATTCCTCATGGTCTGGGAGCCCAATCCCCACTCGATCAGAGTGTCTCTCACAATGCCTGCCTCCCCCAGACCAGAACCTGTCATAGGGAAGCAAAGTGTCCTAGCCAGCTGTCACTCTCCAAGGCCTGGCCACAGTTTGTGACATGGAACAGGTCCCCAGTAAAGAAAGGACAGGAACAAATCTCAAACCTATCTCTTCTCTCTCTGGGTGACAACAGTCCTGCAGGTGGGTGAGTTTTGGGGCAGGCCAATCAGCTAGTGGTTCCCCTGCACAAGGAGGAGAAGAATCCTGCCTACGTTCCTTTCATTGAACAAGGCACATTGTAAGATCACTCTGAGAGAATTCTCATTCTTTAAATAAAAGATACTCAGAATCCGACATTATAAATTCAGACTTTAAGGTCAACTGACCCTGTTAAATTTCAGTTTTCTTGTGAGGGAAAAGTGTTGTACTTCTTGGAAATGAAGAAGTAACAGGGTCAGATCATCTTTTGACCCTGTTAAATTTCAGTTTTCTCTTCTTTTTCTGTGGGTCCACACATTCTTTCATTTTGTACTTACAGGTGAGAAAATGCAAGATATATAGTGTGTCCATAAAGTCATGATGCACTTTTGACCAGTCACAGGAAAGCAACAAAAGATGATAGAAATGTGAAATCTGCACCAAATAAAAGGAAAACTCTCCTAGTTTCATACCTATTTAGTGCAGTTCAATGTGGGCTCACGCACAGGTTTTTTAGGGCTCCTTAGGTAGCTATCTCGTATAGCCTCTACAGACTCATCACTGACTGATGGCCTACCAGAACGGGGTTTCTCCACCAAACTGCCGGTTTCCTTCAACTGCTTATCCCACCAAGTAATGTTATTCCTATGTGGTGGCGCTTCGTTATAAACGCACCGATATATATTCACGTTGCACTTTGGTCACGGATTCGAATTTAGCGAGCCACAGAACACACTGAACTTTCCTCTGTACTGTCCACATCTCAACTGGCATGGCTATGGGCTGCTCCGCTGTATACACGGTGTTACATCATCATCTGCACATGCGCGCATGCTGCCACATCATCCTACAGAAACTGGGAGGGTTTTCCTTTTATTTGGTGCAGATTTCACATTTCTATCGTCTTTTGTTGCTTTCCTGTGACCAGTCAAAAGTGCACCATGACTTTACGGACTCACTGTATGTTGTTCAAAGAAAGGCACTAATCGATCTGCTAATTAGCAAAGAGGGCAATTTGTTTATATAAACATCACATTCAATCTTCCTATCTAGAATAAACATAATTTTTGAAAACTGGAGCAAAGATTCAAAATTTAAGTTAGCTTTACAACTTTTGAAGAGTAACATTTCCCACCCGCAGAGACAGTAAAGCCGGCATGTCTGTTCTCACTCAGAAGCACAGAGCCCCTCACACCTGTTCTCGGGGCTTCATCGTATTTTCTGTGTGAAAATGAACCTTTGTCTTGGACAGTAATTACCACAAAGTCAACTTCATTTTCAAGAAGTACAACACTTTTCCCTCACAAGAAAATATTTCTATCACACTTTCTAAAAAAAAGGACTTAATGCTTGACCACTGGCGGTGCAGTGGATAGAGTGTAGGAGTGACAAGGCCACAGATTCAAGATCCAAGGTCAAAGGGTCAAGTCCAGGGGTCACTGGCTCAAGCCCGGACTTAACAGCTCCTCGATCCCGAGGTCGCCAGCTCAATCACGAAGGCACCCGGCTTGAGCCCCAGGTTGTCAGTTTGATCCCCAGTCAAGACACATATGAGAAGCAATCGCGTGCACAACTACATGGAACAAGTTGATGTTTCTCTCTTCTGCTCTCTCTCTCCCTCTATATAAATAAAATAAATAAATAAATGCCTTAATAAAACACTTTCTACTGTTTCTTCCCCCGACTCTTCCTCTGTGCTGGCATGAAGCTGAGCTGGGGGTTCTTAAGGGTTTGCAGGAATTAGCCTTTGTTGTGGGGCTACTCTGTGCTGTTCTCTGAGACCTAGAGAGGCAGAGGGAGAACGGGAAACTGCCTGTTCCCTGAACAATGGCCATCTGGCCCAGAGCTGCTGGAGCCCCTAGGCAGCCACCACAGTGCCCACTGTGACCACTCGGAAGGGAATGATGGCCTTGCCTCACTTCTCCAAACTTGCGACTAATCCTCCTTTCTCCCTCTCCCCCTTTGAAATGGGATCCCCAAGTCCTATCACACGGTGGTGACAACCTCACTCTTTCCTGTGTCCTGGACCATGTATACAACAAAATGGCCACAGTCAAGTTCAGATTCGGTCATTATGTTCCACTCATGATGCACCTGTATTCACACTAACTCAAGTAATCCTCCCAACAACCTTTAAAAAGCCAGTGGTGTCCCCATTTTACATTGTAAGAGCTGGCAAGGCTCGGAGAGGCTGAGCGCCCTGCCCCAGGTCTCCATGCCGGTCAGAGGCAGGGCTGGGACATGATGCCCAGCGGTCAGGCTCCAGGGCCTGGTGCTCATCCCTTGTCTAGAGAGTCCCTCACCTTATTATTCTCCTCACTTAATATCACTCCATTCACCTAGGTCTCCTCCCCCAAGATGAGGGTTTCCCAGAATGACGCAGATGAAGGAGGCACACAGTTTACACCCAAACGTTCACAAGCTTCTGACTGAGGCGGTGTCCAGACTCAGACACTTCACACCCCTGCCGTCTATACCATGGACACCTGTCCTTCGGTGTCACCTGCTCCAGGTGAAGGTGGCATTTCTATTTCACCACTGTCTAAATCTTCCATGTGGCAGAATGTCTCGTTAGTCAAAGACTTTTTATATAAAATGTTATCTGTAGCAGCTAAAATTTTACTGAGAAAAGATTTTGCATTCAAATCAAACAGAGTCTTCAATATATATGAAAATTATAAAACAAAATAAAGAGAAAAAGACTGTTGGCATCGAGGCCCATCCTAGTCTGTCTGGGGGGACCCTGTCCCTTTGATCTTTCTCCACTCTCTACACCCCAAAGAAAATGTCTAACCAAAAAGAATTGCTTCTGTACAACTTGACATGAATTTATATCAGTTAAACTATTATTTCTCCCAGGGATATCTGTACTTTTTAAATACTCTCATTTGTGTTCCCTCTCTGAGGGGCCCCTGGCTGGCCGTGTGGTGGCTGAGCCAGCAACTAAGACAGGCAGCAGCCAGCTGTGTGCACCCTGGGAGCGAGGACACCACTGGCACCATGCCAAGTCCCCCTGTCCAGCCTGAGCCCAGGGCCCTCATGAGTCTTTCATTTCCCTCATTTCAATAAAGACTTAGCCAGCACAACAAGCTATAGACTTAGGGAGTCTTTATTCTCATGTGCTCTTTAAAACTACTGCACTCAAGACATGTTGAGATGGGTGAGACTGAATTTCCTCTCTACCACCCCATGGATGTTAGTCTGAACCCCACCTTCTCACTCTCGCAATTCCTTTGCCTACAGAATTCTGGTTACAGGCTTCTCTACCATATTTCGCAACCCAGTTCCGTTCCCTGAGCATTTATGAGTACACGCTCACTCCGGGCCAGGACCTGTGCAGGGGCTGTGAGTACATCACTCCTGATTTCCAGGGACCAGGCACACCCCTAATCAACTACAGAGCAGAGTCCTATACCAGGGCCAGCAATGTCCTACCGTCCAGTGGAGGGGAAAGGTCCATTTTCAACCTTATGAAAACTGAGTCTCGGAAACTGTCAACACCTAGAGGGTGGGGTTTATTCTCGATCCCTACAGAATGCTGCGTCTAGGAGGCAGGAGAGAAGAGGTATGTGTGAGAAGGAGCATGTCGCTGGGATATGGGCACACAGCCCCTGGTAAGAGTCTGTGACGTTTATTCAATAAATATTTACACAATGCTGGCTCTGCGAGGTATGGCATTAGGGATGAAAAACCAACCACCAAGATACAGGACTAAGGATCAACCAGTTCAACACAAGAGTAACAGCAAATTACACCATGACAGATAAACTAAACACAATCCAGGAACTCGGCTATTATTTTAACAGTCAGCTCCTTGTCACAAAAGACTCATGATTCCATTCTTCAGAGGTGGACATTCCCACAGGGAGAAAGCCAAATAAAAGTGGGTCCCCAGAAACAGAAAACTTTAGTTATTACTATATGTAAGCTGGAAAGGTGAGCCTTTGTATTAAGAGGAAATATTAAATCATTTAATCTTAGAAATTTTCCTGGAAGGGGTGAGCCATTGGCTTTTTTTAGTGTTGTGGTTTAGACAAAAGAAGCAGGTTACAGCTCTCTCCTAAGGCATGGGCTGGGCAAAAAGCTTTAGATGGAAAAGGTAGGCATAGTTTAAGAAGGAATCACTAAAGGGTAGAGATAGGGGAAGAAGAATAACTGAGGAGCAGGGGGCCCTTACTCTGCTCTATGAGCAAATTATTTCATTTAATCCTCCAGACCATCTGGGGGGAACCCACACCCACACCCACTGGCTGAATCACTGACTGGGTATACACCTGACAGTCGCTGGGGGAGACACAGTGAACCTGTAAGGATGTCAAACACACATAGCACCACCTTCATGGAGCTCAACACGGAGTGAATCATATGCTGCCGACCCAGGGCCACAGGCACACAGACTCTGACACTGCAGTTTCCCTGGGAGCCAGAGCTCGCATGGGCAATCGGGGCAGAAACTAGGCAGGCTGGTCTGCCCTCAGATTCATGAGCTTTCTGCCACCTGAATGGGCCCTGACAGGATGACAGAAACGAGCAAATACAACCGAGAATACCAGGTCAGCAGTGCGTGCTTGATGTGTTCCACTTCCATTTCCTATCCTGAACCACACTTCATGTTCAGGACTTCTGATTTTCACTGTCCCACAAGCACACCTGAAAGGCCACATCCTCCGAGCAATGGCGCTGTCCGTGACCGCCCAACCCAACCCTCCATCCTACCTGAACGGTTATGGGAAGTTGGCGGAGGCAGGGAGTGAACTATAATCCTTTCCCCTCAGGAACAAAAATATAACCTCTTCTTCATCCTCTGCCTCTTTGAGAGAAAGAAAGGAGAGCAAAATACAGCAGATGAAGTAAGCAACACTAAAACTAATTCTCCAAGGGGTGGCGTGAACGTCCTTCCAACCCCATTCTTTCTCAGACCCACAGCAGCTGGCACAGCGGTGTCAGATCTCCCCACAAAGACATCATGCCTAAAATCTGGGCTCCGCACCCTCCCAACAACCTCACAGAGGGCGCAAGCACTCCTGAGACAGACTTGGTGGCAGACAGAAGGACAATTTGAGACCCACCACCTCAATGAAGTCATTTAACTCTCTGGAGTCTATAATGGGAGACCAGTTTTCCCTGCAGGAGGTTGGTAAACACTGGATGACAATGGGAGCACCAGCATCAGAGAAAAGTGCATGGCACAAGTAGGCAAACACCACCAGCACTGAATTCAAATTAGTTCAAATTAGTCAAACAGGAAGTGGTTTCCCACCAGGAGGCAGCAGAGCACGAACCTCTTGAGGGCAAACCTGCAGTCTGTACTCACATGCCCTGCAGGGACTTCTGATGCAGGCTGACGTGTGAGAACAACTAGAAGGAAAGCCAGGAGCACAGAACTTTAAGTGGGGTTTTCTACGGTCCTAGAAGGAAAAGGAATACTGTACTGAACACAGCACGGACCATCATTTCCACTACTGTAAAGCTCAGCTTAGCAAAGGGGGATTCTGTAGGACCTGAGCCGGATCACACGCTCAACAAATGTGGCTGAGCTAAGGGGCCCATAAGATGACATTGTTAAGCCACAAATAAAAAGGCTTTGAAAGTGAGAGGCAACAAACATTTATTTGAAATAAAATATAATAATAATAATAAAACAGCTGTTTAGGAAGAACTCTTTCAGGCAGAAGCCTAAAAAGTGCTCCAGTTTGGAGACAGAGGCAAGGGGTATTTATGAGGAAGCAAAGGGAACAATGACATCCATAGAAGGAAGAAGGCATTGCTGTTGGTGCTGACAACACAGTGCGGCTAACTCTAAAGAACAGTGTTCATTTTCAGTCCAGTAGTCGTCAGTGTGGCAATTATATCTGCTTTCTTGTTATCCTTGCAAAGAGTTTTCTTTTTAAGGGGTAGGAGGGGGACGCAAGTTGCTTAGGCCCAGCCCAGAGGTTATCCTACCCTGCTTAAAGGTCCTAAGGTTTAGGTCCTACATGCCAGGCAGTTCCGACAGGACGGCAACTTTGACTTCATTTTAAAGTAGCTCTGTTTATATTACCTTTTTTTAACAACACTTAACGCAAAATGCCCTCATGGAGGTCATCTTCCCTGGAAAATATCAAAAGCCAGGTCTGCCAGCATCTAACTTTCTCCATTCCCCACCTTTAGCACAGACTTTCAATTTCTCAGGTCAAATGCATTGCACCCCAGAGGCCCACGGCATCCCCCAGGCCAGCGCCTCCCAATGGGCCCCAGCACTCTCGCTGCATGTGTGGTTTCAGGGATGTGAAGCACAGATCACCAGATGCTGCTTTCAGATTTCCAAACACACAGCCAGCCAACGTCACAGACAAAAATCAATGCAGAACAACCTTTCTTTTCAACGCAACATTCCCTCCGAGTAATTCTATGCCTACATTTAACTGCAGGTTCTTGTCCAAGTTAAAAAAATGAATATATTTTAATTTTTTTTTCTTTTTTTGCTCCAAAAGGGAAATT
Source organism: Saccopteryx bilineata (assembly GCF_036850765.1). Taxonomy (NCBI): domain Eukaryota; kingdom Metazoa; phylum Chordata; class Mammalia; order Chiroptera; family Emballonuridae; genus Saccopteryx; species Saccopteryx bilineata. Next base: position 209,072,923 of record NC_089490.1, read on the forward strand.
TATTTTAAATGCGCTTGGGTGCAGGCGGGATGAGACCAGCAAAGGGTGTCGGCGCTAAGCTACAGGAGGAAGCGTTAAATATAGGGGTTACTGCAGACACTTGCTGGCATGGGGTTGCCTGCTATATTTTAATTTTTTAAGCAATATAAATTAGAGAAGCACTGGCACTTCCCTCTACATTTCTATACCACCCTGTGATACTATAACTACTCCAAAATGAAAGTTTATATATACACAGAGACATAGGTTAGGTTCACCCTGGTTAATCTGTTACAAACATGCACACACACTCAAAGAGGTCACAGCCCACATATTTTTGGTGATATCAGAATTCAACCCACTGCTCAGGTCAGTGTAAAAGAAAGGCACCGCCAGTGTGGCCACCACAGGTGACACCTCAGCTGCTCTGAAGACCACACACTGCGTTAGCTCAGAGGAGTGCAGCGTTACACTGAAGCAGCAAAGAACATGGTGCAGTAGGAACCCCCAAGACCTACCCCCAGTGTGGGGTGCCACGGGGAGGCTGAGGATCTCCCAGCACAGCACAGCCTCCCTCAGCCCCTCCCTCCCCCCTGCTCCTCTGGGAGAAGGAACTGTTCTGCCGGACAGATGAGATCCAGAAAATGGGCCCTGCTCAGCCCGGCCCAGCCAGCCCTGCCTGGCCTCTCTGGAAGGAGTCTGGGCAGGCTGCCCAGCGCTGATGCTGCCCCAAGGCCTCTGCCCCGAGGGAGGGGCTATGCAACTCATTCCAGGAATTCAATTAGCAGGCCTGGAGGCCAGCTGACTAACACAGAGTCCTCCAGCCAGGCCCCTTTTAGGGAATTGGTGACATTTTGACTTCCCTAGGGTCCTGGAAGTTGTTTTTATCTCAGTGTGCTCAGGACCTGGACAAGAGATAGGGCTGATATTCTGCTCACACCTCCCCTAGGTATGGTCTAAGGATGCAAAGTCCCCTTCCCACCCCCAGCTGACAGTCTAAATAAGCACTGATGATTACAGAGCTTAGCAGAGCCTTACCATCTGCAAAACGGGGGAGATGCTAGTTGGCACAGTGGATAGAGCGTCAGCCCAGCGCGCAGACATCCATATTCAATCCCCAGTCAGGGCACATATGAGAAGTGACCATCTGCTTCTCTTTCCCTCCCTCTCCCTCTTCCCCTCCAGTAGCCAGTGGCTCAACTGGTTCAAGCATCAAACCCAGGCACTGAAGATAGGTCAGCTGATTCAAGCATCAGCCCCAGACGGGGGTTGCTGGGTGGATCGCAGTCAGAGTGCACGCAGGAATCTGTCTCTCTCCCCTCCTCTTCCTTAAAAATAAAAAATAAAAATAAAATAAAGTCATCCTCATCCCCTCATTCCACCCCTTTATCTTGTTTTCCTTCTCATTTTTCCTCTTTGTATCAACACACAATGCAAATCAGTTAGTATGTTTATTTTTTTACTCTATCTCCTTCATCACAACCTAAGCTCCATGAGGACAGAGTGTCTCCATCAGCTAGAAGAGAGTCTGGGACACGGTAGGCGCACAGTAAACACGGAGCGGCACTGAGAGTCCAGGCCCCAACGAGGGTGACTGACACGCAGAGAGCAGCGATCCTACTTGAGATCCCACTCGCAAGGTTCCAGACGGCCCTCCTGCACTGAAATTCCTCCCCCGACAATCTGCCAACATGCCTGAAATTCTCAGCATTATCATCACACCTTAAATGTGAACCTCTAGGAGGAGGTAATGTGGTGAGACCCCCATAGCCACTGCCATCTAGGCACAGATCGTCTGTTCAGGTGTCCTTCCCACAACAGTAAACACACAGAAGGCCAGCCCTGCTCAGGCGAGGGGCTCAGACAATTGACTCTAAGTGAAGGCAAGACTTGGCCCTCCCCTCAAGAATGCCCGGGTCTCAGCAGAGAGTGAAGTGCTACACAGACACAGGTGGCACCTGTGATCACACCTGCAATGAAAGTGCAACCGACGAGACATTAAAGAGGAAAGAGGGCTGACAAGCCAATGGAATCTGCCAGACAACGGAAAGAAAAAGGGGAAACAGGGCCTGCAAAGCACCAGCAGTGTAAAGGACAGAGCACCTTGAGACAACGTGCTGATGAGCACCCTGGGCTGTAATGCCACACAGAAGAGGGCACTGCAGGGAGGAAGAGCCGCTGAGCTAGGGCACTGGCTCTGTCTGATAGGTGGGGGGCAGCAGGGAGTGAGCACAGGGAGTGAGCACAGGGCAACCTGCCAGGAGGGAGCCCCTGGACAGGAGGGACCCTCATGGAAAGATGGCTGAATGGGGGTCCCAATGAGAAACCAGCGGGGCTTAAACTGAGGAAGAGAGACGAGGCGCGGAAGGAGGGTCTGTGCCCAGAGATCTCTGAGAAGTCACCCAGCCCACCAGCTGGAAGACCCGACAGGAGTGGGGAATGCCACACAGTTAGGGAAAGGGGACAGAATGGCCCAGAGCAGGGAGAAAAATTCAAAGAGCTGGGACAGCTGGTGACAACTCAGGGACATCCCTCAGCATCAAATGCAATGCCAAAGGCACACGGCAAATGCCCACAGCCCAAGTCACAGCAGGCACGCTCAGGGATAACAAATTATCCTACAGGTCCTCTTATGAACAAGAGTAGAAGGTGGATAAAGATGAAAGGGCACTGTCCTGGTCTGGGAGAGAAATGATGGGAGCAGAACCCATGGCTTGGCAGGGAGATGGAATTAGGGCCAAAAAAGGTTAAGAATCCAGGACAATGAAGACCAAGAAAGGCCTGGGTGACTCCAGGACACCCAGACCAAAGACAGCCAGAGCCTGAAGGGTTGTGCTAAGGGCAGGTCTACACCTGCACAGCCTTGCACTGTTAATAACCTTATTGATGTCTTGGGTATGTCTGTGTTTAGAAAGAAGAGGCACTGACTATGGAAAAAATCTTGGGAGTGTGCATAGGTGTACGTGTGTGCATGATTGTGTGTGCATGTGTGTACTGTGTCTGTGTTCAAACATGTATCTAATTATGTGTGTAAATGTGTGTGTGCACATATGTGGCAATGTGCACACATGCAGGTGTACGCATAAGTGTGCATGTGTGCATGTTGGAAGGTGGATACAGAATTCTGCTTCTGACCTTCCTGGGTACTTCCCCAGTCTGAACATCACACACTCCCCTAAACAAATTAATTTGGCAGGTTGACCCAATTAATCTCTTTCCCATTCCAAACTGTCCAGTTTCCCATCTACCTGCCTGATCATTTTTTTTTACTTTAAATAATTTTTTACTTTCAATTACAGTTGACATACAATGTTATACTAATTTCTGGTATAAAATATAGTGATTATACATCTACTTAACTTAGGAAGGGATCACCACAATAAACTTAGTGCCCATCTGACACCATACATAATCATTACAACATTACTGACTATATTCCCTATGCTATACTTTATATCCCTTTGACTATCTGGTAACTACCCATTGGTACTATTTAATACCTTCACCTTTTCACCCATCCCGCAACCCCCCTCCCATCTGGCAACTATCAACCAAAACTCTTAATCTATAGAAATATCATATGACTATTTTTCCCAAAAAATAAATGTATAATAACAAGTACCTAACCTCTGTTTAGCCGGTAATTTTAATGTAGTAATATAGGTGTGACAATGCTCCCAAGTCGGTCCACTCAAACAGTGACGTGGTAACTCTTGACCTTCTACATTCCATCACCAAACTTCCTTCTTAAAACTGAACCCTCCTTTTAAAACACCTGGCCAAAAAACGAAAAAACAAAAAACACTTGGCCAAGTAAAAAGTTGTTTCTGTGAGCGTTCTGCAACTGAAAATTTTTTTCACACGTAAAAGACAAGCACAGCCCTGGCGGTGGCTCAGCTGTCTGAAGCATCATCCCAATATGCTAAGGTTGCAGGTTCGATCCCTGGTGAGAGCAAATACAAGAATCAACCAATAAATGCACAAAAATAAGTAGAACAACAAATTAATGTCTGTCTGTCTGTCTCTCTCTCTCTCTCCCTCCCTCTCTCTCTCTCAAGATAAAAAATAAGTCAAATCACAGACTATACTTCATTGGGAGATCAGAAAGCAGTCAGTCATCTATAACCAAAGGGACACAAAGTATCAAACCTTTCAAGAATACTGCACTGAATGTGCTATCCTAATGCCCTGCTTCTATACCCAACCATATTAGCTTCTGGCCTGTGCTAAAAAAAAAAAAAAATTACACAAACAGTGGCTTAACACAAATGTATTATCTTACAGTTCTGGAGGTCGGAAGTCTAAAATGGGTTAGTCAATGATTATGATTCAGAGATTCTGCTGGCTCATGGCCTCTTTCTCCATCTTCAAAGCCATACCATATGTCTTCAAACCCTTCTCTCTTACTTCTGTTTTCATCCCCCCACTCATCTCTAACTCTGGCCCCTGCCTCCCTCTTACTAGGAACCTTGTAATTACATTGCATCCACCCAAATAACCCAGAATAATCTTTCCATCTCGAGACACTTAATCACATCTGCAAAGTCCTTTGGCTTTGTACAGTAACATTCATAGGTTTCTTAAATTAGGGCATGGGTATGGAGGGAGAGAATATTATTCCTCAGTCTACCATGCCAACCTTAGAAACTTATCTCTGCAGGTGACCTGATTAACAATAACCTTCTGAAGTACCAGGGATTAAATAAAAATTCATTGTATATAGTCTCACCAACTGAAGTCAATATTTGCATCACTTACTTCAACATCAGATAAGAAGAGTTAAAGAATGTGAATCACTTTTTGTATTTCTTAATAAAAGAATATGCAATTATCAGTTGCTAAAACAAGGATGGATTTCACTGTCCTTAAGGGGTTTTGGTGATGAAACAAGAGGTCATACATAAACTTGAGTGGCTTATTTACTTAAAGTCATTTGGCTCTTGGTTACGTACTTCTTACTGACTCACTACTTTTAGTGACCAATCTGAACTAGTACTAGACTGAAGAAATAATTATTTCCAATAATATGATAGATGTATTCCAAAGGAATGAAACAGTATAGGGAAAGGAATAGGTATTCTCTTTACAACACTGAAAAGTTGAAACATTTGAAAATGCATCTAAAAAACTGGCTAGAAAAATGGGAAGAAAGAGCTTATTCTCAGACACACCTACCAAGATAGCTTCCTTCAATTTGTATCTGATAAAAATTAGTGTGAGCTTCACTATGGAATAAAGCCCCCTGTAAAGCCAGTAGCCACGGCCACCAACACAGCCGCCTGGCCCGTGCAGGTTAGCATTTGATTTGGACAGGCGGTAATGAAACAACGGAGCCAAGAACTGGTGGGCCATTACCTTTAATCCTAGCTTGCAACTGGTGGGCAAGAAATACACACAGTGGGAAAACACTTCCATTTCCATTCAGGGTTCCCAAAGCCACTGACTTATTTGAGTTTCCTAGAATCAAAGGTTTGTACCTCACCAGCCTTATTCACCTATTCCCCATCTCCTTCTCTCTGCACAAACTTGGCACAAACTGGCTTCTCCTTCACCATTTCACCATCTTGGCTGCCTCTACTCTCCTCCATGTGGCCTTTCTCTATTCTCCTACAGCATGGGCTCCTCTGCCCCCATTTTATAGTGTAGAAATCAAAACCTTTAACCCAATATACAAACAAGGAAGTCTCTGATACAAAGTCACTTATCTGAGGCATAATGGGATTCCTCATGAGAGTGCACCACCCCACATCATGCAATCAGTCAAGGGTGTGGGGAAAAGCTTAGTTTTGAAAAGATCTTAGTATTAAAAGGGTGGGAAAGGCTTAGTCTTAAAACTAAGCCTTTGGCTATAATGAACCTGCCTGCTTACAGCCTATCCTCCACACCCAATGCAAACTGTAAGCGAGCAAACATATATATCATATTTACAATTTATTTGACCAACACACCCCCATCTGGAATGAGAAAAGTGGGGGAAGATGGAGTGAACAGGTGACCAGAGATCTGAAAGGTATGAAACCCACTAAGGGTACTCACTCAGCAGGCAGAAAGGGCAAGTCCTAGAGGGCCCTCCCTTACTATGAGTTTTTGCCTCGTTGACAAGCAGTTCAGCTTTGTGGGAACCACACAGGTTTACTTTGCTGTTTAGGAGCAAAAATCTTTTCCTGTAATAATGGAAATTCAGTCAAGAAAGGGTTATTTTGGCTTTCTAAATGACACAAGTGTTTTACTGAAGTTCAATAAAATGCTGTCTCTCAGACACTTTCCCACAACCATTTTCAAAGCAGGATATTATAAACCGTATCTTCTATCCTCACCATGACAGCTTAATCTAAACATGCCTGTGTACTATGGGAAAAACACTACCTACCACTGAAACGAGGCTGGAAAGAATCAACTTGATGGGAGAAAAACTTATTTTAGCCCTTGAATACTTTCTACAACAACATAAAACCAATAGAGGCTAATGTATGAGTCCCTAGTTTAATCTTTTGCCAAGTAATGGAACCCAAAACACAGGAGAATGGTAAACCATAGATTAGCAACTTTAGAAAAGTCAGGTGCAACACCAATGCTCTGGTTTTGGTTTAGTTTGGAGATTGGGGTGACAGGTCAAGAAAAGCATTCACTCCAGTGCCTGATATCTAGCAGGCGCCCAATGCACATGGGCATACTTGCTGAAGGTCTACACTTCATGGACAGTACAAGAGGGAAGATAGAGCAAGTACTGTGTCTCCCTCATGACAGGCATTGAGTGGTGGTCATGCAGGGTGTGGCAGTGACCAGGAGGACCTCTCCAACCATCTGCATTCTGCCCAAAGACCAAAAGCCACCAATCCATTAATGCACACATGCCAGGCACATACGGCAACACATCTCTGTAGGAAGCAATTCAGGATTGAGAGAAGGGGGAACTTCAGTGAGTTCATGCCATCCATCTATTTACATCAATTTCCAGCATTCTTTGAGAGACAGAAAATTGCCAGGATTCCAGTTCTCATATGGGGCCAGTAAATACCACATTGGTGGCACAGATACCAACAACATGAGCCAGCATTTACACAGAAATCATGACAGGGACTACCGTCTTTTTAAAGTGGTCTAGAGCAGTGATTTTTCAACCACCGGTTCACAAACTGGTCCGCTAGAAATTTCATGCTGATCCATGAAAGAGTTAACCACCCTGATGTTGTATGAAGATTATAGTCTATAATCATCGGGTCTATAATCTTCGTACAACATCAACGTGGTTAACTATTTCGCAAACTGGCATGAAATTTCTGGTGGACTTGTGGTTAAAAACCACTGATTTAGAGTGTTTTCTCTATTCTAAATAATGAAAAGAATTTCTGAGATGAAAACCACATAAAGCTGACTTGAGATCCCGCACTTTTATTCAAGCTTATTTTTAAAACACACCCAAGTAAGAGTAAAATGAGAAGAAAAACCCAGGATAGCTCCCCAGATGTGGAGAGAGACACCAATCTTTCAATATCTCAGATCTGAGAATGTGGTGAGATCCAGCAAGAGATTCCACTCTGTGCCCTTTATGTCTGATAAAATGCGTGAACGCCATCTCTACTCACTGGCATCTCGCTGGGTGGTCCTGGCCCGCCTGGTCTTACGAGGTCATCTCCAACCATAAGTGGTTCTTGAAGAATGACTCTTTCCTTATGACACTTCCTACCTGTGCATCTCTACTTGAAGGGAAATATTTACTGTTTTTATCCTGACTTGGCTAGATTATAAAACCAGGTGATCTGTCACAGGTAGGTAACCAGGTGAGCAAAAATAAAGCAGCTACAAACACTCAACAGAAACACAAAAGGGAGTGCAGACTTCTTAGTGGTGCAGGAGCTGCCGGGTAGCAATAGCACCTGCCAGGGAGCAGAGAGATTACGGAGTCAGAGCCCTCCTGTCCTCACAGTGCGAGTGGAGAGCACCACTGTCACAGACAATGCCCTAAGGACACACTCTGAGCATAGATTTGCAGATAAATATTCTACTCCTGATTTAGCATTAATTTGCCATTGTTTTCAACTCTGTTTAATAAGCATCATTTATACTGCTTTCAGCCAAGCTGGTTCCAGCAGCAAGTGAAGACCCCATATCCTTACACACTGAGCACACATGATGGCCGTGACCTCCCCTCCCCAAACCTCAACTTGTCACCCCCACCACTCACAGTCCTGCGCAGGTGACGCTGGAGGAAATAAACTCCCCTGGGCAAACCCCAGTCCCACCAATATGCTTACACCCTTCTGAGGTCAGCACCCCTCCTTTCTTTCCCACCAAGATACCATAAGCAAGATCAGAGTAACAGATGAGGATGGAGGAAAGGAAGAACTCAGAACCTAGAAGAGTTATAAAAAAAAAAAGGCTTGTTGCTCAGATGGAAAGTCTTGTGGAAATCATGTCCCCCAAAATTTATATGTTGAAGCCCTGACTCCCAGCACCTCCAAATGTGAGTGTACTTGGAGACAGACTCTTCAAAAGGAAAGTAAGCTGAAGGGAGATCATTAGGATGGGCCCTTGTCACACTGGACCCGGCTCCTTAGAAGAAGGGGAGACTGAGGCACAGAAACTCGCAGAGGGAAGACCACGTGAAAACACAGGCAGAAGATGGCTGTCTACACACCATGGAGACAGGCCTGTAGGAAAACCATACCTCCCAACATCTTGATCTTGGACTTCCAGTCTCTGGACTGTGAGAAAATTAACTCCTGTGGTCTGAGACATCCCATCTGCAGTACCTTGTTAAGGCAGAAAGAACAGGGTACATCCAGGACTGCAATCCCAGAGGTGCCTCTTACTCCCCATTTCTACACAGCTATCTCCCCCAGTGTCTCTCTCCTCAAGTCCCAGGGCCAGGGTCCTCACACTGTCCCCCAACTAAGCTGGAGTACTGGAGCACTCCACCACAAATGCTCTTGGTTCCTGGCATTAGGAAAGCATCTGATCATACACATGGTCACACTGTCCCAAAACCACACCTGCTGGGCACCCATGGCTTCATTTTGCTCCTCCTCCTCCCCTTCAGCTTCCAGGAGCCACAGAGAAAAAACCAACAGCTATTAAGCAAGTCACAGTTTTGTCTTATGGGGTAGATTTCACATTAGGCAAAAAGGAAGGGACTCAGAGAGGTTAAAGTAACTTTTACAACAGTGGAGTCAGGAATTAAACCCAGATATTTCTGATTCCAGAGAAGTATTTTTCCCATCAAAGCAAGTTTCTTTCCTGTAGTTGAGATGACCAAGTGTTTCCTTTTTGTTGTTGTTTATTTTTTTATTTAGAAATTATATTTAATAGGGTGATATTGATCAACAGAATACATAGGTTTCAGATAAGCATCTCTATAGCATTTGAACTGTTGATTGTGTTGTGTTCCCACCACCCAAAGTCAGATCATTTTCTGTCACGGTATATCTGTCCCTCTTTACTCCCCTCCCCCCATACCCCGGCAAAGTGTTTTATAAAATAGTTCTATTAGGGGGGAAAAGCCATTGTAAATACTATCCTAGATATCAATTTTAAATTGGTAGTAATTAGATGCTGTCTACAATGTAAGCTGGTAGAGAAACTAAAATTTCACTTCAAATTTTACAAATGCTAAAAATGAAGACAAGTGACAGTAACAGCTTTGAATATTTTACTGCAAAAAAATGAAATGCTTCCTTTAAAATAGGGAATAATGACTATAAAAGGCAGTGTGGGTCCCAGGGTTTCCTGTCATTATTCAGCATTTTGGGGTGCAACCCTGGTGACAAGGGCATCTGAGCTCTTGGGGCCACGGTCCATGAGAGTCAGCCCTGCCCCCCAGTCCATGGGCTGTTTCCTTCTCCTGTCTGGGAGCAGCAGGGAAAATAAGCCATCAAGTTCACCTTATAATGAGCCTCAGCAAGCTGATAATTTAATTTTCTTCCCTGAGAGCTCAAAAGGAATGAGCAGCAAACGCCTGACTGAAGGCAAAGCAGTCCCTAAACCGTAACCATGGGAATTGCACTGGGAACACGGGCCACCAGGACACCACACCCCAGGTGCACACCTGCCACCAGACTGCTCATTCTACCCATGAAGAAAAGAAAGGACAACCTTAGTGCTCACAAAGACTGGACCCACCTACTCATCTTGATGCTGGCAAGAATTATGCACATAATGGTCATGGCCGGGTGGCCTAGTGGATAGAGTGTCATCCTGACACACTGAGGTCACCAGTTTGATCACGGGTCAGGTCACATACAAGAAGCAATCAACAAGTGCACAACTAAATGGAACAATTAAGTGGAACAACGAATTGATGCTTCTCTCTCTCTCTCTCTCTCTCTCCCCCCCCTCCCCTCCTCTCTCAAATCAATGGAAAAATAAATAAATAAATAAATAAATAAATAAATAAATAAATAAAAAAAAAGAAAAGAAAAAAGAATTATGCACATCATTTAAGATGTTGGGCTTTCTGAAGTGCCATTGTTTCCACCATCCCTCAGCCTTGTGCTTTTTGCAATCATGGCTTTTTGCTCATTCAGCCTGACTGTGCTCTTACTGCTTATAAAATTGGGGAAAAAAGAAGCACAGACAAAGGCAGAGAATCCAGCTTTATCAGATGAATTTTATTTGGGACTGTAATGCTGGTGGCCAAGGCCAGGAAGTTCACATTGGATTTGGGCAGACGGTAGAGAAACTGAGAAGCCAGAAAGCGACGGAGCTCCAGTGGCGCAATCGGTTAGCACACGGTACTTATACAGAAAGCATTGGGTCATTTCCGTTTTAATAGTCTTGCAATGGCAGGGTAGCAAACAGGCAGGGGAATCTGTTCCTCAGGGCAACAGGCAAATGGACATCAAAGACTGCCCCTCACAGCGGCGGGCAAGCAATCCACCCTGAGGGAAAGCATCCATAGCCTTATATAGACTATAGCACTGCCATGTGCTCATGCACTAATCATGCAAAGTACAAGCGAGCAAGCCTAACACAGCTGTTTTCCTAACAGAGACAGCAGACAAGAGTAACAATGGGCTTTTTAACTCACTCGTCCACTGATGGACACTTGGGTTGTTTTCAGATCTTCACTATTGTGAACAATGCTGCCATAAACATGTGGGTACATTTCTTTTTTTCAGTCGGTGATATGGTGTTCTTGGGATATATTCCTATAAGTGGTATAGCTGGGTCAAAAGGCAGTTCCATTTTTAATTTTTTGAGGAATCTCCATACTGTCTTCCACAGTGGCTGCACAACTGTGGTACATATATACAATGGAATACTATGGGGCCATGAAAAAGAAGGAAATATTATCTTTTGCAACACATGGATGGACCTGGAAAACTATTATGGTCAGTGAAATAAACCAGGCAGAGAAAGAAAAATATCATATGACCTCACTCATTTGAGAAATCCAAGGAGAACTGAGGAATGGAATTGCGACAGAGGAGGGATCAAAGGAACCAGAGGGAAAGAGAACAGAGGGAAAGGGGATGATAGGATGAGATAAACCTGAAGGGAAGGGGGGAGGGCGCTATAAGGAGGGGGGCAAGGGAGATGTTGAGGGGAATAGGGGGGATGCATTCGGGTGACCTTAGAATCTATGTAAACACAATTAATTAAATATTAAAAAGTAACAATGGGCATCCAGTGACAATGAGGACAGGTGCTGGGGTCGAGTCCTGGCCACAGTGCACCTGTGCCTATGCATGAGATTCTGAGAGGGGGGAATGTGGACAGATGAGAGAGGACCAAGGGCCAGCTTCCCAGCATCACCTATGGGCAGTGGGAAAACCAGGGCAAAGGAGCCCGTGCAGGCATGGAGCACTCATGATCTGCACTATGCCATCTGATGTGGCTTGTCACATGTGCTCCGAGCATGGAGATGCACCATTCTGCAGGCAGGTATGCTGTAAGCATGAAATACACAGAGGATTTCATGTCCACACGGACGAAAGTCCCACATCCACTAAGGAAGTGTGAGGGGCCTGATGCTAGGGGAGGCACGGGAGAGCCCCTGGGAACCTTCAGCCAGCACCAAGGAGAGCGGTGAGCCAACCACAGGGAGAGCAGGGAGCTCTCACATCCCCTGCAGGGAAACAGAAAAGTCCAGTTAAGGATCATTTTGCTTTGTTGTTTATAAAAGGAGACCTGTGAGTATTGGTAAGCAGCGAAGAGCCCCCCATTTTACCTAGCAAGACATGATCATACTGCCTCCCAAACTCACACTCTCATCCCCACTAAGCCATCTGGAAACAGCTCACACACTCACACAGCAGGGGTGGCGGAGGGCAAGGGCAGGAGTGGGGGGTGGGGAGGCATCTGTGACCTATCAAGATAGGAGCTTATGCCTTCTGTGTTCAGGGGTTGTATTCCATCCTGAGTGAGAAGATAGAGAGCCAGGCTGACAGTGCCAACAGATAGCTACCTTCTGGCCTGGGAACATGCTAACTGGGCGCCACCAGCACAACCTGGATCCTGGGATTCCAATGACTGGTCATCTCGCTCCAGCTTTCCAACAACCATCACTTGAACATAAGTTCATCAGGAAATTTCTACATGGTTGTAAGAAGCTTTATTAGTAACTAACCTCAAGTGTGTACCTAAATGCCACAGAGCATCCAAGCTGCTCCGTTCTCCTATTCCTCAGGCTCTCAAATAAATTAACTTTGAAAAGTGTGGCTGCTGGCTGACACTAGAACCTTCTGACGCGGACTCACAGAACAGACGGGCAAACCCTGCACAGCTGGTGCAGCGTCAGGCTGTGATTCTGGGCGGGTTACCAGGCATTATAAACATGCACAAAAGATAAAATACACCAACTGTTACAGAAGTAAATCATCTGGCAAACTGTTAAAACATCCAGTCTTCATTCAATTAGATGTTATTTAAGCTTTGGTGATTTCTCTAGTATTTCATAAGAGCAAGAATTAACGTCACCTGACTCTGCAGGTGTGAATGAAACGTTCGTTTCACTAGTAAATTGTGTAACTTATAAATTTTCCCTATTAAATTGCTCAGGTAATTAACTGTAGCAATAGGAGGTTCCAATTTGTCACTTTCTGTACAGAATAAGAAAGCCAGAGGAGTGAAGGACACTTGGCCGACTTATCTGCTTACCCAAGCTCCTAGGAGTCACCTTTATGGGCCAGAGAACATGGCAACACTGCATGGTTGCAAGAGGGGCAGCTACATGACGGAATCCTCTCCTCGGTATAACACATTACAATTTTCTTTTCCTAACTGAAGGGACACAATACAGGGCTATAATGCTAGCAGGTGACAGGCAGTACATGAAAGCAGTCCCAGAAAATTAATACAGAGGTGTACAGACAATGACGATTTTCACTTCACTTTGAGCCACTGGAGACATGTAGCATCTTAGGTCGCCACAGGCTCCTGCAACAGACCTTTGTACTGAAGAAGCATGGGCAGCTGCAGGCAAGCACTTTGGTGCACGGCTTAAGTCCTGGCTCAGAAAGATGAGCTGTGTGGTGCCATCTCCCTGTGCCTCACTGACAGTGGAGATTACAATGATACAATGTGATATACACATGTACAAAAATACACACATGATATCGGGAGGCTAGAATGAGTTAACACACAAAACCTGCTTACCATCAGATCTTGCCCTAACTAAGTGCCCAATAATGGTAGCTACTATTTAATCAATTAATGCTTCTCAGCACCTGATCAGAACAAAACAAGATTTCTAGCTGGTGACCTCACAGACCCAAACAGTGCACAACCAGTATTGGAAGCTTCACCTATAAAGAATGCTTTTGCCCGTTTCTTTCTCTCTATCAAAAATTTACAGGGATCTGGGACCTGAAGATGGCAGCGGAATAGGAGGACACACAGACGCCCAGCTCTCACCACAAAACTGGAATACAAATCAATTTAGGAAAAATCAGCATGAAAAACCAACTCTGGACTACAAGAACAGCTCTCAAAAACCAAGAAGCAAAGAAGAAGCCACAACAAACCTGGTGGAGAGCACCTGAATCTCCCCTGATTACAGGAACGGGGGGTGGGGTGAGGCTGAGAGCCCAGAAGGGATCTCACTCCAGGAAAAAGAGCAGAAAATACTGCTCACAGCCACTTGCCTGTCGACCAGGGAGTGAGGTGTGTTGAAAAGACCAGCTTATCTCCCAAGTGGAAAGGAGGAAGAGGGACAGACTGTGAGGGGCTAAGGAATGCAAGAGACGACCTAAAAAAGCTGACTCATCCATACTGGAGGCGGCCATAGCTGGGGGAGGGACTGATCCTTCAACAAAACAGTACTTAATTGCTTCCAGATCAGAGATCTCCAGACATCTCTCCAGCTCCAATCAGCGCAACAAGACACAGCTGAAAACAAGAAGTGGGGAGGAGGGGCAGTAACTCAGGTCTCCATGGAGATCTGAGATACACCTCCCCCTACTGAAGCTGAGAAAATACCCTGCCCCCAGAGAGATTAGTTGGTAGAAGAGGCATTCTGAGTCTAAGGTTACACCCATCGCATTCCTGGATACAGTTTCAAGGAAGCCCCCTGCTGAGATGAGTAAATAAGACTATCACCTGTTAAGAAAACAAACAAATCAAGACTTCAAAGCTGCCCAAATCCCAAAGTGGATTGCAAATAATACCTGATACCAACCCAAGAAGACCTAGAAATAACACAATTGAAAACTGGAGGCAGACAACACCAAGCCTAGACTCAACCAACTCTACAAACAAAACACCCAAACACAGATAATGAGAAGACAAAAAAGTGCAATCCAAATGAAACCACAAGAGAAACCTTCAGGAGATGAACTGAGTGATATGGAAATAATCAAACTTCCAGATGTGAAGTTCAAAATAATGATTGTAAGGATGCTTAGGGATCTTAGAACAACAATGGTTGGTCATTATGAACACCTAAATAAAGAAATAGCAAGTATAAAAAAGGATATTGAAATATTAAAAAAGAATCAGTTGGAGATGACAAATACAATATCAGAAATAAAGACCACAATGGAAGGAATTAAAAACAGGATGGATAGAGCTGAGGATCAAATCAGCGAGTTGGAGGACAACTTGAATGAAGGCAAGAAAGCAGAGAAAAAAAAAGAAAAGAGACTCAAAAAGTCTGAGGAAATTCTTAGAGAGCCCTGTGACAATATGAAGAGAACTAACATCCGCATCTTAGGGGTTCCCAAGAAGAAGAAAAAGAACAAGGGATAGAGACTTTGTTCAATCATATCACAGCTGAAAACTTTCCTAAATTAATGCAGGAGAAACTCTCACAACTTCAAGAAGCACAGACAACTCCATTAAAGAGAAACCCAAAGAAACCTACACCAAGACACATCATAATTAAAATACCAAAGCTAAGTGATAAAGAGAAAATATTAAAAGCTGCAAGAGAAAAAAAAGCTATAACCTACAAAGGAGCCCCCATAAGGATGACATCCGACTTCTCAACAGAAACACTTGAGGCCAGAAGGGAATGGCAAGAAATATTCAAAGTAATGCAGAACAAGAGCCTACAACCAAGACTACTTTATCCAGCAAGGCTATCGTTTAAAATCGAAGGAGAAATAAAAAGCTTCCCAGACAAAAAACAACTCAAGGAATTCATTACAACCAAACCAATGCTGCAGGAAATGTTAAGGGGCCTGTTGTAAACAGATCAAAGTGGGAAAAGAATATAGCAAAAAAGGAATACAGCTTTAAAGAATAAAATGGCAATAAACAACTACATATCAATAATAACCCTAAATGTAAATGGATTAAATGACCCAATCAAAAGACACAGGGTAGCTGCGTGGATAAGAAAACAGGACCCGTACATATGTTGTCTACAAGAGACACACCTTAGAACAAAAGATACACATAGATTGAAGGTAAAAGGATGGAAAAAAAAAAACATTTCATGCAAATGGAAATGAAAAAAAAAAGCTGGGGTAGCAATACTTATATCAGATAAATTGGACTTTAAAACAAAGGATATAGTAAGAGAAAAAGAAGGCCACTACAGGATGTGAGGGCGATCTGGCTGTGACATCTGTCAGCCCATTGATCGCCAGGGTTGATTCGGCTGATCTGGCTGGCTAGGCAGGTGTCCCCTTCCTCCCTCACCACTCCATGTGCGTCCCTCCCGAAGCTGCACGCTCGGTCGAAGAGGACGACCTTCCTCGCTAGAGGAGAGGACCGTTCATTGGTCAAGGGTATACAAGTAGCTGCGCTCCCCTGCTAGAACCTCCAAACAAGTCTCAAGAAGACCACTACATAATGACACAGGGAATAATCCAACAGGAAAATACAACTATTATAAATATCTATGCACCAAATATAGGAGCACCTTAATATATAAAGCAGACTTTGATGGATTCAAAGGGCGAGATCAAAAGCAA
Source organism: Saccopteryx bilineata (assembly GCF_036850765.1). NCBI lineage: Eukaryota > Metazoa > Chordata > Mammalia > Chiroptera > Emballonuridae > Saccopteryx > Saccopteryx bilineata. The sequence continues at coordinate 209,089,260 of NC_089490.1, forward strand.
TACTATAATAGTAGGGGATTTCAATACCCCACTAACATTACTAAATAGATCCTCAAGAAAGAAAATTAACAAAGAAACAACAGACTTATTGGACACACTAGATCAACTCAATTTAATAGATATCTTCAGAACCTTTCACCCTAAAGCAGCAGAATATACATTCTTTTCAAGTGCTCATGGTACATTCTCTAGGATAGACCACATGTTAGGGCACAAAAGTGGTATCAACAAATATAAGAAGATTGAAATCATATCAAGCACTTTCTCCGATCACAATAGCAAGAAACTAGAAATGAACCACAACAGAAAAGCTCAAAAATTCTCAAACACATGGAAACTAAATAGTAGGTTGTTAAATAATGAATGGATTAATAATGAGATCAAAGAAGAAATAAAAAAATTTCTAGAAACGAATGACAATGAGCATACAACTCAAAATTTACGGGACACAGCAAAAGCAGTACTGAGAGGGAAGTTCATAGCACTACAGGCACACTTTAAGAAGCTAGAAAAAGCTTAAATAAACAATTTAACCCTGCATCTAAAAGAACTAGAAAAAGAACAGCAAGAAAAGCCCAGAACTAGGCCTGACCAGGTGGTGGCGCAGTGGATAGAGCGTCGGACTGGGATACGAAAGGACCCAGGTTCAAGACCCCGAGGTCGCCAGCTTGAGCATGGGCTCATCTGGCTTGAGCAAAGAGCTCACCAGCTTGGACCCATGGTCGCTGGCTCCAGCAGGGGGTTACTCGGTCTGCTGAAGGCTCACGGTCAAGGCACATGTGAGAAAGCAATGAATGAACAACTAAGAAGTCGAAACGCGCAACAAGAAACTGATGATTGATGCTTCTCATCTCTCTCCATTCCTGTCTGTCTGTCCCTGTCTATCTCTGCCTCTGTAAAAAAAAAAAAAAAAAGAAAGAAAAGCCCAGAACTAGTAGAAGGAAGGAAAGAATAAAGATCAGAACAGAAATAAATGACATAGAGGCTAAAAAACAATACAGAGGATCAATGAAACTAGGAGCTGGTTCTTTGAAAAGGTAAACAAGATCGATGAACCTTTAACTAGACTCACCAAGAAAAAGAGAGAGAGGACTCAAATAAATAAAATTAGAAATGAGAGTGGAGAAATAACAACTGACACAACAGCAATACAAAATATTGTAAGAAAATACTATGAAGAACTGTATGCCAAAAAAACTAGTCAACCTAGATGAAATGGACAAATTCCTTGAAACACACAATCTTCCAAAAATCAATCTGGAAGAATCAGAAAACCTAAACAGACCAATTACACCAAATGAGATCGAAACAGTTATCAAAAAACTCCCAACAAAGAAAAGCCCGGGGCCTGATGGCTTCCCAATTGAACTCTACCTTCTATTCAAAGAAGAACTAACTCCTATTCTTCTCAAACTATTTCAAAAAATTCAAGAGGAAGGAAAACTTCCAAGCTCCTTTTATGAGGCGAGTATAATTCTGATTCCAAAACCAGGCAAAGACAACACAAAAAAAGAAAATTATAGGCCAATATCTCTGATGAATATAGATGCTAAAATCCTCAACAAAATATTAGCAAACCGGATCCAACAATATATGGAAAAAATCATACACCATGATCAAGTGGGATTTATTCTGGGGAGGCAAAGCTAGTACAATATTTGTAAATCAATCAATGTGATTCATCACATAAACAAAAGGAAGGAGGAAAACGACATGATAATTTCAATAGATGCAGAAAAAGCATTTGATAAAATTCAGCACCCATTTATGATCAAAACTCTCAGCAAAGTGGGAATACAGGGAACATACTTCAACATGATAAAAGCTATCTATGAGAAACCCACAGCCAACATTATACTCAATGAGCAAAAATTAAAAGCAATACCCTTAAGATCAGGAACAAGGCAGGGGTGCCCCCTTTCACCACTCTTATTTAACATAGTCCTGGAAGTCCTAGCCACAGCAATCAGACAAGAAGAAGAAATAAAAGGCATTCAAGTTGGAAAAAAAGAAGTAAAACTATCATTATTTGCAGATGATATGATATTGTATATAGAAAACCCTAAAGTCTCAGTCAAAAAAATACTGGACCTGATAAAGGAATTCAGCAAAGTGGCAGGATATAAAATTAATACTCAGAAATCAGAGGTATTTTTATCCGCCAACAATGAACAGTCAGAAAGAGAAATTAAGGAAACAATCCCCTTCACTACAAATACAAATGGCCAACAGATATATGAAAAGATGCTCATCTTCATTAGTTATTAGAGAAATGCAAATCAAAACTACAATGAGATACCACCTCACCCCTGTTAGATTAGCTATTATCAACAAGACGGGTAATAGCAAATGTTGGAGAGGCTGTGGAGAAAAGGGAACTCTCATCCACTGTTGGTGGGACTGTAAAGTAGTACAACCATTATGGAGGAAAGTATGGTGGTTCCTCAAAAAACTGCAAATAGAACTACCTTATGAACCAGCAATCCCTCTACTGGGTATATACCCCAAAACCTCAGAAACATTGATACGTGAAGACACATGTAGCCCCATGTTCATTGCAGCACTGTTCACAGTGGCCAAGACATGGAAACAACCAAAAAGCCCTTCAATAGAAGACTGGATAAAGAAGATGTGGCACATATACACTATGGAATACTACTCAGCCATAAGAAATGATGACATCAGATCATTTACAGCAAAATGGTGGGATCTTGATAACATTATACGGAGTGAAATAAGTAAATCAGAAAAAAACAAGAACTACATGATTCCATACATTGGTGGAACATAAAAACGAGACTAAGAGACATGGACAAGAGTGTGGTGGTTACCAGGGTTGGGGGGAGGGAGGACGCAGGAGGAGGGAGGGAGAGAGTTAGGGGGAGGGGGAGGGGCACAGAGAAAACTAGATAGAGGATGACGGAGGACAATCTGACTCTGGGCAAGGGGTATGCAACATAATTTAATGACAAGATAACCTAGACATGTTTTCTTTGAATATATGTACCCTGATTTATTAATGTCATCCCATTACCATTAATAAAAATTTATAAAAAAAAATTTTTTTTTAAATCCCCTTCACTATTACAACCAAAAAAATAAAGTACCTAGGAGTAAACTTAACCAAGGAGACTAAAGACTTGTACTTGGAAAATTACAAAGCACTGATAAAAAAAATCAGGGAAGATACAAACAAGTGGAAGCATATACTATGCTCATGGTTAGGAAGAATAAACATCCTTAAAATGTCTGTATTACCCAAAGCAATCTATAAATTCAATGCAATACCAATTAAAATACCAATGACGTACTTCAAAGATATAGATCACATATTCCAAAAATTTATATGGAACCAAAAAAGAACACGAATAGCCTCAGCAATCTTAAAAAAGAAGAATAAAGTGGGAGGTATCACACTTCCGGATATCAAGTTATACTACAAGGCCACCGTAGTCAAAACAGCCTGGTACTGGCATAAGAACAGGCATATAGATCAATGGAACAGAACAGAGAACCCAGAAATAAACCCACAGCTCTACGGACAACTGATATTTGACAAAGGAGGTAAGGAAATACAATGGAGTAAAGACAGCCTCTTTAACAAATGGTGCTGGGAAAATTGGACAGCTACCTGCAAAAAAATGAAACTAGATCACCAGCTTACACCACTCACAAAAATAAACTAAAAATGGATAAAAGACTTAAATGTAGGCCGTGAAACCATAAGCATCTTAGAAGAAAACATAGGCAGTAAGCTCTCGGACATCTCTCGGAGCAATATATTTGCTGATTTATCTCCACAGGGAAGTGAAATAAAAGACAGGATAAACAAATGGGACCATATCAAACTAAAAAGCTTTTGCACAGCTAAAGACAATAAGAACAGAATAAAAAGACAAACTACACAATGGGAGAATATATTTGACAATACATCTGATAAGGGGTTAATAACCAAAATTTATAAAGAACTTGTAAATCTCAACACCAGAAAGACAAACAACCTAATCAAAAAATGGGAAAAAGAAATGAATAGACACTTCTCCAAAGAGGACATACAGATAGCCAATAGGCATATGAAAAAATGCTCAACACCACTAATCATTAGAGAAATGCAAATTAAAACCACAATGACCCTGGCCAGTTGGCTCAGTGGTAGAGCGTCAGCCTGACGTGCTGAAGTCCCGGGTTCGATTCCCGGCCAGGGCACACAGGAGAGGCGCCCATCTGCTTCTCCACCCCTCCCCCTCTCCTTCCTCTCTGTCTCTCTCTTCCCCTCCCACAGCTAAGGCTCCACTGGAGCAAAGATGGCCTGGGCACTGGGGATGGCTCTGTGGCCTCTGCCTCAGGCACTAGAGTGGCTCTGGTTACAACATAGCCACGCCCAGGATGGGCAGAGCATCGCCCCCTGGTGGGCAGAGCTTCGCCCCTGGTGAGCGTGCCGCCCCTGGTGAGCGTGCCGCCCCTGGTGAGCGTGCCGGGTGGTTCCCGGTCGGGCGCATGAGGGAGTCTGTCTGACTGTGTCTCCCCGTTTCCAGCTTCAGAAAAATACAGAGAAAAAAAACCACAATGAGATATCACCTCACACCAGTCAGAATGGCGCTCATCAACAAAACAACACAGAATAAGTGCTGGCGAGGATGTGGAGAAAAGGGAACCCTTCTGCACTGCTGGTTGGAAAACAGTATGGAGATTCTTCAAAAAATTGAAAATCGAACTGCCTTTTGACCCAGCTATCCCACTTTTAGGAATATACCCCAAGGACACCATAGAATGGCTCCAAAAGGAGAAATGCACCCCCATGTTTATGGCAGCATTGTTCACAATAGCGAAGATCTGGAAACAGCCCAAGTGTCCATCAGAGGACGAGTGGATTAAAAAGCTTTGGTACATATATACTATGGAATACTACTCAGCCATAAGAAATGATGACATCGGATCATTTACAATAACATGGATGGACTTTGATAACATTATATGGAGTGAAATAAGTAAATCAGAAAAAACTAAGAATTATATGAATCCATACATAGATGGAACATAAAAATGAGACTCAGAGACATGAACAAGAATGTAATGGCAACAGGGGTGGGGGGTGGGGGGAGGGGGAGGGGGCAGGGAAGGAGAGAGGGGGTGGGGGAGGAGAGGGGCACAAAGAAAACCAGATAGAAGGTGACAGAAGACAATTTGACTTTGGGTGAGGGGTATACAGCATAATGAAATGTCAAAATGATCTGGAGATGTTTTCTCTCAACATATGTACCCTGATTTATCAATGTCACTACATTAAATTTAATTTTAAAAAATGGAAAAAAAATTTACAGGGATCTTTGAGCCATTAATTTTTCCTTTCATGAAGGTTCTGACAAGTCCTGCCTCCCAGAAATTACTTTCACAGGCTCCTGGAGGAAAGGAATTCAATGCGGCAGCAGGAGAGGCACAGCTGCAGAGGGAGAAGAAACTGACAAGTTTTTTAGGAGTGAAAAACTTTGTATCTTTAGAGCTTAGACAGCTGCCTCCTACAGACACAAACAATGAAAGCCTCGGGAAATGCAGGTCTCCAGATGAGAGCCAAGGGCACCACTTAATTCAGATCGGTCACTGGGGTGTGATACCGCAAGAGGTGTGTGTGATGTGCACCATACATGCAGCATGTATGTAACATATACCATGCACACAAATTCACCAAGAAATTTCTAAATTGTCATGAGGAATTTTATTTAATAACTAACTTCAAGTAATATATACACATAAACAGACGTGTGTTTATGTGTGTAGGTTTACATGTATGCATATGTATGTGTATGTATGTATATACAGGTAAGCATCCATATATGCATAAAGGAAGGGACCTCTCAGGGGTCCAGGCTATCCCTTTATAACTGGAAGTCCCCCCTGAAGTATGGGCTAAGAAGCACAAACTGGGGGCATCTGGACCAAAGCTGAAGAGATACATCAGGTCGGTGGCTCAAAACCTTTAACACTCTTTCCTGTAACCTTGCTTCCCACATTTTATACCCTCTTCTGAAGGAAGAAAAAAATACATACAGGTGCAGAAAGCGCTAAATACGCAGAATTATAAAACAGAAATATTTCCAAAATTTGCTTAAAGCTCCCAGTTATAAACCCATGGCCCTGACATCCACACACAAAGGCTAAACCAGAGCGGGCTCAGTTCTGTGGGCTCAGTCTGTCCCCTTAACAGCCATACACACAATTCTCTCCATGAATGTGGCTCCCACACACATGATCATGATCAGCCATGACCCCTCTTTGAGGGCAGCCACACAACTCAAGCTGCTTGTTCAACATTTTGGCTTAGACATTCATCAGCTTAGAAACTAGTGATTCATCATCCTAACGCACAAACCATCCCTTCCCAGGGGCATCCCTCTATCCATTAGTATAATACAACCACAGTTATAGTCACAGAAACGGAAAATCACAAGTCATCTCTGACAGACCGTTCTCTCTGACCTCAGTGTCCAGGCATGGGCCAGACTCTACACAGAACAAGATGGCGGCCAGCTTGGGACAACAGCTTGGGTCAGAGTTGATATGACCCTAAAATGTGCACTATGCCCATGGCGACTCATAAAACACCATCAGTGTGTCTGAGCAGGTAGAGAATGGGACAAGGGCAGACCATTTGAAACGAGTTATATAAAAAAACAGCAGCAGGTGTGTAAAGCCAGAAGCCAGGGCTACCATCACAGCAGCCTGGCCCATGCAGGTTTGCATTGGATTCGGACAGTTGGTAAAGAAACAATGGAGCCAAAAACTGATGGGTCATTGTCTTTAATCCTAGCTTGCACCCGGCAGGCAAGTAAAAACACACACTGGGCTCCAAAACTCACTCATTCAGTGCTCACAAAGCTACTGACTTATCCGAGTTTCCTAGAATCAAAGGTTTCTAGCTCACCAGACTTATTCACCTCTGTTCCCCATCTCCTTCCTTCTCCCTGCACAAACTCTGCACAAACTGGCTTCTCACTCAACACTCCACCATCTTGGCTGCTTCTCCTGGCCTGCTCCACATGGCCTCTTTCTGCTCTCCTCTCTGCTCTCTCCTCTAATATTAGTCTCAGGAACCAAGAGCAAACTCCTGTTCTGCCCCTATTTTATAGTGTAGAAATCCAAAACTTTAATCCAATATACAAAATAGGGAAGTCTCTAATACAAAGTCACTTCTCTGAGGCATGATTGGATTGCACCGCCCTACATCAAAAAGGGTGGGAAAGGCTTAATTTCAAAACCAAGCCCCAGGCTACAAGGATTCTGCCTGCCTTTAGCCCACCCCAACACACATTAATATCACCTGGGCGACATCTTTAACAAAGTGAGCATAATACATTTTATCTGCCCAACAAGGTGCTTTGAACAAATGCATGACCTTGTGGTGACTCGAGCACGAGGCTTGTAGGGTTTACAGAAGCCTCCACCTGTCTCCACTACAGCTTTACTTTCTCCCCTTGGACTATCCCTGTCTCCCCCAGTACACAGCTGCCACAGTTTAGGGCAGTGCTGTCCGAACACAGAGAACATGAGCCACACATATTGTTAGTTTTCCTGTAGTCACATTAAAAAAAAAAAAGGTAGGCCTGATCGGTGGTGGCACAGTGGATAAAGCGTCGACCTGGAATGCTGAAGTCACCGGTTCGAAACCCTGGGCTTGCCCAGTCAAGGCACATATGGGAGTTGATGCTTCCTGCTCCTCCCCCTTCTCTCTCTCCCCCTCCCCCTTCTCTAAAATGAATAAATAAATAAAATCTTTTTTTAAAAAAAGGTAAACGAGAAAAAAAGGTGGAATTTTAACTATATCTTTATATAAGCTAATATGCCCAATGTATGACCATTTCAACATGTTATCAATATGAAAGAAGTATATCGCTCACAAAAATTAGGGGATATGGCATCAGTTCATATTCATTTTGAAATATCCCCTAATTTTTGTGAGCAGTATATTAATAAGACATTTTACATTGTTTGCCACACTACATCTTTAAAATCTGGTGTTTTACGCTCATAGCACATCTCATTTCCACGGATCATGTTTCTGCTGTTCCAAGTCACGAATCACGTGTGCAAGTGGCTACTATATCACTCTAAACAATGACTACACCAAACAAAGTCAGGCACTAACTTGCTACACATCCCCTTCTCTCACAGAAGGTCTTCTTGGCCTCTGCCCACACCCAGCAGCTTGTTCCCTGTGGCTGTGGAGTTAACCACCTAACACCGTCTGATATACTTGCTCAAAGTCGGGGTCCACCCAAAGTAGAAGCCACATTCACATTCTCAATACTGACCACAACTAGACACTCAATAAATGTTTGTTAAATAGTCAATCTACTAAATACACCAGGCCCTGGCCGGTAGGCTCAGTGGTAGAGCGTCTGCCTGGCGTGCTGAAGTCCCAGGTTCGATTCCCGGCCAGGGCACACAGGAGAGGCGCCCATCTGCTTCTCCACCCCTCCCCCTCTCCTTCCTCTCTGTCTCTCTCTTCCCCTCCCACAGCTGAGGCTCCATTGGAGCAAAGATGGCCTGGGCACTGGGGATGGCTCCTTGGCCTCTGCCCCAGGCTCTAGAGTGGCTCTGGTCGCGACAGAGCGACGCCCCGGATGGGCAGAGCATCGCCCCCTGGTGGGCGTGCCGGGTGGATCCCGGTCGGGCGCATGCAGGAGTCTGTCTGACTGCCTCCCCATTTCCAGCTTCAGAAAAATACAAAAAAAAATTTTTTTTAATAAAAAAAAATAATACACCAGAATGATTTCAACTTCTTTAAGGCGATGCTCAGTTTTGGCCTGTAACTCTCTTGTCTTCCTCTTTGTAAACTGTTGACTGGAGACGCCAACATCAGTTCCAGAGAGCAGGGGAGGACGGCAGGAGGGCCACAGTGTGCTATGTCTTCCTGAGCACTAACTGAGGTTAAAATAACTGGGGAACACTTCCAAATATTTTCATGTCACAGAATGTGGTACATACTGAAAGAGAAGGCTAAAACCCCACCAACTGTTAAGATGAAACACCAGCTCCAAATAGACTTTGTGCTTACAGCAAACAGCTCTGGAACTGACACGCCAGACCATCCCCAACCACCCCGTGGCACACGCAGCTCTCATGCTGGTTGGTGCATGGATGTAACAGTCTGAAGGGCCCAGGCTGCCTGGTGCCTCTGGTCAGGCCTCACGCCTCCTTGCATCTGTTCCTTTGAGGAAGGATGCCCTCACCTTCCCCTCCCACACTCTGTGCTCACCTACCATGCCCTGAAGCCCATCCTCGTTGGTGGGGAGTAGAATTTCCAAAACTCCACCTCACCTCAGGAGCAGCACAATTCACCTGGTATCGATTATGCCCATTTAACATTGTCAGGTGCCAACATGCCCTCAGGGTCCTTGAGAGCAGGGACTGTGTGCCCCCCTTCTAACTCCTTGCAGTGACTGGCTGCTGAGAGATAGGTACACAGAGCATGCAGAACCTTCCGCTTCAGGTCAGCGTGTAAGAGGAAGTTGTGAAAAATGTGAAACTAAAATGTTATATACAAACATAAGTATTTCAAACCACTTCTCAGTGGTGTCACTGGACTAATTTGTTGCTCTTAACAGTGGGGGATGACTTTATAATAATATGATGAGCAATTTAAAATTTAAGGTGAGGAGAATAAAAAAAATGTTATTGACATCATTTCATTCTCTGCGCATTTCACTTGAAAGTATAAGTTTTCAAGAAAAACTTCCTAGCCCTGGACGGCTGGCTCAGTGGTAAGAGCATCAGCCCCATGTGTGGATGTCTCGTGTTCAATTTCTGGTCAGGGCACACAGGAGAAGTGACCATCTGCTTCTCCACCCCTTACTCTCCCCCCCCCCTCTTTCTCTCTCTTCCCCTCCTGCAGCCATGGCTCAACTAGTTCAAGTGCATCAGCCCTAAGCACTAAGGATGGCTCCACAGAGCCTCTGGTCTCAGGCACTAAAAATAGCTTGGTTGCGAGCATGGCCCCAGATAGGCAGAGCATCAGCCCCAGACGGGGGTTGCCAGGTGGATCCCAGTCAGGGTACATGCGGGAGTCTATCTCTCCTCCTCCACTTGAAAAAGAAGGAAAAAGAAAGAAAAACTCCCTATTAAAGCAATAGTTAGGGGAAAAAAAGTATTAAGTGAAAAATAGTAAAAGCAAAACACAGTCCTTGAGAAATGGCATAATAAAAATTAGCCCAAGAAAATGATTTTGATAATCAAATAATATAAAAAGGTCCAAACTCTAGCTGGCATTACATAGAAGAAAAAATAGACTATCAAAATACTAAAGGAAATTATTTCCTCCCAATAATTCACATAGGTTTTTTAAAAATGTGAAAGGCAACAGCATGACTGATAAAAAGCATCATCAAGGTTTTTTCTTGGGAAGTATTTCCCTCAGTTAAATGTTACATAAACATTCCTGAATTTTTTTTTTTTTTGGACTATTTTAGGCATCTGAATGACAGACTTTAATAATTAAGTCCAGGACAGAAGTCTGCTCTATGCCCATCAATACACACAACAAATGTCCTACTGTGCCTACTTTGAGATGTGCAGTTGTACTAGACACAAATAATTCTGACAATTATTAAACCCCTTAAAAAGTAAATTTATGAGTCATACACACAGGAAAATTTCAGTGTCACCCCAATAAAATTCAATTTTAAAAAATCACTCCCTTTAAATTCTTTTGCTAAACATTTGAGCGCTTTTCTTTCTTCTTCCCCTCTTTCTCTTATCACAAAATACAGCCAAATTATAAGTAAACAATGCATACGTGGAATAAGCTGCAATTTGTTACATGGGTCTTTTAGAGCCGAGAATACCGTCATCAAGGTCCCTCCAGCGCAATTAGGAAAAGCAGCCTTCAATTTCATTTTTAAAAACTTAGCAGCTCGAGAGCACAATGGCCATTCTCCCGCCCATCAAAACTCTTATTACTTTAATCAACTCTAGTGAGATAAAAACAGTGCTCTTGAAGTTGCTATAATCCTGGCAAACCTTAAAGAGATACAAGAGAGTCTGCCCAGGACCACATCTCCATTGTACATATTTTTTTCTCAACTGGCTCATCTAGAAGCAAATTGAAGGAAAATGTCAGTTAAGGTCCTACTACCGGGAGAGTCTAAAAGCTCATTTAATACATAAAAAGCCAGAAAACAGTCAGTGAAGTCACTTACTCTCAAAGTAAAGATGGAGTCTGATGAAGAAGAATTCATTTAAGGGTTGGCTTAAATCATCACAAAATAAGGACTTCTTAAAGAACTTCCAACCTGACCGGTGGTGATGCAGTGGATAAAGTGTTGACCTAGGATGCTGACGACTCAGGTTTGAAATCCTGAGGTTTTTGGCTTGAGCATGCGCTCATCTGGCTTGAGCACAGGCTCACCAGCTTGAGTGCGGGGTCACCAGCTTGAGTGTACATAGTTACTGGCTTGAAGCCCAAGGTCACTGGCTTGAGCTCAAGTTTGCTGGCTGCAGCAAGAGGTCACTGGCTTGGCTAAAGCCTCCCAGTCAAGGCATGTATAAGAAGCAATCAATGAACAACTAAGTGATAAAATTACAAGTTGATGCTTCTCATCTCTCCCCCTTCCTCTCTCTCTCTCTCTCTCTCTCTCTCTCTCAAGAAAAGAAATTCCCATATCGATGCCCATTTTGCAGAAGTCAGAGAAAATGTAATCAAAGTAGAAATATAGGACAGATGAGACTAAAATAAAAGATTGAAAGTGTTTCTCTTTAAATCCTAAGAACAGAGAACACCCATCCACGAGAAGAAATATGAATGACAGACTTAAAAGAAGAATCCAGCCACACAAATGGCCTCACTGTTAAGAGACGGAGAGACAGACAACATAACCTTATCTGTCACAATAAAGTTTCAACAGCACATTGGTAACAAGAGCATTTTAAATTGATAAACCTTCACCAAGGATCATGACCTAAAACACTAGTACTTTTGCCAATAGCCCAGTCTCTGCATGGTTGAGCTTCTCAGGCATTCAAGTAGGAGTCTGGAAGAGCGGCACCCATAACCACAGGTCATCTAGAAACACTAAGTCTTAATTAGATTAACATCAGGAGCCCACGCTCTGTCTACCTGCTAGACACTAATTTATCTGTGAGAGAATATGAAATATTATACATGTGGAAGAAGGTACACCATCCAGATATCTATCATTTTTTCTTAAATAATGTCAGCTTTCAATAAGAAAAAAGTACTATGCATGCCAGAAAACGAGACCAAATGGCTGAAAACTAAGAGGAAAACAAAAAACAACAGAAACAAATTTACATGTGATACCTTGAAATTATCTATTACAAATGTGCTAGAATAAATACCTTTGAAAATAGATAAAAAAGAGAAGACTATCATAAGAGAATTTGGATCTAGAAACATGAAGCAAATGTAAATCTTGTAACAAAAAAAAGAAAATGACTGAAAACTTTAGAATTCGATACAGGCATACCTCTTTTTATCATCCTTCATTTTACTGCAGTTAACAGATGCTGTGTTTTCATTAGCATCAAGGTGAGACTCCCCACCAGCCAAAGATTACACCTTGCTCAAATGGTAATTAGCAATTTTAGCAATAACATAGGAAGATATGTGCATTGCTTCTTTTTGTTTTTTTAGACATAATGCTATTGCACACTTAACAGACTAAAATATAGTGTGAACATACTTTTATATGTACTGGGAAACCAAACCATTTGTGTGACTCACTTTCTTGCAATATTTGCTTTATTGCAAGGTCTGGATGGGTTCACCAGGCAACTGGACAAAGCAAAAATGAACTGTGAACTGGTAGAAATGTCAAAGAAAATATCCAGATTGAAGAAAATACGAGTGAAAACACAGAACAGAATGTAAAATGACATGGTGAGAAGGAGCAAAATACATATAATTGGAGTCTCAAAAAGAAGGAAGAAAGAATGAGGCAGAAGCAATGCTTAAAGAAATAGTGACCAAAAATGTTCCAAAATGGATAAAAAACATCAAGCCATAAATTCAAGATACTTTTAAAATCCTAAACAGAATTGAAAATGTCACCTAAGAAATTTTTAGAAAATAATAATAAGACTTTCAGCTGACCTTACTAATAGAAACAACAGAAACCAGAGTGCTGGAAAAAACTCACCACCAACTGCCAATTCTCTATCATACAAGGAGAAACAGATGCTGCAAATAAAACTGAGACATTATTGCTAGCAGACCCATGAAAAAAGAAATCCTAAGGGAGTTAGTTTTTCAGACAGCAAAAAAATGATCCCAGGAGTCAGCATGGCAATTTAGGAAGGCAGGATGAAAGGTACTACAGATGGTGCAGTAAACAGGTAAATCTAAATGAATACTGACTGTAAAGAACAGTAATGATGTCTTGTAAGGTTAAAATACATGAGGAGAATTAAAATAATGACCACAAGAGCATAAGAAGCAGGAGGGGGTAAATGAAGTTAAGTGTTACAAGGTCCCCTCATTGTCCAGAAAGATAAAAAAGTAGAATGAATACATGTTATTATCACTGATGTGCATACTGAAACAGAAATAGAACATAAACTCACAAGTTAATAGAGGCTTGCTAATCAATACTCGATTGATCTAAAAAAAAGGCAATAAAAAATGGAGGTGCAAATAAATAATAGAACAAAAACTAAGATAATAGATTTAAACCCACATATTTTTTATAAATAAATTTTTATTAATGTTAATGGAGTGACATCAATAAATCAGGGTACATATATTCAAAGAGAACATATCCAGGTTATCTTGTCATTCAATTATGTTGCATACCCATCACCCAAAGTCAGATTGTCCTCTGTCACCTTCTATCTAGTTTTCTTTGTGCCCTTTCCCCCTCCCCCTCGTAACCACCACACTCTTGTCCATGTCTCTCAGTCTCGTTTTTATGTCCCACCTGTGTATAGAATCATGCAGTTTTTTGTTTTTTTCTGATTTATTTATTTCACTCCGTATAATGTTATCAAGATCCCACCCTTTTGTTGTAAATGATCCGATGTCATCATTTCTCATGGCTGAGTAGTATTCCATAGTGTATATGTGCCACATCTTCTTTATCCAGTCTTCTATATATTTTTTTACAGTGATTAAAGCCTTTAAGCAAACTCTTGGCCAATACAACAAGAATCCATAAAAGAGTAGTGTTCTTAACATGTTCACCAAGTCCAAGTTGGCACCAACACCATTCCAAATCCCTGCGAATGCAACCCAACCCCGGTTCAGTCCATTAGGAGCTGTCACAAGGAGCAGGAGTCCAGAAAAAGTCCACATCCAGGGAAAGTCCACATGGCACTGGAATTGTTTTCACAATTCTATACTTTGCAGCTCACGTCCAAGTCCCAATGATCGCTGCTTCTAGCTGGTAATGATTCAGGTAGACTGGAAAAGCCATCTGCAGCATGTGTGGAGAAGGAGCCTCCATTCTCCTCTGCCTGGAGAGATGAGACCAGGGTATTTTTCCCTGGAGCTCTGCAACTGTGGTGTGGTAAAGAGAACCTTGGAATACACTAAGCTGGTTGACAAAGGTAAATTCACAACAGAAGTTGGCAAAAGGGGGAGAGAGAGCTCTAAATTAGGAGTAGGTCCCAGCCTGAAATATGAGTGGGGCATTGAGGTAGGAGGAATAGAGGAAACACTATATATTAAACAAAGCAGCAGAAAATAGGACTATCAACACCCACAACAGAGATCTTTGAGGGAAGAATAAAAAACCTGACTATTAAGGCAAGACATAGTTAAGTGGCCCTTGTACAAATGAGATCAGTTTACCTGCTTCTTGGAAGAAATACCCTAGGCTCGTCCACAGTGTCGTAGATGGGGCCAATGGTCTTGGGCACCTTCAGCCTTCAGTGGCAAACCCCAGCATTCTGGGCAAGGTTAGGTCATAGGTGGCTGGAGCAGGGCTGGAAGAGACTGAACCCTCCTTTAGAGGAGCGAGGGAGAAGCCTACCTTCCAGTGTCCCTTTTTCCTCACAGCAAAGGCATGTAAGCCAGGCAGGCTTTAGCTCAATGACCTTCCTTTTCACTATTGAAGCAGGACCCAGATGGATTCCTATGAGACCCTTTTGGGGCGCTGGAGCCTTTAAGGGCATATCCTAAAAGCTGGTAGTTCACCTGATCTCTTTTGGGCTTTTTCTGCCTCTTGGTACCTTAAAAGCCATGCTCAGAAGATCTCGCTGAGGGGTTTGAGGATCCCCATCTGCCTATATAAACCTTTTCCGTATATCTGGAGCTATTTGGAAAAAGACAAAACAATGTTATTAGCTGGATCAAATAAAAGAAGGTAGAAGTTTGCAGGAGAAGAAAATTTGGCGTCTCCTGTTCATCAGCATTCAAAAGAAATTTAAAAATTTTTAAGTAAAAAGCATGATATGGTAGACCTGTAGGAGTTCCAGGATATGACTCTCCCCTTTTAAATTTTTTTTAAATTGACCTTAAAATATTTGCTGGGTACACTTTAATAATACCTTGACTTTAAAGATTGTAAGAAATACCCATAATTTGAAAGGTTTGACAAAATACAATAAATGCTTTTGCTACATATGCAGGAGCATTGTCAGTTTAACCAGTTTAGGAAATCCAATAATAAAAAAAATGCATACAGATAATGAATGACCTATAACCTGCTTAGCAGCCTCTCCTGTCTGGCAGAGGTTACTATGTATATAAATCCAGAATAAGTATCCACTGTAACGTGGACATAGGGCTGTTTGCCAAATGAAGGTATGTAAGTAACCTCCATTTGCCAAAGTTGTCCTGGTAGGAGTCCTTGAGCATTAACTCCAAATGAAGGGACAGATGGTAGTATAGGACCCCTTGGACAGGATTTACCAATCTGCCATGCTGCTTCCCAAGAAAGTTGAAGCTGTTTACACAGGGCTGCAGCGTTCTGGTGATGAATAGTGTGAGACTGACTTGTTCGATCTGTCCTCGTTGCTCCAAATAATTTTCTTTCGGGTAGTTTGATCAACAAGGGCATTCCCTTGTGCTAAAGCTCCAGGGAGCAAGGAGTGAGCTCGAGTATGTTCTATAAAACATGGAGCTCTATGTTGACATACAAGTCTTTGAAGAAGGAGGAACTGCTGAAATAGTTCATCCGCAGTTGTCCCTAAGACAGCAGTCTTTATAGTGGAAACAACCATAAGTAAATATTTGCTGTCTGTATACAGATTAAAGAGGAATATGGCAAATGCTGAAAAGCCATGATAATGGCATATAGTTCTAGTCTCTGAGCTAATTTTAAGTTGACTGTTTCAGTATAAAGTTGTCCATTGATTTGCAAAAGCGATTTGCCATTTAGTGGAAGTTTCCCAGAGCCATTGTTGTGGATCCTTTGAAAAAAGGAACAATAATAATTTTGAGGCTCAAAACCTATAAACTGTAAGGGTCGCCTATGCCCCTTGATAATCCAGGAGGCGACAAGATCAAAATATGGAAGTGTATTCCATGGGCTATTACAAGGTTCAATGTGCCCAAGCTGTATCTGCTCTTGTACCAATCGAGCAGCTGCCCTAAGTTTCTCCTGAGAAAGGGGCCATTGGTCTACCCACACAGGATTATCTGATTTCCAAGTAATTGGGTCTGCACAATGCATTATTGGGGTAGCAGGAGCTACCAAGGCCCCTATGCTAAATTTTGATATCCTAATCCATACCTTCTGGTATTGGGTGACATTTCTATGGGGGTGAGAATTCCTCGCTGTTCTTTCCCTAGTCCCTTAGTGGGCAAAAATCCCCAATCAAGCATCTGAGTACTGACTAAACCATTAGGACTGAAAAGCAACACTCCCGTATTTTTCAAAACATATCTAAACCCACATATTTTTAAGCAGCATGTACACAGAGTAAGACTTCAAATACCAAGCAGAGCTCAGGGGCTTAAAACAAGAACCAAGCAGCCTGACCAGGCAGTGTGGTGCCATGGATAGAGTGTTCACCAAGAATGCTGAGGACCCAGTTTTGAAACCCTGAGGTTGCTGGCTTGATCACGGGCTCATCCGGCTTAAGTGTGGGCTCACCAGCTTGAGCCCAAATGTCGCTGGCTTGAGCCCAAGATCACTGACTTAAGCCCAAGGTCACTGGCTTAAGCCCAAGGTCACTGGCTTGAGCCCAAGGTCACTGGCTTGAGCCCAAGGTCACTGGCTTGACTGGAGCCCTGTAGTCAAGGCACATGTGAGAAAGTAATCAATGAACAACAAAGAACTAATGCTTCTCATCTCTCTCCCTTCCAGTCTGCCTGTCCCTGTCTGTCCCTCTCTAACCTAAAAAAAAAAAAAAAGGGAAGGCAAAACCTCTTAGCAAATGACAGCAAACATCATCCTTGATGTATTTAAGCCTTCCCTGAAATCAAGGAAAAGGATAAAAGATCTGCTATTGCCTGACCTGTGGTGGCGCACTGGATACAGCATCGACCTGGAAATGCTGAGGTCGCCGGTTCGAAACCCTGGGCTTGCCTGGTCAAGGCACATATGGGAGTTGATGCTTCCAGCTCCTCCCCTTCTCTCTCTCTGTCTCTCTCCCTCTCCTCTCTAAAATGAATAAAAAAATATATAAAAAAAAAGATCTGCTATCATGTCTTGTAATCCACATTTACTGAGATGCTGACCAATGCAATGAGGCAAGAACAAGAAATAAAAACTGAAAAGCAAAAAATAAACTGGTCATTATGCACCGAAGAAATGATAGACTACACAGAAAATCTAAAAGAATCTTCAGATGAACTACTCAATTTAATGAGTGAATTCAGCAAGGTTGGTAAATCCAATATGTAAAGTCAAGTATATTTTATTTCTAGAAAACAATTGTAAATGAAAACATCAGTACACATCAATTGTCTAAGAATAAATCTGATGTGTGAAAATGTACAAAACCTCTCATAAAAAGCTAAGTGTAGGTCCTGGATGCTTGGCTCAGTGGTACAGTGTTGACCCAGCATGTGAAAATCCTGGGTTCGATTCCTAGTCAGAGCACACAAGAGAAGTAACCATCTGCTTCTGCTCCCCCTCCCCCTCCCCCTTCTCTTCACTCTCTTTCTTCCTCTCCTGTAGCCATGTCTCAACTGATTCGAATATGTTGGCCCCAGGTGCTGAGAATGGCTCTGTGGAGTCTCCGCCTCAGTTGCTAAAAATAGTTCAGTTGCTTGCTAGATGGGCAGAAGATTGCCAGTAGAGGGCTTGCAGGGTGGATCCCAGTCAGGGCACATGTAGAAGTCTGCCCTCTGTCTTCCCTTCTCGCACTTAAAAAATAAATAAATAAATAAATAAAACAAAACAAAAACTGCTGTATAACAACCACAAAAAAAGTAAAAGTGAAAAAGCAAATGTTGGAGAAGATAGCTGCAACAGAAATCTAACAAAAGGCTCATATGTAGAATATATTAAAACTCTCAACAAATTCATAAAAAAAGACAACTTTATTTTAAAAACAGACTAACACACATACTCTGGTTTCTCTTCAGATCACATAAATCTTTTGGCTTTTAAAAACAGACTAACATTGTACTAGGTTCTTTGCAAGACTATAGTCAATGGCCATTAAAGGTACAAAAAGGTAATCAATAGTATGCGTCATCACCAAATGCAAATTACAACAACAAGAAAATAAACCATAATGATTAATTTTTCTAGAAATAACATTTACTAAGCATGGCCAGTGAGAGCTTTAATTGGCATAACACTTTGGAAAACCGTTTAGAAAGTTAGGCAAACTATGTACACTCTAATCAGCAATCTCACTCATAGGTGCAGACCTAACAAAAATGTACACCTACCTGTATTCAGGTGATCGTTCAATATTTGAGAATACCAGCTTTATCCATAATAGTAAAAACTAGAAACAACCCAACATCTACCAACAGCATCACTAAATAAATTACAAAACAAGGCCAATAATGAGCCACTGTTTAATACAACAATGTGCATACATCTCAGAAACATAAGCAAAAGAAACTAGACATAAGAGAGCATGTATTGTAGTATTCCATTTACATAATGTGCAAAAACAGGCAGAAGTCATCTATTTTGTTAGAAGTCAGAACAGTAATTACCTTAAAATGAACAACTGCTGTGTAACAACCACAAAACAAAATAGTAAAAAGCAAAAGTGTTGGAGAAGATATCTGCGATAGACATATCTTTACTATATGTATGTCTATACAACACTTAGATTCTAAAAGTCTTTTTTCACTTACTTAAGAAAAATTTAGCAGGAAAATAAGTCTATAAAAGGCAAATAAATCAGTCTTAGGAATAGTTGCTTGTGGGCAAGAACTATGTCGTATATATTTCATCATGTCCATGGAGTCCAGCAGAATGCCTTACATACGTCTGGCTGAACACAGGAATACACATAGATCATCAGG
This sequence comes from Saccopteryx bilineata, assembly GCF_036850765.1. Classification (NCBI taxonomy): domain Eukaryota; kingdom Metazoa; phylum Chordata; class Mammalia; order Chiroptera; family Emballonuridae; genus Saccopteryx; species Saccopteryx bilineata. The sequence continues at coordinate 209,108,650 of NC_089490.1, forward strand.
GACCCATCTGGTACATTCATAATATCACCATTGAGTGAGAACATTGGCCTCACAAATGGGCAACCCATATATATAGCATTTGTAATGATCTGATGCAGCAATAAAGCTAAATAAAAATGAATGCCAAAAAAATATTGATTTTGGTCCTCGCTGGTTGGCTCAGTGGTAGAACGTCGACCTAGCGGGTGGATGTCCCAGGTTCGATTTCCAGTCAGGGCACACAGGAGAAGCGACATCAGCTTCTCCACTCTTCCCCTCTTGCCTCCTTCCCTCCCTCTCTCCGCTCCTCCTGCAGCCATGACTCAACTGGAGCAAGTTGGCCCTGGGCACTGAGGATGGCTTTATGGCCCCTGCCCCAGGTGCTAAGAAGAGTTCAGTTGCTAAGCAATGAAACAACACCCCAGATAGGCAGAGCAACTCCCCCAATTGGGCTCACCAGGTAGATCCCAGTCGGGGTACATGTAGGAGTCTGTCTCTTCCTCCCCTCCTCTCACTGAATTAAAAAAAAATAAAAATAAAAAGTATCTATTCAGTACCCAAACAGAAACAAAGCCTTAGTCTCCTATAGTTGACAGCAGTCTTTCTTCTGCCCACCTCACTCATGTGGAAAACTGTTACGCTCTCAGTATTTCAGTTTATGGCATGGAGAATCTTATCAAAACACTTCAGCAATAATTTTCCTCTGCCCATAAAAACAGGCTGAATTTATCTAACCTTAAAAATAGACTCCACTTCTCCACACTACTGGGTCCCTTTCTTGGAAGCCGTTCTGCTAAATCACATTGAGTTCTTGAGTCCTGATGGTCGGAACAAGCAGCAGAGGGTGCTGTCACTCATTTCCTCTCTTATGCAAAGATTTGCAAGACCTTTTTGATTTGTTTGCCAGACTCTGTTCTGGGCAGGTTTTAGTTTACTCCACTGTTCATGGAAGAGGACAGCAACACCATCATTGTTAATGCTGAGATTGTAAAGTCCTTCCTGTACCCTACATCATGTGGGTTATCCATACATGTACCCTCTTTACAAACTCTGGGCTACAGTCTGCCCATCAGAAGAGGGAAATGGGTGACTGTGGGACCCAGATGTAAGCTCTGAAATCACCTTTGCCTTACCCTGCTGACACCCAGGTCCCTGCTGAAAGGCCATTCCTAAGCAATACTTTTGTTTGTTATATAACTTTGCTATGTTTCTTGTTCTGCCATTCATGTGAAATTGTCAAAATGGTCTGTAGGAATGTCCTTCACAGGACAACTAGAAAATGTTCTACTTGGCCCTGACCGAGTGGCTCAGTGGATAGAGCATTGTCCTGACATGCCAAGGTGACAAGTTTGAGCCCCGGTCAGGGCACAAATAAGAAGCAACAAGTGAGTGCACAACTAAGTGGAACAACAAGTTGGTACTTCCCTCTCTCCTTCTCAAATTAATGAGAAAAAAAAATGTTAATGTTCCTCTCACAGGAGGTGTGGCCATAGCCTATCACTCTCTCCATAATGAAAATATCGGGTAGCTGATCCCCACCTTCTAATCTGTGCTGGACCAGCATCCACAGCCCAGTGAAAAGATGGTGGATCCCAGCAGTAAACAGAGAAGCCTCTAGATCAGGGGTCTCAAACTCAACTCAGCATGTGGGCCGCAGAGCAAGATCACAGCCGTTCAGCGGGCCGCACTAGGTCTACAAAAGGCAACTGTTACGCAAAACTTTTCTCACTGCAGTTGAAAACAAAAAAAGGACGTCACGGAAATGGCGCCGTGAGCAGCGCGACCGACAGATCTCCCCAAAATCACAACAAATTTATCAACTAGAAACAGAAAAATTTATCCTCGGAGCATTCCGGAGTTCCACACAAACTGAAAGCGAAAGGACTGTTATCACTTGAATCTGAGAAACGAGGGTGTAGAGGAAGCTACCGCAGGGACGTTCATTCAAGCCGCGGAGGGATTGCGCCTGTGGTGAGTCAGCCCACACTCGGGAGCTACGAGCAGCCGCCGGAGCGCGCCCGGTCTGGTTGCAGAGCGAGCACCGCTAACGTTCCCAGCGGCCCGCGCACTGCGAGTGAGAGTCCCCAGCCACCGGTGCCTGGAGCACGCCACTCGCGCGTGTGCCCTGGGAATTCCACGCGCCCAGAGCGCCCTACTGGCCCGCACACCCAGGGTGCCCCATTATCCTGCGCCCCATGCGCCCCAGCCGCCAGCAGCAGGGCGAGCGGGAGAGGCGCCAGGGCGGTCTTCCCTATTTGGGAGATCCTCTCTGTGGGCGGGGCACCTCACCCAGCCATTCAAGCTAACAATCAAGCGTTGGGGGAGGGGCGCTCAGGCAGCCTGAAATACCTTCGGGAGCACAGCTGCGGCGAACCCAATCACTGAAATTAGCTTAACCCATGAAATCTGCACACCCTCGGTTCTAATTGATAAGATCTCTCTCAGTTCAGCGATCCAAGACAAGAGGCGTGATATTTTTTAGTGCTAAAGGGGCGGGGGCAACTTCTGATTGATAGAGCCTCCATATTCAGGGATAAAAGCTAACAAGAGGGACTTGGCAGATAATAAGATCTATACTACACTAGTTGCAAGCAGAGACTAGTGCCTCTTCTTCCCAGCCAAAACAGGCTACAAAGTGTGGAAAGCCTGGGTTGAGTGGTCCAACTGAATGCTAGGCGCTAAACAGTCACCTTGACAACAATTGACTCCCACCCCCGCCTGATTACACTGGAGGCTCTAACTGCCAGAGCCTTTCCCAAAGCCTTGCGCTGAGTGGGGATAGAGTGGGGATTTCCCACCTCTTTGAGCCTCTTACTCCGCAGGCAGAAGCAGTTGCAGCCTTATAGCTGGATCACCAGGCTGCTAATTCAGGAAGGGGGGACTAGGAGAGAGACTCCAGGAAAGCAAACTCTCTCATCGATGGACCCTGCAAACGCCAACAAGCCTTGACTACCAGCAAGACTAAAGCCAATTATATGACATTGCCATAGAATCCCATCAACTGCAAATCCCTACCTAAGTGTGACACAGGGTCAGAGCCTGGGGTACAGAGTCACCGACCAGGAAGAGGGAGAGAAAAGAAAAAGGAAGAAGTTAACCTCTCAAAATCAAGAAAAATCCACAGACTTTACAACTTGTTCCACTAATTTTTTTGTTGTTGTTGTTTGTTTCTTCTATCTTATTGCCTTTATTATTATTATTTCTATTTCCTCCACCTCGGTCCTTCTATTCTCTGCCCATCTTATGCTTCCCTTTTCTTGAACTACACTACCCATGAGTGTTACATTTTATTTCTCTTCTTCATCCTCACCCTCCTTTAAGGTTATACTCCAAAACCCTTAACTCTCACTCTCTCCTCTTTTGTTTTTTCTTGTTTTGCTTTATTTTGTTTTTTTCTCTTCCTTTTTTTTTCTTCCTTCGTTTTTCTCTTTTTCTTATTTTTTCCTTTCTATTCGTTTTTTCTTTTCTCATTTTACTCTCCTCCCATTTAATCCTCAATCACGAACAAATAAGTTAATTTGGGACTCAAGGTTTTTTTTTGGCTTTATTTTTCTTTTTCACTTTTGTTTTTGTTTTTTTCTTGTTTATTTTTGTGGCATTTTGGGTACTTTTTACATTGCTTTTTTTTTTTTTTTTTTTTTTTTTACAGAGGCAGAGATAGACAGGGACAGACAGACAGGAACAGAGAGAGATGAGAAGCATCAATCATCAGTTTCTCGTTGCGCGTTGCGACTTCTTAGTTGTTCATTGATTGCTTTCTCACACGTGCCCTGACCGCGGGCCTTCAGCAGACCGAGTAACCCCCTGCTGGAGCCAGCGACCTTGGGTCCAAGCTGGCGAGCTCTTTGCTCAAGCCAGATGAGCCCGCGCGTGACCTCTGGGGTCTCGAACCCGGGTACTTCCGCATCCCAGTCCGACGCTCTATCCACTGCGCCACCGCCTGGTCAGGCTACATTGCTTTTTAACTCACTAGCATTCCTCCCAACCCAAGGTCTCCATTGTATTTAGTCTTCGCTCCACTTAATACAACAGATTTTTACTTATTATTTTTTCTTCTTCTTTATTATTCTTTTTTTTTCCTCCTTTTTTCTGGTTCCCTCTTATCCCTCTCATTATATCTCTTAGTCGACCATCACTTACAAGCAAATCATCTTATGCTTGTCTAAGATTTTCTTCCTTTTTTTTTTTTTTTTTTTTGCATTTAGTAGGTCCCTACTCCCTTTTTTTGCCCCTTGAACTCTTCACCCCAAATCAGGCCCTCCATTATAGGCAGTTTTTGTTCCATTTAGCATAATATAATTCACAGGTCATCACGATATTTCCCTGAGGAGGGGAGAGGAGGGAAAGAGAAGAAAGAAAAAAGGGGGAAATAATAAATTATTACTGGTTTTTCTTGTTGGGGTGTTTTACCTTTTTTTTTTTTTTACTTTTTACTCTTTATTAATTCTAATTAGTGCTATCAACAAGACCACCCTCAGATGCCAATAAGAAAGAGGAAATTGAATATTATGGATACAAAAGAAAGAGAGGTAACACAAATAGATGTGGAAAAATCTATGGAGAAAAGACAACATATTGGAAGCCTTGGAGCTAAATGACAGAGAATTTAAAATAGAAATCTTAAAAATACTCAGAAATATACAAGGAAACACAGAAAGGCAATTTAGGGAGATCAGAAAACAACTCAATGAACACAAAGAATATATTACCAAGGAAATTGAAACTATAAAAACAAATCAAACAGAAATGAAAAACTCAATTCACGAGCTGAAAAACGAGGTAACAAGCTTAGCTAACAGAACAGCCCTGATAAAAGATAGGATTAGTGAAATAGAAGACAAACAACTTGAGGCACAACAGAGAGAAGAAGAAAGAGACTCAAAAATAATAAAAAACGAGAAAGCCCTACAGGAATTGTCTGACTCCATCAGAAAGAATAACATAAGAATAATAGGTATATCAGAGGGAGAAGAGAAAGAAAATGGAATGGAGAATATACTCAAACAAATAATAGACGAGAACTTCCCAAGCCTGTGGAAAGAACTAAAGCCTCAAATTCAAGAAGCAAACAGAACACCGAGTTTTCTTAACCCCAACAAACCCACTCCAAGGCACATCATAATAAATATGACACAAACCAATGACAAAGAAAAAATTCTCAAGGCAGCCAGGGAAAAGAAGAGTACAACATATAAAGGAAGGCCTATTAGATTATCATCAGATTTCTCAGCAGAAACTCTACAAGCTAGAAGAGAGTGGACCCCAATATTTAAAGCCCTGAAAGAGAGGAACTTTCAGCCAAGAATACTATACCCATCAAAGCTATCCTTCAAGTACGAAGGAGATATAAAAACATTCACAAATACAGAAAAGATGAGAGAATTTATCAGCAGAAAGCCCCCACTCCAGGAAATACTAAAGGGGGTTTTCCAACCAGATTCAAAGAACAAAAGAAAACAACACCACAAGTAACAGCTCCACCAAGAACACAATAAAACCAAACTTAAACTGTGACAACAAAGGAAAAAAAGGGGGGAGAGGATGGAGATTAACAGTAGCAAAGGACGATGAAGTGCAGAAATACTCATAAGATAGGGTACTACAATGAATATGGTAGATACCCTTTTCATTACTTAATGGTAACCACCCTTGAAAAAACCACCACAAAAACACTTGACTTAAAAAAGGTAGCAACAGAGGAAAGAAGTATGGAACACAAACAAACAAAAACAAATGATAGAAAAACAAAAGAGAAGAATCAAACAAGATACAAAACTAACAGAAAGCAATTTATAAAATGGCAGTAGGGAACCCACAACTGTCAATAATTACACTAAATGTAAATGGATTAAACTTACCAATAAAAAGACACAGAGTAGCAGAATGGATTAAAAAAGAAAATCCAACTATATGCTGCCTACAAGAAACACATCTAAGCAACAAAGATAAAAACAAATTCAAAGTGAAAGGCTGGAAAACAATACTCCAAGCAAACAACACCCAAAAAAAAGCAGGTGTAGCAATACTCATATCTAATAATGCTGACTACAAGACAGAAAAAGTACTCAGAGACAAAAATGGTCATTTCATAATGATTAAGGGGAAGTTGAATCAAGAAGACATAACAATCCTTAATATATATGCACCAAACCAAGGAGCACCAAAATATATAAGACAGCTACTTATTGACCTTAAAACAAAAACTAACAAAAATACAATCATACTTGGAGACCTCAATACACCGCTGACGGCTCTAGATCGGTCATCCAAACAGAGAATCAATAAAGATATTAAACGAAATACTAGAACACCTGGATATGAAAGACATCTACAGGACACTTCATCCCAAAGCGACAGAGTATACATTTTTCTCTAGTGTACATGGAACATTCTCAAGAATTGACCATATGTTGGGCCACAAAGACAATATCAGCAAATTTAGAAAAACTGAAATTGTACCAAGCATATTTTCTGATCATAAAGCCTTGAAACTAGAATTCAACTGCAAAAAAGAGGGGGAAAAACCCACAAAAATGTGGAAACTAAATAACATACTTCTAAAAAATGAATGGGTCAAAGAAGAAATAAGCGCAGAGATCAAAAGATCTATACAGACAAATGAAAATGAAAATACGACATATCAGAATCTCTGGGATGCAGCAAAAGCAGTAATAAGAGGAAAGTTCATATCACTTCAGGCCTATATGAACAAACAAGAGAGAGCCGAAGTAAACCACTTAACTTCACACCTTAAGGAACTAGAAAAAGAAGAACAAAGACAACCCAAAACCAGCCGAAGAAAGGAGATAATAAAAATCAGAGCAGAAATAAATGAAATAGAGAACAGAAAAACTATAGAAAAAAATCAATAAAACAAGGAGCTGGTTCTTTGAAAAGATCAACAAAATTGACAAACCCTTGGCCAGACTCACCAAGGAAAAAAGGCACAGGACTCAAATAAATAAAATCCAAAATGAAAGAGGAGAGATCACCACAGACATCATAGATATACAAAGAATTATTGTAGAATACTATGAAAAATTATATGCCACCAAATACAACAATCTAGAAGAAATGGATAAATTCCTAGAACAATACAACCTTCCTAGACTGAGTCATGAAGAAGTAGAAAGCCTAAACAGACCAATCAGCAGGGAGGAAATAGAAAAAACTATTAAAAACCTCCCCCAAAATAAAAGTCCAGGCCCAGATGGTTATACTAGTGAATTCTATCAAACATTCAAAGAAGACTTGGTTCCTATTCTATTCAAAGTCTTCCAAAAAATTGAAGAAGAAGCAATACTTCCAAACACATTTTATGAGGCCAACATAACCCTCATACCAAAACCTGGCAAGGATGGCACAAAGAAAGAAAACTACAGACCAATATCTCTAATGAATACAGATGCTAAAATACTAAACAAAATACTGGCAAACCGAATACAACAACATATTAAAAAATAATACATCATGATCAAGTGGGATTCATCCCAGAATCTCAAGGATGGTTCAACATACGCAAAACGGTTAACGTAATACACCATATCAACAAAACAAAGAACAAAAACCACATGATCTTATCAATAGATGCAGAAAAGGCTTTTGATAAAATACAACACAATTTTATGTTTAAGACTCTCAACAAAATGGGTATAGAAGGAAAATATCTCAACATGATAAAGGCCATATATGATAAACCATCAGCCAACATCCTATTAAACGGCATAAAACTGAGGACTTTCTACCTTAAATCAGGAACAAGACAGGGTTGTCCACTCTCTCCACTCTTATTCAACGTGGTGCTAGAAGTTCTGGCCAGAGCAATCAGACAAGACAAAGAAATAAAAGGCATCCATATCGGAAAAGAAGAAGTAAAGCTATCACTTTTTGCTGATGATATGATCCTATACATCGAAAACCCGAAGGACTCCACAAAAAGATTATTAGAAACAATAAACCAATACAGTGAGGTCGCAGGATACAAAATTAACATACAAAAGTCCATAGCCTTTCTATATGCCAACAATGAAATATTAGAAAACTCAAAAAAATAATCCCCTTCACGATTGCAACAAAAAAAATAAAATACCTAGTAATAAACATAACAAAGAATGTAAAGGACCTTTATAATGAAAATTACAAAGCATTGTTAAGGGAAATCGAAAAAGATACAATGAGATGGAAAAATATTCTTTGTTCTTGGATAGGAAGAATAAATATAATCAAAATGGCCATATTACCCAAAGCAATATACAAATTTAATGCAATTCCCATCAAAATCCCTATGAGATTTTTTTTTTTTTTTTTTTTTTTTTTTTTTTTTTTTTTACAGAGGCAGAGATAGACAGGGACAGACAGACAGGAACAGAGAGAGATGAGAAGCATCAATCATCAGTTTCTCGTTGCGCATTGCGACTTCTTAGTTGTTCATTGATTGCTTTCTCACATGTGCCTTGACCGTGGGCCTTCAGCAGACCGAGTAACCCCTTGCTGGAGCCAGCAACCTTGGGTCCAAGCTGGCGAGCTCTTTGCTCAAGCCAGATGAGCCCGCGCGCGACCTGGGAGTCTCGAACCTGGGTACTTCCGCATCCCAGTCCGACGCTCTATCCACTGCGCCACCGCCTGGTCAGGCCCTATGAGATTTTTTAAAGAAATGGAACAAAAAATCATCAGATTTATATGGAACTATAAAAAACCCCGAATAGCCAAAACAATCCTAAGGAAAAAGAATGAAGCTGGGGGCATTACAATACCTGACTTTAAACTATATTATAGGGCCACGATAATCAAAACAGCATGGTATTGGCAAAAAAATAGACACTCAGACCAATGGAACAGAATAGAAAGCCCAGAAATAAAACCACATATATATGGTCAAATAATCTTTGATAAAGGGGCCAACAACACACAATGGAGAAAAGAAAGCCTCTTCAACAAATGGTGTTGGGAAAACTGGAAAGCCACATGCAAAAGAATGAAACTCGACTACAGCCTGTCCCCGTGTACTAAAATTAATTCAAAATGGATCAAAGACCTAAATATAAGACCTGAAACAATAAAGTACATAGAAGAAGACATAGGTACTAAAATCATGGACCTGGGTTTTAAAGAACATTTTATGAACTTGACTCCAATGGCAAGAGAAGTGAAGGCAAAGATAAATGAATGGGACTACATCAGAATAAAAAGTTTTTGCTCAGCAAGAGAAACTGATATCAAAATAAACAGACAGCCAACTAAATGGGAAATGATATTTTCAAACAACAGCTCAGATAAGGGCCTACTATCCAAAATTTACAAAGAACTCATAAAACTCAACAACAAACAAACAAACAAACAATCCAATAAAAAAATGGGAAGAGGACATGAACAGACACTTCTCTCAGGAAGAGATACAAATGGCCAACAGATATATGAAAAGATGCTCAGCTTCATTAGTTATTAGAGAAATGCAAATCAAAACTACAATGAGATACCACCTCACCCCTGTTAGATTAGCTATTATCAACAAGACGGGTAATAGCAAATGTTGGAGAGGCTGTGGAGAAAAAGGAACCCTCATTCACTGTTGGTGGGACTGTAAAGTAGTACAACCATTATGGAGGAAAGTATGGTGGTTCCTCAAAAAACTGCAAATAGAACTACCTTATGAACCAGCAATCCCTCTACTGGGTATATACCCCAAAACCTCAGAAACATTGATACGTGAAGACACATGTAGCCCCATGTTCATTGCAGCACTGTTCACAGTGGCCAAGACATGGAAACAACCAAAAAGCCCTTCAATAGAAGACTGGATAAAGAAGATGTGGCACATATACACTATGGAATACTACTCAGCCATAAGAAATGATGACATCAGATCATTTACAGCAAAATGGTGGGAACTTGATAACATTATACGGAGTGAAATAAGTAAATCAGAAAAAAACAAGAACTACATGATTCCATACATTGGTGGAACATAAAAATGAGACTAAGAGACATGGACAAGAGTGTGGTGGTTACCAGGGGTGGGGGGAGGGAGGACATGGGAGGGAGGGAGGGAGAGAGTTAGGGGGAGGGGGAGGGGCACAGAGAACTAGATAGAGGGTGGCGGAGGACAATATGACTTTGGGCGAGGGGTATGCAACATAATTTAATGACAAAATAACCTAGACATGTTTTCTTTGAATATATGTACCTGGATTTATTAATGTCATCCCATTACCATTAATAAAAATTTATTTAAAAAAAAAAAAAATCAGTACAACAAGCACAATCGTACATGCAGTTTACTCAGTGTCACAAAACTACCAGAAACAGTAGTTCGCATCACAACTGCTGTTAACTAAGCTAATATCTAGCTAGGATGCTAGAGAAATGAAAAATACAAGTAGGCCCCTAGGCTTACTTAATTTTATCCAAAATATTTTGAACTTCGTGGATTAGTTTGCAGGCCGCACAAAATTGTTCGGCGGGCCACGAGTTTGAGACCCCTGCTCTAGATCATGGTTTTCAACCACTGGTCCTCAGTCTGGCGCTAGTATTGGGTCTATAATCTCGGTGCAGCGTCAGGGCAGTTGACTCTGTCATGCACCAGCACGAAATTTCTGGCTGACTAGCACTGGTCCACGGACCCTGCAGCTCTAAATCATCTTGTCCAAGCTACGTCCCAACACACTCCCAAATCTTCTTTTTACGTTTGTGCAAGATTGATTCCACTTCCTGAGAAAGCAGTGAGTAGTAAGTCTGAATCAGAGCCCATTCTAAAATTTCATTCTGGCACATGGAAAGGTAAACTCTTCAACCTGTGAGAACCTTGCAAAGCCTAGCAAATGCTGCACAGCTGGACAAGACCAAGGAGAGAGGTGACAGGTCTGAACACTTCACCTCACATATTATTGGTTGAAGAATATTCTTAGAAAGTTACAGAATATATAAATTTGACATTTGGCATACACACAGATAGATGTACACATCATATATCTATACACATTAGGTAAAGTGAGATGTATTGTATCAAATTTGATAGGAAAAAAAAGTGATATACTTTTATCTTCATTATGTATCTGATGCATGGTAAGCATGTTGTTTGGCCAGTTTTGAGCATATCCTATAATATTCATCTCAAAAGCTGTTTCCTCTTAAAAAGTATTATGGGAAGTGATTGAGGGCACTGAAGAAATTCAGATACATTCTCTAACTGCAGACATTTCTTGAAAGCTTTTACTTGTATGTCACCGATGTTAAGTGTGAAATGAATTGGGATTTGCACACTTAAATACCATATACAATTAACGCTTAAATTAAAAAAAGAGCTTTGTGAACTATAAATTGTAAATGCAATATAGTGCCAATTACTTAAAAATCTAATTTATATAGAAATTATAGTTATCTCAGAAAATGTACATTGCTTAATTTTCTGAAAATATTACTAAAATTTGTTTAGCCAGCTAAGCTGTTTATTACCATGGGAGAATCAAAGGCAGCTACTATTATTTCGTTTCCTAGGATATTTCAGCATGTTCCCTTGATCTAGCCCATCAGGAAATGGTTCTACTATATTCCTAGGCTGTCTATTTGCTAAAAATTATTTATAAATACCTATATAAACTCTGTTAATCTTTTTGAGTCAGCAGCTACCAAAGAAAAGAAGAACACACACTAGCAATATGGAGTTCTCCCTGGTCCTGAGGCATGCCTGCCTCCAGCAGGCGGGTTACCCAATTGCAAGTGTCCCAGACACTTAGCAGGACACGCCCAGCTTGGAACCCGCAAAGCTCTCACTTTAATTGCTTACCAAAAGGTCCCCAGCAAAAAATGAAATTATGTAAAACTAATCTAAAAGCAAATGAAACACAGTGTGCTCTCAAATTAAGTAAAGCAAAAAGTAATTAAGTATCTGCAAAAAGGGGGGTGGATATGTGCTGAATTATGAAAGCAGATGGAGGTGGGCGCCCCAGCTCTCTCCATGGCTCCTCTTCCTCATAACTAAGGGTCGTCTCTCCCATCAGAAGAAAACAAAATAATCCAGAACTTTCTTTCAACACCGCTTCCCCCTCAAGCTGCTGCTCCCTTTCGGTTGCTCCTCGCCCACCTGTGGGGTGAAGTCGTCCAGTCCTCTGTGCATCCTGTGCCTTCCCACCTCCTGACCTTTCTCTTGGGGACCAGGGCTCATGCTCTATGCCCAAGGTCATGTCTCCATTTCAGGCTTCACTATCACACCAATGGCATCCATATCTGTCTCCTTAGGCTCATCCTCTCTCCAAAACGCTAACTGCACATTCCCAGCCTTCCCCAACACTAGCTTCCTATGGCTGCCATAATCAAGTCCCATAGGCCTGGGGCTTAATGGAAAAGTACTGTCATGCTGCTCTGGAGGCCAGAAGTCCGAGATCAAGGTGTCCATATGATTGGCTGCTTCTGAGGTTGTGACGGAAAGCTATTCTGGCCTCCTCCTGGATCGGGTAGCCTTGGGTGTCCCTGGGCTTGTAGGTGCTTCAATGCTGTCTGCACAGCACCCTCCCTGAGGGGTCTTCACACCCATCATTCTGCCTCCATACTTGTCCAAGCCTAAATTTCCCTTTTTATAAGGACACTAGTCATATTAAATCAGGGCTCACCTAATGACCTTATTTTAACTTGATTACCTCTATAAAGACCTATCTTCAAATGAGATCACATTCTGAGGTACTACTGAGGGTCCAACTTATCATTTGGGGGTGGGGGACACAAGTCAGTCCATGACATACTCAAAATCAGTATGTTCAGAACCAACCCCACCACCTTCCCCTAACACCTTCCTTTTTAGGCTGTGTTTCTTGGGTCTCCTAAGCTCAGCATAGTCTTTTCCTTTTCCTCACATCTAAGCAGTTGCCAATCCCGCTCTCCCTTCCCGCATGGCTCTCCAACCGTCCCCTCCTTCCACCTGGTAATGACCACACAAGCTCAGGCGGCTCCTCTCACACCAGCTCCCTGTCGCAGTTGGCTGACCAGCATCTTGGCTCCAGACTCTCTCATCTCTCTGCATTCCAATTTATCTTATAAACTGCTGCCACATTCATCTTCCTAACATATAGCCCTGACCCCTTCCCTCCTTTGTGGGGGCCAGGGGGATAACTTCAAAGGTCCTTTATACTTAATGAGTTAAGTATAAATCCTGGCCCATGGTGGCCTCAGGCTCCCAACCCTCTGAAGATCACCAGATCCACATCCCACATGGTCTCTCTCCAGACAGCCCCACAGTGTCCCCGCTGTCAGTCAGGGTTATTCCAAGGGAAGAGACAGCACTCTTAAAGGCTGCACTGAACAGTGTTTAATGAAGAGATCAAGGACAGACAAGGAGGGTGGCAGGGTCCAACAAACAGAGACACACACGTAGTGACCAGCAACAGCAGGACACTGTTACCAGTCTTCTATCTAAGTGAGGCAACATGGGGCGGAAACAGTGTCCCCAGTGCCCAGCGAGAATAGGACTGCCCCAGACACAGAGCTGGGCAGAGAGAACGGGAATTGCATCAGGGATGGAAAAACAAAACATGACCTCTACTCACAGTCCCTTTCAACCTGGGCTCCTGTCCGCCCACCCTCCTCACCCCAGCTCATCAAAATCTACTAGCCTTTAAAAAGGCAGATGAGTGATATTAAAAATGTTTCATTTGTTTGTTTCTTCTTTTCCAAGTGAGAGGAGGGAAAATAGAGAGACAGACTCCTGCATGCACCCTGACTGAGATCCACCCAGTAACCCCCCCCCCCCCCCCGGTCTGGGGCCAATACTCTGCCCATCTGGAGCCATGCTTGCAACTAAGCTATTTTTTAGCACCTGAAGTAGAGGCTCCACAGAGCCATCCTCAGCACCCAGGGCCAATGCATTCAAACCAATTGAGCCTTGGCTAATGAAGGAGAAGAAAGAGGGGGGGGGGGGGCAAAGGGTAGAGAAGCAGAAGGTCGCTTCTCTTGTGTGCCCAGACTGGGAATCTAACCCAGGACTTCCACATAGTGAACCGGTGCTCTACCACTGCGCCAACCCACCAGGGCTAATATATGTTTTTAAAAAGGTAAAAATGTGACTCTTAAATATAAAATGAACATATATCTAAGACTATTGAATTCATAATTAATGAAAGAACCAGTATGAGGTTATAGCAGGTTCAAAGGAAAACTCAGAGAACATATGAGTACATGAGATCATGAAGAAAACTGAAACGAATTTGCTAGCTAAGCAAAAACTGCTCAAACCCATAACTGTATTCTGCCCAATACATCTTCCTTTTCTATAATCAGAAACCATTACCTTTGGTTTTCAACAACCTACAGATAAAATAGCTCAGACAGAGATAACCTAAATGAGTGCGTGAGGTAGACAAGACACCCACAGTTCTTTTTTCACTTCTTCTGACTACTGCAAGGATGGGAGGAAAGAAAATGCCTTTGGCATCAGAAAGCCCTTGAGCTCACCAACCTCACTTATCCAGTAACTGCCCTTGAGTGAGTCACTTCACCTCAGTGCCCCTCAGTTTCCTAGTCCTTATAAAAGCAAGAACTGCTAGAGCCCTGGCTGGTTGGCTCAGCGGTAGAGCGTCGGCCTGGCGTGCGGGGGACCCGGGTTCGATTCCCGGCCAGGGTACAGAGGAGAAGCACCCATTTGCTTCTCCACCCCCCCTCCTTCCTCTCTGTCTCTCTCTTCCCCTCCCGCAGCCAAGGCTCCATTGGAGCAAAGATGGCCCAGGTGCTGGGGATGGCTCCTTGGCCTCTGCCCTAGGCGCTAGAGTGGCTCTGGTCGCAGCAGAGCGACGCCCCGGAGGGGCAGAGCATCGCCCCTGGTGGGCATGCCAGGTGGATCCCGGTCAGGCGCATGCGGGAGTCTGTCTGACTGTCTCTCCCCGTTTCCAGCTTCAGAAAAATACAAAAAAAAAAAAAAAAAAAAAAAAAGCAAGAACTGCTTTAGGAACTACATGTATTGTTCCTGAAATCAAATGAATTGTGGCTATCCTGTCTGAAGTAAATAAATGGCAGCCAAAATATATGAGGTCCTTCCATTGCCTTCTCTATAAAATCATGGAATTAGACCTGAAGTTCCTTTTTGGTCTGGAAATTCTGTGGCTATAATAAATGCTATCTCCTCCGTGAAGCCTTGGACAGTCATAATTACCAAAGGTGCATCCCTCCCTTCACACAACAGTTATCGCCTATTATGTCCGCTTATTCCTTACATTCTCCTTATTCTCTGCCCCACCTGCAAGAGAGGTAATAAACTCCCTGGAGGCAGGATCAATCTCAGAAATACTGGAGTCCAAGCACCCAGTATGGTGCTTGGCACATAGTACGTAGTCAACAAATATTTCAAAAAGAACTAAAAGATGTATCAAAACCAGAGTGAGCCTGACCAGGTGGTGACGCAGTGGATAGAGTGTTGGACTGGGATGTGGAGGGCCCAGGTTCAAAACCCCGAGGTTGCCAGCTTGAGCGCGGGCTCATCTGGTTTGAGCAAAGCTCACCAGCTTGGACCCAAGGTCGCTGGCTCGAGCAAGGGGTTACTTGGTCTGCTGTAGCCCCATGGTCAAGGCACATATGAGAAAGAAATCAATGAACAACTAAGGTGTCGCAAAGAAAAACTAATAATGATTGATGCTTCTCATCTCTCTCCATTCCTGTCTGTCTATCCCTCTCTCTGACTCTCTCTCTGTCTCTATAAAAAAAAAAACCACCAGAGTGAGACACCCCCTCACAACTCAGAATAGCTATTACCAAAAAGATAAGAGATAACAAGAGTTGGCCAGGCTGTGGAGAAAAGGGAACCCTCGCACACAGTTGGTGAGAATGTAAATTGGTACAGCCACGATGAAAAACAATATGGAGATTCCTCAAAAAATTAAAAATAGAATTACCATGTGATCTTGCAATTCTACTTCTGGGTTTCATTTATCTGAATGAAACAAAAAAGATTAACTCAAAAAGACATATACACTGTCATATTCATTGAAGCATTATTTACAATAGCCAATATATGGACAACAGAGCAGTATCCAGTGACAAATGAACAGTTAAAGAAAATGTGTTATATAATGGAATATTACTCAACCACTAAAAAAAAAAAAAATGAAATCTTGCCATCTGCAACAATATGGCTATACCTTGAGGGCACTAAGTAAAATAAGTCGGAGACAAATGTCATGATTTCACTTATATGTGGAATCTGAAAACTATACCAGCTCACAGAGAACAGATGGTAGCCAGAGGTGAGAGGGGAGTACAGGCAAAAGAACTGAAGGGCATCGAAAGGTACAAACTCCACATATAAGATTAGTAAGTCTTAGGATGTAAACTACAGCACGGTGACTGTGGTTAATAATACTGTATTATATATTTAAAAGTTGTGGCCTTGGCCAGTTAGCTCAGTTGGTTAAGAGCGTCATCCCAAAACAACATAGTTGAGGGTTCCATCCCCAGTCAGGGCACACAGGGAAGCAACCAAAGAATGCATGACTGAGTGGAACAATAAATGAATGCTTCCCTTCCCCCTCCCCTCTCTTTCCCTTCCCTTCCTCTCTCCGTCTATCTAAAAAAATAAAATAAATTAAAAATAAAAATTAAGACCTGGCTGGATAGCTCATTGGTTGGAACATTATCCCAGAATGCAGAGGTTGCCAGTTTCATTCCTCAGTCAGGGCATATACAGGAGTACCTATCTCTCTCTCTCCCTGCCTCTCTCAAATAATAAAATAACAAAATAAAATAAAATAAAACAAAATATAAAATAAAATATTGCTAAGAGAGTAGATCTTAAAAGTTCTCATCACAAGAAAAAAACCTTGTAACTATATCTGGTGATGGATATTAACTAGACTAATTGTGGTAATTATTTTGCAATACATACAAATATCACATCATTATGTTGCATACCTGCTACAATACAATGTCATACATCAACTACATCTCAAATAAATAGATATACACACACATACAAAAGTAGTCCCGCCTGACCTGTGGTGGCGCAGTGGATAAAGCATCGACCTGGAACACTGAGGTCGCCAGTTCAAAACCCTGGGCTTGCCTGGTCAAGGCACATATGGGAGTTGAGGCTTCCTGCTCCTCCCCTTTCTCTCTCTCTCTGTCTCTCTCTCTCCTCTAAAATGAATAAATAAAAAAATAATAATATAACAAAAGTAGTCCCTTGGGGGTGGGAGCGGGAACAGGGTGAGACCCTGGAGCAGGAAGGGGTGAGACCACAGTTCTCTTCTCTATTGGCCTGTGTCTTCCTGTGACTTAAGTTGGTCAATTCTGCAGGCTTTCCTCAGCGATCCTTTATTCTCCAGATGACACCATCTTCAGATGACGACCCCCTTTACTGTCACAAGGAAAACAGCAGCAGAACTGGATGCTCTAAGCTCCTCTGACAGTTAGTTGTCCATCAGCAACAACTCAGCTCAGCCTTTGCTTGTCTGTGCATCAAGAAACGTTCCCCTGATGTTTCACTGAACCTACATGCAGCACTTGTAAGTGAATCATAATTCCCAACAGCAGGCATTCTCCTCATTGAAGACATATCACATCAGATGTGTCCAGACCTACAGGGGACAGAGGGGACATTCTAAGATGATAAGGAGAGATGTGAAGGAGCATCGAGGATTAAATCCAGCGAGAGTGAGCGTGTGAGTGTTTCTGCTAAGCTTTCAAGTGTCCCATCATCCTTCGACATATTGTTCTCCTACAAGAAAAAATTGTGTTCTGCCTTGCAGGTCATAACTGCACGTGTCTCTGACATATAGTTCTTTTTTTTTTTTTCATTTTTCTGAAGCTGGAAACAGGGAGAGACAGTCAGACAGACTCCCGCATGCGCCCGACCGGGATCCACCCGGCACGCCCACCAGGGGCGACGCTCTGCCCACCAGGGGGCGATGCTCTGCCCATCCTGGGCGTCTCCATGTTGCGACCAGAGCCACTCTAGCGCCTGAGGCAGAGGCCACAGAGCCATCCCCAGCGCCCGGGCCATTTTTGCTCCAATGGAGCCTTGGCTGCGGGAGGGGAAGAGAGAGACAGAGAGGAAAGCGCAGCGGAGGGGTGGAGAAGCAAATGGGCGCTTCTCCTGTGTGCCCTGGCCAGGAATCGAACCCGGGTCCTCCACACGCTAGGCCGACGCTCTACCGCTGAGCCAACCGGCCAGGGCCCGACATATAGTTCTATAACATATTAGCTGTTTAAAAAGAAAAAAAAAAAACACCTTGAAATGAATTAGCATCTTTTAGCCTAGTCCACCAAATTTCTTATCCCAAAAATAAAATGACTCAAAATTTTCAAAAACTGCACTGGCAGAATTTGGGGGCATTTCCAAAGGTCTCAGTGGCATTTCCCTGAAGCTTCACTCTGGCCTTGCGTGCTGTTCCATGCCTTGGATGCCGTCTTTTGTATTATTTCTGCATCTCACGCGAAATCTGCTTTCACGGACATTTACTCCACCTCACAGCAGTGGCGCCTCTGAGCCCCACCGTGGCCACCTTCCTCACCTCCTCAGCTCTCGGCCCTCAGAGCTGCATGGAGCTCGTACTCAGAGGGAAGTAACACCCCTGCTCCCAGAGGATGTGGACGAGCTGCCGCTGCCTCAGCACCTGATCTATGGGGAAGGTCAGCTAGCTCCAGGCACCTCCTCTGCACGCAGTGTGAACGTGGTATAAATGCAATGTGAGGCTGTGAGTAAATGGACACCCACTTTGGGCACCTGAATTAAGACAGCCTGGTAAACTTTGTGTACAACTCTCCACCCTGTGTTTATTATCTAAATACTGTCTCACAGAATCAATTCAAGTCCACCAGCATTTCAGACACCCTATGAGGCACTGAAATTCACACTCTACATTACCATGTACCTTCCCACCCAGAGACGAGCGGCATCAGGCTGTCCTCCTGCTTTAAAATGCACTGATCTCAGGGACCTGTCTGGTCTTCCAGAGCCAGCTGCACCTGCAAACATAGGGCCAGTGACAACACTGGTCAGCACCAACCCCTGGGGCATTCTCTTAAGGATTCTGTGAGCAAATGCACGTCAAAGACTGACCGCAGACATACTGGCCTGTACATATAACTGAACCGGAGGACTAAAGTCACCAACAGGCAGGCAGGGAGCTGCGTAAAACAGCTCTGGGCTGCTGAGCCACCAGAGAGAGGGTTACCCCTCAGGGCTGCCACCATACTTCAGACAAGAGGAGGATCTGTGTCACCTCTAGGGCTGCTCTTCCTTGCCCTATGTGTGCCCCAGACAATCTTGAAAGACACATGGACACAAGTTTCCAGGTTTAGCTTTGTCTCTGGCCTTGTCACCCATGAGCCCTGGCATCTACTCTGTTCAAGAACAAAACAAGACCCTGGCCTTGCAGCTTGGTCAGTTAGAGCATCATCCCAATACACCAGGGTTGCAAGTTCGATACTAAGTCCGGGCACATACAAGAATTAACCAAGGGATGCATAAATAAGTGGAACAACAAATCCATGCTTCTCTCTCTCTCTTTCTCTCTCATTCCACCCTCCATCCCTCTTTCTTTTTTTCTAAAAATAAATAGAAATACCCAAAATACTAGAAAAAACAAGAGACCAGTATTTCACTGTACCAATGAACTTTAATATAATTTCACTTAAGGGTCAAAAACATGGTAAAAAGAGATATGAAGAACCAGCATTTCTTCATGTGTGTATGTGTCCACAATTTCCTCATGAAAATTTATTTGAATGTGAAGTAAATACAAACTCTAAAACTAAAAAATCTAAAAGAAGTTAAATCATGATTCCTTTTATTTCGATAACCAGAAACCCACTGTGGGAAATAAGTCAGCACAATTTTCAAAAGCTATAAACTCAGTGTGACATTTAGTACTTATTTTAACAATGTCCCAATTTACTCAACACTAAGGATTTTACTTTTCCTGTAATTTATCCTTTTCCTTTTCTGGTTTTTCTGTCCTCTCAAAAAATATATCTTTTACTTTATATCTTTGGTATGTATTAAATAGGAGTGAAAATAATGGGTTCATGCTAACATTAGCTGTCAATTATAAATTTGGAGGGAAGTAAAACAATTAAAAACTTCATTAGCCCTGGCTGGATAGCACGGTTAGAGCGTCATCCCAAAGCACAAAAGGTGCCAGTTCGATACCCAGTCAGGGTACATGCAGGAATACATCTATGTTCCTATGCGCGCGTGCGTGTGTGTGTGTGTGTGTGTGTGTGTGTTTTCCTTCCTCTCTTTAAAATCAATAAACTTTTTTTTAATTTCATTAAAAGCAGAAAATTTTAGCAAAAAATGGGTTTTCCATTGATTTGAGAGAGAGAAAGGAAAGGGGGAGGAGGGAGAGACGGAAAGAGAAAAAGGAAGAGCCATCAACTGATTGGTCCACTTAGTTGTGCACTCATTGGTTGCTTCTTTTATGTGCCCTGACCAAGGATCAAACCCACCACCTCAGCACACCAGGACAATACTCTATCCACTGAGGCACCCGGCCAGGGTCGAGCAAAAAGGTCTTTAAATTACAAACTTATTTAAGTAAAAAGAAAAGTGTTACCATAATAGAACATCCAACTGTTCTTCCTGCCCCAGTGATGGGGATGTGACCTCTGCCCTTGCTCAACAATCACACTGTCTCCCTTGCACACTAAGAACTGTGTCCCGCCTGACCTGTGGTGGCGCAGTGGATAAAGCGTCGACCTGGAAATGCTGAGGTCGCCGGTTCGAAACCCTGGGCTTGCCTGGTCAAGGCACATATGGGAGTTGATGCTTCTTGCTCCTCCCCCTTCTCTCTCTCTGTTTCTCTCTATCTCCCTCTCTCTCTCCTTTCTAAAATGAATAAATAAAAATATTTTTAAAAAATGAAATGGGAAATTATTAAAAAAAAAAAAAGAACTGTGTCCCAAGAACAAACATGCGTGCACAGCACCCACCAAGCATCTCCTACCTCGACCTTCTCATGCCCCGCAAGGCCCTGTCAGCCTCTGAGCTCCTCCAGCCCTCTCTGCCATTCCATGCATTTTGCCCAACACCTGCCTTGGCTCCCAGTTAAAGGTTTCCTTCAGGTAAAATGATGAATACTGATCCTAAGTTGGCAGCAGCAGGTACCTGGGCACAGGTGTCAGTGTGTCCACCTCTCTGGTGAGCTTCCTCTGGAGAGCAAGTTATGCTCAGAGAGTGAGCCGACAGGTAGCCCTGTCTCCTCTAAACCCCGCATGTGAGTCACTTGGAAAAAGCTTCAGAGCGGTGTCATGCAGAATCGTCACTACAGAGCCTTTATTGGGCCCCAGCACCAGAAAACATGTCCTCCCTCTGGATTTTGAAGCCAACTGTAACATTTCTGGAACCCCGGTAATACGGGCACTTCTTCACCAGCCCCATTGGGACAGGAAGCCCAGGCAGCACCTCAACAGTGAGACGGGGAAGGATCTGCGGCCACAGCCAGTGGGAGCTCAGCTCCTGAGTCTGATCCAGGCCAAGGGCAGGCATCCCTATACTCGCCCTTCACAACGGTCTGCGTCTGGCCGACCCCATGGCTCTTCATAGAGCCAGTCCACCTTACCTTTCCAGGAAGGAATTCTATAGGACCATCAATCCCAAGTCACACAACCATTTCTTGGCAGAGTCCCTGTCCTAGCGTTCTTCCCATTATTAATGAAGGTGAAGGAAAGTGGATAAAACTGCTGCACAGATGCCCCGGCGAGGCCCAGAACTCACCTCGCCATCCAGACAGCTGCTTCTCAACAGAAACACAGACTCTGCCTGGAACCCCAACACTCAGACTCACTAAATCCTTCATGTACTCTTTCCCTCCTTCCTTCTTTGCCTAGGCAACTGCGACCAACTTCCCTCTTGAGTTCCCTGACAAGCCCGCGAGGATGTCCTCCCTGTGGCTCAGGAGCCACTGCGGCCCTCCCATGCCGAGCTGAGCTGACTGGGGGCACTCACTCACCATCTCTGCCTCCTCTCGGAATTTAACTGCCACCTCCTCCCCTCTACTCTCATGCCCCCTCTCTGTGCCTGCTTCCCCCGTAAATCTCTTTCTTTCTCCATCTGAACTCAACCAACTGATTTTCACAACTACTGGGGGAGGACAGAGGGTCGACCCTCTGGTCCCCTCCTCCACTTGCCCTGAGACTCCTCTCCACCCAGCTCTGTAGTTAACACTGTGCAAAGCATCACAGGAAACCAATGCCCCCGACACAATCAGAGTGTGGGGGCCAAATTCAGGGCCACAAGAAAGTGATAGAATATGGAGCACTGTAAAGCTCCAGGTGGTCAGGGAAAGGACGGGTGGGAGGGGGTGGTCCAGAAACTGACTGAACTAAAGTCGGTATCAAATCTGACTTCTCGACTAGGAACGAGAAGTGACACGAGCGGGACAGGAACCTGGAGCTGAGGTGTGGGGAAGTGACAAGGGGTTTTAGGAGGACTGCTGTGGCAGAAGAATCCAAGGTGGGCTGCAGAGTGGGAGGAAGGGGCCTCAAAGCTAGAATAAGCAGTGAGGAGGACAGAGTCACATCTGCACTGGAGTGCCGAGGACACAACAGAAGGTGATGACAAATTAGATATAAGGGAGAAAAAGGACGGCAGTAGTGCACTGAGCCCCCACCATGGACCAGGCACTGAAATAGGTTCTCACATAAATTCTGTCATATGACCTTCAGAAATCTCTCTGAGACAGCTAACAGAATTTTATAAAGGAAATTTTTAAAAAATTATTCCATAAAGCCACATACTACTGGTTGGTTCAGGCCTCAGACTCAGGTTTTCTGAAGGTCACAATCACACTGGTGCTGCAAAGCCATGGCTGGAATGCAGTGCCACTGGCTGACACAGAGCTACTGCGAGGAAAAGCCACTTTGGGGTCCAAACACAGGGGAGCTCAGGACGGAGTGTCAGGAGGCGGACTGGAGTCAGAACAGAGGCCATGAGAAACCGGCAATAAGGGGCCAACGGCTGTCAGATCTGTGGTGGGTTTCTTCTACAAAAAGGAATGGCTTTGGGGAAGTTCTAGTCATTTCTCCGGCTCTCAGAGCTGGATGAAGTCACTGTTAAGTCTTTTCAAACTCTAGTATTCCAAGGATCCCAGACTTTCTGGCACAGATAAGCTCACAAAAGCAGGAGAGACAAAACAGGAAACAGGACAGAATATTTTGGGATAACCCCAGACTTGAAGTAGATGCAGTAAAAAGAACCCCAAAAAAGCATGATCAGAAACGTACAAAAATAACTAAGACTATGCCGTGTCTCCAAAGCCAAACAGGAACTTCACAGAGGAGGAGTTTGAAGATCTACAGGAAGAGGGGTGGAAAGCAGCATTTAGATTCGGAGGAGGAGGCTCCTGGTGACACCAGTACAGTAGCTTTAACAGGAAAGGGAAGCTACATAATGATTTCAAGGAGAGGTGGAGACCACATCTGGAGCAGAAAAGAAGCTAAGTGAAGCACCAAAAACATTTGAAGATGGGAAACATTAGCATGCTCCAAGTCCCACCAGAAGGGACAAGTGAAAAGGGAGGCAGAGAGAGCATGGAACCCAAACTAGGTTCCCCTCCTGGACCAGGGAGCAGGTCCTGAGATCCAGGACACACGAGGACTGCAACTCTGGAAAGGAGAAAAGAAGCCTCCTCATCAGGGGTTGAATGACAAGAGGGCAGATCTGGACAGTAAACCCTGTGAAGATGAAGATAAGGGAAGAACAGTGTGCTATAAACCACCTTTTCAACAAATCTTCAGAGATTTTCACACACTTTTTTTTTTAAGTGAGAGGAGGGTAGATAGTGAGGCAGATTCCCACATGCACCCCAACTGGGATCTACCCAGCAACTCCCATCTGGGGCCAATGCTCAAATCAATCAGTTATTCTTAGTGCCTGAGGCCAATACTCAAACCAATCCAGCCACTGACTGCAAAAGGGGAAGTGGGGGGAGAGGGAGGGGAACAGAAGCAAATGGTCACTTGTGTGCCAGGGATCAAACTCGGGATGCCCACACACTGGGCTGACACTCTATCCACTGAGCTAACTTGGCCAGGGCCCACACACTTTCATTACTCTATGTGAGGAGCCACTGCGCCACCTCACCCGCAGGTGTTGTAAAGTACCAAAAGCTACAGAATCAATATTAATATTTTAAGAGGCTTAAAGAACATTTTAGTAATTTGGGTTAAGGTGTGCAGAGAAATTTTGAGAATAATCTCTGTACTGTGTGATTGGCATAAACCCAGGATGGCCCTTGGCATTGTATTGTGAATGCAAAGGGGAGGAAAACATGGATTCCCAGACATTCCACCACACCTGTGGGGAAAGGGGTGAATGGCTAGCCAGGTGCAGGAAGAGAAAAGCCAAAATAAACCTTTTCTTATAGTAATGAGCCATTTGCATCATTTGTCCCCATGAAACTACCTCTCCTATGTAAATGCATATGGTTAATACGTGTGACTGGACAGAGAGATGGCGGATAAACACTAGAAAATATAGAAATGCCTTTTAATATGTAAAAGAGACATCTTTCTACCATTGTGTTAACTTGTAAATTTTGTTTTCTCCAAAATGATGTATGGCTTGCAAATTGAACATGGTCCTATCATGTTAAAGGACATATTACTATAACCAATAGTGGTAAAGGGCACTAATTGCAATTTTTGCTTCTGTACTTCCCACTTACAAAACTATAAAAATTAGGTAGAACAAAAGGCCGGCGCACTCTCCCTCAGATTTCTGTTGGAGTTGCCGCCACTTGGCCAAGCTAGACAATAAAGCTTTGATGTGTAATCGATGGATTTTGTTCGTGTCTTCAATGTTTCGAGTCCCTCTGGATTAGGCTTAACACTATGTTGCTATATGGACTGAATGCTTGCACTCCCCAAAATTTACACATTGAAATCCTAACTCCCAATGGTATGGCAGCAGGAGGTGAGGCACTGATGGCTAACTAGGACATGAGGGTGGAACCCTGATGAATGGGATTAGTTCCCTTAGGAGAAAAAACACAAGGCTCCTGATTTCTCTCTTGGCCCTATAAGGATACAAGGCTGTCATCTGCAAACCAGGAAACAGGCTTTCACCACACGAGGGATCTACCGGCACTTTGATCTAGAAACCCCTAACTTTCAGAACTGTGAGAAATCCATGTTTGTTGTCAGAGCCGCCAGTCTAGAGTACACTGCTAAAGCAGCAACTAACTTGGAGAGTGACACTAGGCCAAATCATTTCAGCTCCCTGAGCTTTAGTTTCCTAATCAGCAAAATGACAAAGGAGGAGGTGGCAAGGGTAGAGTGGGGGTACTTTCTGAAAGTCTATTCCTGCCCTAATAGCCTCGAGTTTACACATGCATTTTTCCTCCTCACAGCTCCAGCTCTAAGTGCAGCTCTAACGCTTCTCTTTACAATTACCATCTCTCCCCAAGTATAAGATGCTCCCATGTATAAGACACACCTTAATTTTGGGGTCCAAAATTTGAAAAAAGTATATATTATATAAAGCTATTGAACTCAAGTTTTATTCATCATAAAATTCATACAACTCCTCATCACTGTCAAAACTCCATTCATTAGCTTGTCCTCATCTGTGTCTGAGGACAAATCACTGTCTTCATATATTGCCTGATCCTCAGTTCCACCTGTGGCATTTGAAATGCCATACTTCTACAACCCTATATAAGACACACCCAATTTTTAGACCCCAAATTTTTCAGGAAAATGTGCATCTTATACATGGGGAAATGCAGTATAATGGCAGCTCCCATATCTCCTTATTTTGGATGCTTCTTTAACACCTTATCTTATGCCATGCATAAAGAAAGTGTACAACAAATGCTTCTCTGAATTAATAAAAAAACCCATGATGTCAGAGTTCCTGAAGACAAACGAGCTGCATCCTGCCTTCTGCTTCCCCAAAGCACAGGCACCCAGCAGTTTTCATTGTTTTCTGGGTAATTCAGCATTGATAAAAACGCTTATACAAACCCAAAGTACAAGTAAGATTGAATGTGGAGTAAATTGGTGCCCTAAGTGTTTTAGAGTCTGCCCTTTCAGCCAATGTGAACACAACTATTTCCATATAAAAATAGTAAGTCTGGTGACATGAGCGTAGGTGGGCTCTTCCTTGAAAAAACTCCACAGTGCCCATCTACTGTATATAAAGCTCCTCATGTCTTCATTACCAAGGAGCGAAGGGGCAAGTTGCCATTGCTCACCTGGAGTCTATAATTTGTCCTCTATGTCATTCCTACAGCAAGGGAAGACTGATGGTACATTCTGTTTGCTGAAAACCTGAAACATGCTTATGTAGATGATAAAGCAGCTCTCCCAGCTAGATAGGCCATCAGCCCAAGACCTGAGGTCCTGTCTTGATTCCACACCACGCACGGGCCCTGTACAACCAGCCTCCCTGTGCCTCGAGAGACTCGGACTCAGGCTGAATGTCTGCCCAATCCATTCAGTGCTGAGCTCTGGCATTTGCACTTCATAACTGCTCTTATTCACTGCTGCACACTTTCTGAGATGCTTCCTATCCTTTCCAAGTAAGATGTACAAGCACAGAGAAGACATGTGCTGTAAGACAGCTAACCCCGCAAAGCAGCGGTTCTCAACCTGTGGGTCGCAACCCCGGAGGGGGTTGAACGACCAAAACACAGGGGTCGCCTAAAGCCATCGGAAATACATAATTTATTTAAAAATGTATTGTATAATAAATATGTATTTTCCGATGGCTTTAGGCGACCCCTGTGTTTTGGTCGCGACCCACAGGTTGAGAACCGCTGCCACAAAGGAACACGGGGGAACCTAAAGCCATTCCCAGGGGAGCAGACTTTGCAGCCAGGACCATTGTACATCTCAGTCTATACAGAAATACAAACTACAGAGCAGTACACCCCAATAGTAACTCAACCGCACTTGCACAGGTGAAAGAAAGGCAAAGTATTTGGAAAACCAACTCTTGACCAAGGTCATTTACATCAAGGAATTCCTTCTATATAATTCAATAAGATTGCTTGAAAAAAAAAACAGGAGTATAACTAAAAAGATCTACTTTTTTATTGATTTTCAGAAAAACAGAGAGAGGAAGGATGGGAGAGAGTGGAAGAGAGAGAGAGAGAAAGAGAGACGAGCATTTATTTGTTGTTCCACCTAACTGTGCCTTCATTGGTTGCTTGACATAAGTGCCCTAACCAGGGATCGAACCCATAAACTTGGCGTTTCAGGATGATGCTCTAACTGACGAGCTAACTGGCCAGGGCCAAATGATCTATGTTTTTAAACAGTATGTCACAGTCCATTGCTACACTGGTTCCAAGTCATGGGTATGTTTAGATGTGACAGTAAACAAACCCATTACGGGATGAGGGCATATTTCATGATAGGATTCTACTAAGTGTCTCAGAACATCCCGAGTCCAAATGCAAATGTTCTGAATTTCTCTCAGGGATAAACACATCAGAGTGTGCATGCTTCCAGCTGGCAAGGAAGCCACTGACTCAGAGATGAGCGTCTTCTGCATAACTATTTGAAAGAAAATCAGCAAACTCAGATTTGCATGCTGGAAAAGAGACCGGGCACCAGTGCTAACAAAAACCCCTCCCAAATGAGGAATCAATTCACAGCAGTGGACCTGACACATGGACACAGCCACGAAAGAGTTCACCTTTGCTTCCTTAACAATGATCATGGGATACTGGCGTCCCTAGAGTCTGCAAGGGTGGCACTGACAGGGGTAGTGGCACTGGAGGGGCAATTAGAGCCTGCAGGCTTTGACCCCAAATTGGTGCTGCTGGCTCAGCACCTGCTAGATCCGCTGCCCACAGATAAGCAGATCAAGACCAGGCCCTTCCTCGAGACAGTGTCCACCTGTCATCCTTCTTTGACTGCTTTGGGTCCCCAGCGTTTAGTCATCAAGGCAGACATAAGTGGCAATATCACGAATATCGATGCTGGGTTTGACACCGACTCAGCCACGTTCTGGACTGGGCAGGACATCCTGGGAGCACCCACATGGAGCAGAGTGGCCCAGAGTGGGGGCATGCTGGTGCTGATGTGGCTGAGAAGAGCCTCTGCGTCCTCCCAGTCTTCCTCCAGACTATCTACGACAGAGAGCAGGACTAGAGTGACGGCCTCGCAGAGCACCACAGCTGGATCATGTGTGCCGCCTTCCAAGCAGCACTGCACATGGAACCCTGCAGCTCCGACTTCCTGAAGCGCTCTCCAAGGGCCAGAGCACATGTGACAGAGGCGTGCCTGGAGAAGGTCTGCCTCTTCCTGGTCAACTACACGGCCACCATTGACATTATCAATGAGATGTGCACCAAAATGACCATCAAGCTCAGCTCGAAGGTGTAGGCATGCCCTGTGGCGGGCACCCCCAGGCCACTCCCAGACACAGACAACCCCAAGTCACTGTGAATCAAAACCACAGCCGCCCCTGGCCTGCGTCTCCCAGAGCAGCCCAGAGTCTGGCCAGGGTGTGCGGGAGGACAGCCCTGGTTTTTTTTTTTTTTTTTTTTTTTTTTCATTTTTCTGAAGCTGGAAACAGGGAGAGACATTCAGACAGACTCCCGCATGCACCCGACCGGGATCCTCCCGGCTCTGCCCATCCTGGGCGTCGCCATGTTGCGACCAGAGCCACTCTAGCGCCTGGGGCAGAGGCCACAGAGCCATCCCCAGCGCCCGGGCCATCTTTGCTCCAATGGAGCCTTGGCTGCGGGAGGGGAAGAGAGAGACAGAGAGGGAAAGCGCGGCGGAGGGGTGGAGAAGCAAATGGGTGCTTCTCCTGTGTGCCCTGGCCGGGAATCGAACCCGGGTCCTCCGCACGCTAGGCCGACGCTCTACCGCTGAGCCAACCGGCCAGGGCAAGGTTTTTTTTAAAAGTCATTTTTGGGTCTCTCTTAACGGAACAATAAATAACAATCCTCCTTCTGAATCGCCTTTGCTTTTCACGACAGCACAGACTGACTGTACCCTTCATTTCAGTGTGGTAAAAAAACAATTCATGCTGTGAATACATCAAGTCCAGGGCTGTCCTGGTTTCTCCCCCCACACAGAGCATGACTCTGGGGAAGTCCCATCATTTACTTCACTTTAAAAATAAGCATGTGTCCTTCTAAGGATCTGGCGCAATGATGTTTCGGGTATTTTAAGGGCCATAAGGAGTTTGATTAGAAATTATATAGGACCCCTACTGTGGAATTTAAATAAAGAAAAAAAGCAAACTGGTGGGTATTCCCATGTGGTCGCACAGCCTAGCCTCACAGACAGTCATTACAGACCTGCTCTTTCTTACTGTCTTTTTTCCAAATGGTTTCTTTAATAGCTGAAAACAACTAGCAAGTCTTTGATGACGGAGACAAGGGAGCTTTATTTTTTTTAATTGAATTTATTAGGGTGACACTAGTTAACATAATCATACAGGAAATGTTAGCCTTTGCAACAGCACGGATGGATCTGGAGATCATAATGCTAAGTGAAATAAGCCAGTCAGAGAAAGAAAAGTACCATATATTCTACTCTTACGTGGAATCTAGTGAACAAAATTAACTACCAAGCAAAACAGAGATAGACTCATAGAGTGCAGGCTGACAGCTGCCTGAGGGGTGGGAAGTGGTGTGCTAGGCCGAAGAATAGAGAAAAAAAAAACACTTTATTTCTTTTAATGTTTATTTTATTGATTTCAGAGAAAGGAAGAGAGAGACAGAGAGAGAGCTAGAGGAACATCTATTCCCATATGTGCCCTGACTGGGGGATCGAACTGACACCTCTGTGCTTTGGGATGATAATCGAACCAACTGAGCTATCTGGCCAGGGAAAGGACTTTCTTTTAAAGCTTTTAAAGCTATCAGGCACATACTTAACCAGAGATGACTGAAGTTGCATACTTCTACATAATTACTTCTTTCTGGGACAGCTTTTCCAACCTAAGAAACATACATGTGTATTTTCTCAAGGGGGAGACCATGACCCGCCCAGATGCTGAGACCTGAGGAAACGCCTAACTGCCTTAACTGTTCTTCCTGGTGCTAAAAATATGTATTTTTAAAGTATTTGGGTAAATAGAAGAACCCCCAAAGAACGGTGTGTGTTAAAAACCCAATGAGGAACAACTGGTGATTTTTATGCAAAAACTAAATAATTCTTAATAAATAAATCTTAATTTTGGAATAAAAAACAAAGATCATGGACCTCTTCTAGAAGGAAGGGGAAAGCCTTCTGTAGATAGAAGGAAGCCGAAAATGCCTCCATGAGCTGCAGTGCTGGAATAAAATCCAAGATAATACTTAAGATACTTTAATTAAAATATATGAAATGTCTGTTCACAACTGCTGTCTCTTAATCACTGTTTGATTTTCTTCTCTTAAGCACAATAGCTTCATCCATAATCTATAACTGTTTTAGCTAATGTATAGATTGATACTCACTGAGCAATTTGCTTTAAAAAAATAACTCACATGGCAAGATTATACACAACGGAGGAATAAACCCCCAAGAAACGAAAAATTTACTAGAAGAACTATTTTCTCTTTGTTATTAACTCCATTGACATTTCTGAATTATTAATATTTTCAGGTTAAGAGAACTAAGGTGGAAGGGAGCAAGGGCAGGACAGGAGTTGGTGAAGGATTTGAGAATTTCCACATTAAACGTGTAAAATATAGAGGGACGGCATGTTTTCCTTTCCGACGTTCATGCTACACAAGAAAATTCCTCGGCTCCCCTGTGCTACCTCCTTCAAGGTCATTTATCATGAACACAACAGCCTACCGTGCTTTATTAAAAGAACATCCCAGCCTAGGACTGTCATATCTCAACCCAGCACCCACTTATCAGAGGTGTTGCGGCAGCTGACAGGCAGCTGTCTAGGTGCCCAGACTGAACATTACTTTATATGTGCAGAATCCCATCAGCAAGCAAACAACTTGGGGCCCATTAAGTATTCTGATAACACCACCTCCCTGAGCTTGGCTTTAACATTTAAGCCTGCAGGAAGCCCTTTAGTGCATTGAAGCCTTCCAAAATATTCTAGCTGATTCTAACTCTACGGAACTTGGGGAAAAATGAATTTAAAAATTACACAATAATTATTTTGCCACCTGAACAAAAGATCTGGTAGTTTTTAGAAACATCTTTTCATGTGGTTTTTAACATTTTTTTTAAAAAAAACCTTATAGACGGTTTTCCACTAAATAAAATAAATAGTGAACAGGGTCTCCCCAGTTGGGCCTCCAATAGCATATGTTGGTGCATAACAGCCACTAGGTCAAACTCTTCGCCTCCTAATGTGTACCCTAGATTCCAACCTTTCCAAAGGCTTTTCCCCCCCTTAATACGAAAACGAGTGCCAAAAAGGAAAAATTAGAAGAGTAAAAACAATCACAATGTTCTTGGACAAATGTACTGTTTTCAGTTGCTTAGCACCCAAATCCATCAAGACTATTTTTCACATCTAAAAGTTACTGTATGGTTAATGTTTCAAAATTTGAATATCTCTACGCCTTTCTTGATTGTGGAGATGATTATAACTGGAAGTTGAGGAAAGAAGTGGCAGCAGAAGCTGCGGTCCTGGAAGGGGGTTGAGGGAGCCCTGTCGGGGAATATCCTTCGGAGAAGAGGATGGAGTGGAGGGAAAGGCTAAGCAAACGCTAACTAGGTTATTCTCAACACCGAGGGAGAGGCTCTGGGTCCTCGCCGAGGCGAGCAGTGCCTCCGCCCGCCCGGGAAGAATCTGCAGCGAGAAGAGCGGCGAGGACGGAGCAGTGCCAAGAGATGCTTACGGAGAAAATATGGTCCTAGTGCGGCGCCGACCTTTCCCGGCTGCCACAGGTGTGGAAATTCCGGGTAGCCATCTGCCCTTGAGCGCGCGCGCGCACACACACACACACACACACACACACACACTATGCTGCTTTCGGCATCTAGAAGCATCATTTGGGGAACGACACGTCCGCGATGCCCCGCCTCCGCGCACACACGGAGTTCGCGGCCCTTCCACGTTCTGCAAGCGGCAACAGCACCACGGCCCAGCCCAGGACCGCGGTGACCGCGCAGGCGACCCTGACCCCTTGCGGCCCCGGGACTGAAGGGAACCTCAGGTGATGTCCTGCACCCCCTCACGGCGGCTGGGCACGCGCTGCGCCAAGAGGGCGAATCCCCGGCGCAGGAGGGCGCGGGGCAAGTTCGACAGCCCGAGACCCCTGCCCCCGCGGTGACAGCTGCCCCCCTTGCCCGTTCCTCCGCGGACCTTAAGGTCCCAGTCGGCCGACCAGTCCGCCCAGACCCTCCTGCTCCCCCGGCGCGGGGACTCCGCGAGTCCGTCCTCGGTGCCTGGGACCGTGCCCGTGCACACCTGCCGTCCGCGCTCCGTGCCCCGCTGTCCACACGCGCGGACACGCAGCCTGCCTCGCTCGCCCAGCACGCACACCTGCACCGATGGGGACGCGCCCCCGCCCAGACACCGCTAGGGCCACCCGGCGCCGATCCCCGGGGAATCCGCGGAGCGCGCTTACAGTCCGCAGGAACTGGATCTCGTCCTCGCCGTCGCCCGCTTCGGCCATGGCTCCCACTGCTGACTCGGCGCCCCTCGCTTTGTTCCCGCTGCCGCTGCGGCCGCTGCTGCCTAGAGCTGGGCGGAGGGGACGGGCGCCGGGTGCAGAGCGCAGGCGGCCCTGCTGCACCGCCGCAGCGGAGGTGGCGGCGGCTGGCAGGGCTTCCCCGCGCTGCGTGGACAGGGACGCGAAGACCCGCACCCGGCGCTTCCGCAGCGGCGAATACTCAGCTGGCTCCCAAACCAAAGAGTGCGCGGAGCGGAAAGCGGATTGGCGCGCGGGGGCGGAGCGGGGGCGGCGGGAAGCCCGGCCCCTCCGTGGCAGGTGATCCGCAGCCTCTCCCAGCCGCTGGAGCCGGGGCCAGCGCCCCGTGCTGGCCGCGCCGGGTATCGGCCCGGGCGCAGCGGCGGACGCGCGCGCGCAGCTCCACCTGCGCCTGTGTAGTCATGGCGGTTCGCCTGCTCCTGGGCCCTCAAATCCGCATTCGGCGTCACTACTTCCGGAGGGGCTGCGGCAGGAACTGCCACAGCACTATGGGTGCACGCAACAGTCGTTTTTCGCCAGGTGCACTGAGCGGCTAATCTCCAAATTAAGGTTACCCACCACTGTATTTTCCACTTGGATTCCTTCTGCTCCCCAACCACGTGAAAATTCTTCAGCGTGTAGTTCGAGGTACCATACTTTCACAGATTAATCATACAACGTGCTCGGCGCACAGACCTTCGCAAATCACTCAGCAAATTCCTGGTGAGTACCTGTGCCCTGCACTGTGGTGCCAGACCGGCCTGAGTTTATACTTCAGGGCGGCAGTGCAAACCCTAATTCTGTAAGCAATTGCAATGAAGTATGGGATTATTATCCCCTGTACCAGGGGATCACTGACGAGCTATAAACTCAGACTTTGGAACTCACTATCCTCACTATAAAGCCAGTTATTTCTGAAGAAATTCAAGCATCACACCACAAATTTCAGATAGAGGTCTCACAAGTCTGCATGCCATGGCCACCAAATCTCATTTGACAAATGGCTGTGACTAAGACAAGGCAGCATCCAAGACAGTTTGGACAAGAAAGCATTTATTTCTTGTTCCTAGTCCACAGTTGTTTCATTTGGTATTTAAAAATAAGTATACACAAAGCACAGGTTCCATGACAGTCCTACCAGAGTACAGACGTAGTGAAATGAAGGAATCATGTCAGTTTACCTATGCTACACATTTTGCGATATCTGATTAGTTACTAAAATCTACCAATAACTTCTATGTAGCTTAGTTTATTTTTGCCTTTTATGCTTTCAATAACTTTGTAC
Organism: Saccopteryx bilineata; assembly: GCF_036850765.1. Classification (NCBI taxonomy): domain Eukaryota; kingdom Metazoa; phylum Chordata; class Mammalia; order Chiroptera; family Emballonuridae; genus Saccopteryx; species Saccopteryx bilineata. Next base: position 209,142,445 of record NC_089490.1, read on the forward strand.
TGACTGAGCTAGTTTGCATTCCCGTAGAATGATCACCGTGAAGAACATGTCTGTAAATATACTATCCCTCCTGATAAGACTAGTGATGTTCTCTATCCCCTACTGAGCATTTTACCTAAGTACTTGAACCATGCATTGTGTTAATCCATGACTAGTCCGTTCTAAAACATTGTATTGTGACTTGTTACTTGTTGGGCAGATAAAATGTATTATGCTCACTTTGTTAAGGATGGAGGCCGTGGCCCAGGTGATATTAATGTGTGTTGAGAATCCTTGTAGCCTGGGGCTTGGTTTTGGGATTAAGCCTTTCCCACCCTTTTTGATGTGGGGCGGTACAATCCAATCATGCCTCAGAGAAGTGACTTTGTATTGGAGACTTCCCTATTTTGTATATTGGATTAAAGGTTGTGAAGCTATACTATAAAATGGGGGCCTAGCGGGAGCTGGGGCGCTCTTGGTTCCTGAGATTAGCATGAGAGTTGGCGCTCTTGGTTCCTGAGATTATCATTAGAAGAGAGAGCAGAGGAGAGCAGAGAAAGGCCACGTGGAGGAGGCCAGGAGAAGCAGCCAAGATGGTGGAGTGCTCAGTGAGATGCCAGTTTGTGTAAAGTTTGTATCTAAGATAAGGAAGGAGATGGGGAACAGAGGTGAATAAGTCTGGTGAGCTAGAAACCTTTGATTCTAAGAAACTCGGATAAGTCAGTGGCTTTGTGAGCACTGAATGTGACTGGGTTTTGGAGCCCAGTGTGTATTTTTACTTGCCCACCGGGTGCAAGCTAGAATTAAAGACTATGGCCCACCAGTTTTTGGCTCCGCTGTTTCTTTACCGACTGTCCGAATCCAATGCGAACCTGCATGAGCCGGGCTGCTGTGATAGTGGCCCTGGCTGTGGCTCCTGGCTCTACATTACTCCTGGGCACCTCTGAGGGGCAGTGGAAACCTCACCAAAGACTAAGGCCTCCACAAACAGTGGCTATTTTCTGAATTGACTCATAACACAGAGTAACAATTTTTTTTCATTGCATGAGGTTTTAGAACTGTTTCTATATATTTCTGCATCGCTGATTCCAAATCTGAAATCTGTTTTTTGGTGCATGAGTTAAAGGGCAACGACTCTAGGATTGAATACAACCACAAGGCAATTAATGTTTTACAAACATCACTTTTACATAATTGTAGTTGTTTTTTAAATGTAAAAAATTATTATCTGGCCTGACCAGGTGGTAGTGCAGTGGATAGAGCGTCGTCGGACTGGGATGCAGAGGACCCAGATTCGAGACACCAAGGTCACCAGCTTGAGCACGGGCTCATCTGGTTTAAGCAAAGCTCACAAGCTTGGACCCATGGTCACTGGCTCAAGCAAGGGGTTACGGGGTCTGCTGAAGACCCATGGTCAAGGCACATATGAGAAAGCAATCAATGAACAACTAAGGTCTTGCAATGAAAAACTGATGATTGATGCTTCTCATCTCTCTCCATTCCTGTCTTCTGCCCCTATCTATCCCTCTCTCTGACTCTCTGTCCCTATAAAAAAAAATTATCTGATAAAAACGCCCTCTTGGCCCTGGCTGGTTGGCTCAGCGGTAGAGCGTCGGCCTGGCGTGCGGGGGAGCCAGGTTCGATTCCCGGCCAGGGCACATAGGAGAAGCGCCCATTTGCTTCTCCACCCCCCCTCCTTCCTCTCTGTCTTTCTCTTCCCCTCCCACAGCCAAGGCTCCATTGGAGCAAAGATGGCCCGGGTGCTGGGGATGGCTCCTTGGCCTCTACCCCAGGCGCTAGAGTGGCTCTGGTCGTGGCAGAGCAACGCCCCAGAGGGGCAGAGCATCGCACCCTGGTGGGCAGAGCGTCGCCCCTGGTGGGCATGCCGGGTGGATCCTGGTCGGGCGCATGCGGGAGTCTGTCTGACTGTCTCTCCCCGTTTCCAGCTTCAGAAAAATACAAAAAAAAAAAAAAAACGCCCTCTTATTTTGTTTTAAGATTGAATCATGGCTTCTTCGAGTGGGCATAAATGTAAGAATAGTCCTGACACCTTCTGTTATATATGTGGCTGTTACACACTTCAACGTCAAAGGCACAATATTTCATCATTTGTTACACGTGCATATATTGCCTATTTTCAAGTTCCCCTTGGCGATCAAGACAAGAATTGGGCTCCTCATATTGTGTGTCATAATTGTGAGGAAATGCTTCGTGACTGGACGAAAGGAAGATGCAAAGGAATGCCTTTTGGTATTCCCATGGTTTGACGTGAACCTAAGGACCATAGCAGTGACTATTATTTCTGTCTGATCCATACAAAGGGCATTGGCAAGAAAAAACGGCATATGATCGCATATCCTAATATTCCTTCAGCAATACGACCTATCCCACACTCTAAGACACTCCCAGTTCCAGTTTTCAATGGTTTTATTTCTTCTAAGGATAAAGAAAGTGAACATGGTGATCAACTGTATTTTGATAAGACGCATGAGGAAATGGTTGTAGAATCTGAAGGGTCTTCTTCTGATGCCAAGCAATTATTAACCCCTCAGCAGTTTAGCCAACTCGAATTGAATGACTTAGTAAGAATTACATAAAAATTGTCCTCGACTTTCTGAAGTATGAGGAGCATAACTGGATCATTTGTGTGGATCTTAAAATGGTAAATTTCCTGCTAGGACAACAGAGGTTTCACAAAGTATCCTTGCTTTCTGTGTTTGTGAGATAGCCGAGCTCGGGAGAAACACTGGACACAGAAGGAGTGGCCAAAACATGAAGCTCTAGAAGTCGAGATGCAAAATATTGTGAATGACCTGTAGTTAATTGAGACAGGATCATTTTTCCCCTACTTCACATCAAACTTGGCTTAAAATGAAGCAGTTTGTTCAGGCTTTGAATAGAGAAAGTGAATGCTTTGAACATATTATTTCTGCTTTTCCTGCCTTGTCTTTTGAGAAGATAAAAGCAGGTGTGTTCAATGGACCTCAAATTTGAAACCTCATACGTGATGAAGAATTTGCCAGGAAGATGAATAAGGAGGAGAAAGCAGCATGGCAGTCTTTTGTGGCAGTTACAAAGAACTTCCTTGGCAACAAAAAAGCAGAAAACTATGAACTTCTGGTTCAAAGGATGCTGTTGGCTTTCCGCGACAGTGGATGTAACATGAGCGTTAAGATTCACTTCCTGAATAGTCATCTTGATAAGTTTCCCGAAAATCTTGCTGCTGTTAGTGATGAGCAGACTACTGCTGGAGCATCAAACGAGATTGTCCTCCACACGTACACAAATGCAAGAGCTACAAATGCAAATTTTTGCCTGAATAGAATTTAAATAAGTTTTGCACAAATTTTATGATTAAAATAGGTGGTTTTAATATGTTCTATTTAGAAATTGTAGACAAATTCTGATGCAATCATATCTTTTAGTGTATTAGTGTATTTACTGCATTATATAAATTATTATATTTTCACAAAGATAATACCCAAGAAGACATTCTACTTCATTATGTTAAACTAAATGTTGAAAGTTTTACAATAAGATGAAAACCTAAAATCTTGAATTGCAAAAAAAACTGTAGCTTACAGAGAAAAACTAATGTCATATTTGAGATCAGCACACTCGAGTTAGGTAAGAACAAGTGTTTTTGTGGATGCAACAAAAATTTTGTTCCCCAGTGAATTTATGTTAATTTGATCTTCCAAACTTAGGACATATCAAATTGACCTTTTTAAGTATTTTATGCACAGCTATTTATAAACAGTTTCTTAATTAATAAAACACACATTCTGTGTGAGAATTACTCCATTCTACCCATATGGTAGGTAAAATATTATAGAACTTGAACTTACCAGCTTTTCATTTTGGCATTTTAACTAATCTGTAAACTTTTCTAACAAAAGTTATATTTGTTATTTCTTTAATTCTCTCAATGCTAGTGATTAACTGCTAAATGGTCTAGGTATTCTTTTTGTTGTTGTTGTTAATGAGAGGAGGGCAGATAGTGAGACAGACTCCAGCATGTGCCCCACTGGGATCCACCCCCAGCACCCCTCTGGGGCAGATACTCAAATCCACCAGCTATCCTCAGCACTCAGAGCCTACACTGGAGGAGCCCCTGGCTGTGGGAGGGGCAGAGGGAGAAAAGGGGTAGAGGAAGGGGGAGAGAAGCAGATGGTCGCTTCTCTTGTGTACCCTGACAGAAGGTCCCTATGTTGGGCGACAGGCCAAGGCTCTATCCACTTAGCCAACTGACCAGGGCCTGGCCTAGGTATTCAATGATTATCATTCCCCATATACAGTCTTTGATGGCAAATAGAGCAAAGGAAATTTATAAAATACACCATTTACATGTATTTTAAAACACAAAAAATAGTATACTTTGAGGTATCTACATCTCTAATCTGTGCTAAAAGTATAAAACAATGTTTGAGAATGTTACATAATATTTGTTTCTGAAAGTGTTACTGAACTGGAGGGGTCCACCTGTCACAAGGCAGTTTCATTTACTTATAGCAAATTAAGGGGAGTGGGGGGACTCCCATCCAAAGCTCTTGAAAGGAGGCTTAACCACTGTTTATATATATATATACTGTTTATATACTGTTTATCAATTGCATGTTGATTATATCAATCAGGCTGAGTTTCTGTTCAGTTCTTCCTGCTTACAGCTTCATCTGGAAAATACTCTGCTGCATTTTTAACATTTATCAAGAATAGCATTTGGTAAGAACCACCCAGACCTTGAGACCCTTGTCATATCTAACAAAAGAAGAACTGAAGCAAATATAGCAAGTAGTTTAATGGTGATACTGCTCACAAAAATTAGGGGATAGTTTATCGCTTCATATTTATTTCAAAATATGCCCTAATTTTGTGAGCAGTATATATGGATGTAATATTATTTTTGGTACTCTGATATTTTTTATATTTTTTATAATTATAAAAGTTGAAAAATATTTACAAGAAAACTACTAAAGCTACTACAAGCTATGGGAATGTTTTACTTACAGTATTTTTTTAAATTTTATTATTTGGGTTGTTTTAGTTTCTATATGATTTCTTAGTTTCTTCTTCTGGTGAACAATTACAGAATTGTTTGCCCTGGCCAGTGGCTCCGTGGATAGAGTAATGAGTACACAATTAAATGGGACAACTAAGTGGAACAATGAGTTGATGTTTCTCTCTCTCTCTACCTTCCTCTCTCTCTCTTTTTTTTTTTTTTAATTTTTTATTTATTCATTTTAGAGAGGAGAGAGAGAGAGAGAGAGGGGAGACAGAGAGAGAAAAGGGGGAGGAGCTGGAAGCATCAACTCCCATATGTGCCTTGACCAGGCAAGCCCAGGGTTTCGAACCGGCGACCTCAGCATTTCCAGGTCGATGCTTTATCCACTGCACCACCACAGGTCAGGCTCTCTCTCTCTTTATCTTCCTCTCTTTATCTTCCTCTCTCTTTCTCTCTCTCAAATCAATGGAAAAAATTTTGTATTTTTTTGACTGAAAAGATCATAGAATGATAGGCTGAGAACTGATCTCAATTTTAATATAATTTTTTTTGTATCTTTCTGAAGTTGGAAACGGGGAGGCAGTCAGACAGACTCCCGCATGCGCCCAACAGGGATCCACCTGGCATGCCCACCAGGGGGCGATGCTCTGCCCATCTGGGACGTTGCTCTGCTACAACCAGAGCCATTCTAGTGCCTGAGGCAGAGGCCATAGAGCCATCCTCAACACCTGGGCCAACCTTGCTCCAGTGGAGCCTTTGGCTGCCGGAGAAGAAGAGAGAGACAGAGAGGAAGGAGAGGGGGAGGGGTGGAGAAGCAGATAGGTGCTTCTCCTGTGTGCCCTGGCCAGGAATCGAATCTGGGACTCCTGCACGCCAGGCCGATGCTCTACCACTGAGCCAACCGGTCAGGGCTTTAATATAATTTTAAGTAAGAAAATATAATTTAGATATACCTTATTTATATATTCAATGTCTAATTCCTTTTGTAGAATTAAGCTATAAAGGGTTAGCAACCTTGACCTGTGGTGGAGCAGTGGATAAAGCGTCGACCTGGAACGCTGAGGTCACCAGTTTGAAACCCTGCACTTGTCTGGTCAAGGCACATGAGAGTTGATGCTTCCTGCTCCTCCCACCCCTCTCTCTCACTCTCCTCTCTAAAATGAATTTTTTAAAAAAAGGGTTAGCAAGTCCATGTTTTCACAGCCTCAAAACTATAGTTCATAAAATAGAAAAAAATATGTAAATTATTTAGAATTTTAATACAGATCCAATACTTGATATCTGTTGGTTTTGTAATGTTTATTAAAATGTTTCCTTTTATGTAAATACATATTCCATATGTTAGTTTGCTTTGCTTTTTGCTACTGAAATTTGTCATCTTAATATTGGTTTATTGAAATACTTATATTCAATAAATGTTGTGTTCCCCACAATACTCTATTTTAATACTTTATTAATCATAATATAAAATAGTTTAGTGGATAATATTTCCATATTTTAGTCCAACTTTAAGAATTTTTTTTTCTGATCACCAATTTTATACCCTGCAAGTTAGGGAAAAAGTCTTTTTTTCTTATTATTAGAGTTTTTCTACAGTTATCTAATTCAGAACGGGCCAACACAGCCCACTGTTCACTTATTAGGACTCTAGAAATACTTACAACTTGCTAAACTAGCCTGTCTGGCCGGTGATGCATATGAGCATTAGAAAACTGTTCTGCAAGGATTCTGCAGAAAGCGAGCTCAAATACTCAGTGTCACCATTGTAACCCAGCTTCTGGACATTACAGTCACATCAGTTAAAGTAAGGGTCAGGAACCTATGGCTCGGGAGCCAGATGTGGCTCTTTTGATGGCTGCATCTGGCTCGCAGACAAATCTCTAATAAAAAAATAACGTTAAAAATATAAAACATTCTCATGTATTACAATCCATTCATTTCCTACCGCTCATGTTCATGGTTGCGGGTGGCTGGAGCCAATCACAGCTGTCCTCCAGGACAACACCAAATTTTTATTGGATAATGCATAACGTACACGGATCGTTGTATGGCTCTCATGGAATTACATTTTAAAATATGTGGCGTTCATGGCTCTCTTAGCCAAAAAGATTCCCAACCCCTGATAAAGACTTAATGCCTCTGCAATTGTCATTAGGTCATTATAAAATTGGGATTAAGAGGAAAATTTAATGCATTCCTCGTCAACTCAGAGTTTCAGTTTCAAAATCCACAAGGAAGGTTTAATAGCATTTCTCCTTATTTCATTTCAGAACTTAAAAAAACAAAATTTTAGAAAATTTCCATCTTATTTACATCTTTATTACATGTGTTCTAAAATCCTGCTGTTCTGATGTGCACCTGAACTAGAAATAAACACCAGTAGATCCCGGGTGCTGACTGCAAGCAGCACACCCTGCATGAACTCCAAGTGGCCAGCAGTGACTTCAAGAATGAGGGTAATTGTCCTCTGTCACCTTCTATCTGGTTTTCTTTGTGCCCCTCCCCCCCCCACCCCTTCTCTCTCATTCCTCACCCCCCCCTTTGGGTGATGGGTATGCAAAATAATCAAATGTCAAAATAATCTGGAGATGTTTTCTCGGAACATATGTACCCTGATTTATCAACGTCACTGCATTAAAATTAATAAAAAAATTAAATTAAATTAAATTTTTAAAAAAAGAATGAGGGTAATGATGAGGCTGATAATAAAGGCTCCCTTACTGAGCATTCATTGTGCTCCAGGCACCTTATATTTATTGTTTCTTTTCGTCTTCACATAATACCATTTTAGAGAAAAGGAAACAAGGCTTAGAGATGTGAAGTAATTTGACGGAGATTACAGGGCTCTGCACGGTGAGGCAGGTCTGAGGACCGCACACCTGCGCTCTTTATCACTGTTTTATGTACCCCCTCCCCCATCCCAGCATGGTAAATTTAAGAATCCAGACTAACAAGAACTAAAAAAGGCTCTGGCAGCCCCGGGAGATTCATTCCTGGTTTCCAGCCAACCCTCAGGATCCTGTTAGCTCTGGGAATGCCAAGTGAGCTCTTGAGAAGGAGACAGGATCGCTATGTGCTCAGAATTGAAATCCAATTCATGCCCTCCCTCAATCTGGATTCTTAGGGGAAATATGTTTTTTAAGACCTTAAAGTTTCTCATCTTACCAGTTTCCCTAAATTGATATAAAAATGATGAGACTTCCCCAAACTATAATGAGTATTCTGATGTTGAAGGTCAGGACTGAACTGCACATAAATGATAGAGGTGAAAATTAATTAGCTATTCTGATGAGCAGAGAGCCCCTGACATCACAGAGAGGGCTGGCCCTGCGTGACTACAAGCTGGCTAATCATCACCTTCTCCACTGAGAGAGGTGTTCCTGAGCAGCTGTGGGCTGCCCAGAGACACTTCCAACACCGAAGGCTTCAGTGACCACACAGGTCACTTTGGCTGTCACATGCCCTCAGGGCAGGTTTTTCTCCTGGTTTGCCTAATTCTATTGTATCACAAGTCAGATCCACAATCTAATTATCCTCTCTGCTCCCTCCCTGTTAGGGACTGAAAGTTTGTATCCCCCCCCCCCAGAATTCACATATTGAAGCCCTACCCCCACCCCATGTGATGTTATTTGGAGGTGAAGCCTCTTTTGGGAGATAATTAGGTTTAGATGTCATGAAGTTGGGGCCATGATGGCATTAGTGGCCTCATAAGAAGAGGAAGAAAAATGGTCACGTGAGCACACAGCAAGATGGCAGCTGCACACCAGACAAAAGAAAAGGCCCCAGGATGAAACCTACCATGTGAACACCAGGATCTTGGAATTCCCACCTCCAGAACTGTTAGAAATAAATGTCTACAGTGTAAGTCACTCAAATTATGGGATTTATTATGGCAGCCTGAATTGATTCAGACACTCTCCCACCTTCACCACCCAACGTCAATGTCTTTTTATGGATTAAAAAAAAGTCTTCTGCCCTGGCCAGTTTGCTCAATGGATAGAACATTGACCCAGCATTTGGACATCCCGGTTCAATCCCAGGTCAGGGCACACATGAGAAGCAACCATCTGCTTCTCTTCCCCTTCCTTTCCTCCTTCTCTTTCTCTTCTCCTCCTGCAGCCAGTGTCTCTGTTAGTTCAAGCGTCTGCCTTGGGCACTGAGGATAGCTCAATTGATTCAATCATCAGCCCCAGATGGGGGTTGCTGGGTGGATCTGGTCAGGGAACACGTGGGAGTCTGTCTTTCTATCGCTCCTCCTCTCACTTAAAAAAAACAAGTCAGCCATGGCTGGTTGGCTCAATGGTAGAGTATCAGCCCGCTATGTGGATGCCCCACATTCAATTCCCAATCAGGGCACACAGAAGCAACCATCTGTTTCTCCACTCTTCCCCTCCTCCTCTCTATCTCTCTTTCTCTCTTCTTCTCCCATAGCTATGGCTCAATTGATTCAAGTGCATCAGTCCCAGGTGCTGAAGATGGCTCTGTGGAGCCTCCACACTAAAAATAACCCAGTTGTGAGCATGGCCACAGATGAACATAGCATTGGCCCCAGACGGGGGTTGCTGAGGGGATCCTAGGCTGGGCATATGCAAGAGTCTGTCTCTCTATCTTGCCTCCTCTCAGCTAGATAAAAGAAGAAGGAGAAAAGAAGAAGAAAAGGACTAAGGAAGTAAACTAGCTGAGCCTGATTAGGTCTGGACATTAGCTTCACAGACATCTCAGAGCAGAAAACCTTGGGAGATCCAGGAAAGGGACTGGATGGGGGAAGGCCCAGCACAGCCCTGGGAAGAATCCTGAAAGAGGTCAGACATTTTGAAAGACAACCTACTTGTTCCCAAAACCAAGAAAATACATGGAGGATTAGCAAGGACCTCAGGGCAGTCGTACTTGGACTTTGCTTTGGTTTTCTCATTTTACCTACTAACTTTCAGCATTTCTTCCCATTTCTCGTGGTAAGCTGTCCCACTTTGTTCCTGTAACATTCTCACTTATATTTCATGTCCTAGAAAGTATTTTGCTCAGTTAGTTTTCATTTTGCATTTTTCTTTTTCCATCTATGTAAAATACTGTTTTGTTCTTAATAAAGTACATATAAACATGCCCAGTTTTCTTGCTCTGGCTTATTTTTTAAAATTTATTTTTCAGGTTCTACTATTCAATGTGCATGCCCTTAAAATGGATTTTAATCATTTGCTCATTAGTCTTAATCTGTTCAATATAAAATATCTTTAGATAGAAAAAAAAATACTCCCTGTTCCCAAACGTTGAAATGAGTCCATCTACAGCAGCAGTAACAACAGCCTGTTATTTAAGGAACCCTCACCCCCCTCCCACAGCTGAACTCACTGAACCCCACACATGAGGTGGGTCCCTTCCAGGTTTCCCCAAATCAATCTGAGCCTGTCTTGGTTCGTTCAGGCTGCTATAACAAAAATACCACACACCGGTGGTGTAAAGCCAGTGTCCACAGCCACCATCACAGCAGCCCGGCCCATGCAGGTTTGCATTGGATTTGGACAGTCGGTAAAGAAACAACGGAGCCAAAAACTGGTGGGCCATCATCTTTAATCCTAGCTTGCACCCAGCGGGCAAGTATAACACACACTGGGCTCCAAAACCCACTCACATTCAGTGCTCACAAAGCTACTGACTTACGCGAATTTCCTAGAATCAAAGGTTTCTAGCTCACCAGACTTATTCCTCTGTTCCCCATCTCCTTCCTTCTCCCTGCACAAACTCTGCACAAACTGGCTTTTCCTTCAACACTCCACCATCTTGGCTGCTTCTCCTGGCCTCCTTCACATGGCCTTTCTCTGCTCTCTCTGCTCTAATGCTAATCTCAGGAACCAAGGTCTGTCCCCATTTTATGGTGTAGTAATCAAAACCTTTAATCCAATATACAAAATAGGGAAGTCTCTAATACAAAATAACTTATCTGAGTCATGATGGGATTGTACCACCCCACATCAAAAAGGGTGGGAAAGGCTTAGTCCTAAAACCAAGCGCCTGCCCACAGCCCGCCCCCAACACACATTAATATCACCTGGGTGAAGGGCTTCCATGTGGGCAGCACCATCTTTTTTTTTTTTTTTTTTTTTTTATATATTCATTTTTAGAGAGGAGAGAGAGACAGAGAGAGAGGGAGAGAGAGGAGAGAGAGACAGAGAGAGAGAAGGGGGGAGGAGCTAGAAGCATCAACTCCCATATGTGCCTGGACCAGGCAAGCCCAGGGCTTCGAACTGGCGGCCTCAGCATTCCAGGTCAACGCTTTATCCACTGCGCCACCACAGGTCAGGCCGGGCAGCACCATCTTTAACAAAGTAAGCATAATATATTTTATCTGCCCAACAGGTGGCTTAGCCAACAGACATTTAATTCTCCCAGTTCTGGAGGCTGGGAAGTCCAAATCAAAGCACTGACCAAACTTGTCTCTGAGAGCCTCCTCTGGGGTTACAGATGCCTCTCTTCTCCCTGGTGCCCCCAGTGGTGGAAAGAATGAAGGTCTCCTCTTATAAAAGCATTAATCTCATCCATGAGGACTCCACCCTCAAGACCTGGTCACCTCCCAAAAGCTCCTCCTCCTAACAGCACCCCATTGGCATTAGTATTTCAGCAAGTGAACTTCGAAAGGACAAGCATTCAGCCGTCACAGAGCCCAAGGCGAGAAGCAATCTGCAGCTATGTCCTTGCAGTCTAGAGCAAACCTCTGGTCAGAGGTTCCAGGTCAATCTGGGCTCACCACCTTGGACCCTGCTCCTCAGTCCTGCTCTGACCCTTGTCTCTCTAGGACAAGATTGTGCCTGACCTTTTCCAGGCTCATTGCTAGGCACAGGAGCCCGAGCCTCCTGCTGGTGGGTGCTGCTGACTGTCTCCCTACCTCTACTACCAGTGGCTGTCAACACTCCTCACTTCCCCTCCATCCTCTGCTAGAACTCCTCATAAGTCTTGCTCTCTCCATCCTCCATCTCCTCTCTCCATGCGCCTCCCCCAGTCATGGCACTAACTGATGCCACAACCACCTTTGGCTGGACTCAAATGAACTTGTAGAGCAGAGTTGCCAACCAAATGGGACCACTCACACTTCGTCTGCCCATGTGAGATTAAAAAAAAAAAAAAAAAAATCTAGCCTGACCAGGCAATGGCGCAGTGGATAGAGCATCGGACTAGGATGCGGAGGACCCAGGTTCGAGACCCCAAGGTCACCAGCTTGAGCGCGGCTCATCTGGTTTGAGCAAAGCTCACCAGCTTGGACCAAAGGTCGCTGGCTCACTCAAGAGGTTACATGATCTGCTGAAGGCCCACGGTCAAGGCACATATGAGAAAGCAATCAATGAACAACCAAGGTGTTGCAATTTGCAATGAAAAACTAATAATTGATGCTTCTGATCTCTCCATTCCTGTCTGTCCCTGTCTATCCCTCTCTCTGACTCTCTCTGTCTCTGTAAAAATAAATAAATAAATAAATAACGGAACTGCCTTTTAAAAAAAAAATCTAGGCAATTGTAGTTTGAGGGCCTCTGTGTTATAGAAACTTGAGTTTGACCTCTAACTTACAGTATGCATTAATCCTAATGTTGTAAGGTACCAAAAAGCTGAAAATTGATATTGATATTCTGGGAGAAAAAGGTCAGGCTTTTCTATCAGGCTTCCTGTCCCATCCTTCCTTTGGGGAGGGGAGGGAGAGGAATGTAGAAGTTTCTGCTTGCAAGAACAATGGGTCATTCAGTTTTAAATCTAAAATAAAGGTTAACCTAGAAACATTTTCTCTTTCAATAAGAGGCAGAATTTACATATCACTTTGCATTGATTGTAGTTCCTCCCTTTCCTGGAATCTTGAGAGTAAAATACCTCTAGGCTAGTGAGGGAAGATGAACCCTGAAAGATTTGTAAACATCTTTGATTGTGTTACCTTGAGAGTTTTAATGTTTCTGTGTATCCCCTAAACAAATGTTGCCAGCTTATACCATGATGTCATGCTCTCCCCCACCCTTGTGTGAGCAAGGGTATATAAACAGCCCCTGAACTATTTTAGGCACTGCACCATTTGGGCTTGCAGATGCCCGATGTGAGTCATGTGCAGCCAGCATATTAATAAATCTCCTCCTCTAATAAAACTCTTCAAAATTCATCTGGACTGGGTGTCTGTGAAGCCAGTAGCCAGGGCCACCATCACAGCTGCCTGGCCCATGCAGGTTCGCATTAGATTCGGACAGTCGGTAAAGAAACAGCGGAGCCAAAAACTGGTGGGCCATCATCTTTCATCCTAGCTTGCACCCTGCGGGCAAGTAAAAACACACACTGGGCTCCAAAACCCACTCACATTCAGTGCTCACAAAGCTACTGACTTATCCGAGTTTCCTAGAATCAAAGGTTTCTAGCTCACCAGACTTATTCACCTCTGTTCCCCATCTCCTTCCTTCTCCCTGCACAAACTCTGCATAAACTGGATTCTCACTCAGCACTCAGCCATCTTGGCTGCTTCTCCTGGCCTCCTCCATGTGGCCTTTCTCTGCTCTCCCCTCTAATGCTGATCCCAGGAACCGAGAGAGCAAGCTCCCGGTCTGCCCTGTTTTATAGTGTAGAAATTGAGGAGCCACTGAGCCATTTCACCCGCAGGTGTTGTAAAGTACCAAAGGCTACAGAATTAATATTAATATTTTAGGAGGCTTGGAGAACATTTTATTAATTTGGGTTAAGGTGTGCAGAGAAATTGTGAGAAATAGTCTCTTTACTGTGTGATTGGCATGACCAGGATGGCCCTTGGCATTGTATTGTAAATGTAAAGGGGTGAATACATGGATTCCCAGACATTCCACCACACCTGTGGGGAAAGGGGTGAATGGCTAGCCAGGTGCAGGAAAAGAAAAGCTAAAAAATAAACCTTTTCTTATAGCAATGAGTCATTTGCGGGCATTTGTCCCCACCGAAACTACCTCTCCTATGTAAATGCGTGCGTGACTCTGGACAGAGAGATAGCAGATAAACACTAGATAATATAGGAATGCCTTTAATATGTAAAGAGACACCTTTCTACCATTGTGTTGGCTTGTAAATTTTGTTTTCTCCAAAATGATGTATGGTTTGCAAATTAAATGTGGTCCTATCATGTTAAAGGACATATGACTATAACCAATAGCGGTAAGGGGCTCCTAATTGCAATTTTTGCTTCTGTACTTCCCACTTACAAAACTATAAAAACTAAGTAGAACAAAGGGCCGGCGCACTCTCCGTCAGATTTCTGTTGGAGTTCCCGCCGCTTGGCCAAACTAGACAATAAAGCTTTGATGTGTAAAAGACGGACCTTGCTCCTGTCTTCCATATTTCGGGTCCCTCCGAATTTGGATTAACAGAAATCAAAACCTTTAATCCAATATACAAAATAGAGAAGTCTCTAATACAAAGTCACTTATCTGAGGCATGATGGGATTGCACCACCCCACATCAAAAAGGGTGGGAAAGGCTTAGTCCTAAAACCAAGCCCCAGCTACAAGCATCTTGCCTGCCCACAGTCTGCCTCCAACACACATTTTAATATCACTTGGGGAACAGGCTCCCACGTGGGCAACGCCATCTTTAACAAAGTGAGCATAATATATTTTATCTGCCCAACAGTGTCTCTACGTGAATTCAATGAAATGAGGTACAGTGCCTTTCAGAACCTGGGTTGCGGTACTTTATAACACTAAATAAAAATATAAAGCCAGAGATAAGCAGATATTTTAGAAAAGCTATTACTCTGAAATAGAGAAACTGGAATTAACAGAAGAAAGTACTGATAGATATATGAATTTACCAGAAATTCCAACTGCCCTTTGGTTGTTCCGCCTGACTGCCTAACCTTACCCTTACTTACTGGATAATCGCCCCTGAGGCAGAAGAATTCCAGAAAGCTAAAGCGTAAAACCATAAAAGGGAACATACCAGAACTTTTGACTCAGTATCCCCTCAGGCTCTCCCAAACCCTATAAAATTCGCCCCTAGTCTGTAACCAGTGCCCTTCTCCCCGGAGAAGTGCCAGGCAGGGTTCCTTTCTTCCTTTCAATAAAGCCTGTTACTCTGGTCTTTTCCGACTCCCATGGATTCCAACATTTGGTGCCAAGATCCGGGACAGGGTACTAACTGCCCGGACGATCACTCTTTGCCGTCTAAACTTACAACCAGGGAAGCAATGGACAGCGGCAGCTCATCCCGGGCTTACTCCCTGATTCTGCTTGGACGTGTGATCGTAGGTTGATTGGCCGGTGATTTGTCCCTGTCCTGAACCCCTGCTGGACCAGAAAGATAAGGAGTTTCTCCTTTCCTTCTCCCGGCTGGCTTTAATTCAACCCATAAGTCCCTAATCCATCGTCGGACAGCTTTTCTCTGGTCAGCCTCACATTTTGGGGGGTTTGCCATTTTTCTGTCCCAGAGACAGCACATTCCCAAAGTCTAAGCACTTAGCCAAATCTCTCCACATTCTCTTTGAGCTCCTTCTTGGGTGGTGACGACCCCTAAGTAGGATGACTCCACATTCCCAGGAGAGCTTTCTCCTTTGAGATTGCGATCGGAGGTGGGGACGCCCTCTCTAAATCACTATCTCCACAATGGGCTCTTCGGAGTCAAAGCCGTCTGACCAAACCCCGTTGGGCTGTCTTCTAAAAAATCTTACTAAATTAGGTCTCTCTGACCTCAAGCCAAAGAAACTCATTTTCCTTTGCAACACAGCATGGCCTCAATATGGGCTCGACAATGACTCCCATTGGCCTGAAAACGGGACCTTTGATTTCAACATACTGAGAGATCTAGATAATCTTTGCCACTGGACGGGAAAGGCTTCTGAAATTCCTTATGTGCAGGCTTTCTTTTACTTTTGCTCCTGTCCTTAATTTCTGTGCTGCTTGTTTTACACGCAGGCCGTTTTTGGCCAGAGAAACCTCACCTAAAACCTCCGCTCCTAATCCTTCCTTCTCCGTGGACTCCCAACTCTCTTTCCCTGCTGCCTGACCCCTGGGGGTACCCCTTTCTTGGGACCCTCTCTAATCCCTCTGCAAATCTCTTCCATTTGAGTCTCTTCCCTCCAGAAAGCCCCCTCCCTTCTCTTTGCTGAATCATCTTTCTCAGTCACCTGCAAATACCAGTCTCTCTTTCTCCTCCCCTGCTGGCCAGGGGCCCCTCCCTTCTCCACTGTGTTCTTAAACCCCTCCTCCCTCCTTACAGATGGATGGCTCTGTCTCTTTTTCTTCTTTGACCCATCCTCCCACCCCACCAGCTTCAGCTGTCACTTTTTCTTCTTCGACCCATCCTTCCCCCTCCTCAGAGACTGACTGTGTCTTTCACTACCCCTCGTCCTCTCCCCTCTCCTCAGAGCTCTAAATCTTTTTGACTCCTCTGACCACGCAGTGCCACCACCAGTACTTTAATCTCTTCCTCCTCCTCCTGCAGATTCTGACCTTCCTTCTTTTCCATCCAGCTGCTCACACTGTCCATCCATCTGCTTTCTTTCTTCCTCCCCTCTATACTGGCAATTCTCTGTCATCTTGAAAAGCTTAAAAAAGCAGAGCTATCTATTGAGCTGTGTGAGTGAGTAATCTGTTTTGTCTGTTTGTCAGAAAATATCTCTAGTATAATTTGAACTGAAACAAGTAAAGTACGCTCATTTAACTTTCTTAATTTATAACTTGAATGTGAAGTCTTTGGTTTTTTTTGTTTTTTGTTTTTGTTTTTTTTTCATATGTGCCTTGACCGTGGGGCTACAGCAGACCGAGTAACCCCTTGCTCGAGCCAGTGACCTTGGGTCCAAGCTAGTGAACTTTGCTCAAACCAGATGAGCCTGCGCTCAAGCTGGCGACCTCGGGGTCTCGAACCTGGGTCCTTCGCATCCCAGTCCGACGCTCTATGCACTGCGCCACCGCCTGGTCAGGCTGTGAAGTCTTTGTTTAACGTGCACCTGTATCTGTTTCTAAGGCCTTCAACCAATAATTACCCACCTCTTAAACCAAGTTTACTCATCCCCACGGACTCTCCCTGCAATACCCCCATCCTTTCTCTTCAAAAACCTTCAGGGGCTTATCACCTCGTACAAGACTTACACCTGATCAATGAGGCAATAATTCCCCTCCATCCTGTAGTCCCTAATCTCTACAGGTTATTGTCACACATTCCCTCAAACACCACTCACTTCATGGTCCTAGACCTCAAGAATGCCTTCTTTACCATTCCTCTACACCCTGACTCTCACTTTCTGTTTACCTTTATTTAAACTGACCCGGACCCTAATGCAGCCTAGCAACTTACATGGACTGCCTTACCCCAGGGGATCAAAAACAGCCCACACCTGTTTGGGCAGGCACTAGCTCAAAATTTAGCAGCATGCAATCTAAAAACTAGTACTCTCTTACAGTATGTAAATAACCTACTCCTTTGCAGCCCCTCCCTGCCTGCCTCAAGGAGACACACCCCCACCCTTCTTAACTTCCTCGCTATGAAGGGATATCATGTCTTCTGTGCTAAGGCTCAACTTCGCTCTCAGTCCGTAGTCTATCTGGGCATCACCTTAACCCCCACCACCTGAGGTCTCACCCTAGATCTAACTCAGACCCTCCACAGTCTCTAACCACCTACCACTGCAAATCAAATCCTTTCTTTCCTTAATCTAATAGGCTTCTTTAGACACTGGATTCCCAATTTTGTTCTCTTAGTCAAGCCCTTCAGTGAGATCTTCTGAGCATGGCTTTTAAGGTCTATAATGGCCAAGGAAGTAACAGAAAAGGCAAATAAGGACCAAAAGAAGTCAGTAAATACCAGCTTTTGGCATACACTCTTAAAGGCTCCAGGACCCTAAAGGGCTTCATAGAATTCCATCAGGGCCCTGCTTTGGAGTGGAAAGAAAGGTCATTGAACTGAAGCCTGCCAGGCTTCCCGGCCCCATCAGTTTACATGTCTGTGCTGTGGAAAGAGGGACATGAGAAGGTAAGCTGCCCCCTTGCTCCATGGAGGGAGGGTTCAGTCTCTTTTAGCCCTTCTCCAGCTACCTGTGACCTGACCTTTCCCAGCATGCTGGGAATTGCCACTGAAGGCCCAAAGACATAGTTCACGAGCCTAAGGTATTTGTTCCAAGTAGCAGATAAACTAATCTCATTTCTTGGAAACACAAGGGCCATCTACCATGCCTTGACTGAATATTTGAGTTTTAGTTATCCCTCAAAGATCTCTACTGTGGGTATTGACAGTCTGATTTTGTTATTTTATTTAATGTATAATATCTCCTTTATTCCTCTTGTCTCAATGCCCCATTCTATTGTAGGCTGGGACCTGCTGCTAATTCCAGCTAGAAGCAGTGGTCATTAGGACTCAAATCCTAGCCGCAAAGTATAGAAATGTAACCACCCTTGCCCTAAGTACTTACAGGATTTACAGGTTACTCAGCAAACTGTTCAGAGACTGTCCAAGAGGCTCTTCCACCGGTACATCATCCAAGGACTGACTTTCACATGGACAGGTCCACACACCATGATCCTGACAACTCCCACTGCTGCTAAAGTAGAAAAACGGCATAACACCTACATGTGTCTCCCTACTAATTGGACAGACCTGTACCCTACTCTATCTCACCCCAAATATCAACCTAATTCTACCCCATGAGCCTCTTCCAGTTCCTAGTACACTACCCATCAATCTAAGGACCAAATTAGTCATACAGATAATCTCTCTTCTTGTTGCTTTAGGAATCTCTACAGAATTAGGTCTAGGGGCAGGGGGACTGGCCACTTCCCTGTGCTATTCCTACTCTCTCTCTCTCTCTTTCTCTCTCTCTCTCTCTCTCTCTCTCTCTCTCTTTCTCTGAAGCCTAGAGAATTTGTAAACATGGAATCAGTGGTTTCACACAAACTGGATGTCTTGACTATTGCCTTTCATTGGTCCACTCACTCTCCTATTTATTTTTCTAATTTTTAGACCCTGCCTCTTATGTTTGTTCACTAATTTCTTACAGAACCACATACAGACCTTTGCCAATCAGAAAACTGGAAAAATTACCAAACCCTACACACCAACCCTACACACCTGCCCTCATGAAACAGAAGAATCTAGAACCCTATAAATACACCCCTACTCCAACTGCCCCAGGGAGAGGTCCACGAAGAAGGCCCCCAATAGGGATAACAACAGGAAGTTGTTCTAGAAGATGGCTGGTCCGAGACAAACCTCCTTCCTGAACCCCTTACCCTCTCCTTCCCCCACCTCTTTTCATTTTTATCATAATACAGAGTTGAGAAATGATAGATACATGAATTTACCAGAAATTCCAACTGCCCTTTTGTCGTCCCACCTGGCTGCCTGACCTCACCCTTACTTACTGGACTATTGCTCCTCAGGCAGAAAAGTTCCAGAAAGCTGATCAACCACCCAAGGAGGAGCATATCAGAAAGTTGAAATTGTAAAACCATAAAAGGGAACATACCAGAACTTTTGACTCAGTATCCCCTCAGGCTCTCTCAAACCCACTAAAATTCACCCCCAGTCTGTAACCAGTGCCCTTCTCCCCCGGAGAAGTGCCGGGCAGGGTTCCTTTCTTCCTTTCAATAAAGCCTGTTACTCTGGTCTTTTCAGACTCCCATGGATTCCTACAAGTAACTCCAAGAACAACAAATAGAGGGTGTAGAGTAAATTTAAATTACAACGGCCATAGTGCAAACATGACATCACAGAAGCAGTAAGAGCCTTAGACATGCAAAATGTTACCTGGAATTAAATTTCTGGTAGACAAAAGTGAAAACAATCTCCTGGAAGTTGAACAAAAAGACAGAGATGGAAAATGGAGAAAGAGAGGAGAGGCCTGGGGTCCCAGTCTAGGAGCCCTGCATCACAGCAGATTTTTTAATGGAGAAAAAAAGTGGTAAATTATTAAACAATAATACAGAATTGAAGCCTCTAACTAGAGAGCTTGAGATGTCAGGAGTGTTTGCTCATAGCCTCTGGGAGAAACAGGTGTCTGCTATTTGATAACAATATGCCCACAAGCAGCTTCAGCCCTGGGGTGGGCAACAGCTAGTACTGGGGAAAGCCAGGGGTCCAGCAGACCAAGCAGGACCTGTGACAGACTGAGGAGAGACATGCAAAACCATTGAGCAGTGGCATCGTTACCAGGTAGCATCATCAATGTAGGGAGGGGACAGGACCCAGCAGCTCAAATGTTTTCATCTATGTCTTACAAGTAGGACAGGCAGAGCCAAGATAGAATGTCCACTGTGACCTCAAAAGGCCAGCAGGTTCACTGCACTGAAAGCCCCTCCTTTCCAGTGCCTAGCACATGGTAGATGTCAGGCAGATAAGATATATTTTGCTCACTCTGTTAAAGATTGCCGCTGCCCACGTGGGCAGCTGACTGCCTTCTTGCTTGGGAAGGGGCTTGGTTATGCTAATGCGTGTTGGGGGAGGGCTTTCGCATCAAAAAGTTTTAAAAGGAGGATCTAGGGGGCCATTTTAGGGAGATCACATTGTTCCATGGGAGAGAGAGTGACCACTTTCTTGTAGAGAGGAAGAGCCCATGGTGTAGCAGGGCAGGGAGGCCACATGGAGGAGGCAGCCAAAATGGTGGAATGGTGCAGTGGAAGCCTTTGATTCTAGGAAAACTTGGATGAGTCAGTGGCTTTGGGAGCCCTGAATGGAAAGGGAAGTGTTTCCTGCTGTGTATTTTTACTTGCTTGCCAAGTGCAAGTCTAGAATAAAGGAAAATGGACCACCAATTTTTGGCTCTGCAATTTCATTACTGTCTGTCTGGATCAAATGTGAACCTGCAAGAGCCAGGTGGTTGTGACAGTGGCTACAACTACTGGCTTTACAGTAGAGAATCAGGAGATATTGATTGAAAGAAGGAATAAATGAGCCTCTAAGCAAACCAGTGCCTCCCCTGGCATGGGGACAGTGAGGGTCGTAGGAAGGAGGAGCGAATCCTGCGTGTGGAGGATGCTTGTGCTCTCCTGTTCTGCAAGTGAGTGTGGAGGGCTGGACAGAGAGGGAGGGACAAGGACGGCACAGAGTGGCACCCAGAGGGGTAACACCACATCCAGCAGTGCAGCCTGGAGATCCAGCGAGGAAGCCAGCAGCCTGGGGAGATGTCAAATGAAGTCAGTCAGTAGTGATAGAGAGCTTGGGTAGCCCACACACAGATTGGCAGAATGCCTCTACCAGAGCAGACACAGATGAGGTGCTGGATAAAAGCCCATTATTTAGAGCCATGAGGAAGTAAACATACTAGGCTGTTCACCAAACTGTTAAGAAACAGGGTGCTGAGCAGCTCTGTGTAATAGTAATCACAGTACAATTAAACTCAGAGTTCTGAAGACGGAACAAGGCAGCCTCCCACCAGGAAATAGCCCCGGCAATGAAGAAAGCAATCTTAAAAAAAAAGTGAGTAACTTGCAGAAAATCTCTACATTTTCAAAACACATTTTTACAAACACAAGACAAATGTACATCAAAAACCAAAGGCCATATTTTCTAACAAAAATCCTATGTGTCTAGGTGGCACAGTGTTTTTTCTGAAAGGCTACAGGAAAGCAGGAGGGGAAGAAAGAAAGAAAAGTCAGGAGGAAGGGAGGAAATTTTTATCGCTAGGCACTCATTTAGGTTGACTCTTCTTTTAGGTATGTAAGTTACACTGAAATAAAAATTAAGTGAATAATGAAACAAGCTACCATTTCTTGAGAATTTTTCATGAAAGCGAGCGTGGAACTAGACACTGAAAACATGTGGTTCTCTGCCCAACCAGCTTCAAGTTGTGGGATGTATTGAGTTTGGATTTTATTCAAAGTGCAACAGGATTGTTTAGCTGTTTAAAGCAACAGTATGATTTGATTTCTTTGTGTAATAAAAATATTTTTTCTTACATTTTTTATTTTTAAGTTTCTTTAAGAGATGGTTGATTATTTAAAGCAAAACTAGTAACAATGTATTGTGGAATTTGAAACATATGTTCTAATGTTATGTAAAATGACAACAATAACACAATGTATAAAAGGGTGAAATGGAAGTATACTGTTAAAGGTTCTGTCCCTGTATATAAAGGAGTATAGTATTATTTGAAGTTTTGAACTGTGATAAGTGAAAAGTACATTTTTTTAGTCCTAGGGCAACCACAATAAACAATAAATAGATAAATGAATAAATAAAGCTAATAAAAAAAGAAATAAAATACTAAATAACATAATAAATAAAATAATAAAAATACTCAATTGAACAAAAACAGGCAGAAAAATGGGACAAAAAAGAAAAATTGCAAGATGGTGAGTTAAACCCAAACTTATGATGAATTACATTAAATGTAAATGGTCTAAAATTTTCAATTAAAGGTAAGATTGTCAGACTGGATAAAAGGTCTCATCCCCTTCTCTCTATTCCTCCTTTTCTCTCTCTCCCCTTCTGCCTTTCTCTCTCCCTCCTTCCTTTCCCCACTCTCTCTTTCTCTTCCACTTGACATTTTCATAAGTCACCTTCTCTCTGTTTTTCCAATATTCCTTCTCTTTCTCAATGGGGCCAACTAAAAAAACTTCACATTCTTCTCACTGTTTTATGCCAAACAATGTAATTTTTCTTCTTAAAAATAATTTATTATCCTGAATAGGATTCTGAGGCCTCACCTTCATGACCTGACAAGAATCCCATTGTCCTACTTAGCTGTTCTGTCTAAACTTTCCATTGTTTTTTCTCTTATTACATCTGCATCACTGAGCAGTTGTAGGTATAGAAAAAACATTGTGCCAAAGAAGAGAAAAGCTCCTCCAAAGAGGCTGAAAAGGAATTATCGTCCTTTACCCTCATCATCCTAAATTCACTTTCCACACACCTTGGGAGTTCATGATATGCCCTTTGACTACTAAGCAAATAAGTAAACATCAGTATTAACCCAAAACAACTCACTGTATTAATTCCTAAGGGCTACTGTAGCAAATTACCATAAACTAAATGTCTTATTTTTACTTAGAAATTAAAGTTAGGCCCTCACCAGAGGCTCAGTGGATAGAGCATTGGCCCTGTGTATGGATATCCCAGGTTCTGTCCCTTTTTAGGGCACACAGAAGAAGCAACCATCTGATTCTCTCCCCTCCCTCTCCCCTTCTTTCTTTCTTCCCCTCTCACAGCCAGCGTGATTGGTTCAAGCATGGCCCCAAGCACCGAGAATAGCTTGGTTGGTCCAAGCACATCAGTCTCAGGTGCTAAAAATAGCTCAGTACTCAAGCATCGGCCCCAGACAGGGTTACCAGGTGGATCTGGGTTGGGGTGCATGTGGGAGTCTGCCTCACTATCTCCCCTCCTCTCACCTAAAAAAAGGAATTAAATTTAATGTGGTGACATTGATCAATAAGAGTTCATTGGTTTCAGGTAAACATCTCCATAGCATTTGCACTATTGATTATGTGTGCCCATCACCCAAAGTCAAATCATTTTTCATCACCATATATTTGTCCCTCTTTACTCCTCTCTCTCCCCTCATAACCACTTCACTTTTTTTTTTTTTTTTTGTATTTTTCTGAAGCTGGAAATGGGGAGAGACAGTCAGACAGACTCCCGCATGTGCCCGACCAGGATCCACCCGGCACGCCCACCAGGGGCGATGCTCTGCCCACCAGGGGGCAATGCTCTGCCCCTCTGGGGCGTTGCTCTGCCGCGACCAGATCCACTCTAGCACCTGGGGCAGAGGCCAAGGAGCCATCCCCAGCGCCCAGGCCAACTTTGCTCCAATGGAGCCTTGGCTGTGGGAGGGGAAGAGAAAGACAAAGAGGAAGGAGGGGAGGGGGTGGAGAAGCAAATGGGCGCTTCTCCTGTGTGCCCTGGCCAGAAATCAAACCGGGTCCCCCGCACGCCAGGCCGACGCTCTACCGCTGAGCCAACCGGCCAGGGCCATAACCACTTCACTTTTATCTATATCTATGAGTCTGATTTTTATATCTCATCTACATGTGAAATCATAAAGTTCTTAGCTTTTTTAGATTTAATTATTTTTACTTAGTATAATGTTCTCAAGATCCATCCATATTTTCGTAAATGGCAATAAGTCATCATTTCTTAGAGCTGAGTAGTATCCCATTGTATATATGTACCACATCTTGTTTTGTTTAAGTGTCTTAAACAACAGACACGTGTTCTCTCATATTTCTAAAGCCTGAAAGTCTAAAATTAAGGTATCAACAGGGTTGTGCTCCCTCCAAAGTCTCTAGGCAGTGGTTGGCAAACTCATTAGTCAACAGAGCCAAATATCAACAGTACAACGATTGAAATTTATTTTGAGAGCCAAATTTTTTAAACTTAAACTATATAGGTAGGTACATTCCTTATTGAGGTAGTGCCCGCACATAGTATTTTGTGGAAGAGACACACTCAAGGGGCCAAAGAGCCGCATGTGGCTCGCAAGCTGCATTTTGCCAACCAGGGCTCTAGGGGAAATTCCCTTTTCCAGCTCCTGGTGGTTTCTGGTGTCCCTTGGCTAGTGGCAGCATAACTTCAATCCCTGCCTTTCTCCACCTGGTCTTTACATGGCCCTGTTGTCTGAGTATATTTCTGTGTCCTTTCCTCTTCTTATCAGGGCACCAGTCATTGGAGAGAGGACCTAACCTAAATCCAGAGTGATTCCACAGTGAGATCCCTAACTAATTACTTTTGCAAAAAAGTTATTTCCAAATACAGTCACATTCTGAGGTTCTGGGTAGATATAAATTTTGGGGGGTGCTACACAACCCACTATACCCCCATCCTAAAACTTATGATAATATCCAGGGATTCAGAGTTTTCGTTTAGCCTGACTGGTGGTGGCACAGTGGATAGAGCATCAACCTAGAATGCTGAGGTCCCCGATTTGAAACCCTAAAGTCACCAGCTTGAGCACAGGCATATCCAGTACAGGGTTGCAGACTTAAACACAGGATCATCACCATGATCTCAAGGTCACTGGCTTGAGCACAAAGGTCTACTGACTTGAAGCCCAAGGTTGCTGGCTTGAGACCAAGGTGGCTGGCTTGAGCAAGGGGTCACTGGCTCAGCTGGAGCCCGCCAGTCAAAGCACTCAATGAGAAGCAATCAATGAACAACTAAAGTGATGCAACTATGAGTTAATGCTTATCATCTTTCTCCCTCCCCCCCCTCTCGTGCATGCGCACATACATACTAAACAAAAAGAAAAGAAAGAACTAAAGAAAGAAAAGAAAAAAGTATTCCTTTAAAATTTATATATCTTCCTAAAATTTTCAGCAGCTTATTGCATATTTACGATTGTGCCAGACATAGGAGTTTGGTCTCTTTTACTAAGCTTGAGTATCATTGTTCCTCCTGCATTCTTCATACTGATGCATCTCTCCTTTCCAAAGGGAGGTGTCTGCCAGGAATGGACTCTTTTCTAGGCTGGAGTTATTTTCACACATTAGTTTTTAAATTAAAACAATAGTAAAGGGCACTGACATTTTGTTCCTAGAGCACATGGAGTAATATTTTTATGGTTACTCTGGCAACCACAGACAGGAGGACAGGAGCTGGAGTGCAAGGTCAATAGCGGGAAGTAGACTGCCTCCCTGTGGCGTGCTGACATGGGTCCTAACGGGACAAGGCCAGGAGTCCAGCTACTGCCCTGAAAATGGCGGGATTCCTGGCCTGAGTCATCATCCTGTGACTGGAGACTGTGGACAGATTATTTTCTCAAGAAAAAAGTGATAAACTAAGGGGCATAGGAATTAAGAACTAGTTTTAAAAAAGAAATGTTTAGAAATGTTTATATAGGGTGAGACGTCAGCATGTGGAGGGCTGTGCTGGGTGAGCACTATTTGCAGACAGTGGGGACCTGCATTGCCAAGTTCACAGCCACAAATGTGCTGTCAAGGACTTGTTTGGCCAATAACGCCAGATGCTGGAACAAAGTCTGAGCTGAGTCCCACTATCTCTACTATCTCTCTGTTTGTAGACATCCACCCTAACAATAATTTCTCAGTTTCTACTGTAGACCCACTATGTGCACAGCATTGAGCCAGGTGCTTTGAAACTATTGGAAAGAAAGAAAGGGGGGGAGGAAAGGAGGAAGGAAGGGAGAGAGGGAGGGAGGGAGAGAGGGAGGCCTAGTCTACTCCAGCCAAAGATATAATGCAAATGAGACAAACTCATGCTCATGTGACCCACACATTTTACTTCCTCAGCCTCAATAAAAGTTAGTTGTGGGAAGGAAATAAAATCCTAAATCTTTTAAAAGATGTCCTAATATTTCAGGGTGTGAGCTTGGCTTCACGTGCACCTGACTTCGAACTCCCACTTTCACTCACTCATTACGTATCACTGCAAGTTGCCTGAACTTACCGACCCTGTTTCTTCAATTGCGACAAAGGAGGGGAAATTCTTACCCATGAGTTTGTTGCGAGAATTAGATGAGCAAATGTGTGACAAGCACTGGTAGCATGTCTGGTATATCACTGATATTTAATAGGTGGCCATTATCACTACTGCCATCATCCTTAGGTTCTATCTCAACCCTGTCATAACTTGGGACATGGGCACAGGTGTGGCGGTGTGCGCCCAGCAATGTGGTGCTAGCAGGGATTGCTAGGAGCTGGGACCCCTGAGAAGTCTGTTAGCTAGCCTGTGAGGCCCACCTCTCCTGGCAAGACACAGCACCCAAGGGACATTAAAGCCTTAGGGACAGAGCAGGTGCAATGATCTGGCTATCAAAGTCAGGAACAGCCTAACATTCCATCATCAGCTGGGACCTATTCAATGGGGTGCCTGGCCCCTGGGATTTGCTTGGTTCCTACCACTGTACCAGATAGCTCGTCAGAGGGTGGAGACCATGGCCGAGGTGGGTCAGCCAAAACCTACTCCATAGAGTTCCCCATATTGGGAGAAAAAGTGGTGAGTCCAGGAAGGTGTTGGTGTTCATGGAAGCCGAGGTGTTCTCCTGGGGGCCCAGGTGTCACTTGGGACCTGTCACTTTACCCTGGACCCTGTTAGAGGAAGACAGAGCTATTTGTACCTTCCTACCCCAGGAACGGAAGCTGGACTGGGCCTTCAGGAGAACAGTCCAAGGCCCAGTGCAGGAAGCTGGGCAGAAAAAAAGTAGGGTGACCACCAGCAATGTGGTGGGGAAGCTAGCTCTGCTGTCCCTGGCCATTGCTCCTGTGACACAGCAAAATCCACTCAGGTGAATGAGAAGTGCTTTCACCCTCTGGTAGATTAGTCACCCAATTAAAATTACTTCTAAGATAGTGTTCTATTTATGTACGAAAGAGCTGGGTATGGAACTGTGAGACTTATAAATACCCCACATGCACTAAACTGAAACACAAATTATAAAATAAAGCCAGGCCAGACCATCTCAGCTTTTAGATGATCCTATCTAGAAAGTAGACAATGGTAACATTTAAATGTTCTTAAGTTACAGTCAGAACCAGAGGAAAAAAATTTTCATTTTGTCAGTCTCTTAAAACACACACACACACACACACGCACACACGCATGCACGCATGCACACACGCACACACACACATGTACATATACAATTAAATCTCTGAAAGTGTACGAAGTGATTTTGAGTGTAAATAACTACTTTTTGCAAGTGTGGTTAAACTGGTGATAAGATCAACTAAAGCCTCACTAGTTTTACTTCGTTTCTAGTGAGAAGAAAGACTTACTGTCCAGAAACAGGAGACACAAAATGTCAATGACTCAGGAATGAGCAGGTCCCCAACCTGGGTGAGCAGTGAGGCTGGCTCCAAAGACCAGACAGTTGTCAGATGACCAAGAAAGGGCCCTTTGCTGATTCACAGATCAAATGAGGGTATCAATGATTTTCCCTCCTACTTTATACAATTGTTGTGAGATGTTGTGAGAAAGCTTTTTTTAAAGATAATTTAAAGTATGTATCTGACATAGAATTAGAAAATATTTTACTTAGTATGCCGATGAGTGTGTCCCTGTCCTTGTGGTAGTGACATCATTTCTTTATTGCTCATTTCAGATGGCATAATTGTTTTCTGAGTCTACATTTACCATTTGAAGAAATGTGGATGATAAATGCTATCACTTAATCCACAGCCTTGTGCTAAAATGATTCCTGGGTGTGGCCACCAATGCTGTGTGTGAGGCTCTTTCTGCTTGTGGCTTTATCTCTTTGCCTGTGAGTTCCTCATCTCCACAAAAGCTTCTCCAGCCCCGACTGGCTAGGCCAGGTGGTTCTGTCTAATTCTGCTGCTTAGCCACAGGACCAGGATTGGCCATGGGATGGATGTGAGTATGAATGCGGCCCTAGGGCATGTCCACCCTCCCTGCTTATAGTCCCTGGGGAGTTGAAGACTGGGAGCCTGTTTATCTTGCTACCTACTCTGCTTAGATGAATTGGCTTTTGGTAACAGAATTCTAATGCTGTATTAAAGGGCCTCTGTGGTTTTACTCACAAAAGCGGGTGGTGTGGAAAATGAAATAGGTGGTAAAGGGGGAGAAAAGGGAAGGAACAAGCAGTTGGAGTAAGAACAGGCCCCGTGCCTCTGCCCTTACTGTGGTGCCACCTCAGCTGTCCCTTTCCTGGTGCCTGGAGCATGGAGCTATTGCAGAGGAGGTCATTGTAAGGTTGGTGGATAATGGGGAATGCTCAGGCCTGGGAACTTTGGCTAGGACCGCCCACAACCAAGCTTGCCAAAAGAAACTTTGCAGGAACCCTTTGGAAAACAGCAACGATCTGCCAGCCAGTGAGATTTCACCACATCATATTAGCTCGACCACTTGAGGGACCCTTTAAATATCTCCCACATGGTTTAATCCTTATGACTTCCTTGGCCTCCATCTTTCCTCGGGGCCAGGGAACCTCACTGGGCGGGATGCGCTCTGTACTCAATAAAGCCTTTTGTTATTCCACACTTCGTGGCTCCGGCCCCTTCCTTCCTTCTCAGCAGGAAAAATACCTTACATTTTGGTGCCGAAAACCCAGGAGGAGTTCGAAGTCCGCAAGGACCGCTCCTCTTTCCTTCCCCTCCGAGAAAGAACCAGGATCTCCGACCTTCCATCCACTTCGGCTCATGGTGCGGTAAGTCCCCTGCCTCCAGCCTTTCCCTCAGTTCTTTCCGCTGAGACTCCCTGTCCGAAAACTGTACGTTAGGTAAGTCTTTCCATTCCAAGTGCATGTGCTTATGGAGACGCCCGGAGCACATCCACTTTACCTTCTCCGTCCGTGGCCAGATCTTGAGTTTTAGGACACTGATACTCAAATCTGACCACTCCAAAGACTGAGGGCAGCCGTGGGGGCACAGGAATCTCCCTCCTTAAAGAAGAAGAAACTGTTCTTCTTCTCCGCTGTGGCCAGGCCACAGAACCCACTGAATTAGCCTCCTGAAGGGACTTTCAGTGTTAATACCCTCACCAATTTAACTATCGCCAAAAAAGCTGGGAACTGATTGGAGATCTCTTACATACACGGCTTCTAATTATTCACGCACCCATTCTTAATCTCTGTGCCGCCTGCTCCACCGTGCAGGCCTTTTTCTGGCCAGAGAAACCTCACCTAAAACCTCCACTCCTAATTTTTCCTTCTCCATGGACTCCCAACTCTCTCTCCCTCCTGTCTGACCCCTGGGGGCACCCCTCTCTTGGGATTTCTCTGGTCCCTCTGTGGACCTCTTTTGCTTGGGTTTCTTCCTTCTGAGAGCCCCCTCCCTCCCTTTGCAAAATTCTGTTTCTTATTTACCACTACCATCTCTCTTTCTACTCCCCTGCTGCTCAGGGGCCCTTCTCTTCTCCACTGTGTTATTAAACCCCTCCTCCGTCAGGCCATTCTCCACCTACTATTGGCTCTTAACACCGGTTTGCAGGACCCCAACACCCAACCCCAATTTTCTAGCAGGAAGTTCTGGCCATGTCCTGCCTTTGGCTCCAGTGTTTCCTGCTGGATCTGGGTGCCAGGCTCCCCACGAGCCCTGCTCCTCTTATTCCCAACCCCCAAACCCCTATCCAGAACCTGTGAACACGGCATTTAAAGTTTTTAACAGTCCCAACTAGTAGAAACAGGCCAAGGCTGTTCGCCAGGCCCACATGCAGCAGAAGGTAACACTCCAAACCCAAACTCTTGTGGCAACCCTGAGACCAGCAGAGCCACCAGCAGCTTGCTTTAAGTGTGGCAAGCAGGTTCATTGGTCCTGGCAGGGCCCCTGCCCATGGCTGCCCACTGAGCCCTGCCCTGACTGCAAGCAGCCCAGTCACTGGCGGAGCAATTGCCCCTTTAGGCAACAGGCTTTTCCTCAGCACCTCTGTATGGAGGACAAGCTGCCCGAATGGGAGGCCAATCCAGCCAGGTGAGAGCATTGCTCAAACTCCTAGGACACGGCCTGGACTCGGAGAACCCAGGGTATGCTGCAACAAGTGGGTAAGTCCATCTCATTTCTTGTGGACACGGGGGCTACCTTCTCTGTTTTGCCATCACACTCTGGACCTCTAGTTCTTTTTTGGGTCTCAGTTATGGTAATGGATGGGACCCCTTTCCTTCCCCTTTTTACGCCACTCCTGACATGCAGTTTTGCCTCAAGCTTGCCTCCTTATAGGACCACTGGCAGTCAGAACCACTGGACTCCATCCATCTCCAGCTCACCAAAAGGCTGGACCCTACAAATCCCCTATTACTCCTCTTTTTTTTTAAATCCTTACAGGACCGCATCCGCAAAGTTTCTCAACTCACGGCCACACAGATGTTCCTCCTGACACCCCTTAAAGCCACCACCTTCCAATATCCCCCTCCCCATGACACCCCTAATCAGCAGGAAGTAGCCAGATGAATAAATGGTGCCCCTTTTCTATTTAACACAAAAGGTCAGAATGTAAGTTCGGTGGATAATGGGAAAGGTCAGACCCAGGAACTTTGGCTAGGACAGCCCACAACCAAGCGCACCAAAAGAAACTTCGCAGGAACTCTTTGGAAAAAAAAGCAACCGTCTGCCAGCCAGTGAGATTTCACCACGTCATATTAGCTCGACCACTCTAGGGACCCTTTAAATATCTCCCACGCAGGTCACCAATTGCGACTTCCTTGGCCTCCATCTTTCCTCGGGGCCAGGGAACCTCGCCGGGCGGAATGCACTTTGTACTTAATAAAGCCTATTGTTATTCCACATTTTGTGGCTCCGGCCCCTTCCTTCCTTCTCGGTGGGGAAAAATACCTTACATTTGGGAGGAAGAAAGTGGAGGGGACAAGCTGTGGCTGTTGTCCTTGTCTCATATGAAGTTTAAGTCTTTGCTCAGTTGCTTAAGCCCTTGGAAGGTAACCTATCTAACCCCACTGGCAATGTGAAGTTCAAAGAAGGAATTCAAGGAAGAAACTCACTTTCCCTGGCCTTCCTTCACTTGGGTCTGGGGAAATCCCAGCCCCCTCAGTGAGCATGAGACCCACCAATGGAGGGCAATGGTCTGGCTCAACCTTGTCTTGAAAGAAAAGCTAAAACCTAAGAAAGATACTGCCTGACCTGAGGTGGTGCAGTGGATAAAGCATCGACCTAGAACACTGAGGTCAGCAGTTTGAAACCCTGGGCTTGCCTGGTCAAGGCACAGATGGGACTTGATGCTTCCTGCTCCTCCCCCCTTCTCTCTCTCTCTCTCTCTCTCTCTTCTCTTTAAAATGAATAAATAAAGTGTTTAAAAAAAGGAACAGAAAAACAGCTCTTCTCCACCAGTCAAGTTTCCTAATCATGGATGGGGTCAGGTGGCATGGTTTAGTCCTATAATTTAAATCAGTTTTTAAAATCCTGCTTTGAGAATTTATAGGGCTCTTTTTAAAGACTATTTTTTAAAGCAGTTTTAGGTTCACAACAAAACTGAAGGGAGAGACAGAGCTCTCCATACACCTGACCTCCCACATGACCTCCCTGTTATCAATGTCCCCACCAGAGCAAGACATTGTTGCCATCAGTGAACCACACTGCATGTCATCAGCACCCCAGTTTATATTAGGGTTCCCTAGTGAGGCTCATGGTGCTTCGTGAAGCTTTTCATTTCGACAGGTTCTGCCCTCCTCTTTACCGGTTGTGAGCTTGGGGAACGCTGCTGAGAGCATTCTGCTGCTGAAAAGTGGAGAAGGTTAGAGTAGGTAGAGCACACCCAAGCCTCTTCCCTTCTCTCAGCATGTGAGGTCCCTGAGTGATGCTGAGTGTCAGTCACCTCAGGCTCCTAGGGAAATGAGGACGGTGACATATCACAGAGGCCACAGGCCAGGAGGGACAAAGGTCACCCTGTAGAGGTGTTGCGTAATGGGCAGTGAAAAGGAGCTGATCCCTCTTTGCCATCTTTGCCAGAGTGCGTGAGCACAGTCCTGTCAGCAGGAGTGGGTAACAAACGATGCAAATCAGGGTGACGTTCATGAGATAGGCCAGGTGTCCCTGACACTGACAGCTCTCACATCTATATTCATGTCAGCTGAGCATGGGGTCCTCTAACTGGTGTGACTGACTTGGCAAAAGGCAATCAGGATCAGACAAGGACATCAAGGGTCACAGATGCTTTCTCACTGTCTGTACTTTTTAAAACCTTCTATCTCAAACCTCAGCCTAGCAGAGACCTTATTGTGAGTCATGATGAGGGATGAGAACCTCACGCCTTCCCTGTGCCCCAAAACAATGCTTGTTAGAGCACTGTGAGGAAGTGCTATAGCTCTACCTGCTTGCTCCTGTGACATCCCCTCCCAAAGACTCCCTCCAACTGAGAGCTTCATGCCAGAACCCTGTGTCTTTTACTCCTTCTACAAGACAGAACCACAGCCAGAGAGCCCACAATGGATACATACACTGGGCTCTAGCCTCGCCACAAGGACAATGTCATCAGCCCCTCATACCTGCTCACCTTGGCCACCAGCTGAAACCTCCCTTTCTGCCTAACCCAAGCCTGTCCCTCACTGCCCATCAATTCCTGCCAACCCACTCGCACCCTCCCACTGGGCTTGAGGAAGCAGTAGACTTGTCCAAAACTCCTTTCTGAATGGTCCTTTTGCCTCTTTGCTCCTATGAGAACCCTGATGACTTGCACTCTCTCAAATAGAGACTGAATTAAAAAGCTCAAAAGATTTCTGAGACCCATTATAAAAGGGTCTTGTCATCTCAAATCCAGGTCTCTCTGTTCTGTACCGTGTTTTATTTTCATCATGGCACATATGATTATTGGAAGTTATCTTCTGCATGTTTCAGCCCTGGAATGAATGTTCCATGAAGGCTTGTATCTTACTCATTGCTGTAACCTTAGTGCCAGGGTTAGCCCATAGTAGGTGCTCAATTTACTGAATTGAATGAAGGCAGGAACTATCTGCAGCATGACTGGGATGTGATAAAAGCACTCACAAGGAGATATGGAGGCCCGTGACCCAAATGGCAGAGTAGGATTCAGAAGAAGAGTCTGAGCAGGCTTAGGGGAGGCAGGTAGCAGCAGACTCTGGGGAAAGGTGGCCTTTTAAACATATGTCTTTCACTTCACACACAATTATTTCAACGTGAAAGTCAAAGGGTGGCAAGATGGCAAAGGAGTAGGCGGATGTTCCAACTTCCACCTCCCAGAACCAAAGTGGATTACAACTTAATTTTAAGAGTGATCATCTGGAAAAACCAACTTTGGGCTAAACCAAGAGGAAACTATAACCAAAGATCACCAAAGAAGCCACACTGAGACTGATAGGAAAAGCAGAAACATGGAGAGGGCTACCCAGCTCCCAGGAGCAAGCAGCAGCCTGGAGGGATGCATGTGGTGGGGGGCTGTTCCAGGAGAGGGGAGGTCCTGGGCCCCAGAAATGAATCCCCAGCCTGCAGTCCCAGAGCCTAGAAGAGGCGTACAGACAGTATTTAGCTATGAAACAAACCAGGATACTGTTTGCAAGAAAGAGACAGATTTCTTAGACCCAGGATTCATCTTAAAGGGACTGCAACAGAAAATCTCTTTCACAACCACTCACCTGGGGCTCTGGAGGATGGGGAGAGCTGAGAGGATCGGAGTAGCAGGAAGAGAGTGTAATCTAGAAGGTACAGAGAGAAACACTTTCAGGGACAGCCACCCTAATCCCTGGGCTGAGTCACTCCCCAAATCTAAAGTGAATATTTTTCCTGAAACCAGCAATACCAGCAAAGGGAAGCAGGTCACCAGCCAAACAGAAGCTCCCCTGCTACAGTCAGAGCAAAGAATCGCTTAGAAACAGGGAGCCATCAAGGATATAGTACTGAGTACTGAGGTCTGAGCTACATTGCCACCCACACACTGCTGAGTGCTCACCAGAGGGTAGGTGGTGACAGGACATGGGTACATGGTCCCGTTGGTGGGGGTGGAAGCCTGGGGCCAGCTGCAGTTGTGGCTGCAGCCTGGGTAAGCGAGCGCAGTCTCATGTGCAAGGGGAGAAGCCAGGGGCCGGCCACAGCTGCAAACGGGGCGCATGAAAGTGGTCTGACCCACAGCTGCAAGTCGGATGAGCAAGAGCGGTCCCACATGCAGTCCTGCCTGCAGGAGTGAGGCAGAAGCTGGGTAACTGGCTGAGTGTGGGTGAAGCACAGAGCACATTCCTAGCAGCTGTGGCTGATTCAATGCTGTGAGAATACTCCAGTTCCCAGAACCCTCCTGGGCATATCCAGGAAGGGAGCTTGCCTGCAATAAGGAAGTGACTTAGCGCCAACCACACAGCTCCCTGATCTTTTCAGCCATTGGCTTTGAGAAACACACTGTAACAGCCTGAACCTGTGTATATAAGCTCGTTTACTTCCTGAATAAAGTGAGTCTGCGTCACTGAACCTGGTCCCCAGAGTTGGGTCTTGCATCTCTGTCATCCTCACCCCCGGCAGGACTTCTCCACAGTGGAGGCTTTTGCCAAACATGCAAGCACAGTCCCACCCACAGGGGAAGTGCAGAGGTCGGTCGGGGGCTAGCCAAGGCTTACAGCCCCTGCACGAGAAAGCAGTCCTGCCCGCAGAGGCAAGGTGGAAGCCACACCAACTACAGTGGTGGGCTGGCACTGGCAACATACATGCCCAAACACCCAAGGAGGTGGCAGCAGGGGTGGCAGGATGCAAACAGATCACACCTAGGGAACAAAGAGGCCACATGCATTGGACTCCTGTGGCCACACCCTTCTTATACACAGACAAAATGGGAAGGCAGAGAAATGCAACCAAGATGGATCAACAAAAGAAATCCCCAGAAAAAGATCTGAATGAGATAGAAATAACCAAATTACTTGATGCACAGTTCAAAAATAATGATTGTTAGGATGATCAAAGATCTTAGAGCAACAATGGATGGACATAATGAGAACCTAAATAAAGAGATAGCAAGTATCAAAAAGGACATTAAAATGATAAAAAAGAACCAGTCAGAAATGACAAACACAATATCAGAAATGAAGACCACACTAGAAGGAATTAAAAGCAGGATGGATTGAAGCTGAGAATTGAATCAGCGATTTAGAGGACAAGATAAATGAAAGCACAGAAGCAAAGAAGCAAAAAGAAAAGAGGCTCAAAAAGTCTGAGGAAACAAAGAGAGCTCTGTGACAACATGAAATGAAACAACATCCACATCATAGGAGTTACTGAAGGAGAAGTGAAAGATCAAGGGATAGAGAATCTGATTGAAGAAATGATAGCTGAAAAATTTCCTAAACTGATGAAGCAAAAAGTCACACAATTTCAAGAAGCACAGAGAATCCCATTAAAGATGAACCCAAAGAGGCCTACACCAAGACACATCATAATTAAAATACAAAAATTAAGAAATAAAGAAAGAATACTAAAATCTGCAAGAGAAAAGCAGTCAATTACCTACAGAGGAGCTCCCATAAGGATGACATCTGACTTATCAACAGAAACATTGGAGGGCAGAAGGGAATGGCAAGAAATATTCAAAGTAATGCAAAACAAGAGCCTACAACCAAGACTTCTCTATCCAGAAAGGCTATCATTTAAAAATTGAAGGAGAAATAAAAAGATTCCCAGACAAAAAAAAAAACTCAACAAATTTATCACAACCAAACCAATGCTACAAGACTCTCTCTCTGTCTCTGTAAAAAAAAAAAAAGAAGAAGAAGAAGAAGAAGAAAAAAAAAAAACCAATTTCCTTTACTATTGCAACAACAAAAAAAATAATAAAGTACGTACTTAGGAGTAAATTTAACCAAGGAGGTTAAAGATTTGTCTCGGAAAATTACAAAACATTGATAAAAGAAATTGATACAAACAAGTGGAAGCATATACCGTGTTCATGGATAGGAAGAATAAACATCATTAAAATTTCTATATTACCCAAAGCAATCTGTAAATTCAATGCAGTTCCTATTAAAATACCAATGACATACATGAAAGACATAGAACAAATATTCCAAAAATTTATATGGAATCACTAAAGAACACAAATAGCCTCAGCAATCCTGAAAAAGAAGAATAAAGTGGGCGGTATTATACTTCCTGATACCAAGTTATACTACAAGGCCATTGTACTCAAAACAGCCTGGTACTGGCATAAGAACAGGCATACAGATCAATGAAACAGAACAGAGAACTCAGAAATAAACCCACACCTATATGAACAATTGATATTTGACAAAGGAGGTAAGAGCACACAATAGAGTAAAGACAGTTTTTTTAACAAATGGTTTTGGGAAAATTGGACAGGTACTTGCAAAACAATAAAACTGGATCACCAACTTACACCATTCAAAAAATAAACTCAAATGAATAAAAGACAAATGTAAGTCATGAAACTATAAACATCTTGGAAGAAAACATAGGCCAGTAAACTCTCCGATATCTCTCACAGCAATATTTTTGTTGATTTATCTCCACAGGCAAGTAAAATAAAGGACAGGATGAACAAATGGGACTATATCAAACTAAAAAGATTTTGCACAGCAAAAGACAATATTAACAAAATAAAAAGACAACCCACACAATGGGAGAATATACTCGCCAATATGTCTGATAAGGGGTTAATAACTAAAATTTATAAAGAACTTGTAGAACTCAACACCAAGAAGGTAAACAATCCAATCAAATAATGGATTAAGGCCTGCTGAACGGAGGCTTGTGGCTTGACTTGAGAGCTGGCTCCTCCCACGGGGGTGGAGCCAAAAACCCAGAACAGGCAGAGTCCCGCTACTGAGCATGGGCACGCAGTCCTGCCTGGCCTGTGGAGCCAAGACTTGCAGCTGTTCCACGAGTGGGCTCCTCCTGCAAGGTCAGGGTGAAAGCCCAGAAACAGACGGAGACCCGCAGCTGAGCAAAGCTGCTTGCCACTGCCCTCAGGGCCAAGCATAACGCCACCCATGGGGGCAGGGCAAAGACCAAGGCCACCAAGGCTTGTACACCCAAGCACTTGATCACAGCCACTCCCGTGAAGGAGAGGCAGAAACCACAGCAACAGCCCCAGTGGGCAGGCACTGGCAATGCCCATACCCAAACGCCCTAGGAAACAACAGCAGAGGGGGTGGTGGGCAAGCAGATAGACCATACCTAGGGAACAGAGGCCACACCCAGTGGACTCCAGAGGCCAAAACCTTCCTTTACACAGAGAAAATGAGAAGGCAGAGAAATGCAACACAATTGAAACAAGAGAAATACCCAGAAAAGGACTTAAATGAATCAGATATAACCAAATTACCAGATGCAGAGTTCAAAATAACGATTGTTAGGATGCTCAAATATATTAGAACAACAATAGATGGTTATTAAGAACACCTAAATAAAGAGATAACAAGTATAAAAAAGGACATTGAAATAATAAAAAAGAATCAGTCAGAAATGACAAATACAATATCAGAAATGAAGAACACAATGGAAGGAATTAAAAGCAGGATGGATGAAGCTGAGAATCGAATCAGCAAGTTAGAGGACACGATAAATAAAGGCATGGAAGCAGAGCAGAAAAGAGAAAAGAGACTCAAAAAGTCTAAGGAAACTCTAAGTGAGTTCTGTGACAACATGAAGAAAAATAACATCCGCATCATAGGGGTTCCTAAAGAAGAAGAGAAAGAACAAGGAATAGAGACTTTGTTCAAGAATATCATAGCTGAAAACTTCCCTCAATTAAGGCAGGAAAACATCTCACATGTTCAAGAAGCAAAGAGAACTCCATTAAAGAGAAACCCAAGGAAATCAACACGAAGACACATCATAATTAAAATACCAACGCTAAGTGATAAAGAGAAAATATTAAAAGCTGCTAGAGAAAAAAAGACTATCACCTACAAAGGAGTCCTCATAAGGATGACCTCCAACTTCTCAACAGAAACACTTGAGGCCGGAAGGGAATGGCAAGAAATATTCAAAGTAATGCAGAGCAAGAGCCTACAACCAAGACTTTATCCAGCAAGGCTATCATTTAAAATTGAAGGAGAAATAAAAAGCTTTCCAGACAAAACAAAAAAACAAAAAAAAAAACTCAAGGTATTCACTACAACCAAACCAAGGCTGCAAGAAATACTAAGGGGCCTGTTGTAGACAGATCAACGGAGAAAAAGAATATAGCAAAAGAGGAATACAGTTTTAAAGAATAAAATGGCAATAAACAATTACATATCAATAATAACTTTAAATGTAAGTGGATTAAATGATCCGATCAAAAGACATAGGGTAGCTGTGTTGATAAGAAAACAGGACCTATACATATGCTGTCTACAAGACATACACCTTAAAACAAAAGATGCACATACACTGAAGGTAAAAGGATGGAAAAAAATATTTCACGCAAATGGAAATGAAAAAAAAGCTGGGGTAGCCATACTTAGACAAAATGGACTTTAAAACAAAGACTATAGTTATAGATAAATAAGGTCACTACATAATGATAAAGGGAGCAATCCAACAGGAAAATATAACCATTATAAATATCTACACACCTAATATAGGAGCACCTAAATATATAATGCAGACTTTGATGGATTTAAAGGGCGAGATCAACAGCAATACTATAGTAGTAGGGGATTTCAATACTCCACTAACATCACTAGATAGATCCTCAAGAAAGAAAATTAACAAAGAAACAACAGACTTAAAAGACATACTAGATCAACTCGCTTTAATAGATATCTTCAGAACCTTTCACCCTAAGCAGAATATACATTCCTTTCAAGTGCTCATGGTACATTCTCTAGAATAGACCACATGTTGGGGCACAAAAGCGGTCTCAACAAATTTAAGAAGATTGAAATCAAATACAGCACTTTCTCTGATCACAATGGCATGAAACTAGAAATTAACCACAACAGAAAAACTGAAAAATACTCAAACACTTGGAAACTAAATAGCATGTTATTAAATAATGAATGGGTAAACAATGAGATCAAAGAAGAAATAAAAAAATTCCTAGAAATGAACAATAACAAGCATACATCAACTCAAAATTTATGGGACACAGCTAAAGCAGTCCTGAGAGGAAAGTTCATAGCACTACAGGCATATCTCAAGAAGCTAGACCCTACATCTACAAGAACTAGAACAAGAACAGCAAGTAAAGCCCAGAACTAGTAGAAGGAAGAAAATAACAAAGATCAGAGCAGAAATAAATGACATAGAGGCTAAAGAAACAATACAGAGGATCAATGAAACCAGGAGCTGATTTTTGAAAAGGTAAACAAGATCGATGAACCTTTAATCAGACTCACCAAAAAAAAAAAAAAGAGAGAGAGAGGACTCAAATAAATAAAATTAGAAATGAGAGTGGAGAAATAACAACTGACACAACAGAAATACAAAATATTGTAAGAAAATAATATGAAGAACTGTACGCCAAAAAACTAGACAACCTAGATGAAATGGACAAATTCCTTGAAACATATAAATCTTCCAAAAATTAATCTGGAAGAATCAGAAAACCTAAACAGACCAATTACAACAAATGAGATTGAAACAGTTATCAAAAAACTCCCCCCCCCCAAAAAAAGTCCTGGGCCTGATGGCTTCACAAGTGAATTCTACCAAATATTCAAAGAACAACTAACTCCTATCCTTCTCTGCTATTTCAAAAAATTCAAAAGGAAGGAAGACTTCCAAGCTCCATTTATGAGGCAAGCATAATTCTGATTCCAAAACCAGGCAAAGACAACACAAAGAAAGAAAATTATAGGCCAATATCCCTGATGAATTTAGATGCTAAAATCCTCAACAAAATATTAGCAAACCAGATCCAGCAATATATGAAAAAAATCATACACCATGATCAAGTGGGATTTATTCTGGGGAGGCAAGGCTGGTATAATATTTGCAAATCAATCAATGTGATTCATCACATAAACAAAAGGAAGGAGAAAAACCACATGATAATTTCAATAGATGCAGAAAAATCATTTGATAAAATCCAGCACCCATTCATGATTAAAACTCTCAGCAAAGTGGGAATACAGGGAACATATCTCAACATGATAAAGGCCATCTATTACAAACCCACAGCCAACATCATACTCAATGGGAAAAAATTAAAAGCATTCCCCTTAAGATCAGGAACAAGGCAGGGTTGCCTCCTTTCACCACTCTTTTTCAACATAGTTCTGGAAGTCCTACCCACAGCAATCAGACAAGAAAAAGAAATAAAAGGCATCCAAATTGGAAAAGAAGAAGTAAAACTATCATTATTTGCAGATGATATGATATTGTATATAGAAAACCCTAAAGTTTCAGTCAAAAAACTACTAGACCTGATAAATGAATTCAGCAAGGTGGCAGGATATAAAATAAATACTCTGAAATCAGAGGCATTTTTATACACTAACAATGAACTGTCAGAAAGAGAAATTATGGCCCTGGCCGGTTGGCTCAGCGGTAGAGCGTCGGCCTAGCGTGCGGAGGACCCGGGTTCGATTCCCGGCCAGGGCACACAGGAGAAGCGCCCATTTGCTTCTCCACCCCTCCTCCGCGCTTTCCTCTCTGTCTCTCTCTTCCCCTCCCGCAGCCAAGGCTCCATTGGAGCAAAGATGGCCCGGGCGCTGGGGATGGCTCTGTGGCCTCTGCCTCAGGCGCTAGAGTGGCTCTGGTCGCAACATGGCGACGCCCAGGATGGGCAGAGCATCGTCCCCTGGTGGGCAGAGCATCGCCCCATGGTGGGCGTGCCGGGTGGATCCCGGTCGGGCGCATGCGGGAGTCTGTCTGACTGTATCTCCCTGTTTCCAGCTTCAGAAAAATGCAAAAAAAAAAAAGAGAAAGAGAAATTAAGGAATCAATCCCCTTTACCATTGCAACCAAAAAAATAAAGTACCTAGGAATATATTTAACCAGGGAGATTAAAGACTTGTACTTGGAAAATTATAAAACATTGATAAAAGAAATCAGCGAAGATACAAACAAATGGAAGCATATACCGTGATCATGGTTAGGAAGAATAAACATCCTTAAAATGTCTATATTACCCAAAGCAATCTATAAATTCAATGCAATACCGATTAAAATACCAATGACTTACTTCAAAGATATAGAACACATATTCCAAAAATTTATATGGAACCAAAAGAGAACACGAATAGCCTCAGCAATCTTGAAAAGGAAGAATAAAGTGGGAGATATCACACTTCTGAATATCAAGTTATACTACAAGGCCATTGTACTCAAAACAGCCTGGTACTGGCATAAGAACAGCATATAGATCAATAGAACAGAACTGAGAACCCAGAAATAAACCCACACTTTTATGGACAACTGATATTTGACACAGAAGGTAAGAGCATACATTGGAGTAAAGACAGCCTATTCAACAAATGGTGTTGGGAAAATTGGACAGCTACCTGCAAAAAAATAAAACTAGACCACCAACTTATACCATTCACAAAAATAAACTCAAAATGGATAAAAGACTTAAATGTAAGCCGTGAAACCATAAGCATCTTAGAAGAAAAAACATAGGCAGTAAGCTCTCTGACATCTCTCGCTGCAATATATTTGCCGATTCGTCTCCACAGACAAGTGAAATAAAAGATAGGATAAATAAATGGGACTTTATTAAACTAAAAAGCTTCTGCACAGCTAAAGACAATAAGAACAGAATAAAAAGACAAACTACACAATGGAAGAATAGATTTGACAATGTATCTGATAAGGGGTTAATAACCAAAATTTATAAAGAACTTGTAAAACTTAATACCAGAAGACAAACAATCCACTCCCATAAATGGGCAAAAGAAATGAATAGACACTTCTCCAAAGAGGACATACAGATGGCCAATAGTCATATGAAAAAATGCAAATTAAAACCACAATGAGATAACACCTCACACCAGTCAGAATGGTGCTCATCAACAAAACAACACAGAATAAGTGCTGGCGAGGGTGTGGAGAAAAGGGAACCCTCCTGCACTGTTGGTGGGAATGCAGACTGGTGCAGTCACTGTGGAAAACAGTATGGAGATTCCTCAAGAAATTAAAAATCGAACTGCATTTTGACCCACCCATACCACTTTTAGGAATATACCCCAAGAACACCATAGCACTGTTTCAAAAGGAGAAATGCACCCCCATGTTTATGGCAGCATTGTTCACAATAGCGAAGTTCTGGAAACAACCCAAGTGTCCGTCAGTGGACGAGTAGATTAAAAAGCTTTGGTACATATATACTATGGAATACTACTCAGCCATAAGAAATGACATCGGATCATTTACAACAACATGGATGGACCTTGATAACATTATACTGAGTGAAATAAGTAAATCAGAAAAAAAACTAAGAACTATATAATTCCATACATAGGTGGCACATAAAAATGATACTCAGAGACATGGACAAGAGTTTGGGGGTTACAAGGTGGGGTAGAGGAGAGGGAGGGGATTTGGGGTGGGGAGGGGCACAAAGAAAATCAGTTAGAGGGTGACGAAAGACAATTGGACTTTGGGCGATGGGAATGCAGCATAATCAAATGTCAAAATAACCTAGAGATGTTTTCTCTGAACATATATACCCTGATTTACCAATGTCACCCCATTTAAATTAATAAAAAAATGGCTATAGAAATGAATAGACACTTCTTCAAAGAGGACATACAGATGGCCAATATGTATATGAAAAAATATTCAACATCATGAATCATTAGAGAAATGCAAATTAAAACCACAATGAGATACCACCCCACACCAGTCAGAATGGTGCTCATCAACAAAACAACACACAATAGGTGCTGGCGAGGATGTGGAGAAAAGGGAACCCTCCTGCACTGTTGGTGGAAATGCAGACTGGTGCAGCCACTGTGGAAAACAGTATGGAGATTCCTCAAGAAATTAAAAATCGAACTGCCCTTTGACCCAGCTATCCCACTTTTAGTAATATATCCTATGATTACCAAATCACTTATTCAAAAGAAGAAATGTACCCCCATGTTTATTGCAGCATTGTTTACAATAGCTAATATCTGGAAACAGCCCAAGTGTCTGTCAGTGGATGAGTGGATTAAAAAGCAGTGGTACATATACACAATGGAATACTATAGGGCCATGAGGAAGAAGGAAATCTTACCTTTTGTGACAACATGGATGGACCTGGAAACTATTATGCTAAGTGAAATAAGCCAGGTAGAGAAAGAAAAATATCATATGGTCTCACACATTTGAGGAATCTAATGAACAACGTGAACTGAGGAGCAGAAAAGAGGCAGAGGCGGGATCAAAGGGACCAGAGGAAAAGAGAACAGAGGGAAAGGGGATGAGAAGATGGGATCAGAAAAGGGAAAGAGATTAATGATATTATACAGTGTCCATAAAGTCATGGTGTAGTTTTGACCGGTCACAGGAAAGCAACAAAGATGATAGAAATGTGAAATTTGCACCAAATAAAAGGAAAACTCTCCCAGTTTCATACCTATTTAGTGCAGTTCGATGTGGCCTCACGCACAGGTTTTTTAGGGCCCCTTAGGTAGCTATCCCGTAGAGCAGGGGTCTCAAACTCGCAGCCCGCCGAACAATTTTGTGCAGCCCGCAGACTAATCCACGAAGTTCAAAAATATTTTGGATAAAATTAAGTAAGCCTAGGGGCCTACTTGTATTTTTCATTTCTCTAGCATCCTAGCTAGATATTAGCTTAGTTAACAGCAGTTGTGATGCGAACTAGTTTCTGGTAGTTTTGTGACACTGAGTAAACTGCATGTACGATTGTGCTTGTTGTACTGATTTTTTTTTGTTTTCAACTGCAGTGAGAAAAGTGTTACGTAACAGTTGGCTTTTGTAGACCTAGTGCAGCCCGTCGAACAGCTGTGATCTTGCTCTGCGGCCCACATGCTGAGTTGAGTTTGAGACCCCTGCCGTAGAGCCTCTACAGACGCGTCACTGACTGATGACCTCCCAGAACAGGGCTTCTCCACCAAACTGCCAATTTCCTTCAACTGCTTATCCCACCGAGTATTGTTATTCCTATGTGGTGGCACTTTGTAATAAACGCACCGATATTCATGTTGCACTTTGGTCACGGATTCGAATTTAGCGAGCCACAGAACACACTGAACTTTCCTCTGTACAGTCCCCATCTCGACTGGCATGGCCGTGCGCTGCTCCACTGTATACACGGTGATACGTCATCATCTGTGCATGCGCATATGCTGCCACATCATCCTACAGAAACTGGGAGGGTTTTCCTTTTATTTGGTGCAGATTTCACATTTCTATCATCTTTTGTTGCTTTCCTGTGACTGGTCAAAAGTGCACCATGACTTTACGGACACACTGTATATACATTATACAGCATTATAGAGAATAGGATAGCAAATCTTGGAGGAAAGGGGGGGAAGATATTGGGGGAGGGGGCAAAGGGGGGGCGAGAGGGAATAAGGGGGTGGGGGTGATATATTCGGTGGGACAGTTGAATCTATGTAAACACAATAAATTAAATCATAGAAAAAAAATGTCATTGTTTTTTTTTGTTTGTTTTTTTAATTTTTTTTTTTTTTTGTATTTTTCTGAAGCTGGAAACGGGGAGAGACAGTCAGACAGACTCCTGCATGCGCCCGACCGGGATCCACCCGGCATGCCCACCAGGGGTGACACTCTGCCCACCAGGGGACGATGCTCTGCCCC
The DNA here is from genome assembly GCF_036850765.1 of Saccopteryx bilineata. NCBI lineage: Eukaryota > Metazoa > Chordata > Mammalia > Chiroptera > Emballonuridae > Saccopteryx > Saccopteryx bilineata. The sequence continues at coordinate 209,187,400 of NC_089490.1, forward strand.
TCCGGGGCGTCGCTCTGCCGTGACCAGAGCCACTCTAGCGCATGGAGAAGAGGCCAAGGAGCCATCCCCAGCGCCCAGGCCATCTTTGCTCCAATGGAGCCTTTGCTGCAGGAGGGGAAGAGAAAGACAGAGAGGAAGGAGGGGGGTGGAGAAGCAAATGGGCCCTTCTCCTATGTGCCCTGGCCGGGAATCGAACCCGGGTCCCCCGCACGCCAGGCCGACACTCTACCACTGAGCCAATCGGCCAGGGCCGAATGTCATTGTTAAATTAGGTAGGATACCACACAGTCCAACCCTCTCAATTTTTTTTATAGATTGATTTGAGAGAGAGAGAGAGAGAAACATCGATTTGTTGTTCCACTTATTTATGCATTCACCGGTTAATTCTTGTACGTGCCCTGACCGGGGATTGAATTCTCAACCTTGGCATATCAGGATGGATGATACTCTAACCAACTGAGCTACCCGACAGGGCTTAATCCTATGTATTTTTAACATGACAAAAATCTAAATTTTTCACATTTGATTAAATTAATTTTCCCCAGAATTTATAGCTTTTTTTTTTAAAGATTTTATTTATCCATTTTTATTGGGGGGGGGGAGATAGAGAGAACAGGGGGAGGAGCAGGAAGCATCAACTCCCATGTGTGCCTTAACCAGGCAAGCCCAGGGTTTTGAACCGGCAACCTCTGCATTCCAGGTCAACACTTTATCCACTGTGCCACCACAGGTCAGGCCGAATTTATAGCTTTTTGTGGCAGAGCCAATTCTATAATTAAGGATCTTTGCCTCTTTTACTGTCTGCATATCTCCCAAGGAAATACCACTCACTTTGTGAAATAACCTCAGATGCCTTTGAAGAAGTGATGCGGAAACAGTAAAGACACAAACTGCCCAGGAAAATCCTCAGCCTGGCCTGTCAGAGGCTGCTGATCCTGTGCCGTGGACGTCTCCCAGCTCCGAAAGCACACACTTGTTCACTTGCCTCTGACTTGGTGAAACTAGCAGAAAATTCACTGACGGTGGCTCTTGTTGCGATGTGTAAACTGGAACACCAGTGAATCGGCATGTGCCTGGCAGACAGTCAGACCGCCCATCTGTAGCTGTGTCTGCCTGGTGGAGTCCAGCTGCCCCACACTTGCTCAGTTCACAAACCAGAGCTTTGCCTTGATTTTCCACAGACGGCCCATTTTTTAGTTCTTTAAGGTCTCTGTACCTAAGTTTTGCTGCTTTTATTTATTTACTTTATTGATTGATTTATTTGAGAGAGAGAGAGAGAGAGAGAGAGAGAGAAGTATTCATTTGTTTTTCCACTTATTTATGCATTCATTGGCCACTTCTTATATGTGCTCTAACCAGGAATCAAACCCACAACCTTGGTATATATTTTAGGATAACTCTCTAACCAATTGAGCTATGTGGCCAGGGCCCTGCCTTTATTTATTTATTTATTTATTTATTTATTTATTTATTTAAATTTTATTGGTATAGAATTCACATACCTTAAAATTCACCTATTTAAAATATACAATTCAATAGTTTTAGCATATTCACAGGGTGTGCTCCATAGTCAATATTAGAACATTCCCACCACATAAATAATAAGTGCTGTGCCTTTTCACTGTCATTCCCCCCCCCTCCACCCCACCCAGTCCCTGCAATCGCTGATCCACTTTCTGTCTCCATAGATTCCTAGACTGTAGACTCTCCTATGAATAGACTCATGTAATACTTGGACTCTGACCAGCTTCTTCCACTGAGCATCATCTTCACCAGGATCATCATGTTGTAGTGTGTATGAGGACTTCGTTCCTTTTAGGCCAAATAGTACTCCACTGTGTGGATGAACCAAAGTCTATTTATCCCTCTGTCTGCTGATGGACATTTGGGTTGTTTCCAACTGTCAGTTACCATACTGCTATGAATATTTTGTGCACAAGTTTTTCTGTGGATATTTTAAATTTTCTCTTGGGTCTATGCCTGGGAATGGAACTGTGTTTCATCCTTTGAAAAACTGCCAGACTGTTTTCCAAAGCAACTAAAGAACCTCCTTTCAAGATATGTTTTTCAGATTTTTTTTCATAAACATTGTTGTGACAACTGACTATCCATTTGTGGAAAAAATAAAGCTCCAAGGTGAAATAATTATATATATATAATATATATATATATATATATGTAAACTTCCACACTGAAAACCCTATGAAGGATCAAATGTTCTAAAATTAAGCTATTAAACTATTGAAGAAAAATATGGATGAATACTTTTGTCATCTTCAAGTAGAAAAACCTCTGTAATCTTGGTGTAAAAAGTAGAGAAAGAGGGAAAAGTAATAATTTGACAATATAAAAATTAAGTAGTTCTGAATGGCAAAAACAGATAAAACTTTTTTAAGTTAAGAGATAAACAACAAACTAGGAAAAAATCTCACTGTTGTATTTGATACTCTGAAGGTTTATATTCATAATAAAAAAAAGTTCTTAAAAATCAATGCAATATTATTGCCTAACTCCATTATGCCTTGACTCTAATAGGGGACCCACAAAGATGCTTTAGGTCTCCCAATGTCAATGTTGTCTTCATCAGCTCAACCCACCATAATGAAATGACACAGACTTGGGACTTAAACAGCAACAGAAATTTACTTCCTCAGTTCTGGAGGCTAGAAGTCCAAGCCCAGGGTGTCAGCACAGCTGGGTGCTGATGAGAACCCTCCTCCTGGCTCCAAAGACCTCACACTCGGGTTAGAGCTTCACCATGTGAATTTTGAGGAGACACAAACATTTGGTCCATAACAAACATTCAGTGGGACTCTGTGTGCAATATTCATTTACTGAGACATTCGGGGTTCTTTGCATGGTCCTTCCCTATGGAATGGATGTACCATGTGTGTTCGTCATGCTGTTATAGGGTTCTTCATCTTTAGAACACAGTTTCTCTTTCAATCAGTGTGTTTCAGTGAGATCTGGTCAGGTCTGGGAATTGGCGAGGACTGGGACTTTTTACTGGGATCGTTTCTTCTGACAGAACAGGCTGAGGGTGTATTTGTCTCTTGCCCATCCCTTTCTCCCCTGGAACTCCATGTTCTGGTAATTACCTACTTATCTTTCTCAGTCCACTAAGTCAACAAACCCTTCCTTGTCCAACTGTATGTTCAGGTCTCTTTGCTCAAACACTCTCAGAATACAGTACCATGTGCACTCTCCAAATTCCCCCTGGGACATTGTGGCAAGATCATGAAGTTCTCTGGGGCACAGTCCTTTTCCCATGTTGATCTAAGTTGGACAGTCCATTCCATCCCTGCTGTGATCACACACATAAGTTGAGAGGTAACAGCAGGAAGGGTGTGTCCCTGGCTGCAGCAGTTCCCTGCAGCTGAGGCTGAATGCCCACACATTCTCAGTGGTGCAGCCCAAACCTTTATCCCCAGCTCCATCACAGTGCTTCGTGGGAAGGGGTCTCCAGAACATTTTGTGAAGCAGAAGTCCTCCACCTGTATTGAAACTTCTCCCCGTAGGAAAGGACAGTACACATTTCTATTTTATTTATTCATTTTTAGAGAGGAGAGAGAGAGAGAGAAACAGAGAGAGAGAGAAGGGGGAGGAGCAGGAAGCATCAACTCCCATATGTGCCTTGACCAGGTAAGCCCAGGATTTCAAACCGGCGACCTCAGCATTTCTAGGTTGACGCTTTATCCACTGCGCCACCACAGGTCAGGCAGGACAGTACACATTTCAAGGCCTCTCTAGATAGACTCAGCCCTGCTCTCTTCATTCTTTGACAGGCAGGAGAACCTGTATGTTTGCATGTTAGGTATCCCTCCCTGACCACTGCATTCCTTGCTTGAGTCCCATGACAGAAACCCTTCAAAATGCCTAAGTAGAGGACTGGTTAAGGGAGAGGAGTGCTGGCAGCTGGGAACAATGAGAGGAAGAGTAGAAGCTCAGGTTTTGGCCCTGGCTGGTTGGCTCAGCAGTAGACCATCAATCTGGCGTGTGGACATCCCAGGTTTGTTTCCTGGTCAGGGCACACAGGAGAAGTGCCCATCTGCTTCTCCCCCTCCCACCCCCTTCTCCCTCTCTCTGTTTCTCTTCAGCTATAGCTCGATTGGTTCGAGCGCATTGGTCTCGGGTGCTGAGAATGGCTGCATGGAGACTCCACGTCAGGGGCTAAAAATAGCATGGTTGTGAGCATCAGGTCAGAGCAAATGGGCAGAGCATCAGCCCCAGATGGGGGTTGCCAGGTGAATCCCAGTTGGGGCGCATTTGGCAGTCTGTCTATCTCCCCTCCTGTCATTTAAATAAAAATAAATAGTAAAAATAAAATTTAAAAAAAGAAGCTCAGGCTTCATGTCAGGAGAGCCGGCAAGCACTTAGCCTCAGCCATTAGAAATGAATATTAATGAGCATTATCTGGTGATGACGAAGCTGCAGCACCATCAACAGCACACCCTCCTTCATCACTCTTCTCACTGCTCAGTGCTGCAAAAAAGAATCACATATCCACACATGTATTTTTAGCTTTATATCTCAAAGCCTTTGGCAAGCTGAAAATTCAGGCACCAGCCACCTGCAAGGATGATCTTGCAAATCACAGAAATGTAGCCTTTCTGACACAGTAGCTGTTCAGCAGTGCAGAGCCAGGCTGCAGAGGGACTGGAGGCAGCACTGGAGGACCAATGACAGAGCAGGGAAGCAGCAGGGGGTGTCTAAGCAGCTATGGTAAAGAGCTGCTGGTAAGGAGCTGGTGGTAGAAACTGAGCAGCAAAAATGGGCTTCAGAGTCTCATCGCTTTCCCAAAGTGCTCTGGATTCTTTAGTGACCCCAAGTACCTGAAGCCTGTACCAGGTGACTGTCAGATCTAGAAAAAAAGAGAAAAAAAAAAGATGATCTATCCATCTATCCATCTAATCTATGTCATCAATCTATCTATACATATACATAGATATAGATAGATATAGACAATATAGATATATAGATAGAGATATAGATAGAGATAGATAGTAAAAGAGACAGACAGACAGGAAAGGAGAAGATGAGAAGCATCAACTCATAGTTGCAGCACCTTAGTTGTCCATTGCTTTTCCATATGTGCCTTGACTGGGTGGCTGCATCCAAGCCAGTGACCCCTTGCTCAAGCCAGTGACCTTTGGGCTCAAGCCAGTGACCATGGGCTCATGTCTATGGTCCCACACTGAAGCTGGTGACCTTGTGCTCAAGCTAGTGAGCCTGCACTCAAGCTGGTGACCTCAGGGTTTCAAAACTGGGTCCTCAGCCTCCCAGGCCAATGCTCTATCCACTGCACCACCAGTTGGTTAGACAAGACAAAAAGATATTTTAAAGAAACACACATCACAGTCATCCTACATGGAGTCATCTCTGTCCAGGTGGTTGGAACTTAGACAACAGGATCCATAAACACACACAGTTTCCATGTTTACAGTTCAACATGAAATTTAAAACTTATGATAAATGTGGCTGCAGGTGCTCACCAAATGCTCACCATTTTTGCAGGTGTTTGAGAAACTGCCTTCACTGATTGCACTAGTCCACTATAGTGGTGGCAAGCTAAAGGTTCAGATTTAACAAAACAAGTCAGAATTTAAGATGGAATATGACATTTTAGATCTTTCACCTCAATCTCATGGGTTTGGGGCCTAGAGACAAGTATGAACAAAAGGGGGTGTGAGTAAAGCCAGAAATTAGACCATTAACTTATGCCACACACAAGAATGAACTTAAAATGGATAAAAGACTGAAATATAACTCACAAAACCATAAAAATCCTAAAAGAAAATATAGGCAGTAAAATTTTAGACATTTCTCATAACAATATTTTTGCCAATATATCTCCTTAGGCAGGGAAACAAAGGAAAAGATAAACAAATGGGACGACATCAAACTAAGAAGCTTTTGCCCAGCAACTGAAACCATCAAGAAAATGAAAAGGGAACCCACTGAATGGGAGAACATATTTTGCCAATGATACATCTGATAACAGGTTAATATCCAAAGTTTATAAAGAACTTATACAACTCAACACCAAAATAAATAAATAAATAAATAGACATCAAACAACACAATTGAAAAATGGGCAAAGGACTTAAATAGACATTTCTCCAAAGAGGACATACAGATGGCCAACAGACATATAAAAAAATGTTCCTCATCACTAATCATCCAAGAGTTGTAAGTTAAAACCACAATGAGATGTTACCTCATGCCTGTCAGGATGTTTATCATAAAAAAATCCACAAACAAGTGCTGGAGAAAAGGGAACCCTCATGTACTGTTGGTAGGAATGCAGACTGCTACAGCAGTCTAAACTTTCCTAAAAATATTAAAATTGGAACTGCTTTTGACCCAAGAAATATATCCAAAGAAACTGAAACACTGATTGAAGAAATATATGCAATAGCCAAGATCTGGAAACAGCCCAAGTGCTCATCAGTAGATAAAAAAGCTGTGGTTCATTTGCATAATGGAATACTAGATGGCCATAAATAAACCAAAAAAAAAAAAAAAAAAGAAAATGTTTTCTTTTGCAACAGCTTGGATGGACTTGGAGGTTATCACGCTAAGTGAATAGGCTGGTCAGAGAAAGACACACACCACATGATCTCTTTGTCTCCCAAGGAGAGCAGGGAGTCTCTTTTGCAGATAATTCCCAGAGGCAGATGGTCTCAGAGCCTCCAGGCCCCAGCTGTTCTCAGAGACACCTGACCCTGGCTATCCCAGAGATATCAGGGGGACACTAAATGGGCCTGTGCTGATTACACCTGTGTTAACATCAGAAGAACTTGCTGGGGAGACATTCTTGCTGATCCTACTTTCCACCTCCTTCGCACTGCTATATGACTAGCTGCATGCCTTTTTTTTTTTTTTAAGAGAGGGGAGGTAGTGAGACAGTCCCAAGATCTACCCGGCAATGCCTATCTGGGGCTGATGCTCAAATCAACCAAGCTATCCTCAGCTTCTGCGGCCAAAGGTGGAACCAATTGAGCCACTGGCTGCAGAGGGGAAGAGAGAGAAAAGGGGGAGAGGAAGGGGGAAAAAATAAATGGTCGCTTCTCCTGTGTGCCCTGACTGGGAATCGAACCCGGGATGTTCACACACTGGGCCAACTCTCTATCCACTGAGCCACCCAGCCAGGCTCTGCATGCTCTTTAATTAATGACTAACCTTCCCCAAAAGTATATAAACTGGGCAATCAGCCAAGACTGTAAGGCAGAATTTGGATGCATTTTTAGGCTCCCTGCCTTCTCAGGTTACTGACAATTTGAATAAAAGACACTCTTATACCTCCTGATCCGTGTTTTCATGACTAATTAGACTCAGCAGCCTTGGGCAACTCGAACACGAGCTTGTTACAGTAACAAGAGGGGAGGGGTTTGGGAGGCTGGATGAAAGAAGGTGAAGAGATTAAGAAGAAGAAGAAAAAATATATATATATATTTTATATATATATATATTATATATATATATATATATATATATATATATATATATATATATAATAACACATAGAGACAGACAACAGTGTGGTGATAGCCAGAGTGAAAGAGGGTGGGGATAGGTGCAGGTGGGCAGAGGTGGGTAAATAGGGACAGAAAGAGACCTTGCTTGGGATGATGGGCACATGATGCAGTCTGCAGATGATGTTTTGTTGAGTTGTACTCTTTAAACCTGTATGGTCTTGTAAACCAATATCATCTCAATAAATTGAATTAAAATAATCAAATAAAACACAGGACAGTAAAAAATAAAGTCAGAAACAAACATGAACCCTGTATTTACTCTTGCCCTCTCCTCCTTCCCTCCCTTCCTTTTTCCCTCCTTTTTTCCTTATATAAACAACTCCCTTTTACAAAGCTGGGTAAATACACCTCTCATGAAACGGGGGAGTAGATGCTAAATTTATCAGATGATTTTTGTCTCTATTCTGATTTTTTAAAAATATTGCACTAAAAACATCAGAACAACAGTAAAGAAAAGAAATTGTTATAACCTCATCATCCCATCAGCTATCCGTTTTCCCTGGTTGCCTTCCAATCCTGTCCATAGAACTGAACACATCACATAGAAGGGGTTCTGTTATACACACAGTTTTTCTCTTAATTTTGAATCAACTTTTTCTTGTTGCATCAGCACACTAGATGGTCTCTTTTGTTCACTGTTTCTGTGCCTAAGACAGTGCTTGGCATAGTTGTAGGTGTTCAATTAGTGTTTCTGAATGAATCGCAGTCATTACAATTATCCTTTGTAACAGCTCAGCAGTTTTAGTAAATTATGCAGTCATTTCCTGCTGTTGAATGTTTGTTTCCAACTCTTCACCTTCACATGCATAACAAAACAACAGCCACAGCATAACTATAGCTTTTTCCTTCGCAGTAGTTGTTTCCTTAATATGAAGTCTCAAGAGTGGGGTCCATGGTTTAATGACCTAAACAGATCATGTTTCTTGATATGTATTTCCAAATTAGTTTCCAAAAAGAAGTTTCCAATGTAGGCTGTCACCAGCAATGCCCAAGTGCATCATCAGACATCTGCCAGCTGACTCCTGGGGGTGGGGGTGGGGGTAGGGGTGGGGTGACCAGGCCAGGGCCCAGAGGGCAGTGAGGACTGCAGGAAAAACCTGGGAGATCTCCCTGCCTTCGGTCCTCCGCTTCAACAATAACCAGAGCTTTCCTGGTTGTCTTGTTCCAAGTGCTTCCCTAAAGCTGTCACTTCTGCCCTGTTTGATTTAGTCATTAAGAGTTTGGTAGTAGTGGGGTACCACCTAGGAGCAGATTGTGGCCAGAAGTCAGACTGCCCAGATGCCTTCCTGAGCTCTGGGTACCGTGTAGCTGATGGCCGCTGCATACATCTGCCCTCTCCATCTGCTCCTCTGCATGGAGACTTGTCATCCATTCGAGCATCCATCACTTCCTTCACTCAAGACAAGTCTGTGTAAACACTGTGCCTCACCACCCACACTCTCTCAGCTGCCTGTGCTCACCGCACCCGTCACTCCAGTCTGTTGAGGGCACGTGGGCATCAGCTCATAAAAGAAATTCACTCTGAGCTGACAGTTCAGCTCCATCTGGAGTGGCCAGTCTCCGTGCATGTCCCCAAGGAAAGGGACACCAAAACAGGTACCGAAGATGTGTGTCAGAAGCTCTTGTATCCCCAGCTCTGAGAAGCTGAGAGAGTGTGTGCAACTCACTGGCCACCCACAGTCTTCAGTGTCCCTCTCTGTCAGAGGGACATGGCAACTGTCCCTGTGTCACTGCCAGTTGTGCTGGGGAGGATTTGCAAACTGTGAAGTGCTAAGATTCAGACAGAGCATCACTGTCACCACTACAGTGCCAATGTTGAAGGGCACAGATGCCATCATCTGCCTTCCCAATAGCCATCTCTGCTCCTGGTGCTGAGTCCCAATGGTGTTCAGGTGGCAGGTGGCTCTCTGTCTGGGCCAGGCCTGGATCATGGCTGGTCTACAGGAGTCCTGGGAGCCTTCCTTCTCTGGTACTCTAAGCACTGGTTCGACTTGGCTGGGTGAGCCCTGCCATCAACAGGGAAAGGTGCTGCTCCCCACAGAAGCTTAGCTATGGCCAGTGGGGACCTAGTGCCTGTGCCCACTGACCTCCAACAGGGAAGCCAAGAGCAGCAGGGCACTGAATCTACCCCACGTGGTGGAACCGGGCACTGACCACCCCTGGGCCAGGCAGCCTCTAGGTTTCCTGTCAAGTGATTTGCTGGTAACACATCGAATAATCTCTCCTCCACGCACCGAGGGGAGAATTGGCGATGCAACGGTAGAGTGCGCAAGCTTCGCCCAGCAAGCCTGCCTCCTGCCTTCCTGCCTCTGCCCACACTGCCTTGTTGCAGTTCACTCTTTTTCTAATTTAGGTTAATTGACATTTAACATTCTATTAGTTTCAGGTGTAGAACATAATGATTCCATACTTGCATATATTGGGAAATGATCACCACAGTAAGTCTGGTTAATATCTGTTACCAAACAAAGAATTTTGTCCTATGGTGATAATCTTTTTTTTTTTTTCTGTAAAAAGCATTGTTTGCATTTGGTCCCAGGCATGGAGAGGGCTCCAGGGTGGTTAATTAAAAAGCTGCCTAGTGGTGGCAGGGAGATGGTCGAGCAGAAGCCGGACCCCAGGAGGACATGCATATATGATATATGTGACATGTATTCTGGTACAATATGTATTCTGAGTTAATTTGTGGGAAAGTCATACAGTCTGTGTCTAGATTCTTTATATATATGTAGATAGATATGTACTTGTTCCAGCACCTTCTGTTGAAAGAATATCACTCTCTGTTGTGCTGTCTTTACTTCTCTGTCACAGACCAGTTAACTGTATTTGTGGGTCTATTTCCAGGCTCTGTTACATTGAGTTCGTTGTCTGTTCTGTCCCCATCCATACTGTCTTCATTGCTGGGGTTTTATAGCAAGTCATGAAGTCAAGTGGGGTCAGCCTTCCCATGTTATCTTTTCAGGATTTCATTGGTTATTCTGGCTCTTCTGCCTTTATTATTATTATTGTTATTATTATTATTATTTTAGTGAGAAGAGGGGAGGCAGAGAGACAGTCTCCATGACTGGGATCCAGCCGGCAAGCCCAGTAGGGGGTGATGCTCTGCCTATCTGGGGCTTTGCTCCATTGCTCAGCAACTGAGCTCTTCTTAGTGCTTGAGGTGGAGGCCAAGGAGCCATCCTCAGCACCCAGGCCAGCTCACTTGAACATTTGAGCCATGGCTGTGGGAAGGGGAGAGAGAGAGCAGAGGAGGGAGAAGGGTGGAGAAGCAGATAGTTGCTTCTGTGTGCCCTGACTGGGAATCAAATCTGGGACTTCCACATGCCCGGCCAACACTGCCACTGATCCAACTGGCCAGGGCCCAGTTAATTTTTTAATTTTAAATTTTTGCCTTGGACTAAAGGAATAGAGTACAAGGTGGTAAGAAATAACCACTAAGAAGGTGACTCAGGTGAGGACAGCACACCAGTCCTTTCTTTTCCTGTATAATTGTGGAAAATAGGTCCACATAGACAAGAATAAACAAAGATAAAGAGCTCTTTTGATATTTATAAAGCATTTATCATATAAATAGGATTACATAAGCCTTAAAAGAAAAGCTCTGTTTAAAGAGCTGGGTTCACTTAAACGATTGTCTGCTTGAAGTACATGAAGAACTAGGAGTAAATCTAAGGTCTCCTTTTAGAAAGAGATAAAATGAAAATTTCATTTACTTATCATTAGCTAGGCCAGCAATCCATGACTGCATTTGATAAGAATCTAATTTATCTTCGCAAATGAGGGCGTGATTGTCCCTGACAGAATGAGCAAGGAAATGAAGCAGTTCTTGCTTATATTTGGGTCAAAATAAAGTTTAATCTCAATTTTCTATGTTATTTAGATAAAAGTTGTCCCCGTATCTGAAAGACTCAGAATCACTTTATTTTTCTGTTGTGTGTGGTAGAGGATAATTGCACACTGGTATTTCTCCAAAGAAAACAAAAGCACAACTTGAGCCCACTGTAGCACTTATAGTGGATACATAACAATCATTCATTCATTTAATCATCACGACTGGAGAGCACCATGCCCATGCGCTGCTCCAGGCACAGAAGAAACATGTTGTGAAGAAAAATGGTGCAAAGAAGGGAGATGGACTGCAAGTCCGGTTTATGCAGTGTCAGGGAGAGCTTCTCCAGGAGGTGACAGTGGGGCACATGTGCCTACAGAATAAAAAAGTTGGAGCCAGGTGTTCCCAGGTAGAGAGAGACGAGTGCATACCTGGGTTTCCACAACAAGGAGGCCAGTGTGGAGGCTGTAGGAGGGAGTGAGGAGGAGGCTAAGTCGGGGTAGACGCTAGGACAGCCAGCCCAGAGCAGTCTTGGTGAGGACAAGAGAGGAGAGTGAGATGATCTTATCTCCATTCCAAAGACTGCTCTGTCTGCCTTTACCTGTGTGCACAATGGGGCCGAAGGGAGGCGGGACCTAGGCTGCTGTCACTGTTCTCTCCTTGTCCCTGCCCTCCTGTCCTTGTCCCTGCCCTCCTGTCATTATCTCTGCCCTCTTGTCATTATCTTTGCCCTCTTGTCCTTGTCCCTTCCCTCCTGTCCTTGTCCCTGCCCTCCTGTCATTATCTCTGCCCTCTTGTCCTTGTCCCTGCCCTCCTGACATTATCTCTGCCCTCTTGTCCTTGTCCCTGCCCTCCTGTCCTTGTCTCTGCCCTCCTGTCCTTGTCCCTGCCCTCCTGTCCTTGTCCCTGCCCTCCTGTCCTTGTCTCTGCCCTCCTGTCCTTGTCCCTGCCCTCCTGTCATTATCTCTGCCCTCCTGTCCTTGACCCTGCCCTCTTGTCCTTGCCCCTGCCCTCCTGTCCTTGTCTCTGCCCTCCTGTCCTTGTCCCTGCCCTCCTGTCATTATCTCTGCCCTCCTGTCCTTGTCTCTGCCCTCCTGTCCTTGTCCCTGCCCTCCTGTCATTATCTCTGCCCTCCTGTCCTTGATCCTGCCCTCTTGTCCTTGCCCCTGCCCTCCTGTCCTTGTCCCTGCCCTCCTGTCATTATCTCTGCCTGCACAGCTGCTGTGATCTCAGAGGGAAAGGAAAGAGAGCAATGGCAGCCCTTCCCTGGGGCTGTAAGGCAGAGCCACCACTCCCAAAGGAGCAAGGGGTGGGTGGGGCTTGTTTGTGGAGCCTCTGCAGGCACATATGTCAGAAAGGATCTCCAGCTCATTCTGATGTTTCTCATCTCTCTCCCTTCCTGTCTGTTTGTCCCTATCTGTCCCTCTCTCTGACTCTCTCTGTCTCTGCCGCAAAAGAAAGAAAGAAAATGGTCCCACTGACATTTACCTCTCCAATAGAGTCTAGAGAATTTCTAGGAGTTTAGGTCCTTCTGCTTTGAGGCAGAGTCCTCACACACTCAATTATCACTATCCTGCCAACACCCCGCCCCAGTGATGTTTACGCAGTAATACATTCTCACAGAATTTGCAATTAGAGTAGCTTTTTGGTTTCCCCCTCTCTTGTCATTTACTGTCCAGTTCATACTAATCTTTTGGAGTCTTTGATCTCCACTGAATCCAGAACCACCCTCACCCAGCCCATTTCTACTTCTCTTCCCAGTTATTTTCCTTAAAAAGACAAGTTAGCCTGGATCTAAAACCAATCTTTGCAGCAGCATCATTAAACTCAGCTCAAAATCTATTTCTCATTTTAATTCTTTTGAACCAAGTGGCTGCCTCCCCCCAACACACACACACAAACACACACACACACACACACACACACACACACACACACACGTCTCCTAATCGGCTTCTTCCCGAAGGAAAATCCTCTCTGAAGTCTACACCCTTCTCCTTCTCTGGGGCTCTTTTTAGATTCTATGTGAGATCAGAAAACTTACTCATTTTATATTCATTGAGAGAGAATTCACTCCTTCTCTACAAAATGATATAAAAAATAATGGCAACTTGAACTGATACACTTTTCCTTCTATAAGTCCAAAGCCCCACAATTGATATGAGAAATTAATGGGGACCAGGAGGCATGGTGGCCTGAGCAACTGCGGCCCCCCAGTCCTCGGACAAAGAGGGTTCGGGGAGACTCCACAAGGGAGCAGAGGAGAGAAGCATCTTCCATCTAGTTTGCAACTAACACTGTTCACATAGTCACCCCGGGGGTTTCGCTGAGGATTCAGGGGGTTAGGATAGGGGTTTACATTGTAATCTGGTTTCGCTAAAATTTCAGAGTAGAATATTAGATACCCCTGTTTGCCAGAGCTCCTCACTATTAACACTCTTGGGGATCTCGACCACCCAGGCCAGCAGTCTGACCCCATTCATCTGCTCCTTAAAAACTGCCACTAGTGCTCTTGTCTTGTTTGGAGACATTCAAATGTCTGTCTCTCTTCACCAACCCCCGGCTTTCATTGCCTCCCCGCTTCTATCAGAATGACGGAGACAAGAACCCTCAATGTTTGTGACTGACAAAATCCTGGAAAGCAGAGACCTCAATCGGGCTAAGCTGGGAGACTGGGAGTGACACCAGAAAATGCAATTGCACCCGTGGTCACTGTGAACTCCTCGCCACGTGCCGCACATGGCACTGCTTTGCAGCGAGGCGAAGCAGCTGGACCGGCAGTGAGACGCTGGGTCCCCCCATATTCTTGCCCACATGGCAGATGGTAGAATGTCATGGAGCCTGCAGACTCAAGGGAGGGAGGCAAAGGGCAGAAGGAGAAAAAATGGAAGGAGAAAAGAAAAGGGGAAGGAAGTCCGGAATCCCCGGTGGGCACTGGGCACAGAACAGACAAACTGCACAGGAAAATAACATGCTTTACAAGGTGCCACCAACCAGAGGACCTTGATGGTTCATGATGGGAAACCTGTCCTTTTCTGAAACTTTGATATCTCAGGGCTGCAGGAGGACAGTTCTGATGGCCAAGTCCCTGAGCAAAGCAGGCAGGTGAGTCCTGTGGAGGGATGGCTGCTGGAAATTTGGGCTTTGATTTCTACCTCAGATCATGCCTTGTTTTTAGTGGGGGTTCCTCCACTAAACTCTCCTTGCAATAAGTGTTTTGTAATCACACAGCGACACCTATGCCTCTTCATTACCCACTCGGGATGGGAACAGGGCTGGAAACAGCAGAGAGCACACAGGAGTTCACTCTACTAACCTTGCAACTCTTCTGTAAATCTAAAGTTACTCCAAATTAATCAGTTTATTTAAAAAGTTATAAGTTGTCCTTTAACTGTTCAACCACCCCTTCCCTGGTTCACATCATACTCTGGGTAAAACCCAGAGTCCTTGCCGTGCCTGCCTGGTCATGTACTGCAGTGAGGTATCTGAAGAACGTCCTTGCTCTTTCAATAGGAGATAGAATTTTTATATTTCTTTCTTTCTCCCCCTTTTTGAATCCTAGAAATAGCATGCCCTTAGGCAATGGAGAGAGGGGAGAAACATTGGAAGAATCTGTGAAATGCATGTCTTGTGAATCCCCACCTATATGTAGTTGTAAGCTTGTGTCATGATGCTATGCCTCCCCCACCTGTATGTGGTCAGAGTATATAAACAGCCTCTGAGAGGTAATCAGGGCTGCAGGATTTGGGTAGGAGGATTGCCCCATGTATGCCGCCAGTTTTTTATAATAAAACTCTTCAAAATTCATATTGGACTTGGTATCTCTACATGAACCCACAGAAATGAGGTACAAGACTTTATAACAGTATGACCCAAACCCTCCCTTCCTGAGCTTATCTCCTATTCTGTCCTTCTGGCTCTTCTCTCTGTAGACCAGCCTTCTTACCACTTGTCCCACCTCAGGGCCACTGTTGTGCAGGTCCCACACCTGGTGTGTACACGTTTCACATGGCTGCTCCCTCCAGGCCCTGCTCACACGGTCACCCAACATGGAGGGTGTCCCCGAGTAAAGCTGCACCCCCTTCATTCCTGTCCCTTTGAATCCCTTGATTCTGCTTTGTTTTTCATGATATTACACTATATTTTTACATTTTTTAATTTGTTTATTGTTGGTCTCCTTCACTTGAATGGAAGCCACATTAAAGCAGAAAGTATGTCCATCTCCTTTGCTGTAGCCACAGCCTACAAAAGTGCCAGCAGTCCATAAATATTAGTTGATAAATAAATAAAAGAATGGAAACTTACACATAAATGAAGTGCCAGGAATGGCCTTTTCTTCTAAAGAAGAGGAAGTTTGGGCTAGGTGTGGCAGGCTTGCCCTATAAAGTATATATATATATTGTGAACCTTCAGTAATTAAAATATCCTATTATAAATTCCCATTCAGCCTTTGCCAGGAATACCCCCCTGGAGGATAAATTCAATCCAAACAAGTAAGCCAAGCAAAACAAACACAGAAGAAAACACAGGCACAACACAAGAAAGAGGGCGGAGGACACCACACGTGGGACACAGGACACAGGAGACCTGGGAGGGAGGCAGTGGGGGTCCCCAGAGTGACCGTAAACAGAGATCGGATGATGTGATAAGGTGCCAAGGAATTGCAAAAATTGTTAACATTAGTATTTTAAAAGGAAGAGTCAGGCTCCCTTACCCCTTTTCTCTGAAAAGAAAAAAAAACCCAGAGAAAGAGATTAAAGGGGCAAAAGTTAGTAACTAATTATAGTTCTCTGGAAGGATAAAACTTATCTGGAAACTACCTCTTCCTCTTCCTTAAGATCCTTTAGAAGACAATGTATACATATCTTAATTAAAAATTCCTACACTGATTCTAACTCTTCCTCCCCTCCTGGAGTCCTGAGAGTGACTAGACCAGGGGCCAAGAAACTTTTTGGTTGAGAGAGCCATGAACGCCACATATTTTAAAATTCTGTGAGAGCCATACAATATGTTTAACACTAAATACAAGTAAATGTG
Organism: Saccopteryx bilineata; assembly: GCF_036850765.1. Classification (NCBI taxonomy): domain Eukaryota; kingdom Metazoa; phylum Chordata; class Mammalia; order Chiroptera; family Emballonuridae; genus Saccopteryx; species Saccopteryx bilineata. The sequence goes on from NC_089490.1 coordinate 209,203,804, forward strand.
TGCATTTTATGTAAGACCAACATAAAAATTTAAAGTACAATAAGTCTGAATTCTTTTTAATAACGTTGTTATGCTGTTGCTAACCAATGATGAATAAAGTACTTCTTACCATTCGACTTCTGGAGCTGCATGGTTTTGCTGATTGTAGTCTGGTTGACACGTGGTGAGGTTAAGCTTCATGCAGGCATTGAGACTCCATCTGTTAAACGTGATCGTAGGTTGGTCTTAACGTTCTTTAGATGTGAGAAAGACTGCTCACATGCATATGTAGAGCCAAACATTGTCAGTACAGCAATACTCACACGCTGCAGTGTGTGGTATGTGACGGGAAGCGCATTCCAAGTTTTGACAATCAGCTGGTCCGCAGGTTGAAGTTTTTTCATTTCTCCCCACTTGTGTTTGCTCGCCAACTCTGCTTGCTGTCGTGCAAGTCTTTCCAAATCTTCATTCAGTGACTTGAACTTATTCACCCACGTGTCTGAGGCCTTCAGGTCAGCAGTTTGTAGCTCAAAATCTCTGATGGAGACAATGGGGATATAACTTAGGTCTGCGCTGTCCACTGCACACTCATGTGGATGGGTGATGAACTTAAAAAGACGAGTGTGCTCATGAAATTCTCCAAAGTGTGCTTTGAATGACTGCAGGAGATGAGATGTGAAACCTGCTAGCTTGGATGGAGATCAGGATGTTGAGCAGAGTCACTTGCTGTGCATGTATCTTTAAACTCTCCCAGTTTTTCAAAGTGCATGTATCTTTAAACTCTCTCAGTTTTTCAAAGTGTAGTAAACGACCTGTTTCAATGTTGGCAATGAAGAGTTCCACCTTGTTTTCAAATGCAAACACTGCTTGTTGAAGAAATAAGACTATTTCTAACGCCTTGCATTTTCACATTGACCTGGTTCAGATGTTCAGTCATGTCCACGAGATAGTAGAATTTCAGGAGCCACTCAGTGTTAGCTAACTCAGGATGCTCAACGTTTTTCATTTCAAGAAAAGTCCGGATTTCACTCAGACAAGCTGCAAAATGTCTGAGCACCTTCCCTTTTGACAACCAACACACATTGCTGTGCAGAAGCAGACCAGCACAATTATTCCCAACTTCATCCAGCAGTGTTTTAAACTGGCGATCATTTAAAGCTCGGGCAACAATCAAGTTGACCACCCGAATGACCAACGACATCACCTCACCAAGCTGCTCGCCACACATCTGAGCACAAAGTACCTCCTGATGTAGGAAGCAGTGAAAACTTAGGGTGGGTCTCTTTTCATGTTCACGAAGAAGCGCTATGAATCCTCTGTTTTTCCTCACCATGCATGGAGCACCATCAGTACACACCGAAATAAGTTGATCCATCGGTAGATTTTTTTCTTTAGCGAACTCAGTAAAAGATTTGAATAATCCTCCCCTCTGGTTGTCTCTTTCATAGGCAAAACAGCAAGACTTTCCTCACTAGTGTGTCACCGACAGCATACCTTGCAATCACGCTGAACTGGGATAAATGGCTTACATCTGTTGACTCATCCAAAGCGAGAGAAAAGAATGGTGCTGCATTTATGTCCTTCACTTGTGTTGCCTCAATTTGATTTGCCATGATGATGGTACGATCGTGAACAGTTCTTGTCGACAGAGGCATGTCTTTTATTCATTTTATTATCTTGTCTTTATCTGAAAAGTCGTCAAAAAGTTCATTGGCAACATCAAGCATGAATGTTTTGGCATACTCCCCATCTGTGAATGGCTTTCCATTTCTCACAGTTGCTAAAGCACCAGCAAAGTTAGCTGAATTCCAGTCACCTTGTTGGGTCCAAACACAGTTGCTGCTGACTAGTTTGCACTCTGCACAGTAGCTCTTGACATGCTTTCTTCCTGCTGTCCCCTGCTGGATATTTTGATGCAAATGTAGTATGGTGTGTGTCGAAGTGCCACTTTATATTTGACCACTCCATCAATGCAATTTTATCATTGCATATTAGACACACTGCAGAACCTGCTCTCTCCACAAAGGCAAATTCCTCTGTCCATTTCTGCTGAAAAGTACAATACTCCTCATCTTTTTTCTTTTAGCTTCTTTGTCAAAAGTGTTTCTGCAATTAGCTAGCTGACTACTTGATTAAAAGAAGGGAAGTTTACTTTCTGAGCTCACAATGACCCGTGTACATTACGCATTATCCAATAAAAATTTGGTGTTGTCTGGAGGACAGCTGTGATTGGCTCCAGCCACCTCCAACCATGAACATGAGTGGTAAGAAATGAATGGATTGTAATACATGAGAATATTTTATATTTGTAACATTATTATTATTTTTATTAAAGATTTGTCTGTGAGCTAGATGCAGCCATCAAAAGAGCCACATCTGGCTCACGAGCCATAGGTTCCCGACCCTTGCTATAGACAAAGGTATCATGAGACCACTCCCCTTGGTACGATGCTCCCTCCTTATCCACCCCAACCAGTACTTGATTTTGTATAAAAGAAGGTCTAGAACGGTAAGAGGGCCTACATGATTTGAGATTGTGCCCTGTGTAGCTAGCCGGCTAATTAATAAACTCCTCAGATTTCTTCTGTGACCTGCCTGGTGTCTCTATGTAACCTGCAGATTGCATTACTTTATAACAGTGACACCTGGGTGGTCCACCCAAGGGAAGAAGTTGACAAGGATTTTCTCAAGAAGAGCCAATTGATAGATCACTGATGTGAATGAATGTTTTAAGAAAAGATTTAGACACTTGTTTATGAAATATGATACTGGATTCCTGAAAAAATACTTAGCAAAATAGGCAAATGTCCTTCATAAGAAGTCTGCAAGGAATTATTTTGGCATGTAGGTAGAACTCCCTCACCTCACTCCTGTTTTAATACAAAGTGCTAGTTCTTCTCATGAGTGGCTGATAGTTGCCTAGTTTTTCCCACATGTTTTGCTGACATCCTTGCGGATTGTCCTTGTCATTTATACTCCTAGTTCTGGGCTTACTTTCTTTTTTGTTACAGCAGATTCCTTAGCACTTCTTTCAGTGAAGATCTGTGGGTGATAAACTATTTGCCAGTGTGTGTCTATAATGTTCCCATTCCTGAATGAGACTTAATTATGAATAGATTCCTAGAAAGCACTTATTTCCCCTCAGCACCAGATTCTGGCCCTTTCTGTTGCTCACAGACATCAGCTTCCACTAACCTGTCCTGTTTCTCTGGTAGCCTCTGAGATTTTCTTTCTCCTTGATACTCTGCAGTCCCACTACAGTGTGTCTAAGGATGGGTTTGTTTGTATTTATCTCATTAGAGGCCTGGTGTGCATTTTCAATCTGAGGATTTGAAGATTCTTTTTGCAGTTCAGATAAATTCTCTCTAAAAACAGTATTGACTCTGCTATTCTCTGCTTCTCTGACTCTTATCAGGCATTAGTGGAGCTTTTCTATCTTCATAATGTTGATGTCTTTGTACTTGTAAATTGTTTTCTGGGTCACTTTCTTGATACTATCTTCCAATTCACAAATTCTCTCTTCTGTTGTATCTAGTCTAGCATTTACCCTATTGATGTTTTCATTATTATTTCAATAACTATTTTTCCCATAATTTATAATTGGTGATTTGCTATTATTGTTCAATAATCTGCAGTTCAGTTGTTGCAACTCTTACCCTTGCTCACTACTCTCTGGGGTCTCTGATATTGTGGAAGTTCCTAGAATATGCCAAGGTGTTCTCCCATTCCTCAATCCCACTCTCTTTTTCCCAGCCTGTGCTTGGCCAGCTCCAGCTCTTCCTTTAGTCTTGGCATCCTGGATGTCCCTTCCTTAGAGACACCTCTCTTCAATACTTTGAAGCTCTAGAATGCTTCATTAGTGTAGTTCCTTTATAGCAGTGATTGGAGTTGTTGGTTTTCTTCTCTTTTTTTAAGCAAGAAGAAGGGAGATAGAGAGACAGACTCCCACATATCCTCCAACTGGGATCCACCCTGCAACCCCTGTCTGGGGCCAATGCTCTGCCTAACTGGGGCCGTCCTTGAAACTGAGCTATTTTTAGCACCTGAGGCAGAGGCTCCATGGAGCCATACTCAGCACCCACAGCCAATGTGCTTGAACCAATGGAGCCATGGCTGTGGGAGAGGAAGAGAGAGAGAGAAAGGGTGGAGGAGAGGGTGGAGAAGTGGGGGTGGGGTAGTCACCTTTCCTGTGTGCCCTGACCAGGAATCGAACTGGAACATCCACATGCTGGGTCAGTGTTCTACCATGGAGCCAACTGGCCAGGGCCCTGGTTTTCTTATTTATCATCTGTCTCTCTCTCTAGAATGAAAGCTCCAGGAAGTCAGGGCTCACATCAGCTTGTTGACAGCTGCATTCTCAGTGCCTAGCACAAGAGATACCCTGCCCCACAAACAAAAATTGTTGAATTCATCAATGAATCGATACTTGGCTCCTTGGCCCCCTCATGCTGGCTGACAGCAGGGTTCCATGTGTTGAGCTTGCAGAATAGGAAGTTAGGCTCTTTCAGAAAAAGCTGGCACTGTTTTATAATGATCTTGAATAAGTCCCTTTACTGCTCTGATCATCCACTTCTTTCTCATGAGATGCTCTTCATGCCCCTCTTTACGATGGGCCACACACAGAACCAGGTCTCCCCAGCTGCAGGACACTTGTTTGCAGGGGTTTCCTGTGCGACCACTTATTTAGTCTGGACTCAGATTTAAGAATGCTCTCAAGAGGGCCTGTGTCCTGCTGCTCTCTGCCATCCTAACTGCGCAAGTTGGGTTCCAGGGGCAAAATATGACACCATTTCTGGAGCCCAGAGCCATTTGTTCTTGAATGTTTCTGCCACTGAATTCCCTTGTCACAGCTCAGTATTGAGCCACCTCCTGGTCAATTCAGAATGCTATAGATGTTGCTTGGCTCATTAACCACACCATAGAAAACAGCAGTGGGCTCTGGGTGAGAATGAAATAGTCCTTTGAGCAAGGATGGTGATTATATATGTGGCCACATGGAGGGCACATCATCAGCACAAGAGATAAGGCAAGAAATGCCCAGAAGAGCACCAGGCATGTGGTACCCTCACAGATGCAGTGGGTTGCATTTTCCGAAGGAGACACATTCAGAAGCTCAGAAAACACCATATTAGAAAAGGATATTTGAGAAAGTGCTAATATAAAAATGTTTTCCTTCTCTTTTTTTCCTCTTGTTTTCCCCCCGAGCTATATCTTGGTGGTGTAATCCTGCAGCAATTTGTTCCTGAAGTCAGACCAATTGCTAGACCTAATGAAATTCAGACCCTCAGCCTGTAGGATTTCAGCTCTGCTGAGCATCACCAGATGGACACACCAATAGAAACCTCCAGATGGCCAGCCAGGATGTGGCTCCTCTCCAGCATTTGGCCTGCCAGGTGTGGCTTCTGATGCTCTGGATATCAGAAGGTTCTGAGGTAGGCAGGCTCTTGGTTTCATGGATAAATTCTCAGTCTACAAGTAGGACTCTGTGTCACTGATTTCAGGTTCCTGGGAACTGAACATAGCATGTGAGCCCTTGCAGTCATGGAGACAGATTTCCAGTTTTGACTCCTCCAATCCCAACATTCCCACACCAAGCCTCCCCAGAAATAGCCTTTGTCTCCTGGGTGTCATGAGGTGATGGCCACTTTCAAATGGTAAGGGAGAAACAGAGATAACTTGTGGGATTTTGTGCTGAGAACAGGCATTTTAGTCCCAGGGAGTTCCCTTGAGAAAAGAAAAATAACCAGTAATCCTGCTCAAAATTAGCTCCCGCTCGTCACCTATATAGGGTCACAGATATAGGGCTAATACCTATATCTGCACATTCTCTCCAGAGAGTTGAGCATAGTAGACCTTCTGAGTCACTTGGCTCACTCAGTCACACATATGTTCAATAAGCATGAAATCCCTTCCAATGCAGAGCTTCACATATGATTGGGTCATATGCTTAGGGGGCAGGACGCTCAGCTTGCGCTTCCGGGAAGGCCTGGATATGTGCAGATTTTGGGTGACATACTGCATGGCATGTAGGGACAGAAAAAAGAGGAAGTACAAGCAAGGAGGGAGGGACATCACCCAGTCAATTGGCCATGTTCCCAGAGTCCACAGCTCCTATGTGACAATGAATCTCCACCAGTTGGGTAACAGCTCTTCAGTATCATCTGGACCTCATTCTCTACCTCTTTCCCATCAGGACAGCAGTTCAGCTACGTGAGAACTTCTCATAATGGCCTTGTGAGTACATGAATTCTTGTGATGCAGCAGCTCACAGGAGCAAAGCTTGTGAAGTAGTGTTGCCAGTGAACAAGGTGTTCTTTATGGAGTCACAGAGAAGGCATTCTATAGGACTCACATAGGATGAGGGTTTCACAGTAAGATTTATTCAGGGTTGAAATAGCAGGCTCCCACAGGCTCTCAGTCTCATTTCTGTCTGTCTCTCCATGGAAGAAGTCCAGTCTTGTCTTCACTAAGCCCAGTATAAACACCAGAGTCCAGATATTCAAGGCCATGGTTTAATTCAGTTGGTCCTTGTCCTCATCTGGCCCCTGCTTAGAGCCTGTGTCACTGCTGGGTCCCAGGTAGCCATTGGAGCAATGGGGCAAGTGCATGTTCCCAAGCAGGAAGAAAGAAGGGAAGGCTCTTTGTTAAGCCTCTATTTATATATTCAGGCTGGAAAAGACTAACTTTTCTTTAAACCAACCAGTTTCTCAAATTTTCATGGGCTTATGTTGGTCTCTCTCACTAACCAATCGGATTCTTCTTTTAGGCTAGACTGACTGGCCTCTATGGCCATCATCTTGGCTTCTACTGCACATGCCTCAAAGAGAAGGCATAGAAGCACTGGGGATGGACCAGTTGTACCCTGGGGAGGTGGAAAAACTGGTTCTTCCTCCCTATGTGGGAGAGAGGATATTAATCCTCTTAGTGAGGAGATCCCCTGGGATGTCCTGAATTGTAAATGCTGTAGGTTCCTAGTAAATCAAATGTTGCAACTTCTTACTGAAGCAGGGTTTCCAGTTTTATTAAATTTAATGTCTGATTCCCTCTGCTTCCTTTCTTTCAGCTCCTCTCTGTGTGACAGCCCTCCCCCGTATCTCCTCCCCATCTGTGGTGTACTCTGGTTAGCAGCAGGCACCAAAATTTCCCGTTCTCCTTCTCAGTGTGGCAGGTTGCTCTTCCTCGTTCCCTGGGAGTTAGGTGTGAGCAAGCATCTTGCATTGGCAAAGACATGGGACAGTTGTACGTAATCATTTTATGTTGAAGCTTTAAGACTGTTCTCTCTCTTTTTTTAATTACTTAATAGTCCCTGTTATTTTATTTTATTATTAATTTTAATGGAATGACATTAATAAATCAGGGTACATATGTTCAGAGAAAACATCTCCAGGTTATTATGACATTTAATTATGTTGCATACCCATCACCCAAAGTCAAATTGTCTTCTGTCACCTTCTATCTGGTTTTCTTTGTACCCCTCCCCTCCCCCAACTCCCTCTTTCCTCCTCTCCATAACCACCACCCTCTTGTCCATGTCTCTTAGTCTCATTTTTTTTAATTTTTAAAAAAAATTTTTTTTAATTCATTTTAGGGAGGAGAGAGAAAGGGAGAGAGAGAGAGACAGAGACAGAGACAGAGAGGGAGAGAGAGGAGAGAGAGAGAGAGAGAGAGAGAGAGAGAGAGAGAGAGAGAAGGTGGGGAGGAGCTGGAAGCATCAACTCCCATATGTGCCTTGACCAGGCAAGCCCAGGGTTTCGAACCGGCGACCTCAGCATTTCCAGGTCGACGCTTTATTCTTAGTCTCATTTTTATGTCCCACCTATGTATGGAATCATACAGTTCTTAGTTTTTTCTGATTTACTTATTTTACTCAGTATAATGTTATCAAGTTTCATCCATGTTGTAGTAAATGATCCGATGTCATCATTTCTTATGGCTGAGAAGACTGGGTTCTCAATATAACTTTTTAAAAATTTTTTCAATGGACTTTAGAGAGAGGGAGGAGAAAGAGAAACATCAATTTTCTGTTCCACTTATTTATCCACTCACTGGTTGATTCTTGTATGTGCCCTGACCTGGGATTAAACCCAGATGGGTGTATTGGGACAATGCTCTAACCCAGTGGTCCCCAACCTTTTTTGGGCCATGGACTGGTTTAATGTCAGAAAATATTTTCACAGACCGGCCTTTAGGGTGGGACAGATAAATGTATCACGTGACCGAGACAAGTGTCAAGAGTGAGTCTTAGCTGAATGTAACAGAGGGAATCTGGTCATTTTTTTAAAAATAAAACATCGTTCAGACTTAAATATAAATAAAACGGAAATAATATAAGTTATTTATTCTTTCTCTGCAGACCCGTACCAAATGGCCCACGGACCGGTACCAGTCTGTGGCCCAGGGGTTGGGGACCACTGCTCTAACCAACTGAGCTAACTAGCCAGGGTCATTCACTACAACCGTAATATACTTTGTTGTCTCCTGGTCTCAATGTTCACACAGAGCCTCATCAGCCCAGTTCTCAGATGATCACAGGAGACAGACTTCCGACTGGTCTATAGGGACCAGTGAACCTGTCTGCAGCCAGAACACACTGGGGTGGTCGCCACAGTGTGACATAGCCTACCCAGACATGAGCCCTTCTCACCATTTCCTCCTGTTTCAAACCAGGTACCAGGAGACCTTTGCTTTCATTTATTTGGGCAAAAGAATCTATTTTTTCTGCCTCCTCTGTTGTAGGCAGTTGTGGCTTCTCACAGCAATGAACATTTCTCAGAATGATGAACAGTTATGTCCTTGGGGAAATCCACCTCCCTTATTTCCAACTGTGGGAGCCCAGCCTTCTGGGGTTTGCACAACCCACTGCACAGTTCCAAGAACACAGTCTTCTCAGCCATAAGAAATTATGACATCGAATCATTTACAATAACATGGATGGACCTTGATAACATTATATTGAGTGAAATAAGTAAATAAGAAAAAACTAAGAACTGTATGATTCCATACATAGGTGGGACATAAAAATGAGACTAAGAGACATGGACAAGAGTGTGGGGGTTATGGGGGAGGGGGATGTAGGGAGGGGAGAGGAGGGGCACAACCCACTGCAGGCAGAGGGGGAGCTTCCCGGCTCAATGGCTGGGAACCCACGGTGAATCCTACTGGCAAAGACTGCAGCTCATGGTGGATTCTGGGCGATCACAAGCAGGCTGCTCGCTGCTGCAGAGGTACCAGCACACACGGGCTTTGCAGGCCAGCTCAGAGCTGTGCCAACACCAAGAAGAAAGCAATGCTTATTCTGATGGCCTGGACATGTGCTGAGTGAACATCACTTCTGTGAACAAGCACATGGGTTGGAGCAAGAGATTTCATCTGTTTTTCTAAATGCTGCATGTATGTGTGTGGACACGAAAGGATGTTCCTCTCAGACTAGCAAAGGATAGAAGATCCCTGACTGGGAGACAGAATTATTTTGTATCTGTCAAGTACTTTGTTTTTAAGGCTCCCATGGGTTTCTGAATCCAAATACTCACAGCTGTTAAATATCAGAGGACACACACAAACCATCTCCTCAAAGTGAGGTGGTGATGAAAGCTTTCTGTCCTTCCAGGCACAGCAGGCTGAGTCATGGATGTCACTTGAAGAACTCCAGTTTCTTCAGGGGACACCCCTCTGGGCTCAGCTGTTTCTGCTCACAACGCCCTTTATTCTAGCACTGAGTGTCTGAACCACCCTGTTCCTTTCATGGAAAGCTAAATATTCGCGTTCTCTTTCTTCCCCACAAAAGCACAGCAAGTGACTTCTCTCTCCCATCGCCGCAGCTAGGATCTGACCAGCTCCCTGATGGCGCTGCCCATGCTGGTCAACACTTTGAAGCTCTGCTCCTCCAAGCCGAGCCACAGGACACCTCTCCCTGCAGTACTCCATACTTGGCCGGGCCCACAGCTATAAATTCTCCAGGTAGAGTGGGAACAGCTGCCATTCGAGATACTAAAAGAATACTGGTGTACCTTAGTGGCAGGGAAGGAAGACTGGCTTATCTCTTTGGCATCTGGGAAGAAAATGATGCTGTCTGTCTGCTTAGTGCCAACTGTGTTCGTGGTTGAGCAGGTGTCTGCCTACGTGCTGCTGGTCTGCGGAGGGTGCCAAGATCCCTAGCCAAAAGCTCTGCCCCCATACAACTGGTTGTGGTGCTGCTGTCACCACCTGTCATTCAGTCCTTCCCTTACAGCTATCTCTCCTTATAAGGCGGGTCATTTATCACTGACTGTTTCTTATGGGCTGGATCATGTCTCCCCAAATTCATATGTTGGGTCGCTAACACCCAGAACCTCAGAATGTGACTGCATTTAGAGAATGGAACTCTAAAGAGGTAATTAAGGTTAAATTAGGTCACATATATGGGCCCTAATCCAATCTGACTTGTGTCCTTACAAGAAGAGGAAACATGGACACACAGGAGGTGCCAGGGATGCATGCAGAGGAAAGACCCTGGGAAGAGGCCATGAGGGGCCAGCTGTCTGCTGGCCTAGGAGAGAGGCCTCAGGAAACCAACCCTGCCGGCACCTGGGTCTTGGACTTCCAGCCTGCAGGAATTTAAGAAAATAAATTTGTTGTTGAACTGCTACATCTGTGGTATTGTATCATGGCAGCCTGAGCAGACTAATACCACTCCGTATGTAAATTAGTTTATACAATCTGTTCTTTGCCAACTACTTAAGGTTTGGAGTAGAAATAAAAAATAGGTTCCTCCTGGAAGGGAAAGGTCTGGATTGCCAAGGATGATAAGGGAGCTCACTGAGCACCTAGAAGGGTGATGGATGGGGTTGGAAGTAAGAGATGAAAACAGAGGAGAGCCTGACCTGGTTCAAAACCTGGGCTTGCCTGATCAAGGTACATATGGGAGTTGATGCTTCCTGCTCCTCCTCCCTTCTCTCTCTCTCTCTCTCTCTCTCTCTCTAAAAAGAATAAACAAGACTTCCAAAAGAAAAAAAAAGAGGAAAAAGGTTGTTCTATCACCAATATTGATATTTGTATAGAATTTGGTTCCAAAGTGTGTTTACACTAACATTCCATCCTGACAACAGTGTTTGAAGAAGACACTGCCTCCATTTCACAGATGAGGAACCATAGTCTTACAGAAGGCATGTGGACCGCGCAAGGTAACCCTCAGCATCTGGACTCAGACCCAGTGCTGTTGCGTCCCCCAGACCAGGCATCTCTGGCTTCCAGCTTTGCTGCTGCTACGCTGTGCATCCCACTGAAACCTTGGCTGTGGACTGCCCCAGCCAGTGTGGTCTCGACCTTCCCAGGAACAAAAGGCCAAACCACCAGTTAATCTGATGGTTTCACATTGCACCCTCTTTCTACAACTGGGACCCCTTTTGGGGCCAGACTATTTCCTAGTCCCCTTGGCAGCCCTTTGCCACAGCCTTACCCAGATGAGCAGAGTATTTGCTGATTGGACCACTATGGCCACTTCATTCCTTGCAAAAGTCAGGTCTGGATTAATCCAAAGCCAATCCCAAATTATTATTATTTTTGTTTAGTAAGAGGAGGGGAGGCAGAGACTGACTCCCTCATGCACCCGGACTGTGATCCACCTGGCAAGCCCACCAGGGGGCAATGCTCTGCCCATCAGGGGTCCTTGCTCCATTGCAACCAGAGCCATATCTTAGTGCTTGTGGTGGAGGCCATGGAGCAATCCTCCGCTCCATGTCGAGCCATGGTTGCAAGAGGGGAGGAGAAAAGAGACAGAGAAAAAGTCAAGAGGGAAAGATGGAGAAGCTGATGGATCCTTTTCCCGTGTGCTCTATGAATTAAAGCTGGGACATCCACATACGGGGCTAATGCTCTACCACTGAGCCAACTGGCCAGGGCACCAGTTCCAAATTTTAAAACGAGAGATGTGACACAATTTTGTGTGGCAGTGCATTTGGAAAACTCAGGAGTTCATTTTCCAATAAGTACATGATATACATACATATCAGGAGCCATGGACATGTTTATAATCATTGGCCCCAGGACCCCACCAGTCCATACAAGGTCCATAGAAGGATCATTCCCTAAGCAAGATAGCAAAAATGTTCAATAATTGTTCTGGTTTTTAACCCACAAACCTAGATACTAGCGAATTATGTCACAAAGAAAAATGGTTAAATAAGAGAAATCAGTGTGTTGTAACATTATGCAAATATTAAAAATGATTATGATGTCTCCTGGGAAATATTTGTGGTATAAGATTAGGCAGGGTCAGATGATATATCTGGTATATGGATCAAGATAGTGCTGTATTATTTATTTTAAAATCAAAATGGGAACACAAAGTGATGCAAATTTTATTTACTTCTCTGCATCGGTGCAAAGAAGCCCTTTAACTCAAATGCACTTAGTTGATGTAAGTACTAAACATTCCACCCTCAGTTTGGGCCCTGAAGACAGACTCTGCAAAGGAAAACAGAGGAGGAGTTGGGGGGTGGTTAGAAGGCTTTACCACCTCATCTTTAGTCTTTGTTTGCTTTCAGTGTTTGTCTCAAGCTGATATTACTTCTTTAGCTTCCTGAATCAATGCCTCCTCTGAATTACAATTTTTTTTATTTTATATCTCTCTCCAATCTAAATATCAGATTTTCAATTAATATTATTGCAAACCAAAATCTATGCATGTCAATAAATACTTGATTAAAACTCAGCTTGGCAAATGGGAGAGCCTTCCTTCCAAAGACTACTGTGTTCACCCACCAATTTATTGTAATGGGACAATATTTTAAAACCTAGTAATAGTTAATTTTTAAAAAAATTTGAATGGTCTAGACTGTAGAGCATCCATTTGCTTGGGGGAAGGCACAAATTAGAAGGGAAAAGATGGTTGGGGGAAGATAAAAAATGTCACAGAAAAAGTACAAAGAGAAAAATAGCTTTTGATGTATCAAGTAGGATTAAGTATTAAGGCAGCAATCTTGTAACAGCCTACAGCCTAAATGGGACATTAACACGTCTACTCCATTGGCATGTTAGCCATGAAGGTTACTGAACAGGAGACCCGTTTGCCTGGAGCAGCTACATGGTGGGAATAATTCTAACCTGAGTTCCTTACAGTTGAATCAAATTGTCTCCTCCATAATACGTATGTTGAAGCCCTAAACCCCAAAGCCTCAGAATTGTGACCTCATTTGGAGATAACATCTTTATGAAGGTGATCAAGTTACAGTGAGGTCATCAGGTTGGGTCCTAATCAAACACGATGGTGTTCTTTTAAGGGGGGAAGTTTGGAGACAGCTAGACAGAGAATGCCATGTGAATGTGAAGACAGGCACAGCCACCCACAAGCCAAGGAGAGGCCGGGACAGATCCCTTCCCCACAGCCCTCAGGGTTTGGGCTTGTGTGAATGCCAGGCAGAGAATAGGCTGAGGGGCCAGGGAGGGAGCAGAGCCCAGGAAATCACTAGTGACACAGGAATAGGGCACCATGAGGGGTCGGACAGGGAGAAGGTGGTCCGGATAGATGTGCTGGGAGAGGCAACTGTGTTTGCAGAGGGAATGGATGTGGATGTGAGAGGAAGAGGGGGCAGGGACAGGGCCTGAGCAGGGAGGTTCCTTAGATCATTGTCACTGTGACTGTGTGGGGAGTGATTGCCAGCCACCACTCTCTGCATTGTCCGGCGACTCGTCCTTTATTGTTGTCTCTCTCACACACACATTTCTCCTGTTCTATGGCAGAAGTTCTCCCACCCACCCACCTGGGGCCTTCCATGGTGTCTTCAGTCACTTAAGCAAATCTCCTAAAATCCTTAGTTAACACTGTTATTCTCTGTGCACCCCCTCCATGACCTGCTCCTGATTCTAAGTCCTCTCTGGCCCAGCATCCTGCCCTGTCACAGGTGCGTGCAGGCGTGTAGTGTGGGGAGCTGAGGAGGCAGGCAGTGAGCTCTCCATCCCACCCACAACCCAGGACCCTTGGTTTTCTTCCTTACCCCTGTCCGTCTCTCTTTATTCTGCCATCCCATGTCAGCATTAGACAGGAACCAAAGTGAGTCATGATGTTTTCCTTCCATATCCAAAACAAACCTTTAACTTCAGAATGAAGGGAAAAGAATATTTTTCTAAACCAACAGTGCACACCAGCTGGGCTGCTTTGTAGAACGATCATGCCCTCCAACACTCACTGGCTGATCTGCATGTGCCAGATGAGTAAGGTGACCAACTTTTTTACAATGAAAAGGACAAAAATAAATGGAAGAAAACAATATCGTAAATAAAATAAACATTTTATTCATTGCAACAATAATACATTATAATAAAATGAATGCATAATAAAAACATTTGTAATACTTTATATTGTAATTTTGCTTACATGCCTATTAATTTTTAATAATAATTGTAAGAAAAAGTACTCATTTAGATATAAATACGTCACATCACACGCCATGGATTGACTCTGCATCAATCGAATACGGACATTTCCAGATCAGTCTTCCAATATCAAAAAGCAGGACATGTAGGAGGACACTTTTCAAGGGAGGAGTGAACTTACAAAAGAAGGGAAAGGGAAGGGAAAGGAAAAGGGGAAGAAAAGAGAAGGGGAAGGGGAAGGGGAAGGGGAAAGGGGAAGGAGAAAGGGAAGGGGAAGGGGAATGGAAAGGGAAGGGGAAAGGGACGGGGAAGGGGAAGGGGAAAAGGAATGGAAGGGGAAGGGAAGGGGAAGGGGAAAGGGAAGGGGAAGGGAAAGGGAAGGGAGGGAAGGGAAGGGAAAGGGAAGGGAAGGGGAAAGGGAAAGGGAGGACAATTGGTCACCTTACAGATGAGGCTTCTCCCTTCTTCAATCAGCATGGTAAACACACACTCAGCCACGTTACCTCCTCCAGCAGGAGGAGAGATTTGAAATGTTTTCCTGTCAATTGTTTACCTTAATCTGTTTGCTCACAATTTTTGAGACAGGAAAGATGGATCCTCAGAACAAGTCATTGAAAGGACAGTCAAGGGACAGACTGTGGCTGGAGGTTTCTTATGTAACTTTAGTGACACAGCTCTTTCCTTTCTTGAGGTGCTCAGCAGGCACTGACCACTTAAGATGAAAATTGATATATGTGCTCAAGCATCCCGTTAGATACAACAAACACTCCACACTCTGCTGTCTTAGAGAATGCTCTCCCTACTTCTTTGGAGATCTGAGTTTGCACTGTATGACACTTTGCTTTGTCACTCTGAATGATGGAATGAGTGCTGATCCACAGAAACTTGGAGTTCATGATCCTCCCAATGAAGGGACTCTTGTCTGGTGACTTGGACACATCCCGACTCTCTTTAAATTCCTCAAGTGACAGCCAACTCACTGCTATTAGGCAGCTGTTTGCTGGGGCTCTGCTGGGTCCGGGTCAAAGGGAGTTAATCAGACAAGCATCTCCCCCTATATGGGTCCAGGGGCAGACGTGACCCTAAGGGGAAACTGAAAAGACACTCATCCAACTCTGCTGTCATCCAAGGTCAGAATTCTCCCATTAGAGCTTGCTTCTCTGAGGTTAAGAGACTCATTATTTTTAAAAATTTATTCAGCAAACATTTTGTGCCATTGTGTTATCCTATTCTTCGCCTATAGGAGCTTACAATCATACATTAATTTATTGAATAAAAATGTATTCATTAGAGGCCTGGGCCGGGTAGCTCAGTTGGTTAGAGCATTGTCCTGATACAACAAGGTTGCAAGTTTGATCCCTGGTCAGGGCACATACAAGAATCAACCAATGAATGCATAAATAGGTGGAACAACAAATCAATGTCTCTCTCTTTCTCCCTTCCCCCTCACTGCCTTCCTCTCTCTATATTATTAAATTAAAATACAAAGAATTAATTAGAAGTTACAGCCCAGCGGGAGAAAAACCTAAATAAATCATTATAACAGGAAGTTACAAGTGCCATCCACAACAAAGCACAGCTGGTCTACCTGACCCCAAAGGACCTGGTCAGGGGAAGCTTTCAGGGGTGTTAAGTCAGAAAACCTCAGGGCACCTTGTAGGGGTGGGGTTTGGAAGACAGATGCTGTCGGAAAGATCTCTTACTTTCTGATTCTGCTGAAGGGAAGCTCGGCCGGCCAGAGGCCAGCTAACCGACTCTAGGAGTCCGTGAACACCTGTAAGCCACACCACTCAGGTTGTGTGGCTAATGTCTTGTGAAAATGCTGAATGAGGGGAAATGATTAAACTGTAATTAGCACACTTATTATTTTAGTATGAATCCATGCTTCTAAAGACTCTGCAAAGCATTTAATCTCCAAAGTAACTTAAGCCTTTCCTATAAGCTCCTTCATACTACTAACATACCAAGTTTTTTTTTCTTGAAAACAAATCACAAACTTCATTCCCCCAAACAGTCCTTATTATACAAAGAGCCAAACTAAAAGTATATATTTGTTTGATTGTACATTTTCTGTAGGCTTTTCTGAAAATCCCATGAAGAGACAAGGCAGAGCAGACCTCCAGCTAGAATTAAATTCTGATGGATCATGATGCAGGAACTACACACTTAGTAAAACCAAAGCTGATGCCTTGGGCCCAAAGTCCTGCCTACATGGGCCAGACGTGGCCAGGCAGCCAGGTTCAGGCTTCTGCCCTCACCTACTGCCTTGGCACTACCAGCAGCAGGCTGAACAGCGAGTCAGCAACTAGCTCCCTACGGGATTTTTTAAGGTTGTCACTCCTAAGCCTTCATTTGATGGATGCTCAATGTTGATTATATTGACTGAGAGTTGCAAAGTTGCTTCTGTAGCAGATTTGAAGAGCTACCATTTTCTGCCAGATCAGTAAGTTTCTACAAAAGAAGAAAAATTGCTTTCCTGGGATCTGCTCTAGCTCTAGAGAGCCAGAGCTGAGGTGAAGAGGCTTAACAGGAAACACCAGCCAGTATAGGCTTCCCCAGGACCCTGTCTGCTTGTGGCAGGAAATCCCTTACTCTGCGCACATATTTGAAAACCACTGTTTCTTTCTATGGGCCATGTTGTCACAAATGGCAGGATCTCCGACCTTTTTATGGCTGAATAATATTCCATTGTGGATGTATACCAACCACATTGTCTTTATCCATCTATCCATGACTGGCACTTAGGTAGTTTCCATGTCTTGGCTACTCTGAATAATGTGGCCTGAACGTGAAGTGCAGAGATCTCTGAGACAAAGATTTCCTCTCCTTGGGAAACATACCCAGAAGGGAGATGGCTGGATCACACTGCCATAATATATGACTATATGACCAATGCACCTCCAGTCCCAGGGCAGTCAGACCTCCAGGGCCAGGCACAAGGAGAACAAAAGTCTCCCTGGGCACCACTGACTTGGCTTGGCTGACACATAATATTGCTGGTTGAGTTTGTGCCTTCACAATAGAGCAGACTCGCTTGCCCAGCACGGCAGTGAGTCTGATGGCCTGTGCTGTCACAGGCTGATGTCTGGGCACAGCTGCACCTTGCTCTTAGGCTCAGCCCCTAAACACAGTACCAGGGTCCCAGCCCTTGGCTTGCAGCTCTTAGTTCACTGATGCAGTTTCTAATTGGGGATCAGCATGGTTCCAAAACGTCATGGACCCGGAACACCCAGTACATTAAGATGAAGTTAGATAAATATCCTAATTAGCTAAATGGAAGAGCAGTGGTTAATACCCACAGACTTGTAAAGGGCTGACTTCCATTCCTGGCAACAGGCCGTGCAATGAACTGAGAACACTCCCACCTGGAACAAAATACAATAAACATTCTTTTAGATGTATAACTAAACATGCAAAAAAGTAAAGAAAATGCTAGGCACAAAGCCAGAGTTGAGACCAAAAAGCAGAAGTGTGGACTGCCCTGATGAATTCCACTGGATTTGATGACCATGGGGCTAGCGTTTTTTTTTTTTTGTTGTTGTTGTTTTTGGGGGGGCTAGTGTTTTAACAGTCCTGTGAGGACAAGAAATAAAGCCTTGACCCAAGGGAGAGCTATGGAGAAGTTCTTACCTAGAGGCGGACTCTTCAGGCTGGCAGCCTCAGCAAGTGTGGATTAAGAATAGCATCCACCTATCAGGAAAGAGCTGTGACAACACAGCTCTCTGGCCTCCTGTGCTGTGTATAAGTCTGTCTTTAAAATTCACCCTACTCAGAGAGCTCCTGCCTGGCCCACTTCTCTCCACATTTGTAGTTCGATTTGTGCTGTCTTGTGGGCTGGGGATGCTTGTACGGAAAGTCACACAAAAGGACATCTCAGCTATGACACCCTGGGATGCCAAAAAGAAAGGGACACACCTTCACTCAAGTCTATAGGATTCCAACAGGTAAAACTTAACCAGACATGAGCTCAGAATCGGTAATTTTATGATACATGAGAAAATTAGAGGGCCAAACCCACACTAAACAAAATCACCTGCAGCCCAGAGATTTCAAATGACTTGCTGAAGTCACACTTTGGCTGAACCAGACCAGAACTCAGGTCCTACGAGTTGCCTGTAATTATTTTTCTTCCAGTCACCTGCCTCATACAGAAGTTGTCTCTTGAGAACCTATCGGAAATCCAGGTTTCATTGTCTTTAAAATCAACATTCCAACATTGAATATCAACCTTTTGCTCCCAAATAAATGGATTCTGCTATTATGGTTCTTCAAGTTCACGAGTATTCTCATTTCAGTTCTAGAGAAACACCATACCTGATAAATTGCGTTTATGCTACTCAGCCCTCAAATAGTCTGCTGATCAGAACATCCTTTGAGAAAGCAATTTGGTTAAACACACCAGGGGCTTTCAGCACAAGGCTCCTGTGAATAATTCACGCTTAGCACAGTCTCAGAGACATACAAAAAGGGTTAGTGTGCAATTATGCTCATACTTTCATAATCTATAATAGTGATGAATTAGAAATAGTCTAATGTTCCAGAAGGAGGAATGGTTATATAAATTATAGTACATATTTAGAATAGATTGACATATAGGCTTTCAAAAATCTTCAGACACTTTGATATGATAAAAATATACATGTAGAGTGACGTCAGAGAAATGGCGCCGTGAGGAGCAAGACCAACAAATCTCCCCAAAATTTCAACAAGTTCATCAACCAGAGACAGAAAAATCTATCCTTGGAGTGTCTGGGAGTCCCACATACTGAAAAAAAAGGTATGATCGAGCGAAAAATTGACTAAATATATAATCAACCCTGAAGGAAATAAGACGGAAAAGGAACACTCTGCCTTCCTCACTAACCTGAGCAATGGCTGGTTTCACTTGGAACTGCGAGTTGGGGGGGGTGGGGCTAAGGGTGTGGAGGAAGCTAGGCTGCGGCATGGACATTCGTCCAAGCCGAGGAAAGAGTGTGCTTGTGGTGAATCAGCCCACGCGAGCAAATGCACGCGCACCACGAGCAGCAGCTGCCAGCGGCGCATGGGGAGTGTGCTAAAGCGAACTTCCCTATGCCCGAGCTTCTCTGGGTGGGCGGGGTGCCTCACCCAGCCATTCAAGCTAACAATCAAGTGTCGGGAGAGGGGCGCACAGGCAGCTTGCGGTCCTTTCTGGATCCAATCGCTGAAATTAGCTTAACCCACGGCTGCTCACCTCCCAACTGACGTACATGGCTCTGACAAGATCTCTCTCTCAGTTCAGCGATCTAAGACAAGAAGTGTAATATTTTTTAGTGCCTCTTGCTAAAGGGGTGGGGGCAACTTCTGATTGGCAGAGCTTTCATACTCAGGGATATACGCTAAAAAGAGGGACTTGGCAGATGTTAAGACCTCCTGTACTGCAGGCAGCGACTAGGGCATCTTCTTCCCAGCCAAAACAGGTTATAAAGTGTGGAAAGCCTGGGGAGAGTAGTCCCACAGAGTGCTAGGTGTGCTGAACAGGCCTGGAGGCTCATAGAAAGTCACTTTGAGAGCAATTGGCTCCCAGCCCTGCCTGATTATGCTGGTGGCTCTGACTGCCAAAGCCTTTCCCAGAGCACTGCGTTGAGTGGGGATAGAGTGGGGATTTTCCAGCTCTCTGAGCCTCTTACTCCCCAGGTAGAGGCAGCGGCAGCAGCAACGGCAGTGGCAGCCTCATAGCTGAATCATCAGGCTACTAATTCAGGAAGGAGAGACTAGGAGAGGCTCCGGGAAAATGGACTCTCTCACTGTCGGAGCCTGCAAATGCTAACAAGCCTTGACTACCAATGAGACTGAAGCCTAATATATGACATTGCCGTAGAGTCTCATCAACTGCAAATCTCTACCTAAGCGTGCCACAGGGACAGAGCCTGGGGTACAGAGTCACTGACCAGGAAGAGGAAGAGGAAAGAAAAAGGAAGAAGTTAACCTCTCAAAAATCAAGAAAAAATCCACAGACTTTATAACTTGTTCCACTATTGCTTTTTGTTTTTTACATCATCTGGCCTTTATTATTATTATTTTTTTCCTCCACCTTGGTCCTTGTATTCTCTGCCCGTCTTATTCTTTCCTCTTCTTGAACTACACTATCCATAAGTGTTACATTTTCCATTTAATTCTTTTCTTCTTCCTTACTCTACATGAGGGTTACACTCCAAAACCCTTAACTCTCTTTTTGTTTTTTTAATTTTTTCTTCTTTTCC
Source organism: Saccopteryx bilineata (assembly GCF_036850765.1). Lineage (NCBI taxonomy): Eukaryota > Metazoa > Chordata > Mammalia > Chiroptera > Emballonuridae > Saccopteryx > Saccopteryx bilineata. Next base: position 209,224,353 of record NC_089490.1, read on the forward strand.
TTTTCCCCTTGTCCTTTTTTCTCCCTCTCTATTAGTTTCTTCTTTTCTCCTTTTACTTTTCCTCTCATTCAATCCTCAATTACAAACAAATTATTTTATTTGGGACTCAAGTTTTTTTTTGTGTGTGTGGCATTTTGGGTGCTTTTTACTTTGCATTTAACTCATTAGCATTCCTCCCAACCCAGGCTTTCCATTTTATTTAGTTTTTGCTCCACTTAATACAATAGTAATTTTTTCTTTTTTCCTGTTTCCCTCTTATCCCTCTCATTATATCTCTTAGTAGACCATCACTTACAAGCTATTCATTTTATACTTGACCCAGATTTTTTCCTTTTGCATTTTGTGGGTCCCTACCACCTTTTTTGCCCCTTGAACAGTTCCCCCCAACTCAGGCCCTCCATTATAGGCAGTTTTTGTTCCATTTAGCATAATATAATTCACAGTTCATCACGATATGTCCTAAGGAGAAGGGGAGAGGAGGGGAAGAGAAGAAAAAAAATGGGGGGGAAATAATAAATTATTATTATTGTTTTTTTATTATTTTATTTATTTTTCAAAATTTTTTCCTTTTTTCTTAACTTTATATTCCTTATTCTCATTAGTGCTATCAACAAGACCACCTTCAGATGCCATTAAGAAAAAGGAAATCGGCCCTGGCCGGTTGGATCAGCGGTAGAGTGTCGGCCTAGCGTGCGGAGGACCCAGGTTCGATTCCCGGCCAGGGCACATAGGAGAAGCACCCATTTGCTTCTCCACCCCTCCGCTGCGCCTTCCTCTCTGTCTCTCTCTTCCCCTCCCGCAGCCAAGGCTCCATTGGAGCAAAGATGGCCCGGGCGCTGGGGATGGCTCTGTGGCCTCTGCTCCAGGCGCTAGAGTGGCTCTGGTCGCAACATGGCGACACCCAGGAGGGTCGCAACATGGCGACGCCCAGGATGGGCAGAGCATCGCCCCCTGGTGGGCAGAGCGTCGCCCCCTGGTGGGCGTGCCGGGTGGATCCCGGTCGGGCGCATGCGGGAGTCTGTCTGACTGTCTCTCCCTGTTTCCAGCTTCAGAAAAATGCAAAAAAAAGAAAAAAAAAGAAAAAGGAAATCGAATATCATGGATACAAAAGATAGAGAAGTTGCAAAAAAAAAAAAAGTAGCACAGATAGATGTGGAAAAAAATCTATGTAAAAAAAATTTAATATATTGGAAACCTTGAAGCTAAATGACAGAGAATTTAAAATAGAAATCCTAAAAATACTCAGAGATATACAATAAAACACAGAAAGGCAATTTAGGGAGCTCAGAAAACAACTCAACGAACACAAAGAATATATTACCAAGGAAATTGAAACAATAAAAACAAATCAAACAGAGATGAAAAACTCAATTCATGAACTGAAAAACGAGGTAACAAGCTTAGCTAATAAAACAGGCCAGATAGAAGGTAGGATTAGTGACATAAAAGACAAGCAACTTGAGGCACAACAGAGAGAAAAAGAGACAGACTCAAAAATTTAAAAAAATGAGAAAGCCCTACAGGAATAGTCTGACTCCATCAAAAAGAATAACATAAGAATAATAGGTATATCAGAGGGAGAAGAAAGAGAAAATGGAATGGAGAATATATTCAAACAAACAATAGACGAGAACTTCCCAAGCCTGTGGAAAGAACTAAAGCCTCAAATTCAAGAAGCAAACAGAACATTTAGTTTTCTTAACAAAAACGAACCTATTCCAAGACACATCATAATGAAAATGGCACAAACCAACGACAAAGAAAAAATTCTCAAGGCAGCCAGGGAAAAGAATACAACATAAAAAAGAAGGCCTATTAGATCAGCATCAGATTTTGCAGCAGAAATTCTACAACCTAGAAGAGAGTGAACCCCAATATTTAAAGCCTTGAAAGAGAGGAACTTTCAGTCAAGAATACTATACCCGGCCCTGGCCGGTTGGCTCAGCGGTAGAGTGTCGGCCAGGCGTGCAGGAGTCTCGGGTTCGATTTCTGGCCAGGGCACACAAGAGAAGCGCCCATCTGCTTCTCCACTCCTTCCCCTCTCCTTCCTCTCTGTCTCTCTCTTCCCCTCCTGCAGCGAGGCTCCATTGGAGCAAAGATGGACTGGGCACTGAGGACGGCTCTGTGGCCTCTGCCTCAGGTGGTAAAGTGGCTCTGGATGCAACAGAGCGACACCCCAGAGGGGAAGAGCATTGCCCCCTGGTGGGAATGCTGGGTGGATCCTGGTCGGGCGCATGCGGGAGTCTGTCTGACTGCCTCCCCGTTTCCAGCTTTGGAAAAATGGAAAAAAAAAAAAGAATACTATACCCATCAAAGCTTTCCTTCACATATGAAGGAGAAATAAAAACATTCACAAATACAAAAAATATGAGGGAATTTATCATCAGAAAACCCGCACTCCAAAAAACATTAAAGGGGGTTTTCCAACCAGATTCAAAGAACAAAACAAAACAAAACCACAAGTAAAAGCTCCACCAAGAACACAATAAAACCAAATTTAAACTGTGACAACAAAAGCAAAAAAATGGGGAGAGGACAGAGATTAACAGTAGCAAAGGATAATGAAGTGCAGAAACACTCATAAGATAGGATACTACAATGAATATGGTAGGTACCCTTCTCATTATTTAATGGTAACCACCCTTGAAAAAACCACCACATAAGCACATGACTTAAAAAAGATAGCAACAGAGGAAAGAAGTATAGAATACAACCAAACAAAAACAAAAGATAGAAAAACAAAAGAGAAGAATCAAACAAGATACAAAACTAACAGAAAGCAATTTATAAAATGACAATAGGAAACCCACAGTGTCAAGTTACATTTGTTTTTTTTTTTTGTTTCTTTTTTTACAGAGACAAAGAGAGAGTCAGAGAGAGGGATAGACAGGGACAGACAAACAGGAATGGACAGATGAGAAGCATCAATCATTAGTTTTTTGTTGCGCATTGCAACACCTTAGTTGTTCATTGATTGCTTTCTCATATGTGCCTTGACCGCGGGCCTTCAGCAGACTGAGTAACCCCTTGCTGGAGCCAATGACCTTGGGTCCAAGCTGGTGAGCTTTTGCTCAAACCAGATGAGCCCATGCTTAAGCTGGCCACCTCAGGGTCTTGAACCTGGGTCCTTGGCATCCCAGTCCTTCACTCTATCCACTGCGCCACTGCCTGGTCAGTCCCCACAGTGTCAATAATTACACTAAATGTAAATGGATGAAACTCACCAATAAAAAAAACACAGAGTAGCAGAATGGATTAAAAAAGACAATCCAACTGTATGCTGCCTACAAGAAACTCATCTAAGCAACAAGGATAAAAACAAATTCAAAGTGAAAGGCTGGAAAACAATACTCCAAGCAAATAACATCCAAAAAAAAATGCAGGTGTAGCAATACTCATATCTAATAATGCTGACTACAAGACAGAAAAAGTACTCAGAGACAAAAATGGTCATTTCATAATGATTAAGGGGACACTGAATCAAGAAGACATAACAATCCTTAATATATATGCACCAAACCAAAGAGCACCAAAATATATAAGACAGCTACTCACTGACCTAAAAAAAAAACCTGACAAAAATACAATCATACTTGGAGACCTCAGTACACTGCTGATGGCTCTAGATCGGTCATCCAACCAGAGAATCAATAAAGATATATTGGCCTTAAATGAAACACTAGAGCACCTGGATATGATAGACATCTACAGGACACTTCATCCCAAAGTGACAGAATATACATTTTTCTCTAGTGTACATGGAACATTCTCAAGAATTGACCATATGTTGGGCCATAAAAATAACATCAGCAAATTCAGAAAAATTGAAATTGTACCAAGCATATTTTCTGATCATAAAGCCTTGAAACTGGAATTCAACTGCAAAAAAGAGGGAAAACCCCCCACAAAAGTGTGGAAACTAAACAACATACTTTTAAAAAATAAATGGGTCAAAGAAGCAATAAGCACAGAGATCAAAAGATATATATACAGACAAATGAAAATGACAATACGACATATCAGAATCTATGGGATGCAGCAAAAGCAGTAATAAGAGGGATGTTCATATCACTTCAGGCATATATGAACAAACAAGAGAGAGCCCGAGTGAACCACTTAACTTCACACCTTAAGGAACTAGAAAAAGAAGAACAAAGACAACCCAAAACCAGCCGAAGAAAGGAGATAATAAAAATCAGAGCAGAAATAAATGAAATAGAGAACAAAAAAACTATAGAAAAAATTAATAGAACAAGGAGCTGGTTCTTTGAAAAGATCAACAAAATTGACAAACCCTTGGCAAGATTCACCAAGGAAAAAAGAGAAAGTATTCATATAAACAAAATCCAAAATGAAAGAGGAGAAATCACCACAGATATCATAGATATACAAAGAATTATTGTAGAACTACGAAAAACTATATGCCACCAAATTCAACAATCTAGAAGAAATGGATAAATTCCTAGAACAATACAACCTTCCTAGACTGAGTCATGAAGAAGTAGAAAGCCTAAACAGACCAATAAGCAGGAAGGAAATAGAAAAAATTTAAAAACCTCCCCAAAAATAAAAGTCCAGGCCCAGACGGTTATACTAGTGAATTCTATCAAACATTCAAAGAAGACTTGGTTCCTATTCTACTCAAAGTCTTCCAAAAAATTGAAGAAGAAGCAATACTTCCAAACACATTTTATGAAGCCAACATAACCCTCATACCAAAACCTGGCAAGGATGGCACAAAAAAAGAAAACTACAGACCAATATCTCTAATGAATACAGATGCTAAAATACTAAACAAAATACTGGCAAATAGAATACAACAACATATTTAAAAAATAATACATCATGATCAAGTGGGATTCATTCCAGAATCTCAAGGATGGTTCAACATACGTAAAACGGTTAACGTAATATACCATTTCAACACAACAAAGAACAAAAACCACATGATCTTATCAATAGATGCGGAAAAGGCATTCTATAAAATACAGCACAACTTTATGTTTAAGACACTCAACAAAATGGGTATAGAAGGAAAGTATCTCAACATGATAAAGGCCATATATGATAAACCATCAGCTAACATCATATTAAATGGCATAAAACTGAGGACTTTCCACCTTAAATCAGGAACAAGACAGGGTTGTCTACTCTCTCCACTCTTATTTAATGTGGTGCTAGAAGTTCTGGCCAGAGCAATCAGACAAGAGAAAGAAATAAAAGGCATCCATATCGGAAAAGAAGAAGTAAAGGTATCACTTTTTGAGGATGATATAATCCTATACATCAAAAACCCCAAAGACTCCATAAAAAGATTACTAGAAACAATAAACCAATACAGTAAGGTCGCAGGATACAAAATTAATATACAAAAGTCCATAGCCTTTCTATATGCCAACAATGAAATATTAGAAAACGAACTCAAAAAAATAATCCCCTTAACGATTGCAACAACAACAAAAAAAAACCCTAGGAATAAACATAACAAAGAATGTAAAGGACCTATAAATGAAAACTACAAAGCATTGTTAAGGCAAATCAAAAAAGATACAATGAGATGGAAAAATATTCCTTAAACTTGAATAGGAAGAATAAATATAACCAAAATGGCCATATTACCCAACAATTTATAAATTTAATGCAATTCCCATCAAAATTCCTATGACATTTTTTAAAGAAATGGAATAAAAAATCATCAGATTTATATGGAACTATAAAAAACCCCGAATAGCCAAAGCAATCCTAAAGAAAAAGAATGAAGCTGGGGGCATTACAATATCTGACTTCAAACTATATTATAGGGCCATGACAATCAAAACAGCATGGTATTGGCAGAAAATAGACACTCAGACCAATGGAACAGAATAGAAAGTCCAGAAATAAAACCACATATATATGGTCAAATAATTTTTGATAAAGGGGCCAACAACACACAATGGAGAGAAGAAAGCCTCTTCAACAAATGGTGCTGGGAAAACTTGAAAGCCACATGCAAAAGAATGAAACTCGACTACTGCTTGTCCCCTTGTACTAAAATTAATTCAAAACGGATCAAAGACCTAAATATAAGACCTGAAACAATAAAGTACATAGAAGAAGACATAGGTACTAAACTCATGGACCTGGGTTTTAAAGAGCATTTTATGAATTTGACACCAAAGGCAAGAGAAGTGAAGGTAAAGATAAATGAATGGGACTACATCAGACTAAGAAGTTTTTGCTCAGCAAGAGAAACTCACAACAAAACAAACAGAAAGCCAACTAAATGGGAAATGATATTTTCAAACAACAGCTCAGATAAGGGCCTAATATCCAAAATATACAAAGAACTCATAAAACTCAACAACAAACAAACAAACAATCCAATAAAATATGGGAAGAGGACATGAACAGACACTTCTCCCAGGAAGAAATACAAATGGCCAACAGATATATGAAAAGATGCTCATCTTCATTAGTTATTAGAGAAATGCAAATCAAAACTACAATGAGATACCACCTCACACCTGTTAGATTAGCTATTATCAACAAGACAGGTAATAGCAAATGTTGGAGAGGATGTGGAGAAAAAGGAACCCTCATTCACTGTTGGTGGGAATGTAAAGTAGTACAACCATTATGGAGTAAAGTATGGTGGTTCCTCAAAAAACTGCAAATAGAACTACCTTATGACCCAGCAATCCCTCTACTGGGTATATACCCCCAAAACTCAGAAACATTGCTACGTAAAGACACATGTAGTCCCATGTTCATTGCAGCATTGTTCACAGTGGCCAAGACATGGAAACAACCAAAAAGCCCTTCAATAGAAGACTGGATAAAGAAGATGTGGCACATATACAGTATGGAATATACTCAGCCATAAGAAATGATGACATCGGATCATTTACAACAAAATGGTGGGATCTTGATAAATACGGAGTGAAATAAATAAATCAGAAAAAACCAAGAACTGCATGATTCCATACATTGGTGGGACATAAAAACGAGACTAACAGAAATGGACAAGAGTGTGGTGGTTGGTGGTTGGGGAGGAGAGAGAGGGGAAAGGGGAGGAGGAGGGGGAGGGGCACAAAGAAAACTAGATAGAAGGTGACAGAGGACAATCTGACTTTGGGTGATGGGTATGCAACATAATTGAATGACAAGATAACCTGGATATGTTTTTTTTTAATATATGTACCCTGATTTATTGATGTCACCCCATTAACATTAATAAAAATTTATTTATAAGAAAATAAAAGAAAAAATATACATGTATAAACCATAATGACATATCACTTCACAGCCATTAGAATAGCCATTATAAAAAAACAGAACCCCCAAAAAAATGTTGGCAAGGACGCAGAGAAACTGGAGCCCTTACGCAGTGGTGAGAATAAATAATGAAGCAGCCACTGTGGAAAAATGGTGTGGCAGTTTCTCAAAGAATTAAGCACAGAATTCTCCTATGATTCAGCAATTCAACTTCTGGGCATAGTCCCAAAAGAGATGAGAACAGGAACACAAACAGACATTTACACACCCACATTCAATAGCAGCATTATGCACAATAGCCAAAAGGTGGAAGCAACCCAACAAATAAATAAACAAAATGTGGTCTAATCTATACAATGAAAAATTATTCATCTTTACAAAAGAAGAAAATTCTGGCATATGCTACAACATGAACTTGAAGACATTACGCTAAGCAAAATGAGCCAGTCATAAATACTGTGTGATTCCAATTATACAACATGCCTAGGAGTCCAATATAAAGAGACAGAAGTACAGTGGTGGTTGCCAGGGGCTGTGAGTGAAGGGAGAGAGATGGTGCAGAGCATCAGTTGTGGATGATGAAAAATTTCTGAAGACAGGTGGTAGTGAAGGTTGTACAGTAATGTTACCGTCCTCAATGCCACAAAATTGTACACTTAAAAATGACTCAAATAGTCAATTATGTATTATGTATATATTACTGCAATAAAAATATATACATGGATATATATTTATGTTTTATTTTTAATGTACTATTTTATTTTATACATTTATGTATATAGTAATATATAAGTCATATAAAAGATATGTGGTAAATAGGTTGATAGGTATAAAAACCAACAAATTCATGTTGTATTCATTTTCCATTATGGGGGTTCTCAGGTTACAACAGTCTCAACATACAATATTTTGAATTTATGACATTCACTCCCATAAACTCTTTAAAAAAATTGAGACGTGAGTATTTCGGCTTACGCCATTAGCATCGTACTTACAGACTACGTGGGAGAACTAGTTTGGTTGTGCGTGGTGGAAAAAGACTCAATAACACAGCCTGTTTATGTCTTTTTTTTTTCTTTTTGTTCTAGATTATGATTTTAGAACTGTGTTAGGATAGGTAAGTGACTTAGTTTCAACTTACACCAAAATTTGGGTATGTCTCTGTCGTAGGAACGAAACTGTGTGGTAATCCGAGGACCCCTGAATTCCTACAACAAATTACTTGTTCGACTTAACACAACATGCATTTGTTCTCTCACAGTCCTGGGGTCAGAAACCAGAAGTCAGTCACATCGAGATTAGGGGGTGGCAGGGCTGTGCTCTCTCTACCGCTAGGGGAGAATACCTTTCCTCGCTTCCTGTGGCTTCTAGAAGCTGCTGCACTCCTTGGCTCATAGCCTTTCTCATCTTCAAGGCCAGTAGTGCAGCATGATCCTTGTGCCCACATTCAGGCCCCACATTACCCAGAACAACCTCCCCATCCCACAGTTATTACTTGGATCAGATCTTTGGCCAGATAAGGTAATATTCACAGGTTCTGGGAATTAAGATATGGGCATCCTTAGAGGCCCGTTCACTCTACCCATAGATGGATGGAAAGAAGAAAAGGCAATAGAAGGACATATAATAAAGCATTAATAATACCTAAATGTGAGTTTTAGCATCATGCATTGTTTTTGTCTACTTTAAATAGTTCACAAGCTTTTTGAAATAGTTTTATAATGGAAAATGCCATTTATTTTTAAATGGGCTTTTTAAATGCAAATACAGCTTAATGTATATGGGGGTGTGGAGTGTGGGATGGATTTCACAAAACCACCCACCATGCCTGGTAGAACCATCCTGGTCACCAGAGCAAATCCATTTGTAAGATGTCAGTCTTGTACCAGGAATGCTGGCTGTCATTGCAGAACCAAAATGTGGTGAAAATCAAAACCTTTGTACACAGAAATGTTAATATACAAGAATGTGACGCTGCAGTCATAGAAGACACTGACAAAATTCAAGTCACTCCTCTCCCTCGGCAGCATGGCCTTGGTCTGCACCCTACCAGCCATGCACAGGGAGGACAGCTCCCTGCACAGTACTTCCAGTCTCACCAGTTAGGTCGCCTGGGCCACCTGCAGTCATTATTTGGCCTGCACACATTGTTTATAAGTGAGGCATATTTGATGTGGTGTCCACTCATTTTCTTGTAAAGCAAGGTGAAGCCCTGAAAAGATTAAACATTTCCCTGTGGCCCTTACTTCACAAAGACCCTACTGTGGAGCCAGGTGCAGTGCCGCATGCTTTCTGGGCCAGATTCAAGTTCTTACACAACTTCCAATCTCACCAGTCTCACCTCACAGGCGACTTCCCAGATGGACAAACTACAGCTGGGCAAGCCGCATAACTGGCCCCAAGTCTCATGGCTAGTGATTGTTGGAGGCATGGTGGGATGGTAGAGGGTAGAGAGAGAGGAGTTCATGAAACAAAACTGAATACACCTACCCCTGTCCCTCCAAGAGACAGGACTGACCCTGGGGTCCCTCACAACCTTTCATCTCAGGTTGGACTATTTACCCACAAACACCTAAACATCTGCTCTCTTCTAACTCTTTAAACTTGAAACATACAAGGAAAGCAGAAGGGATAAAAAATATATATTTATATGATCTAATTTGGGAGATAACACCTATCTCTTAGATGTAATAGGAACAAGCAATATGTGTCCTTAAAAATGAGACACAGAAGTAATGGCAGAAGGGCAGGGACACAAGCTGCGGGACTGGGAAGTTGGTCGCAGACAGGCACTGGCACACTGATTTCCTATTCAACAGGGTCCTTTTGTAGACTTTACTCATCATAAATACCCTTTAGTGACTGAACAAAAAAATGTTTTCACGTGAGGTGGATGCTTTTAAAAACATGTTACTATGAAATTAATGACCTCTTGGTATACCAAAGCTCAAAAAAGCAAACTAGAGAACAAATAAAGGAGCTGTGCTTTAGAGTAGTGGCAGGAAGGCAAGTGGCACCTACAAACCTCAGAAAAGCAGTTACAAAACTACTGGTTCTCCTTGGGGGGGGGGGCAAGTGTGTATCAGCCAACAGTCCTAGGGCAGAGCTTGGAGCCATGGGTGCTCTTGCTCCCCAAAGGCATGGGCAGGGGCGGTGGTGGGAAGCCTCATAGCTGCTCCTGGGTGTGTCCTCATGAAGCAATGCTGGACCACATGTATGCTCATGCCAGTCACATACTTGCCCTCTACCACAGCAGTGCTGTGCACACACACGCACGCATACCCCCCCCCCCCCCGCCCACCATCTCCCCTGGTTCTGGTAGAGCATGAAGAATGAGGTTCAGAGAGAGCTGTCACTGGAGCACTGTCCCAGCGTCCTCAGCAAGAGTACACAGCAGGCTTGTTTCAGGCCGGGTTAGCAAGGAGAGAGGCGACAAGCTTGCCAATGAAGTCTAACACTGGAGGTGGTGAGGGGTAAAGTGGAAAGCCAAAGTTCCCCAAGTGCTGTTAGCAGCACCAAGACCTTGGGGAAAGGGCCATTAAAAACGTGGAGGGTAACTTTCCTCAAAATAATATGGGGGAGACCAGGAGACACCTCTTCTTCTTTTCAATCCGCAGTGGAGGGTGTGTGAGACTTAGTGACACAGGGTACTGGAGGAGTCAGCTCCCCACAAAGCACAGGGCTACTCTCCATGAGACCAGGGTTCTGACTCACATTACAGGTCCACACAGCCCTAGCACAGGACATAGCTCAGCAAGTGTTTCATGAATGCACATACACCTGAAAGCCATATTACAGCAATATTTCTCCTCTTGGGGACCTCAGCCCAATTGAAAGCTAAGGCACTGTGCCCAGCCAGCACTTCTTCAGGACCATGAGCACTGTTTGAACTCATGGGAAGAGAAGTCCAAACAGTGGTTGTAAATGCTCTGCCCCAGTTGCTGCAAACCTTAGCTGGGCCTGAGAACAAGGTAACCAAATCTATAGAAACAGTTTCTCAAACTCACCCATAAGGAGTAATAAAAATGGCTGGTGTTTGTAACATGGAAGTGGATGGCAACAGCACATGACCCATTGGAATAAGCACCCACGTGTTTCTCCCCAGAGAAGGCAGTCTTTATCTTCTAGAGTTGGTAGGAAAATATCTGGGTAAATTACATCCCACTCTCTCCACACTTTTTTTTTAATTTTATTTTTTTAATGGGGCGACATCAATAAATCAGGATACATATATTCAAAGATAACAAGTCCAGGTTATCTTGTCTTTCAATTATGTTGCATACCCATCACCCAAAGTCAGATTGTCCTCTGTCACCTTCTATCTAGTTTTCTTTGTGCCCCTCCCCCTCCCCCTTTCCCTCTCCCTTTCCCCCCTCCTCCCGTAACCACCACACTCTTATCAATGTCTCTTAGTTTCACTTTTATGTCCCACCTACGTATGGAATAATGCAGTTCCTGTTTTTTTCTGATTTACTTATTTCACTTCGTATCATGTTATCAAGATCCCACCATTTTGCTGTAAATGATTTGATGTCATCATTTCTTATGGCTGAGTATATTCCATAGTGTATATGTGCCACATCTTCTTTATCCAGTCATCTATTGACGGGCTTTTTGGTTGTTTCCATGTCCTGGCCACTGTGAACAGTGCTGCAATGAACATGGGGCTGCATGTGTCTTTACGTAGCAATGTTTCTGAGTTTTGGGGGTATATACCCAGTAGAGGGATTGCTGGGTCATAAGGTAGTTCTATTTTCAGTTTTTTGAGAAACCATCATACTTTACTCCATAATGGTTGTACTACTTTACATTCCCACCAACAGTGTATGAGGGTTGCTTTTTCTCCACATCCTCTCCAACATTTGCTATTACCTGTCTTGTTGATAATAGCTAATCTAACAGGTGTGAGGTGGTATCTCATTGTAGTTTTGATTTGCATTTCTCTAATAACTAAAGAAGATGAACATCTTTTCATATATCTGTTGGCCATTTGTACTTCCTCCTGGGAGAAGTGTCTGTTCATGTCCTCTTCCCATTTTTTTTATTGGATTGTTTGTTTGTTGTTGAGTTTTATGAGTTCTTTGTATATTTTGGATATTAGGCCCTTATCTGAGGTGTTGTTTGAAAATATCATTTCCCATTTAGTTGGCTTTCTGTTTATTTTGTTATCAGTTTCTCTTGCTGAGCAAAAACGTCTTAGTCTGATGTAGTCCCATTCATTAATTTTTGCCTTCACTTCTCTTGCCATTGGAGTCAAATTCATAAAATGCTCTTTAAAACCCAGGCCCATGAGTTTAGTACCTATGTCTTCTTCTATGTACTTTATTGTTTCAGGTCTTATGTTTACATCTTTGATCCATTTTGAGTTAATTTTAGTACAGGGAGACAAACTGTAGTAGTTTCATTCTTTTGCATGTGGCTTTCCAGTTTTCCCAGCACCATTTATTGAAGAGGCTTTCTTTTCTCCATTGTATGTTCTTGGCCCCTTTATCAAAAATTATTTGACCATATATACGTGGTTTTATTTCTGGACTTTCTATTCTGTTCCATTAGTCTGAGTGTCGACTTTTCTGCCAATACCATGCTGTTTTGATTGTCGTGGCCCTATAATATAGTTTGAAGTCAGATATTGTAATGCCCCCAGCTTCATTCTTTTTCTTTAGGATTGCTTTGGCTATTCGGGGGTTTTTATAGTTCCATATAAATCTGATGATTTTTTGCTTTATTTCTTTAAAAAATGTCATTGGAATTTTGATGGGAATTGCATTAAATTTGTATATTGCTTTGGGTAATATGGCCATCTTGATTATATTTATTCTTCCTAACCAAGAACAAGGAATATTCTTCCATCTCATATCTTTTTTTTTATTTCTCTTAACAATGGTTTATAGTTTTCATTATATAAGTCCTTTACATTCTTTGTTATGTTTATTCCTAAGTATTTTATTTTTTTTGTTGCAGTTGTGAAGGGGATTATTCTTTTGAGTTCGTTCTCAGTTGTTTGTTGGCATATAGAAAGGCTATTGACTTCTGTATGTTAATTTTGTATCCTGCGACCTTACTGTATTGGCTTATTGTTTCTAGTAGTCTTTTTGTGCATTCTTTGGGGTTTGTGATGTATAGGACCATATCATCTGCAAAAAGTGATACCTTTACTTCTTCTTTTCCGAAATGGATGCCTTTTATTTCTTTGTCTTGTCTGATTGCTCTGGCTAGAACCTCTAGTACCACATTAAATAAGAGTGGGGAGAGTGGACAACCTTGTCTTGTTCCTGATTTAAGGGGGAAAGCCTTCAGTTTAGTGCCATTTAATATGATGTTAGCTGATGGTTTATCATATATGGCCTTTATCATGTTGAGATATTTTCCTTCTATACCCATTTTGTTGAGAGTCTTAAACATAAAATTGTGTTGTATTTTATCAAAAGCCTTTTCTGCGTCTATTGATAAGATCATGTGTTTTTTGTTCTTTGTTGTGTTGATAGTGTATTACGTTAACCGTTTTACGTATGTTGAACCATCCTTGAGATTCTGGGATGAATCCCACTTGATCATGATGGATTATTTTTTGTAATATGTTGTTGTATTCGATTTGCTAGTATTTTGTTTAGTATTTTAGCATCTGTATTCATTAGAGATATTGGTCTGTAGTTTTTTTTGTGTGTGCCATCCTTGCCTGGTTTTGGTATGAGGGTTATGTTGGCCTCATAAAATGTGTTTGGAAGTATTGCTTCTTCTTCAATTTTTTTGAAGACTTTGAGTAGAATAGGAACCAAGTCTTCTTTGAATGTTTGATAAAATTCGTTGGTATAGAGTGACGTCACGGAAATGGCGCCGTGAGAAGCGCGTCCGACAGCTCTCCCCTAAATCACAACAAATTTATCAACTAGAAACAGAAAAATTTATCCTCGGAGCATTCCGGAGTTCCACACAAACTGAAAGCAAAAGGACTGTTATCACTTGAATCTGAGAGACGAGGGTGTGGAGGAAGCTACCGCAGCCACGCTCATTCAAGCCGCCAGGGAGTGCGCCTGAGGTGAGTCAGCCCATATACTTGGGAACCGCAAGCCGCCGCGAGCGGCCGACCGCGAGCCGCCGCGAGCCCCCGCGAGCTGCCGCGAACCCCCGCAAACCGCCACCGCGAGCTGCCGCGAGCCCCCACGAACCGCCACCGCGAGCGGCCGCCACGAGCTGCGCGCGCCCGGTCCGGTTGAGCACCGCTGACGTTCCCAGCGGCCCGCACACTGCGAGTGGGGGTCGCCGGCCACCGGTGCCCGGAGCGCCCCATTCGCGCGCGTGCCTTGGGCATTCCACGCGCCCAGGGCGCCCTACTGGCCCGCACACCCAGGGGGCTCCATTATCCTGCGCCTGGTGCGGTCCAGCCGCCAGCAGCGGGGTGAGCGGGAGAGGCTTGGGAGATTCTCTCCGTGGGCGGGGCACCTCACCCAGCCATTCAAGCTAACAATCAAGCGTTGGGGGAGGGGCGCGCGCAGGCAGCCTAAAATACCTTCGGAAACACAGCTGCAACCCAACCACTGAAATTAGCTTAACCCATAAAATCTGCGCACCCTCGGTTCTAATTGATAAGATCTCTCTCAGTTCAGCGATCCAAGACAAGAGGTGTGATATTTTTTAGTGCCTCTCGCTAAAGGGGCGGGGGCAACTTCTGATTGATAGAGCCTCCATATTCAGGGATAAACGCTAACAAGAAGGACTTGGCAGATAATAAGGTCTATACTACACTAGTCGTAAGCAGAGACTAGTGCCTCTTCTTCCCTGCAAAAACAGGCTACAAAGTGTGGAAAGCCTGGGTTGAGAGGTCCAACTAAATGATAGGCGCTGAACAGTCACCTTGACAACAATTGACTCCCACCCCCGCCTGATTACACTGGAGGCCCTGACTCTCAGAGCCTTTCCCAAAGCCTTGCACTGAGTGGGGATAGAGTGGGGATTTCCCAACTCTTTGAGCCTCTTACTCCCCAGGCAGAAGCAGTTGCAGCCTTATAGCTGGATCACCAGGCTGCTAATTCAGAAAGGGGGGACTAGGAGAGAGAATCCAGGAAAGCAAACTCTCTCATCGTTGGACCCTGCAAACGCCAACAAGCCTTTACTTCCAGCAAGACTAAAGCCAATTATATGACATTGCCATAGAATCCCATCAACTGCAAATCCCTACCTAAGAGTGACACAGGGGCAGAGCCTGAGGTACAGAGTTACCGACTAGGAAGAGGGAGAGAAAAGAAAAAGGAAGAAGTTAACCTCTCAAAATCAAAAAAAACCCACAGACTTTACAACTTGATCCACTAATTTTTTTTTTTTGTTGTTGTTGTTGTTTGTTTCTTCTATCTTTTTGCCTTTATTTCCTCCACCTCGGTCCTTCTATTCTCTGCCCATCTTATGCTTCCCCTTTCTTGAACTACACTACCCATGAGTGTTGCATTTTATTTTTCTTCTTCATCCTCACCCTCAAGGTTATACTCCAAAACACTTAACTCTCGCTCTCTCCTCTTTTGTTTCTTTTTTTTTGTCTTGCTTTATTTTGTTTTTTTCTCCTCCTATTTTATTTCTTCCTTCGTTTTTCTCTTTTTCTTATTTTTTCCTTTCTATTCGTTTTTTCTTTTCTCATTTTACTTTCCTCCCATATAATCCTCAATCACAAACAAATTAGTTAATTTGGAACTCAAGGCTTTTTTTTGGCTTTATTTCTCTTTTTTTGCTTTTGTTTTTGTTTTTTTTTCTGTTGTTTGTTTATTTTTGTGGCATTTTGGGTCCTCCCAACCCAAGGTCTCCATTGTATTTAGTCTTCGCTCCACTTAATACAACAGATTTTTACTTATTATTTTTATTTTTTCTTCTTTATTATTCTTTTTTGGTCCTTTTTTCTGATTCCCTCTTATCCCACTCATTATATCTCTTAGTTGACCATCACTTACAAGCAAATCATCTTATGCTTGTCTAAGATTTTCTTCCTTTTTTTTTTTTTTTTTTTTGCATTTAGTAGGTCCCTACTCCCTTTTTTTGCCCCTTGAACTCTTCACCCCAAATCAGGCCCTCCATTATAGGCATGATATTTCCCTGAGGAGGGGAGAGGAGGGAAAGAGAAGAGAGAAAAAAAGGGGGAAATAATAAATTATTACTGTTGTTTTTTGTGGGGTGTTTTACCCTTTTTTTTTTCTTTTTACTCTTTATTAATTCTAATTAGTGCTATCAATAAGACCACCCTCAGATGCCGATAAGAAAGAGGAAATCGAATATTATGGATACAAAAGAAAGAGAGGTAACACAAATAGATGTGGAAAAATCTATGGAGAAAAGACTTAACATATTGGAAGCCTTGGAGCTAAATGACAGAGAATTTAAAATAGAAATCTTAAAAATACTCAGAGATATACAAGAAAACACAGAAAGGCAATATAGGGAGATCAGAAAACAACTCAATGAACACAAAGAATATATTACCAAGGAAATTGAAACTATAAAAACAAATCAAACAGAAATGAAAAACTCAATTCACGAGCTGAAAAACGAGGTAACAAGCTTAGCTAACAGAACAGCCCAGATTGAAGATAGGATTAGTGAAATAGAAGACAAACAACTTGAGGCACAACAGAGAGAAGAAGAAAGAGACTCAAAAATAATAAAAAATGAGAAAGCCCTACAGGAATTGTCTGACTCCATCAGAAAGAATAACATAAGAATAATAGGTATATCAGAGGGAGAAGAGAAAGAAAATGGAATGGAGAATATACTCAAACAAATAATAGACGAGAACTTCCCAAGCCTGTGGAAGGAACTAAAGCCTCAAATTCAAGAAGCAAACAGAACACCAAGTTTTCTTAACCCCAACAAACCCACTCCAAGGCACATCATAATAAAGATGACACAAACCAATGACAAAGAAAAAATTCTCAAGGCAGCCAGGGAAAAGAAGAGTACAACATATAAAGGAAGGCCTATTAGATTATCATCAGATTTCTCAGCAGAAACTCTACAAGCTAGAAGAGAGTGGACCCCAATATTTAAAGCCCTGAAAGAGATGAACTTTCAGCCAAGAATACTATACCCATCAAAGCTATCCTTCAAGTATGAAGGAGATATAAAAACATTCACAAATACAGAAAAGATGAGAGAATTTATGAACAGAAAGCCCCCACTCCAGGAAATACTAAGGGGGGTTTTCCAACCAGATTCAAAGAACAAAAGAAAACAACAGCACAAGTAACAGCTCCACCAAGAACACAATAAAACCAAACTTAAACTGTGACAACAAAGGAAAAAAAGGGGAGAGAGGATGGAGATTAACAGTAGCAAAGGATGATGAAGTGCAGAAATACTTATAAGATAGGGTACTACAATGAATATGGTAGGTACCCTTTTCATTACTTAATGGTAACCACTCTCAAAAAAACCACCACAAAAACACTTGACTTAAAAAAGGTAGCAACAGAGGAAAGAAGTATGGAACACAAACAAACAAAAACAAATGATAGAAAAACAAAAGAGAAGAATCAAACTAGATACAAAACTAACAGAAAGCAATTTATAAAATGGCAGTAGGGAACCCACAAGTGTCAATAATTACACTAAATGTAAATGGATTAAACTTACCAATAAAAAGACACAGAGTAGCAGAATGGATTAAAAAGGAAAATCCAACTATATGCTGCCTACAAGAAACACATCTAAGCAACAAGGATAAAAACAAATTCAAAGTGAAAGGCTGGAAAACAATACTCCAAGCAAACAACACCCAAAAAAAAGCAGGTGTAGCAATACTCATATCTAATAATGCTGACTACAAGACAGAAAAAGTACTCAGAGACAAAAATGGTCATTTCATAATGATTAAGGGGAAGTTGAATCAAGAAGACATAACAATCCTTAATATATATGCACCAAACCAAGGAGCACCAAAATATATAAGACAGCTACTTATTGACCTTAAAACAAAAACTGACAAAAATACAATCATACTTGGAGACCTCAATACACCGCTGACGGCTCTAGATCGGTCATCCAAACAGAGAATCAATAAAGATATAGTGGCCTTAAACGAAATACTAGAACACCTGGATATGATAGACATCTTCAGGACACTTCATCCCAAAGCGACAGAGTATACATTTTTCTCTAGTGTACATGGAACATTCTCAAGAATTGACCATATGTTGGGCCACAAAGACAATATCAGCAAATTTAGAAAAACTGAAATTGTACCAAGCATATTTTCTGATCATAAAGCCTTGAAACTAGAATTCAACTGCAAAAAAGAGGGGGAAAACCCCACAAAAATGTGGAAACTAAACAACATACTTCTAAAAAATGAATGGGTCAAAGAAGAAATAAGTGCAGAAATCAAAAGATATATACAGACAAATGAAAATGAAAATACGACATATCAGAATCTCTGGGATGCAGCAAAAGCAGTAATAAGAGGAAAGTTCATATCACTTCAGGCCTATATGAACAAACAAGAGAGAGTCGAAGTAAACCACTTAACTTCACACCTTAAGGAACTAGAAAAAGAAGAACAAAGACAACCCAAAACCAGCCGAAGAAAGGAGATAATAAAAATCAGAGCAGAAATAAATGAAATAGAGAACAGAAAAACTATAGAAAAAATCAATAAAACAAGGAGCTGGTTCTTTGAAAAGATCAACAAAATTGACAAACCCTTGGCAAGACTCACCAAGGAAAAAAGACACAGGACTCAAATAAATAAAATCCAAAATGAAAGAGGAGAGATCACCACAGACATCATAGAAATACAAAGAATTATTGTAGAATACTATGAAAAGTTATATGCCACCAAATACAACAATCTAGAAGAAATGGATAAATTCCTAGAACAATACAACCTTCCTAGACTGAGTCATGAAGAAGTAGAAAGCCTAAACAGACCAATCAGCAGGGAGGAAATAGAAAAAACTATTAAAAATCTCCCCAAAAATAAAAGTCCAGGCCCAGACGGTTATACTAGTGAATTCTATCAAACATTCAAAGAAGACTTGGTTCCTATTCTACTCAAAGTCTTCCAAAAAATTGAAGAAGAAGCAATACTTCCCAACACATTTTATGAGGCCAACATAACCCTCATACCAAAACCTG
Organism: Saccopteryx bilineata; assembly: GCF_036850765.1. Classification (NCBI taxonomy): domain Eukaryota; kingdom Metazoa; phylum Chordata; class Mammalia; order Chiroptera; family Emballonuridae; genus Saccopteryx; species Saccopteryx bilineata. The sequence goes on from NC_089490.1 coordinate 209,243,718, forward strand.
GCAAGGATGGCACAAAGAAAGAAAACTACAGACCAATATCTCTAATGAATACAGATGCTAAAATACTAAACAAAATACTGGCAAACCGAATACAACAACATATTAAAAAAATAATACATCATGATCAAGTGGGATTCATCCCAGAATCTCAAGGATGGTTCAACATACGTAAAACGGTTAACGTAATACACCATATCAACAAAACAAAGAACAAAAACCACATGATCTTATCAATAGATGCAGAAAATGCTTTTGATAAAATACAACACAATTTTATGTTTAAGACTCTCAACAAAATGGGTATAGAAGGAAAATATCTCAACATGATAAAGGCCATATATGATAAACCATCAGCCAACATCATATTAAACGGCATAAAACTGAGGACTTTCTACCTTAAATCAGGAACAAGACAGGGTTGTCCACTCTCTCCACTCTTATTCAACGTGGTGCTAGAAGTTCTGGCCAGAGCAATCAGACAAGACAAAGAAATAAAAGGCATCCATATCGGAAAAGAAGAAGTAAAGCTATCACTTTTTGCTGATGATATGATCCTATACATCGAAAACCCGAAGGACTCCACAAAAAGATTATTAGAAACAATAAACCAATACAGTAAGGTCGCAGGATACAAAATTAACATACAAAAGTCCATAGCCTTTCTATATGCCAACAATGAAATATTAGAAAACGAACTCAAAAAAATTATCCCCTTCACGATTGCAACAAAAAAAAATAAAATACCTAGGAATAAACATAACAAAGAACGTAAAGGACCTATATAATGAAAATTACAAAGCATTGTTAAGGGAAATCGAAAAAGATACAATGAGATGGAAAAATATTTCTTGTTCTTGGATAGGAAGAATAAATATAATCAAAATGGCCATATTACCCAAAGCAATATACAAATTTAATGCAATTCCCATCAAAATCCCTATGAGATTTTTTAAAGAAATGGAACAAAAAATCATCAGATTTATATGGAACTATAAAAAACCCCGAATAGCCAAAACAATCCTAAGGAAAAAGAATGAAGCTGGGGGCATTACAATACCTGACTTTAAACTATATTATAGGGCCACGATAATCAAAACAGCATGGTATTGGCAGAAAAATAGACACTCAGACCAATGGAACATAATAGAAAGCCCAGAAATTAAACCACATATATATGGTCAAATAATCTTTGATAAAGGGGCCAACAACACACAATGGAGAAAAGAAAGCCTCTTCAACAAATGGTGTTGGGAAAACTGGAAAGCCACATGCAAAAGAATGAAACTCGACTACAGCCTGTCCCCGTGTACTAAAATTAATTCAAAATGGATCAAAGACCTAAATATAAGACCTGAAACAATAAAGTACATAGAAGAAGACATAGGTACTAAAATCATGGACCTGGGTTTTAAAGAACATTTTCTGAACTTGACTCCAATGGCAAGAGAAGTGAAGGCAAAGATAAATGAATGGGACTACATCAGAATTAAAAGTTTTTGCTCAGCAAGAGAAACTGATATCAAAATAAACAGACAGCCAACTATATGGGAACTGATATTTTCAAACGACAGCTCAGATAAGGGCCTACTATCCAAAATTTACAAAGCACTCATAAAACTCAACAACAAACAAACAAACAATCCAATAAAAAAATGGGAAGAGGACATGAACAGACACTTCTCCCAGGAAGAGATACAAATGGCCAACAGATATATGAAAAGATGCTCATCTTCATTAGTTATTAGAGAAATGCAAATCAAAACTACAATGAGATACCACCTCACTCCTGTTAGATTAGCTATTATCAACAAGACGGGTAATAGCAAATGTTAGAGAGGCTGTGGAGAAAAAGGAACCCTCATTCACTGTTGGTGGGACTGTAAAGTAGTACAACCATTATGGAGGAAAGTATGGTGGTTCCTCAAAAAACTGCAAATAGAACTACCTTATGACCCAGCAATCCCTCTACTGGGTATATACCCCAAAACCTCAGAAACATTGATACGTGAAGACACATGTAGCCCCATGTTCATTGTAGCACTGTTCACAGTGGCCAAGACATGGAAACAACCAAATAGCCCTTCAATAGAAGACTGGATAAAGAAGATATGGCACATATACACTATGGAATACTACTCAGCCATAAGAAATGATGACATCAGATCATTTACAGCAAAATGGTGGGATCTTGATAACATTATAAGGAGTGAAATAAGCAAATCAGAAAAAAACAAGAACTACACGATTCCATACATTGGTGGAACATAAAAATGAGACTAAGAGACATGGACAAGAGTGTGGTGGTTAACAAGGGTGGGGGGGGGAGGGAGGACATGGGAGGGAGGGAGGGAGAGAGTTAGGGGGAGGGGGAGGGGCACAGAGAACTAGATAGAGGGTGACGGAGGACAATCTGACTTTGGGCGAGGGGTTTGCAACATAATTTGATGACAAAATAACCTAGACATGTTTTCTTTGAATATATGTACCCTGATTTATTAATGTCTTCCCATTACCATTAATAAAAATTTATTAAAAAAAAAATTCGTTGGTATAGCTGTCAGGGCCTGGACTTTTATATTTGGGGAGGTTTTTAATGGTTTTTTCTATTTCTTCTCTACTAATAGGTCTGTTTAGGCTTTCTGCTTCTTCTTGACTCAGTCTAGGAAGGTTGTATTGTTCTAGGAATTTATCCATTTCTTCTGGATTGTGGAATTTAGTGGCATAAAGTTTTCCATAGTATTCTACAATAATTCTTTGTATATCTACGGTGTCCGTGGTGATTTCTCCTCTTTCATTTTGGATTTTGTTTATATGAGTTCTTTCTCTTTTTTCCTTGGTAAGTCTTGCCAAGGGTTTGTCAATTTTGTTGATCTTTTCAAAGAACCAGCTCTTTGTTATATTAATTTTTTCTATAGTTTTACTGTTCTCTATTTCATTTATTTCTGCTCTGATTTTTATTATCTCCTTTCTTCGGCTGGTTTTGGGTTGTCTTTGTTCTTCTTTTTCTAGTTCCTTAAGGTGTGAAGTTAAGTGGTTCACTCGGGCTCTCTCTTGTTTGTTCATATATGCCTGAAGTGATATGAACATCCCTCTTATCACTGCTTTTGCTGCATCCCATAGATTCTGATATGTCGTATTGTCATTTTCATTAGTCTGTATATATCTTTTGATCTCTGCACTTATTTTTTCTTTGACCCATTCATTTTTTAAAAGTATGTTGTTTAGTTTCCACATTTTTGTGGGATTTTTTCCTCTGTTTTGCAGTTGAATTCTAGTTTATTTTTATTTTTTATTCATTTTAGAAAGGAGAGAGAGAAAGAGAAGGGGGGAGGAGCAGGAAGCATCAACTCCCATATGTGCCTTGACCAGGCAAGCCCAGGGTTTTGAACTGGCGACCTCAGCATTTCCAGGTCGATGCTTTATCCACTGCGCCACCACAGGTCAGGCCGAATTCTAGTTTCAAGGCTTTATGATCAGAAAATATGCTTGGTACAACTTCAGTTTTTCTGAATTTGCTGATGCTGTTTTTGTGGCCCAACATATGGTCAATTCTTGAGGATGATCCATCTACACTGGAGAAAAATATATACTCAGTCACTTTGGGATGAAATGTCCTGTAGATGTCTATCATATCCAGGTGCTCTAGTGTTTTGTTTAAGGCCACTATATCTTTGTTGATTCTCTGTTTGGATGACCGATCTAGAGCCATCAGCAGTGTATTGAGGTCTCCAAGTATGATTGTATTTTTGTCAGTTTTTGTTTTAAGGTCAATAAGTAGCTGTCTTATATATTTTAGTGCTCCTTGGTTTGCTGCATATATATTAACAATTGTTATGTCTTCTTGATTCAGTGTCCCCTTAGCCATTATGAAATGGCCATTTTTGTCTCTGAGTACTTTTGTTGTCTTGTAGTCAGCATTATCAGATATGAGTATTGCTACGCCTGCTTTTTTTTGGATGTTATTTGCTTGGAGTATTGTTTTCCAGCCTTTCACTTTGAATTTATTTTTATCATTGTTACTTAGATGAGTTTCCTGTAGGCAGCATACAGTTGGATTGTCTTTTTTAATCCATTCTGCTACTCTGTGCCTTTTTATTGGTGAGTTTAATCCGTTTACATTTAGTGTAATTATTGACACTTGTGAGTCCCCTATTGCCATTTTATAGATTGCTTTCTGTTAGTTTTGTGTCTTGTTTGATCCTTCTCTTTCGTTTTGCTATCTTTTTTTATTTGGTTGTATTCCATACATCTTTCCTCTGTTGCTATCTTTTTTATCTCATGTGCTTCTGTGGTGGTTTTTTCAATGGTGGTTACCTTGAAGTAATGAAAAGGGCTCCTACCCTGTTCATTGTAGTGCACTATTTTGTGAGTACTTTTGCACTCCATCGTCCTTTGCTCCTGTTAATCTCCATCCTCTCCCCCCTTTTTGTTGTTGTCACAGTTTAAATTTGGTTTTATTGTGTTCTTCTTGGAGCTTTTACTTTGGCTTTGTTGTTTTCTTTGTATCTGATTGGACATCCCCCTTTAGTAATTCCTGGAGTGGGGGTTTTCTGATGATAAATTCCCTCATCTTTTCTGTATCCGTGAATGTTTTTATTTCTCCTTCATATTTGAAGGATAGCTTTGATGGGTATAGTATTCGTGGGTGAAAGTTCCTCTTTCAGGACTTTAAATATTGGGGTCCACTCTCTTCTAGCTTGTAGAGTTTCTGCTGAGAAATCTGATGATAATCTAATGGGCCTTCCTTTATATGTTGTATTCTTCTTTTCCCTGGCTTCCTTGAGAATTTTTTTTTTTGCCATTGGTTTGTGCCAATTTCATTATGATGTGCCTTGGAGTAGGTTTGTTGGGGTTAAGAAAACTCGGAGTTCTGTTTGCTTCATGAATTTGAGGCTTTAGTTCTTTCCACAGGCTTGGGAAGTTCTCATCTATTATTTGTTTGAGTATGTTCTCCATTCCATTTTCTCTCTCTTCTCCCTCTGATATACCTATTATTCTTATGTTATTCTTTCTGATGGAGTCACATAATTCTTGTAGGGCTATCTCATTTTTTAAAATTTTTGAGTCTCTTCTCTCTGTTGTGCCTCAAGTTGTTTGTCTTCTATTTCACTAATCCTCTCTTCTATCTGGCCTGTTCTATTAGCTAAGCTTGTTACCTTGTTTTTCAGCTCGTGAATTGAGTTTTTCATGTGTTTGATTTGTTTTTATAGTTTCAATTTCCTTGGACATATATTGTGTTCACTGTGTTGTTTTCTGAGCTCCCTAAATTGCCTTTCTGTGTTTTCTTGTATATATCTGAGTATTTTTAGGATTTCTATCTTGAATTCTCTGTCATTTAGCTCCAAGGTTTCCAATATATTAAAATTTTTCTCCATAGATTTTTCCTCATCTGTGTTACCTCTCTTTCTTTTGTATCCATGATATTCGATTTTCTCTTCCTTAATGGCATGTGAGGGTGGTTTTGTTGATAGTATTAATGAGATTTAATAAAGAATAAATAGTTAAAAAATAAAAAATCGAAAAAAGTTTTTTTAAATAATAAAATAAGGAAAAATAAAATATAAAAATTTAAAAAAATTAAAAAAAAGGAAATTATTCCCCCCCTCCTTTTTTCCTCTCCTCTCCTCTCCTCTCCTCTCCTCTCCTCTCCTCTCCTCTCCCCTCTTGAGAAAATCTTGTGGTGAACTGTGAATTATATTGTATTTAATAGAACAAACAATGCCTGTAATGGAGGGTCTGAATTGGGGAAAAGCAATAAGGGGGGAAAGGGGGGCTATGGACCCACAAAAAGCAAATAATAAAAAATTTGGATCAAGAATAAAATGATTTGCGTTTAGGTGTTGGTTGACTAAGAGTTATGATGAGAGAAATAAGAGGGAAACAGGAAAATGGGGGGACAAATTAAAAAATTACTGTTGTATTTAGTGGAACAAGAGCTTGATAAAATGGAAAGCCAGGGATGGGAGCACTGCTAGTGAGTTTAAAAGGTGAAGTAAAAACCCCCCAAAATGCCACAAACATAAGTTTGAGTCCCAGATAAGATAATTTGTTTGTTATTGAGGTTTGAATGAGAGGAGACATAAAGGAGAAAGGAAGAAACTAATATAGAGGGAGAAAAGAAAGAGAGAGAGAAAAAAAGAGGGAACCACTAAAAGAAGAAAAAAGAGGAGAGTTAAGGGTTTTGGAGTGCAACCCTCATAGAGAGAAAGGAAGAGGAAAGAAAAGATAATGGGAGATGTAACACTTATGGGTAGTGTAGTTCAAGGAGAGGAGAGAGTACGACCAGTAGAGAGTTAAACGACCAAATTGGAGGAGGAAAAAAAAAAAATCAAGGATTAAGAGAAACAAACGAACAAATATAATAAAATGGAATAGGTTATAAAGTCTGCAGATTATTCTTGATTTTGAGAGGTTATCTTCTTGCTTTTTCTTTTCTCTCCCTCTTCCTGGTCGGTGACTCTGTACCCCGGGTTCTGCCCCTCTGGTACGCTCAGGTAGAAGTTTGCAGTTGATAAGTCTCTATGGCAATGTCATGTATTGTGCTTCAGTCTTGTTGGCAGTTGAGGCTCATTAGCATTTATAGGCTCTGCCAGTGAGAGAGTACGTGTTCCTGGAGCCTCTCTCCTAGTCTTTCCTTCCTCCATTAGTAGCCTGATAATCCAGCTATGGGGTTGCTGCTGCCTCTGCCTGGATAGTAAGAGGCTCAAAGAGCTGGCCACTCCCCACTCTATTCCCACTCAGCACAGGGCTCTGGGTAAGGCTCAGTCAGTCAGAGCTGCTTGCATAATCAGGCGGGGCTTCTGCCCACTCAAAGACCTATGGCTCTGCCACTCTGTCTGGTAACACGGGCGGGCACCCACTCCCGGGGCGCTTGGAGGAAACTCTCGCTCACTATCTGCGCGCGCAGACCAGGATGTCAGATCGGAAGTCTCGTCCTCTGAGTGAAACCCCCTCGCCTGCACTGAAAAGTTCCAGCGTTGGAATTGGCTCTTGCTCCGTCCCCGGGCGCGGCTTTTTCAAGGCGCTGGGGTGGCCTGAGATTCCGCTTTCGGCCCATACAAAGGCCCCTGACTCTGCCCCTCTGTGGGATAACATGGGCAGGCACTGCCGAGGCACTTGGAGGAATACTCTTGCTCACTATCTGCACGCGCAGACCAGGATATCAGACCAGCGGCCTCACCCTGAGTGAAACCCCCTCCCGCACGGAAAAGTTCCAGTGTTGGAATTAGTTCTTGTTCCCTCTCCGTGCGCGGCTCCCCCAGGGCCATGGGGAGGCCTGGAGATTCCACTTTCAGCCCACACAAAGGCCTCTGACTCTGCCTCTCTGTGGGACAACACGGGCGCACACTCCCGGGGCTTTGGAAGGAATCTCTCACCCACTATCTACACGTGCCGACCAGGAGATTGGGTAAAATGGCTGCCCCGCTTGTCTTTCTTTGTCTGGGTTTGGCACGAGTGTTAGCTGTATTGCCCGGGTTGTCACAGGAACAGTTTTTCCTCAGCTTGGATCTCCATGCCACAGCCTGGTTCGGCCATTTGTGCCACGGCCTGGATCTATTCACCCCCTTTGCCCGCCTTAGTTTCTATATTCTCAGTTTCCAGTGAAAGCCACCCCGTTTAGGTTAGTGAGGAAGGCGGAGCATTTTTTACTCCCTATTTCCTTCAGGGTTTGGTTATATATTCAGCCAATTTTTCACTCGATCATACCTTCCGGTGTATTGCAAAACATCTGGAGGCTCCTAGGATAGGTTTTTCTGTTTCTGGTTGAAGATCTTGTTGAATTTTGGGGGAGATTTATCAGTATCGCTTCCTACCCCACCATTACTCTGACGTCATCTCCGGCATTTTCTCTCCACATTTTTAGGACGGACAGGACTCCATTACCTTTCCCTAGAGCCCACCTCCGCATGAATATACCTGTAAACACTTGCTATTCATATTACCAATCCCTTATTCTAACTCCCCACCATCCTAACTTTCCCCAGCCTCTCCAACCCTATGCACATTTTGAGTAAAAATTTTTGGTGGCACCCAAACCAAGCCTCACTTTTCACTTAATAAAACTCAGTGATTACTCTGCTTTCTCCCCTCAGACACTCGTGCTCATCTGACATGAACCACCCAGTCAGCCCCCTCCCTGCCACGCCCTCGCACGGAAGGACTCACTCTGCCTGCACCAGCCCTTCCACTTCTGGGGGTTGTGCTGAAGGTCCCCTGAGACGATATCCTTGTTTTACAAACACATTTCTTCGATGTCTCTCATTCACCCTGTGAACCCTCTTCCCTGCAGCACCATCTCCAAGTTCAACATGTCAGGTGTGGCTTGTCTGGAGGATATCCCTTTTACCATTCTTGGGTGGCCAACCTCAATACAGTAATTCGCACAGCAATGCAGTTACTGCTGAAGATATGTATGCTGGATTTGAACAAGTCTCTGAGGACTCCAAGGCGCTTTAGGAACATTGCCGTCCTCCTGACTCAACAGGAACATCCATCCCCCCCTGCAGGGGGTGCATCAGGCTTGCTCCTGCTCCATGCTCCTTGCTTTCCTGGCTTTTGGCACTACCTCTCTGACTGACTGGGAAAGCTCTGGGAGCCCTAGCTGGATGGTTTTGGGGGAAGTTGTTTTTGTTTTTTTGTTGAGATATAATTGACATATAACATTTAAAATTTTTTATTTTTTTAAAATTTTCACTCTGCCCATCTGAGGCCACTGATCCACTGCTCAGCAACCAAACCACTCCAGTGCCTGAGGTGAGGCTGTGAAGCCATCCTCAGCTGCCAGGCCAGCTTGCTTCAACTGAGCCATGGCTGTGTGAAGGGAAGAGAGATACAGAGAAAGGAGGGGGGAAGGGTGGAGACGCAGATGGGCGCTTCTCCTATGTGCCCTGGTCGGGAATCGAACCTGGGATATCCACATGCCAGGCCAACACTCTACTGCTGAGCCAACTGGCCAGTGCTAACAACGTACAACATTGTATAAATTTACAGTTGATATATTTTTGTATTAAAACACCTCTAGCACCTCACTTATCTGTTATGTTGAGAATAGTTAAGATTTAGTCTCTTGGCAACTTTGAAGTTCATGATACAGTACCATTGACTATAATCACTTTGTTGTGCATCAGCTCTCCATGACTTGTCTTCCAGTTGTAAATTTGTGTCCTCAAACTTCATCTCCCTAACTCCCCACCTCCAGCTCCTCAGAATCATCACGATTGTTTCTATGAGTTCAGCACCATTATAATCGCACAAGGCAGCCATCCCATGTGCAGTCCGTCATTGACTGAAATGTCATTGCGCAGCATGTGACTGTATCTAAAGGTTATTCTTCCTCACAGAAGAACAAACCTAATGCTATGGAACAGAAAAGAAGTCCTCTAGGCAAGTGTTTCAGGACCCTGCGTCCTATTCTCAGCTAGCGCAAACCAATGCACCAAAAGAAGACACAGCTCCCCTCCCTTTAGGGCGGTAAGCAAAGCTGGAAAAGCTGTGTCACCCTGCAAATAGGCATGGTGATACTAGCTGTGCAGGATCATCATCTTCCCCGTTCACCTTCAGTGTGCCTGCATGTACATTTGATGCAAGTGCTCTGAGGGAAATGTCAGCTTAGTCACAACAGTGTCAAGTGGAGTAGTAACTGCACAGGGTACTACCGTGTGCATAGCAGTCAGCACCACATGCATGTCCCTAGTGCCTTTCCACCTCCAGTAACATCACTCCCTTCCCATGAGTACCACTGTGTGCTGAGCTGAAGGACGACGGGCAGAGCAGTCCAGGAGCTGCGGTATACTGGGCACTCCCTGCACACCAGCTCCATGGCACCTGCCCACATATGTGTAGCACCTCATGCACCATGAAGGGACCCAGCATCACTGCCCCAGTGATGGGAGGCTTAGGTGATTTGCCCCTATTGTTCAATGAGTGGGTGGCAAAGCTGAAATCTGAATCCAGGTGTGTCTGAGTCCAAAGCCTGTGTTCCTACCATCCCCTTGAAACAGCAGAGAGCAGGTCCATGTGCCGTTCCTAAAGCGTCTGAGTCTGGGTTGGGCCAGTGCAGAAATGCAAGCACTGAGTAAAATTAAGCTGTTTTTGTCCAAATCTGCCCTGGACACACGCACAGCTCATCCCAAGGCCTGTTCAATTCTGGAAAATAACTAAAGGCTGTTAACTGCCCCCAACAGCCACTCTCTCTTTTCCCCTAGGGCTAAGAAGGGTGGAATGAAGAGTGGACAAAATGCTTAGAGAACCAGGCTGTATTTGACCACACCTGCATACACAGCTGGAGTCTCTCTGACAAGCAGTGGTTAGACCACGTCTTTCCCAAAGGGGCCTCTGGCACCCTTTAAATAAGCCTTTAGAAGATGAGGTCTTCTGGAAAAGAGAGTTTTCCTTTCTTCCCTGTTGGAGTCTACAGTGTGACCACTGGGCTAGATGCCCCATCTCCCACTGTATCAAGTTGCCAGTGTCACATGCTCTATTCGGCTGAATCTCAGCCTTGTTCCTGAGAGAGAAAAAACCACGAGGTCCTCCTACGACCAAGGTAAAAAGGAAAAAAGCAAGTTGACTTGCTTTGAAATGCAAAAGGCCTCTCTCTTGTCCAGCTTGTCCTGTGCTGCAGGGACCAGACCCGGCAGAGCTCTGCTCACTGTGGTCTAGGCCCTGACAGACAGCTTGTTTTCCAGGGCCCAGGAGGGCCCTCCCCCTTGGAGGGCCTGGACAGTCCCACCCAGTACCCAGCAGCATCTGGTTGGGTGCTGCTGTCGCTGCTGGTTTTTAAAGGCACTTTGTACATGTTTGCTGGAGGATCATCAAGAATAGGAAAGGTGGCCCTGGCCGGTTGGCTCAGCGGTAGAGCGTCGGCCTAGCGTGCGGAGGACCCGGGTTCGATTCCCGGCCAGGGCACATAGGAGAAGCGCCCATTTGCTTCTCCACCCCTCCGCCGCGCGCTTTCCCCCTCTGTTTCTCTCGTCCCCTCCCGCAGCCAAGGCTCCATTGGAGCAAAGATGGCCCAGGCGCTGGGGATGGCTCTGTGGCCTCTGCCCCAGGCGCTAGAGTGGCTCTGGTCGCAACATGGCGACCCCCAGGATGGGCAGAGCATCACCCCCTGGTGGGCAGAGCATCGCCCCTGGTGGGCGTGCTGGGTGGATCCCGGTCGGGCGCATGCGGGAGTCTGTCTGACTGTCTCTCCCTGTTTCTAGCTTCAGAAAAATGAAAAAAAAAAAAAAAAATGAAAAAAAAAAAAAAAAAAAAAAGAATAGGAAAGGTAAAAACAAAGTTAGTCTATATCATATGCCAAAATGGGTCCAAGCCACTTCTCAACCTCGGCCACGGACATGTTCTTCCTCACAGCATAATCCTCCACCTGTAAAAAGATTGAAAGCAGCTAACTGTACCAAAACGATGTGACTAGTTCAACTGAAGTTTCCATAAGATTTGCCCAGAAACATTAAGTACCTTCCATTTCTTATCTTATCAGTGATCTACTGAGTTAATGGAGATGAATAGTAGTCTGTTCACCAAGCTTGCCTATTCTCTGGGCAGGAAAACAACATGTAGTGAATATCTGCATCTCAGAAGCTGGCGAGTGTGAGTGTGCATACCCACGCGTGTGTATGCATGCACATAAGTGTGTATGTGTGTGTGTGGTCTGCATGTAAAAAAAAGGGCCAGAATCGGGGCAATGGGTTAAAATCAAATTAAGATCTTTCTTCATTCTTTCCCTCACGTTTTAGTTGTGCTTACATGTGAAATACCATAGATTCTGCAGTTCCCCTTTAAACAGGACAGGCACCCCCAGAAGCCACACACAACAAAACAGCTAACTTACCTGGTCCTTGGAAATCTTCCCCACAGCAAAATACTTGGACTTCAGATTGGAGAAGTAGAGTCCGGACACGGCAGAAGCAGGCACCATCGCTAATGACTCTGTTAGCCGAATGCCTGGAGAGAGCACAGGGGGCACTGACCAGAAATCAAACCTGGGACATCTACATACCCAGCCGATGCTCTACTAGCACAGCGGCTTGCAGACGGAGGAACCCAGAGACACTGACTCAGACAAGCAGGGCCCTAGCAGCCTGGCACGTACCTGTGCACTGCTCGATGTCCGCCAGTCTCCACATGGTGAGCTTCTCGGTGTGGTCGGGCTGGCTGGCATAGCCGGGGGCCGGGCGGATTCCCCGATAGCGTAGCCTCCGCAGGTCCCCGACGTCCAGCTGCTCGCCGCCACAGTAGGCCCACAGCTCCCTGCGCACATTCTCATGGAGTTCCTCTGCAAAGGCCTGTGTACAGGACAAGGGGTTCAGGCAGAGGCCAGACCCGACGCCAGAGCTCCTGCACCACGTCAGAGCCACCAGAGTAGCCCTCACTGGGCCAGCCACGGGAAGTCTGGAGGAGGGCACAGGCTGCGATCTCCACTCACTTGGGTATCAGCAGCTGCTCTGCCAGCTCAGATTTGGACTCAACCTGGGCTTCGAAGTAGCGTATTTAATGATTCAAGGATTCTAAGCTTGTTAATGTTTAACATTTCCCTGAAGGTCCAGCTAGTTTTCTGTGGCCAGAAAGAAAAGCTGGGCCCATTCCAACCACTCATTCCTCCCCTGCGAAGCCTCGGGAAGCAGGGGGCCCTCCCCACAGCCCACCTCACCCTCCCCTACACAGACCAGGAGGTTAGAACAGGAGCTCTGAAACGGAAGTCTCCTTTTCATTTCCAGGCTCCTTAGGAAAACATCACATCACAACAAGCAAAGGGAGACATGAGAACTAAGACGATGAAGTCAAGGTTCTAAGGGTTCCCTCGGGCTGCCTCGCTTTCTGGAGTGGCCCAGACTTCCCTCCTTGTTCTGTCTCAGAGCACTGCTGCTCTACCTCTGCCAGGCGGTCCCCCAGTGCCTTGACCATGATGCTGCTGTAGTCATCACACTGCTCCTCGTAGGCATGGCTCAGCTCCTCCACCCCGAAGCAGGCAACAGCAAACAGGCCCAGGTAGTCCCGGAGGCCTGAGTGCAGCGGGGCGATGAAGTCTGAGAGGCAGAGGTACGGGTCTGTGCTGCCAGAGTCCTTCTCGGCCTGAAAACCCAGGGGGTGTGTGAAGGGGCCGTGAGCACGGTCACTGCAGAACACACAGTGCACAGCACATACTCCCTCAGGTGAGCACAGGCGTCAGGGGTGTCTGACTGTTTTGTGCACTGTTACATTCTCAGCTCTTAGTGCAGAATGTTCCATAAAAATTTGTTCAATGAACAAATGAATTGAGATTTTAAAAATATGACATGATATACTAGTCAAGAAACCAGTTAATTTGTTCATTTACACACTGACCAAACATTTATGGAAGGCCACAGACACTGTACTAGAAACTTAAACCCTAAACATTCATGTATAGAAAAAAAAATCCCCTAGCCCTGGCTGGGTAGCTCAGTTGGTTATAGCATCATCTCCACACGCTTGTTCAATATTGGTCAGGGCACACAGAAGAATCAACCAATGACAGCATGCATAAGTGAAACAACAAATTGATGTTTCCCTCTTTTTATTTATTTATTTTTTGTATTTTTCTGAAGTGAGAAGCAGGGAGGCAGAGAGACAGACTCCTGCATGTGCCTGACTGGGATCCAACTGGCAAGCCCCATAGGGGGCGATGCTCTGCCCATTTGGGGCATTGCTCCATTGCAACTGGAGCTATTCTAGTACCTGAGGCAGAGGCCATGGAGCCATCCTCAGTGCCCGGGGCCATCTTTGCTCCAATGGAGCCTTGGCTACGGGAGGAGAAAAGAGAGACAGAGAGGAAGGGGAAGGGTGGAAAAGCAGATGGGCGCTTCTCCTGTGTGCCCTGGCTGGGAACTGAACCTGGGACATCCACACACCTGACTGATGCTCTACCACTGAGCCAACCAGCCAGGGTCAAATGTTTCTCTCTTTTTGTTTCTCTCCTACCCTATTTCTCTTTAAAAAAAATAAATCCCCCCCCCCAGGTGTTTCTATTCAAAATCAACATTAAATCCTGAAGTTATGTTCGGAAGGGGTCCACCAAATGGTAAGTCTCCACTTTCCATCAAGAGAAGTCCAACAAGCTGCCTGCTGCCAGGTGGGTGACATGGGGCCGAGGTTCCCACAGGTGGTGACAGGAGACAGCTACTGAGACCCTGGGTAGCCCAAAACCAAACAAGGAGCTCAGCAGGATTTGCTTCTTCGTTTGTTTCAAATTAACGTGGAACTCTTTCCACCAGGCCAGGTGCCTCTCCCATCTTTCACTTTCAGCTGATGGCTGACTCTTCCCTGCCACTAAGCTGACAAATAAGACCTTAAACATATGTCACAATCAATATTGCTGAGAATGTAAACAGTTAAAAAACTCATAGTTACTGTTTACTATGTGCCAGGCACTACTCTTGATGCTCTACATGAATTAGTTTAATCCTTTCAACAACCACATGAAGGAAGTGATGCTGTCAGCTCCACTTCACAGACAAGGAATCAGGCAGACAGAGCTTGGTCAAGTAGCGCAAGGTCAGAGACAGGCAGGCCCAGGGTCTGATACCACGACCAATGCTCCTGACCATACTATGCCCTGCTTAGGACTGATCAATTTATTAATGGGTGGCCAACCCAGAAGCTTAGGAGCTATTTGCAAGCCAGTTCTGAAAACAAATACAGCCTGACTGACACTTGGCAGAGATGGTGCAAGCAAGCAGGTGTTTGACAACAGCACTTGGAAATGTCACAGAGTTCAGGGCCAGCTACACAGGGAGGAGTTGCTCGCCAGCTGGACTCCGCCATCAGCTGTTCTGTGCTAACACAGCAAGTGGGAGAGTATTTCTTCCTCTCTGAGCACAAGGGAGAGAAAGCCTGCAGGCACAAGGAGAGATGGTCATAGAGCCCCACTGCACTTTGAAGGGATAGCAATCAGAGGTACTAAGAACAGACTCCCAGAGTTAGAAGTCATTGTAGCCAAAAAGTATCCAGAGTATACTGGAAGAAAACACCTCTGGAAATACCTGAGTAGCTAACATGTATATAAGTCATTATAGATTTATATCTATCTTATCTATCTATCTATCTATCTATCTATCTATCTATCTATCTATCTATCTATATCTATCTATCCCTCTCTACATACACACACAACTAGCAAGAGAGACAGACAGACACAGACAGGAAGAGAGAGAGATGAAAAGCATCAACTCATAGTTGTGGCACCTTAGTTGTTCATTGACTGCTCATATGTGCCTTGACCAGGGGGCTCAAGCCTCACCAGTGACCCCCTGATCAAGCCAGCAACCTTGGGCTCAAGCCAGTGACCCTGGGCTTCAAGCTAGTGAACTTCGGGCTCAAGCCAGTGACTATGGAATCATGTTTATGATCTCACACTCAAGCCGGTAACCCTGTATTCAAGCTAGTGACCTTGGGGTTTCAATCCTGGGTCCTCAGTGTCCCAGTCAATGCTCTATCCACTGTACCATCACAGGTCAAGTGGGAAGTCATTATATTAAATGTCCTAACACAGTCCATCACAGACTACTTGGACATAAATGGTTTTGAACATGAAAGGAAATCAGAGGACATGAAACCTGAAGGTTGAAAACCTGGGCCAGGAGAGGTTTTTGACCTTAGTTACATCTAGAAAAGAAAAGTCACCAGTTCCCTTGGATAGGAGGGGTTAGAACTAAACATTAGACTCTGCCTCGTATTCATGGTGTCTGAGCCTGAGTACAGACAGTAATGATGTGGCCATCTTTGTTTAACTTGTTATGGTGCTATTTAATGTCCTTAAGAATCTCTTCAGATGTTGTTACAGTAAAAATGTCTGTCATTATGAATTATATTGTGGCTTTGATTAAAAGCAACACTATCAATTCCAAATGACTAAAATGGTAGTAAAACTTTGCAAGAATAATTTACTGCAACCCTTTGTGAATAACTGGTGAATTCTGGTCCTGATTCTTAAGACAATGATATTTTTATAGCAACTAAATGAATACAATATCTGCATTTTGAAAGATGGGGCGGCCCTGGCCAGTTGGCTCAGTGGTAGAGTGTCAACCTAGCATATGGATGTCCTCCTGGGTTTGACTCCTGGTCAGGGTACACAGGAGAAGTGCCCATCTGTTTCTCCACCCTTCACCCTCTCGCTTTGCTCTCTCTCTCTCTCTTTCCCTCCTGCAGCCACGGCTCGATTGGAGTGAGTTGGCCCTGGGCACTGAGGATGGCTCCATGGCCTCTACCTCAGGCACTAAGAAGAGCTCGGTTGCTGAGCAACAAAGCAAGGCCCAGATGGGCACAGCATTGCCCCCTAGTGGGCTTGCTCGGTGGATTCTGGTCTGGGCGAATGCAGGAGTCTGGAGTCTGTCTCTCTGCCTCCTCTCCTCTTACTGAATTTAAAATAAAAAGGTGGGGGCATATAAGAGAAGGCTGTGTTGAGATGACCCTGTTCTTATAACACAACAAAAGCTGGTGCTTTGACAGAGCAGCCACGGGGGTGAGGACAGGCTGAGGTCTCCCCTCCAAGCCCAAGCTGTGGACTCAGTGCAACCTCCATCAACCTTCATTTTCTCCTCTGTAGAATGGACACATAAACTGCCCCAAAACAAGGCTGTGTGGAAATTAAACAAGATGGTCCCTCAAGAGCCCTGCAAGCACCTGGTACACACTCAGCAAAGGCTTGTACTGACTCTCTCCCCTGAGAGGAAACACCAGCCTGTGCTAATATGACGTGTGCTCACAAGCTGATGGGTGAGCATGGCACAGCCGCAGAACTCCTCATCCCATCTATCACAGCAGCAAACCTTGCACCCTGCCAGTGCTTGGAGACCTAGCCTTCTCCATGTTCTCACGGAGGCCTTGGGCTCAGGCCTGTGATGGATCATCTGAACTGTGGTGGGCAGAGCTATCGTTTATACACTCTTACTTGATTCTTATTTATGTTCTTTTAGTGCTAACATCAAAAAGCAAAAGCAGCCCATTCATGGTTCACCCAGCTCTCCGTACCTGTTGTCTCAGCCCATGAAAGGTGGCTATGGGCTGCGCAGCCCAGGGCTCAGAGCCCGCTGCGTACAGGTAGATGTCATCCTGGATGCTCTGCGCAGGCCAGAACCCAACCACACCCCTGGCCTGCAGTTTCTTCTCACTAATCAGTGCTCTCAGCATATTCTGGGCATCTTCATAGACTTTTTTGGCCTCTTCACCTATTAGGAAGATACTATAAGAATTCACTGAAAGATGACAATATCCAGCAAATGCTTCCTCTAAAACCACTGTGCTCCCCTGTCATTTCTTCACTCCTCCTTCCCCTCAAATACTGTCTCAGTGCTTGTCAGCAGCACAACTTGGGGTGGAGCAACCGACGAGGCCAGTGGTTCTGCTAAGTGTGGACCCTGGTCTGTCTCCCCAGCTCCCGCCGCATGCATTTTTCCATTTAACAAAGGCAGGGTGCCAAACCTGTGGCTCCCCAAAGTGGTCTGCCACACTGAGTGAGATAAAGCAGGCCGAATTCTTTCGTCACTGACACTGCTCTTGCACATACTGCTCCACTGGCTGCACAAGGACCTTGGGGGCGTGGAATAAGTTGAGGCTTAAGTGGCTTCAGCACTGCACCAGGAGGGATGCAGCTCAAATGTTCCTGCAGGAGCTTACCTGAATGGTAGGCCTGGCTCCCAGAACACCCTCTGCCCAGCTTCTGACTCTGTATGTGACACTGAGCTGCCTCTTACACAGGAAGGGGTCAGCAGGGTCTTCAGTCCTGTGTCAAGGGCGTGGCCTGTCCAGCCTTCCCTTGGCCACTCTACTGCTTGTCTATGACCATGAAGAGTGGTTCAGAATGAGAATCCCTGTCCGGACTGCTGCAGCCTGGCAGCCCCAGAGCTGCGGAGTCTGTGCCCTCTCACACACTAGGACCTCTGGGAGGCGGGCAGGGGCTGGTCCCATACTTCCTTCTACTGGCCCTCCCTCTTGCACTGCTCTGGCTACCACCTAACCCTCTGAACAGCTTAGCATTTGATCCCATGTCTCTGAGATAGGTTTTGGGGGTGAGTATGGACTCAACCACTTCTCTAGCTTATTCCTCAAATGCCCCTCCCCCACCAAGGCTCCAGGCACAAGGGACAAATTGCTGCCCTCAAATCAGCACATGTATATACCTTCTCACTCCGTCTCCTCTACTGGAATGTCCTTTTTTTCAACATTACCTCATGTCCTCAGTCCAAGCCTCAGTAACTCCCACTTAGTTTTCAAAAAATCAGTTCAAACATCACCTTCTCCAGGAAGCCTTCCCTGACCTCCCAGACTGAGGTCTCTGTCATTTTCTTGTGTCCACAGAAGTCTGGACTCCCCTTCACTGTAACTGCACTGACCAGGAGGTACCAGGCGGCAGGGATTATAATGTCTTCTCTGTTTTATCCCCAGTGCCCAGCATAGAGCCTGGCATGGAACTGATATCAACAATCATTTATTAAAGAATATATAAATAAAATGTCAAATTTAGTTGATAAATAAGGACCATGAAAGAGCTGAGCAGGTAAACAATACCCTGGGTTATACGACAACGAATTGTATCCTGCACAATCCGAACCACTGCTCCCCATCTAGTCTCGTCTTCAAAGCCCCAGTACTGTGTCTCTGGCATTAGAGGAGGAAGAAGCACTGAACTAACCTACAGTCTGGTCCTTGAATATCCTGGGGAAGCCTCGATTCGGGTATTTTCCCCGGAGCTGCCACACATCAAAGAAAGGCTTCCAGTCAATGTAGTCCACCAGCTTGTGCAGGTCATAGTCTTCAAAGACCCGAGTCCCAAGAAACGTGGGCTTCACTACAGGAGAGAAGTACCAGTGTCAACACCAAGGCTGGGCCTGGGTTGAGCACCCCGCGCACAGCACTGCCACTGGCCTCACTGGCCGCTCTCTTCCACTCAGCTGGCTCCCATGCCCTGCCTCCCTGCTGTCACCCTGTCATCCGTAGGTGTTGTTTTACAAAGAGGGGCACTTTAAATTATCACGGAGAAGGAGTCATTCTGTAGTGAATCTTAAAACCATTCTGCCATGTAGCTGACTGATAACATCGCCCTTGGAAACTTCCTTCAACCCTCCCACCCTGCCCTGCCAAGATAAAGGAAAGTCCTGGGTTAATCTTCATGTGTACAAATGAGGACAAGACTGAAATAAAGACCACCGTAGAAAGTCATAAATATAAAGTTTAAAGATGTGAAATAATAATCTGTATCACCTGCTACTATACATAGACCTGGTGAAAGTATAAGGAAATGCACGGTCGAGAGGCATCACCTTCAGGACTGGGCAGGGGAAGGGAGGGACACGGGACCTCCACTATATAGGTTCTGTTTTGTTTTTTAAAATGAGCAGTAGATAATTTCTTAAGTAGCTAGTAAGTATACATGAATGGTCCAAGATACTGTTCTTTACGCCTCCTCATTAGTCTAAAATGCATCTTCTGTGAATTAACAGTGCAGACTTCAGAAAGAGATGGTGGCCCTCACCCTACCTGGACATCAAGAGCAGCAATACTGCCCCATTCTCAAGCTTGTGCTGGGGTCAGGCCAGGGTCCAAAGTGATGCCTCCACTGTCCTTTCCCAGCCCTCCATCCTCTGTTTCCTGCTCTGCAAACACGATCAGAGAATGTATACTATACTATACATACCCCCAACCTAAGGTGCTCTGGGGTGAGAGTGTTTTTCTCCCATAAGATAGTGAAAAGGAGAGGAGAAAATACAGGAAAAGTGTGAGTAGCTTCTTAATCCTGGCCGGAAATCTACCTTCTCATGCAGTTCACAGAAACTCCTTCCCATACTGTTCCTGGCCATCTTTTACTGCACAGGACGAGCCTTCTTTGTACACTTTCCACTGTGCCGACCTGCTCGGTAACTAAAAGGAAACTACAGACAGCCTCCTGACAAAGATTCCTCTTGCCTGGAAAGGCAGGGGACTGTCCAGCTACAGAGTCACTGAAGGATGTTAAGTAAGCTTGTCTTCCAGAGTTTCAGATCTGTCTGCAGGTTGACCACCAAGGAACTTGAGAGAAAAGTCCTCCCTTCCCCTTTATTAACTTCCTGCAACAACGGTAACACTGTGTGGTCCTCAAAAACATGCCTGAGGGCTACTGGTGCCCCCTGGACCCCAGTGCTTCTCAGGCAGCGAACTCAGAGTTCTGCAGAGGCCCTACAAGGGCAAACAGCTACTTGGAAAGTGTCCACTGGCCCCTGGAGCTGTGGGCTTCAGGGGCCTGCTTCCACTAAGATGCATTTGGATAGCTGACTTGGTTCAGATGAACTTTCCCTTGTGATATTTTTCTGATTTCACAGTAAAAGGTAACGAGAAAACAGTAGTTTGAACCATACAGTGATTTATAGTTTTCAAAGGTTTACACATATTATTTTATCCTCACATTTCTATAGAGTAACTCTCTTTTTACACATCAGAAACTGTCCGACATGTCAGTAAGATGCTCAACGTCACGTGATAACACAAACGAGGAGTCAAACTGGATCAGAACCAGGCTTCCAAATCCAATCACACTCTTCCCCTAAACCGCACTCAGCTCAGCACTTCCCATCTCAGAATCTCAGTGCTACTGAGCATGCACAGAACCAGATTTCAAGAGCAGTGAAAGTTGATTTGAAATGTTTCCTTGAAAATATGGATTTAATTAACATCACCCCTATTCACCTGTCTCAGTTTTGCATTTATAGCTCATGCCTCTCTGAGCCTGTCAAAGTATCTTACACATTTTTGTTCTCTCATGAACACCTATTTAAGGCAACAAACATAAAAGGAAGGAAACCAAATAAAAGAAATTAAGAAGCCTCCAGAGAGAGAGAATGAGAGAGTGAATAAGAAACAGGAGAAGGAAATCCTGCTTTTCTGAAGTGTTTTAAAGGTCCATTCAGGCCCTGGCCGGTTGGCTCAGCGGTAGAGCGTCGGCCTGGCGTGCGGGGGACCCGGGTTCAATTCCCAGCCAGGGCACATAGGAGAAGCGCCCATTTGCTTCTCCACCCCGCCCCCCCTCCTTCCTCTCTGTCTCTCTCTTCCCCTCCCGCAGCCAAGGCTCCATTGGAACAAAGATGGCCCGGGCGCTGGGGATGGCTCCTTGGCCTCTGCCCCAGGCGCTAGAGTGGCTCTGGTCGCGGCAGAGTGACGCCCCAGAGGGGCAGAGCATCGCCCCCTGGTGGGCAGAGCATCGCCCCTAGTGGGCGTGCCGGGTGGATCCCGGTCGGGCGCATGCGGGAGTCTGTCTGACTGTCTCTCCCCGTTTCCAGCTTCAGAAAAATACAAAAAAAGAAAAAAAAAAGGTCCATTCAAAGCAAGGGCATTTTAGAGAATCCGCGTCTGCACTTGGGCCTGCCTGGGACCCAGGGCAATTGGTGACAGAGCCACCCAGGCAGGTCAGCAGAGCTCGCTGCACTCAGCACAGCACAGAAGAGAGTATGGGTTTAGGAGACAGATCAGAGACAGAGTCCTACTACCTTCCAAGTTCATCACCCCAGACCTAGTGTCTGTAAATGAAAGGGGGGATAACAATACAGTCCCTGCAGAGTTGTGTCAGGACTCAGGGCTGCTCTGGGTCACTTTTAGAACTGCGGTTCTCCACCCACAGTAGCCGTTCACTTTTATTTCCAATCATCACTGTCACTCATCATCCCTATTAGACACAATTAGGAGTGTCTAGCTCCCTGTCTGATTCTGTAGCCAAGTAAACGCAAACAGCCGTTCAGCCCACAGTTCCCACCACAGCCCTTCTCGGCTCAACAGTCAACGGACCTGGGAGGGGCTCGGACAGCCAGTCAATATGGAGACTGTTTTTTCTAGCTTGACTCAAGGTTAAGTATCTTCTCTCCTACAAAAAAATGAAATTACTTAGAGATGCTTAGGTTTTCAGTTGGTACCACAAAATTATGTCCTAGAAAGCAAGCACGTAAGTTTTGCATGAAAATTATTAACACAAATTTGTATTCTAAAATGTGATTCCTTTTCTGTCCATTATGGCTTTACATAAGCACCAGAACATCAGAGAGTAAAGAGTCAATAAATATCTAATAAATACTGATATGTCAATATGAGGCTGACCTATAGCCTGACCTCGGATGTCCCTCACCTGTACTTTGAAAACACCTGAGGTAGGGTTAACTGGACGGCAGTCCATAGCTCCTAGAACTGGAAGGCAAAATGAAAAACTAAGAAACTGTTATCTGTGGACAAGCTCTAGGAGAGGGGACGCCAATAAGTGTCTGGGGTTCGCCAGCACCTCAGAAACACCCGTGTTCCTTATGCTGCTTGTGATCTCAATTCTGCCTAGCCAACTCCAAAACACACTCCCCCAACACACCCTACAAAGCCCAGCAGGAAGATAACCAGGAAGAAATACACCAGTGACTTCTAAGGAGTAATTATGCCTACTCTCCATGGTCCCTGGAGCTGGTGGAGAGAGGTATAGGAAGTGTCACCCTGCATAGTCAGTGCTGGGCCATCAGGGAGGGAGGCTCACAGTGGTCCTGTCTAACATCTTCATTCTTTTGCACTCTTCTCAAGAAAAAAGATCTGGGGAGTCATTTCAGCAGTTTCAGTTTCATTTCTCTGCTAGCTATAAGCTCGTATTTTATTTGTTCCCATAACTCAAGGGTCTGGCACTGCACCTAATACCTACTGCAGGTGTGGAATAAAGAAAATTTATTTCAACATAACCAAAAATTATTGGAAACTCAGACACTGAAGAACTTTGATTCGAACTACAAAATAGAACTTCTCTAAAATTTTCCTAAACCCTCACCCTCCTCAAAATAGTAAAGTCACATTAAAAACTGTAGGATCCTTTTATTACTCAAACACGCTGCAACCTGTTTTTTTTTCACTTACCTTGAGAGACTCATAATGGTCCTGTCTAATGTCTTCATACTCTTCTGTGATCTCCTCAAAGTACTCATCTTTTAGATTCTCATCTAATAGTTGAGAACACTGAAAACACAATATCAGAGTCACAAATGGTCACAAAGCAACAAAAGTTAAAACTGCAACAACTGGTGTACCTCCTTCTGATGCTGCCTCCTTCAGGAAGCTTCCCAATGTTAATCCCGTTTCCTCTCCCCTCACCAACTCTGCTAATTCCTGCCTGGCTGTGCAATAAAGGGTTAACTCAGTAGGTCTGAGAGGTTCAGCTCTTGCACATTCAAAAAACCCCCAAAAAACAAAAAAAGCAAAACAACAACAAAAACGGGCTCTTAGAACATCATACCTGATAAAAATGTCTGTCTACCCAAAGCCTTGGTCCAAACCAGATAGTTTATGCTAATGATGTATGGGGGAGGGAGGGACCTGGCTAGTGTTGCATCTGTTTGACCTCTGGAGGGGATGCCCAGGTGACTGATTCAAGTAAAATCCTGGACACGATGGCTCATGTGAGCCTCTCTGGTTGGCACTGCCCTGTACCTGCCATTGTACAGCAGTAGCAGAGGTAAGTGCTGTTCATATAACCCCAGGGGAGAGGACGCCTGGAAGCTTGTGCCTGCTCTTCTCTGGATTATACTTTATGTGGACTTTAATCAATGTCCTGTTACAGTAATAAACCAGGATTGTGAGTACAACAGTGATTTGAGCTCTGTGAGTCCTTCTAGCAAGTTATGGAAACTGAGGGTGGTCTTGGGTACCCACAGCACATCAACTGGGCAGCCTTCTTCAGTTTCAGAGAAAGTATTCATCTCTTTACCACTGTGCTTACCACAGGCTTGGTAACTCTATGTATCCACTTCCCTTGTTAGATGACAAGCCCTCTGAGACAGGGATTATGTCCCTGTTTCTAGCTCAGTACTTGGCACATACAAGGTACATTTTCCTAAATGTTTGCTGAAGGAGTGAGGCTGATCTTCACAGTTAACCATGAGCTTCTTCTAAAATAAGAAAGGAAACTGATCATTTGAGAAATTTGAGGCTACTTGGTAAATTGCAAAACTGGGATCAACCGAATACACATCATGACGATGATTATCAAGTTGGTGAAGAACTACCACCAAAGCTCAAAGTAAATTTACAAAGGAAAAGTAATGAGCTGCTACCAATCACACCAGTTCAAAAACCACAGCACCGCCCCATCTCTGGACCCTCCAGCAGAATTTCCTAACACACAAAAAGGCAAGGAAATTCAACAGAATCATCTGAAGTTAAGGAAGTGAGACAGGATGATGGCTAAAGTGACTACTGGCTTTAAATGTCTAGAATTCTACATGGATTTTCTAAGTACCTTTAATGATAATCTGATCAACTATGTGTTGGTATAAAACCAAATCACTTTTTAAGGTACATAATCAGAAAAAGTCTTGGTGGCGAGCCTAAAAATCTGCTCCCAAACAGTACTGACACCACCAAGTATTTGCTTGCTTTACTTGAGCTCCACCTCCACCTTAGTGGAACCCTCATCCCTAAGCAGAGCTAATGACAATAAGATAGGGTGTCTGCTCCCAAGCTTAGTGTATGTATGCAATCTGCCAGATTTTAACTCTGAACAAGCAAAACACTAACATCCCAAGAACTTGACCATACCTGACCCAGTACACTGGGCGGCCTACAGGCACTCCACATCCTTACAGAGCCCCAGCTCCCAGAGCATAGTGATAAGCCCTCCCTGCCCAATCTGATAGGTCACTGGAAAGTAGCTCACGGCAAGTCTATGGGCTACGCTAGGTAATCCTTCCACCACAACACCAGTCAACTGTGTCCACATGCCAGCTACTTAAACAGTATACAGTTTTTCTTTAATCCTTTTTTTCTTTTTCTTTTTTTTTATGGCAGTAGCAGCACAGTAAGAGAAAATTCACTGAAAATATATTTTATAATTTTTAATTTTTTTATTTTTCTGAAGCTAGAAATAGGGAGAGACAGACAGACTCCCGCATGCGCCCGACCGGGATCCACCCGGCACGCCCACCAGGGGCAACGCTCTGCCCACCAGGGGGCAATGCTCTGCCCCTCTGGGGCGTCGCTCTGTTGCGACCAGAGCCACCCTAGCGCCTGGGGCAGAGGCCAAGGAGCCATCCCCAGCGCCCGGGCCATCTTTGCTCCAATGGAGCCTCGGCTGTGGGAGGGGAAGAGAGACAGAGAGGAAGGAGAGGGGGAGGGGTGGAGAAGCAGATAGGCGCTTCTCCTGTGTGCCCTGGCCGGGAATCAAACCCAGGACTTCTGCACCCCAGGCCGACGCTCTACCACTGAGCCAACTGGCCAGGGCCTATATTTTATAATTTAAAAGAATTAAATGTTGGCACCTTGTTTTTATTTAAACCAAACAAAGGAAAGAAAGCAAGAAACATCCTCAGGTCTGAATACCCAACAATGATGCAGTTACCACATTTTGGAACCTTTCTAGCCCACGACACAGTTACCCAGGGTATGGGCCTGTGCCATGCTCAGTGAGTGCACTTAGATTAAGAGACTGAACCAACGGTCAGCCTAAACAACTGTGCCACCGAGTCCTGAAAACTGTTACTAGCAATTGCTCAATAATTCATCATCAGACTTGTGTTTGAGTGTAGTTTCCCTGTAGTTCATGAGGAGAGCTAATCACTGCAGATGCGCACAGGCCCACACACCCTCTCTGTCTGGCTCTCAGTGAGGCCCATGCCACTTCAGCTCTTCAAGATGGTGAAGGAATCTGTCCTCAAAATGGAACTGAGGGGCTGATTCCTTCCCAGCTAAAGTCCCTCCCCTCATGTAGGGGCTGTGGTATCATCATATTAGGGCCAACAGCCTGGCCTGCAAATGGGAAACGTTCAGTCATTCATTAGCATTTAAAATGCCACAAGCCTGATATAAGCTCCTGGGGAAACACAATCCAAATATGAAATACAAAAGGTGTTTTACAGTTGAATTACAGAAATGTAGTTTATTTGCATTTCTTCTACATCAATGGCAAATTAAAAAAAAACAACCAAAACTACTATTTTATAACTCCAGCCTGACTTAAAGGAGAATTGTTAAATACTAATAGGAGCAAGCTTAATGTAGCAGAAAGTAAGACCACCCACATCAAACCCCAGCCAGGCCACCTGATGGATGTGTGGCCTCAAGAGATTTACTAAGCTCCTTGTCCCCATTTCCTCAGCTCTGGAAAGGGGACAATGAAGGTGCCTACTTCACAAGGATTAAATAAGGAATCCATGTAAAGCAGTTAGCTCAATGCCTGGCACACTATAAGTTTTTAATAATCTGAGTGATTAGGGTATAACTTGCATATAAATAAATTCACAGACTGAAAGAACTCCTTTGGAAAATGGCTCAGGAAAAGTGGTCCCCTGGTCTGGCTGTGGTCTCACACTGAAGCAGTCCCTCAGGAACTTCTCTGACCTGAGAAATGTGAAAGCTGAACTAGCCCAGTGGCTTGTGAACTGTGTACCTTCCACAAGAACCAGGGGCACAATGAAGGGTGGAAGGGGCTTCTCTTGTGTGTGCCACATTGAGTTTCCAGGGCGAACGTCCCTCAAGAAGAAGGCTTCTGTGGCTAAAACAAACTTGAAGACACATGGTCACCCAGCTACCTTCCAGCCATCTAACCCTGTCATTTAGTGAAGAGAATAAAAGTCACAGCAAGGGAAGGGATTAGGGTTCACTGATGGACAAGTAGG
The DNA here is from genome assembly GCF_036850765.1 of Saccopteryx bilineata. NCBI lineage: Eukaryota > Metazoa > Chordata > Mammalia > Chiroptera > Emballonuridae > Saccopteryx > Saccopteryx bilineata. The sequence continues at coordinate 209,270,330 of NC_089490.1, forward strand.
AAAAGACAGTGAGTGAACTGTTTACATTTGCTGAGAGAAGAACCTATTATTATGGGTTCTGAACATTGAGTGACTATTCTTCTTTTTGTAGGGTCACCTGGCCCATTCCAGGTTAAGTGGTTTGTTTGTTTTTTATTAGGAAACAGGTCATTAAAAAAACTCTACATTCCTTTAGCTCTGGCATGGAGTTTTAAAAAAAGGGTACATACATGTCTGTAAATATTTCTAAATGGCTGAGATCTCTCCCAGTAGGTGTGAACTCAAAGGTGGCTTGGTCCCACCATTATGTTACTCAGAGCAGCTCTCCCGCTGCTGGCACATTCACTGCCCCCTTCCAGCAACACACACACGGCCATGTCACCATCAGGAGCTGTAGCTACTCTTTCACATAGCTTAGTAGAACTATACAGAAATAAATAGATGTTCGGTGACATTCCTGACTCTGAGTGCTCTCTGTCCTCTCCTCACAGCACCCTGAATAAGAAGAGGCCCACTCACCACTACAACACTCTTGGATGCATCCAGGACATGGATCACAGGAGCACTGTACCTTGGGGCGATTTTAACTGCTGTGTGGGTTCTGAAAAGAGAGGTCAGAAGGAAAACATCATTCAGTGCTGAGCTCCAACTCAATTCCTGTTCAGAACCATCAGAGGGAATGTGTTTCTACAGTGCTCTTCAAAGAAAGATTTCAAGGCATGTCCACATATTTGAACTTCAATTTTCCCCTGTAAACAGAATGACTTTCTCCCCACCCTAAGATGGGGACAGGGATCTGTTGGTCCAGGCTATAAAGAAGTCTATGACAAGTGAGAAAGACTCTGTCCTCAGCCTTCTTTCAGCGGGGGATGCGTCTGTGACCTCGCATTTATTAGCAGCCTGTCTGGACTAAGGGAGCACACCAGCCCAGGACATTGCACTTTGTTCTCATAAAGGTCAAGTTGAGGCTCTGGTACATTGGCTCAATGATAGAGAGTCGGCCCTGCATATGGATGTCCTGGGTTTCATTCCTGGTCAGGAGATACAAGAG